>NC_090439.1:335646778-336389302 GCF_031143425.1 Pleurodeles waltl
TGCCCATTGACACTTATACTCACTCCTATTCACTGTCACTCACCCACAAACATACTGGCACTAAGTCTTTCACACTCACTGACTCACACACAACTGCTTGCAAAGAGGGGACTCTTGTTCGAACTCTTGTCTACTTGTGTAGCCCCCACAGGTCCCTGGGCCATCGTGCAGCTGCACCTGTTGCACCATTTGTGACTCATTCCCACTCTTTCTCAAACACTCCCCCACATTCTCATTCTAACTCACAGTTCACTTATCTCTCTCACTCACTTTCACTTATTAACACTCAATCCTGCACTCTCTCACTGTCACTGATTTTCACTAATGTTCACTTTCATTGACACTTACAGACACATTAGCAAAGGCTCACTGTCCTTCATCCTCACTCATCATCAAAATCTTTATTTTGAACATCAAAAGATAAATATAAAATAACAATTAATTAAACATATGCAAACTATTAAAAGCATTGAATGTCAACAACGTACAATAGATTTTAAAAAAGACGCAACGATATAACATACAACATTTTTCTTTAGCATGTGTAAAAACCACAACACTGCTCTACAATTAGTGAAATTCTTAGCAATGATTTTAAACACTATCTGGTTTAACCTTCGTAGTATTTGCAAAAAAAGATAGAATTCAGGCGTTACTGCTCCAAGGCTCTGTCACACAGTGGCATAACAATAGCCCCCCAGCCCCCATGTTGTGGTGGAGCCCCAGGCTCCATCGGGCCCCTGCAGCACAGTACACTGAGCAAAGCAATAGGTGGTGGATCAGAGAGTGGCCCTCATGTACTTTGCAGGGGGGCACTCAAGTTTCATTACACCAATGCAGACAAAAGGAGAGGTGTCCATAGTAGAACTGGTGTGGTGGCTTTAAAGAGAACATAACAAATTACGGATGGTATCCAATCTGAATCTAATTAGCAGGACCCTTTCCAAGTGTTCAGATACCATTTGCAATTAGACCTGCACACTACCAGTAGTTTGCACAACTGTAAACTGTCGCACAAACTACTTAGCTAGTTCAAGACCGTCCCTAGCAAGACATTCATCTTCCACAAATGTAGGCTTGAAGCAGATCCTATCCCTTTTGCAAACAGAGGAAGGATTGTGAAAAAGAGAGCGTCTGCCCACCTAGCCTACGTGTTTGACATACAGCAGTCAGGGAGTTTTCAGGCCGTTGCCATAAGATAAACAGTCTTTAATGACAATTGATCATAGCGCCTCTATTAATATAAGCCCAAGTTACTCATGACAGATGTAGTGTGAGTTACTCCGTGTAAGAGAAAGGAGATATCAACAAAAATTATTCTCTTCCACCTGTAACATATAGGAATTCAAATAACCACAACCTATTGCTCCATATGTTGCAATAGGGACACATTGGGTCTTGCAGATGTGATTTCTAACTTTGGAGTAATAGGTTTACCACAAAGAGAGGATGTTAGATTAAACAAGGCCCCACTTGTTTAGATGGATTTTCAGCACTGGGTCATTATATTAATACCCCATGTAGAATGAGAATTACACCAAATAAGGAAGATTGGCTACCTTCTCAGATTTGTTACTACCAATGGCTAATGCGCGCAAATTTGAGTTGCTTGTGCCACAGGACATTATATGAGAATTTGACAAATTGGTGTCCAGATGAGACATAAATTTAGTAAAACCAACCACCAAGTTTCTGAGGGTTCTCAGAGTGTGGGCCAAAAGGACTGCATCATCAGTGTATAATAACACTGGTACTGATTTTGCATTGACCACAGGCACATCTAAACATTTATTTATCAGGTACTAATTAAGTTTACATATATGTATAAAAAAAAGTGGAGCAAGCACGCGTCCTTGGTGAACACTTCTCCTCTACTCTCTTTCCATCAAGCTCAAATTTGTCCTTGATGCTGCAATTGCAGGTGTCTTTAATACAATGTATTAATGAGTGTTTATGTATTTTGAATAATGAGTTTATGTAGAAAATGAAATAGAGTAGAAAAATAATGCACACATTTGAAAATGTGACCTTGAAGAATAGCCACCAGTGTTCACGAAATATACTAATTTATGATTAATACTTATGAAATATTGAAAATGTATTAGATAAATGCACTACTATGTGACATTAGGGGTTATGAAGTGTTCTGTATTTTTATTAATTATAGGCCTTAACTTAGTGAGTGTCCTGGCCTAGTCTTGCCAGGCCTCATGCAGGAGTTGTATTTCTTAACGGTTAATAAAAATGCTGACTGAATGAATTAAATTGTGAAATGTCCATTATCTTGTTAAAAGTGCTTAACAGAAGCTTTTCGTGAGAACCGAATGAAAGGAGATGATGTTCCTGCTAGTGTAACAACTCATGTGTAATGTGTGTGAGACATACTTTACCAGGACGAGAACAATGAAGACACTGACTGAAGCTGAAGATGCAACAATATTGTTACCTTTGTAAAGTAAACCAATCAACTGCACGTGAATAGAGAAATATTAGAATTCATAGATTTGGTATAAAAATAATATTGGGTAAAATGTGAATGTACGATTAACTGACCAATAGGGAATTAGGGGATAGTTTAGGTGACTTTGATATAACAACACCACAGAGAGAAGACTGATTCAGATGCAGATTTTGAGAGACTTATTCAGATGTTGAGAGAAGAGACTTTAGGAGAAATTTGAGATTCATTCTGTCATTGGGCCCATATTCTCTGACTGAGAGCCTGATGCTTTGCTGATCAATTGATGACCTGAGGACGAAGACTGATTCTGCTTTGCTGACCCATACCGAGGATAGGTAGATATGGTGAAATGTGACTGTTATGCATTTTATGCCTTTTCTTTCTAGGTACCAACTGCGCAGTTTTGACAGATCCATAGTTATATGTTCTTCTAAATTTGTGTTTCTAAATCGTTTTGCATGAAGCCCAACATGCTGATGCTAATCTGACGTGAGTTAAGTGCCCTCATAAATGACTGACAATTACAGGGATTCATTGATTGATGAATTGCCTTGCTGAATTTCATGTGTGTAATAACTTTGTCACAGCTGATTCTGTTATTGATTTGCACTGTCGTAGAATTGATTTGTTGTAGAATGTGTTGTGGTTCAAGCTTTGATTAGATTGTGTTTCTTCCGCCGCTTTGGACAACCAGTATTGTTCTTATTTGTATTTCATTTGATATTGAGATTAATCTACATTACTTTAATATTTTCAATATAAGGGAAATAAACTTACTATACTTTTACTAAAGGTGTTGTTATTCATGGCTGAAAGGTCATGCTGCATGACATTTACTGACTCCATTGATTATGATTTTATTGTTGATTATTGTGTATTGATGATGTACTGGAGCTATGGTCAGAACTTCTTAATTACGAGTCAAAAGTATTGACCTATTTGCGTCCCCTTGTAAGTTTACTTATTAAGGCCTGACATTCTAACAATACTAAGATTATAGTGTAAATTGGTAAGAAAGTTCACAGTGCAATGTCAAGGCCCGTTCTAATCAGAAAAGCCAGACATTTCTGTGATTAACCCTGTCAATTGCATAATTGTCAATTGTCCATAAAAGCAAAGTACAGTTGGAAGTACTTTGTTATGGATTTACCAATTAACAGTTGATGGTTTAACAACTGCTCCAGAATGCCTAGCTGTCTCTGAACCAATATTGACAGGGATTTAAATTATTCTTGTTTGCAGGAAAGCAGGGTCTCCAAGGTGCTGACACATTTTTGTGTTAATCCAGTGATACAAACTCCCCTCTTTTTCCAGTTAACCATTGGTTCAATGGGCGGTGACAGGGCCACAGATTCCTAAGCCTGAACAAAGGTTAGTACTTTGGGACAATCAGAGTTGGTAGAAGAAACTAAGATAGTAAGGCAAGAAGGATGGTTATCAGGAGCAATGCATCCAGTGGCAGCCTACTTTATGTAAGTGCTATCTCTTCAGTTAGACTTACAGCATGCTCCAGAAAGCTGTCAATGGTAGTACCTTTCAGAGCAGTGATGGAGCTGCTTGAAGTCTTTCACTTCCCCATTTTGGTGAAGGAGATCAGTTAATTGAAGGAATCCTGAAACAGGGGCGGCTCACCACAGCTGCTGTCAGTGGCTAACGATCACACGACAGGCCCGCTCTTGGTCCGATCCTTAGCTGGGCCACGCCCAGATGCATCCAAACACATCCTGCAGTGTGGGAAGGTGGCATGTGCTAGATAGTACTGTTCAGGGGTTCCTCCTTTTCCTCTGGAGTGTGGGAAAAATTGTGGGCAATTGAGTCCAGCTGCCCTTCCAAACCCAAGATAATCACAAAGTATCCCATCATGGGAAGGTGTCATGTGCTATAGAAGGCTGAACTTCAGCCCTTCATTCTCCTCCTCCTTGGATTACTCCTTGTGTGTGGGAAGAATTGTGGGTAGTTGAGTCCAGTTGGCCGTGTAGCTCGAGAAGAGCCACAAAGTATCCCATTGTGCAGGATGCTGCAGGATGCTTTAAAGTGCTGACTAGTGGCTCCTCTTCCTCTTCCTTCTGGCATGTGCGGAGAATTGAGGGCAATTGAGCCCACCTGCCCCTTCAGCTCAACAACAGTCCCAAAATATCCCCACTCAATCTCATTCACCATCAGTCACCCACCAGCATTCACTCACACTTGCACAAAGAAACACCACTGGAATTTGTTTTAATTGCAGCCTTCCTTTGCTGGCAACTGCTTCTTTTCAGCAGCTGGTCAGGAAACCAAAGCTGGATAGGAAGTCATGAGTCCCAATAAGGAGCCAGACACCAGAAGGGCCATCACTGAGAAAGGAAAGCAACTCAACCACTCTTCCTCCTTCTTGATTGGAATGAAAGCACAAGCACAGCCTTATCAAAAGCTGTAGCAATGCTAGCTTTATTGCCCTTGCTGCTCTGTTTCAAGTTCTAATTGGTGTGCTCCCTGATAGCCCCATTTTAGCTTATATACTCTGCTGCCTGAGACATGTGCAATTTGTCTCCTACATTATAGGTGTGGCGCCTGTGTGACATGATGTATCTAAAGTACATCACACCTTTAATTCAGACTTCCTATAGTTGCTATGTTAACAGTGTTAATGAAAACATAAAAGTCATCTTTTTATGAAAACTGCTAAATGAAATAAGTAGGGAGCTCTAGGGCATTACATGTCAGCTCACAGATGGCATAGCGGCACCCTCATTCCTTTGTTGATGAGTTAAATACCTGATATTGTCCTTGCTTCTCACTTTCACCACATTTGTTTTTGCTGGTGCCCTAGTCCTCGTCGCTCCCTGGAAGGAGTTTCTGGAAGGTCTTCCTATGTGACTATTTACTCTGCAACACAGGTTGGTCACACTGGGTTGATTTAATCTCCAACTGTGGCAGTAGATAAAGAAGCTGTCATAACTTCAATCACCAAACTACAACAGCCAGGACACTCACTCTCTTTAGTTCTAAGATTGTATCGAGGAGCAACTGCAACACACAATTCTCACGGGTACCTTGCCCACTCCGAAGGTTTCCAAAGGTCCATCAAATCGAATATCTTACTTCCAGCACACCTTTCTACAAATGTGTCATCCAAATTGTAGGCTGAATGAGTAGTGCTTCAACACGGTCTTGCTCTTTTTAAGTATCCAAAGCTTTCCTTTTGTGTAGTGTTTTGGTGAGGATTTTGTCCATCAGGGGATTTTGTACATACAGTCTGGGCTTCCCTGTCATTTCCGCATCCATCTTCAGGGGACAAAGATGCAGGAATCTATCCACATTGGCATCACCGTGGCACCAGCTGAAGCATATTACGTCCCTTGGTTGTGTTCACAGTTACCTGTCTTCAGGCTAAGTTGGGACATTTCTTAGTCTTGGACTGCTTCGGATGCATGAAGAGTTATCTGATCTTCAGAGATCTTTCCTTTTCCTGCTCTGGTATGTAATGAACTCTCAGAGCTAGTGTCAACCCAAAAGCTCCAGCCACACTTCCTTTGCTCTCAGAGACCTATGAATTTGTCCACTCATAGCTGCAGCAGCCAGGGTTATTGCTTCCACCGGATAATTTTAAAAGAAAAATCTAGCAGATGACTGAGTAGTAGACACACTATTCAACTCTAAACGAGTCTTGGCAGTGTATCGGCATCTTAAATGGACAAATGCTAATTTTAAAACTATATTTTAAAAAACTATATAAATGTAGAATTTCCAGGATTTATTATGGGAGCTCAACAGACCAGCATCAAATATCATGTATTACTTTATTCCACACTTCCTTCTTAGCAGTTTTACTAATATCTCTTAAACTCCTGCAGGCTCTAGAATGTTGTACACTTGTTCATTTTGACTATACATATGGTTAGCATATCTAAATCCCTTCCTCGTCTTTTGTTGGGGTTCAGTTTCTTAAGTGTAACTTTCAGGACCCAATAGGTTCTCATTGGTTTTTAAGTGTTTGGGTCAGTTGCTCCACGTTTTCCAAAAAAAATCATGATAAAAATACATGCATATAGAGATGCTTTTAATCAAGTCTTTATCCATTGGGTTATTTAAATACACCACTTCCTACCACAGAACACAATATAGAGCAATAGGTCAGCCAATTGAGACATTGGCTGTTTTCATCTTGAGTGACTGCGTTTTATTTGGGCATATTTTAAGTCATTTGTATTTACCAGGGACTGCTAGTTCCTACGTATATTAGAGTCATCACCTACTACCATAACAATTCAAATATTCATTGAAAACTGAATTTTTGATTCGTCATTGATGAAGCAGAAAATGAAGGTTTTCATTTATTAGCGCCTAAACGTAGTGCTGCAATAATCATGTGTGACTTTAACCGAACTAATAAAGATTGTACGGGGACAAAATGTGCCCTCAGAGTAGTTTGCCAACATTTATAAGCGTGCTTTATATAATGTGATGTATTAGAATTGCACTAATCCGACATAATCATAAACGTGTGCTACGATTTGCTTGCTTGAAATGTTTTAGCTTAGCATAACTTTAGTGGAGGCTTTGGCCTAGTTGCCTGGTCTCACGATTTAGATGCTCGTATTTTTCCAATGTGCTAATAAACGTGTATTTTTGCTTGAAGCTGTACTTTTCCACTGAGATCGTTCACATGCTTATCTTAAGGTTTCGTGCCAGCCTGGCATATTTATCTCCTTACTCCAAGGTCAATCTGCAGGTGCGGACAATGGAAGCTCTGAAAGTGAGTTAATTGGTATAAAATGTTGCAACTTGCGTACTCGTCTCCAAGGATAATGTATGCTTAAGTAAAAGCTTGAGAACTGTTGTTTTGATTGGACAATTTGAAGTCAACCTATGAACCCTCCTATGGAAGACCCTACTGGATTTGAACTGTTGTCTATTTAAACCAGGTACACGAGAGGAAAGTAGCCATTACAGCCATTATTGGACATCGCCCATACCCGCCATTTTGCAGGACATTGCAGCTATTATGGCCCACTTTGCTGCGACGCCATTTTGAAAGAGACTTTGATGCTTTCTCTAATCGAGAGAAAGAGACTTTAAATGATTCTTGCCCTAGAGACTTTAACTTTAATCCCTTGCATGAAGTAGTAGTTTTACCTTGCCGCCGTGAGGCAATTGCCCCGTCCACCTTGCCCCTTTGCCCCGTCCCATGCTGATCGAGAATCGGTACCTGTGAGACGAAGACTTCCTTGTATGCTGATCGTAATTGGTAAATATGAAAGGAAAATTGTAAAATTGCATTGTGTTTCTTTTAGGTAACCAACTGCTGATTTTGATAAGATCCCTAGTTAGGAGTTTTCCAAATTTATGTTGCTAAATTGTTTTCGCATGAAGCCCCACATGCCGATGTTGATTTGAGGTTAGATGAGGATTCCTTTTGTTGCACGATGCAATCTGAGACCTTGTTATGCTGACTAAATGTATGTAATTAGTTCATTACAGATTATCGTATTAGTGATTTGCATTGCTATTATCGAATGCCTTGTTATTCAAATGCTGCATAGATTGCACCTGTTTCGCCGCTATGGACAGCTATTAATGTTCATTTATGTTTATCATTTGGTGTTGAGACACATCTATATTGTGGTAGCTTTGTTAATATAGGGAAATAAATTCACTAACTTTGAATAAACTGGTGTGGTTATTCCTGACTGAAAGGTCAGGGTTCGTCGAAATGTATTCTGGATTAATAGTTAAGGGTTATGTTGATCAAGGTATTGCTTATGTTCGTTAATTGATTATTGATTTAATGAAATTGACCGATTAAGGGTGCCGAGGGTCCCACTTAGCCAAAAGATTCATCGGCCTAAAGAGCGTCCAAATACAGGTAAACTATTAGTATGGAACGCTCTATCAGTAGATGGTAGCAGAGGACGGTTTCGCCTTTTGGGACCCTGTACTCTTAAAGTACATGGTGTTGAATTAACGGTTATGCCCTTTGAGACCCCACTCGAGAAGTTGAATTAGATTTTTCTTGGATAAAACTGATTGGGAAAATGATGATGGGCTAGGTCCACCGCGACTTTCCCGGGATCTCGGAGCTTGCGAATGGAGAGAATGGAGGTGTGGAATCGGCGTTGGCGGTACTAGTGATGGTATGAGTGAAGTTAGGGTTTTGCGCTTGCACAGCTTACTGCCGCAGATTGTGTGAAAAGGTTGCGAGGAATTTTTTTTTTCTTTTAGAGGATAGCGGAGGTGCGACTCCGAGTGTAGAAGTAGAGAAGTCGTCGAACTTCATAGAAGATAGCGGAGGTGCGACTCCGAGTGTGAGAGTAGGGAAGTCGTCGAACTTCATGTGCGTGTGGCGCTTTGTGCAGAAAAAGGTCCACGTGGTTGTTGTTGTTGAGACGGGCCCTGCGAGGTCAAGAGACTCCGGAGTATGTTGTTTTATGTTGTGGTCTGGGCGGTTTAGTAGGTTGATCGGGCATGGTCAACGAGTCGGTACGTGTGTTAAGGGAGTGAAAGAAATTTCGACTTCGGGCTTTGACAAAATTCTAAGTGCACTAGAATAGATCATTGACAAGTTGAGAGTAGGTCTGCGGGTCAGATTTGCTTGCGAAAGTGGGGACCGAGAAAGATGGAATAACTGCCGAGGCTAGTGAAAAATCCCTAAGGTCCTGAAGCGGTTGTGTTACCCTTCCTGTAGTAAACCGACAGATCTGTTTTAGTTTTTTTTGTAGCTCGCGATACATGCCAGAAGTTGTTACGAAAAGAGCTGAGTGAAGGAGGACTAGCCGCGAGGCTTTGTCAGCCGCAGTGTGTGTGAGTGTGATGTCACTAGGAGCCGCGCTGGGATAGGTTAGTTGCAGAGAAGGGTCGCGCACGGATTGGACGCAGTCCGTGGGACTCGATTGGAAGGGGAAAGGCAAGCAAAGAGTATTCCGGGAATTAAAGTCACCTATTGATTACAAACTTTGTGAAATAAACGACGAGAAAATGAAATTTTTTAAAGCATTAAAGAGTGCGATGAAGGGGGAGTCTTACATTAAAGCGAGCGTAGGAGAGGAGACGCCACCCGAAGGTACACCAGCTTACATTGTAATGGAGGAAAAGGGGGTAGCTCCGTGCCTTTGGCTAAAGCAATGGCACAAGTTGACAGAGAAACATGGGAGCGTAGCATTCCCGATCCATGGGACGTTCAATATAAGGATTCTAGAGAATTTGAGATTCACGATGTACGACATGAAGGTGCCTCCAAGGCCAGCCCAGTTTGAGGCTCTAGCAATTTGGGAACTAATGGCTAGACAGCAGCAGCAAAATAAGTTCGAGACCAGGATAAGGAGGGTAGAAAAAACACTAGCGGACGCTAGGTGGGATAATGCACAGAAGGTGTGGAGGTCAGATGTATTGCAGGGGATAAAATTGTTTCCCGCAATTACTAAGGAAGAAGAGGAGACAGGTAAGAAAGCTACCTGTAAGACAAACAGGAGGTGTTCCAAGGATAGAGAGGACGAGGAAAAGTTGAGAAGAGAAGAGGAGTTAGAGGATGAGGAGTTAATAATGCAATTGCTGAACGACCGTCCACCACCTTATGGGGAGAGTGGACAAGGTCCAAGTACCAGTTCTGCCCCTCCGGCACCGGTACAGAAGAGTGAAACTCAGAGTTCAGGAGCATCATCGGGATCCAAGGACCCGAGTTTACTGTTCACCCCGCAGATACCGCAGGTTAGGAGAATATATCCAGATGTGCCTATGTTGAAACCAGCAGAAAATTATCAGCCGCAGGTCCCAAGATATTACAGCAGTGACAACAGTACGGGAATGGTTCTAGACCCGACTGTAATGGGAGTGCAGAATGGTCACAACCCAACATTGGCACAAGCTGAATCAACCAAGTTTTTGATGCCTCAAAAGCAGATGCAGGGGGGGACAGCACATGCTCAGATGACGGGGAGTCAGATGGGCATGCCGGCAATGATGACCCATGGTGTGGGAATGAACATGCCTCAGAACATGGGAAATGGACAAAACCCAGATGCGATATCGCTACCCATTACTGTAGGTCCACCGGTACCTTTGTACAGTCAGCCTAACTTAGGTATGAGCGGTCAGGGATCAATGCTGCAGAATGGGACCGAAAGGAGGTGCATAGAAAACACTCCAGGGATAACCCCTATAGCGGCTCAGCCAAATGGATCTGGGTCCTTGATGGAGTTTAGTCCCATATGTGCTCAGTCAACACTGGTGAGGTCGAGTCCCCCACTGGTGATACCGCTGTCATCGAATACTGAAAAGTTGCCGCAACCATCAATGGCAGTCGATGTAAACGCTACACTTATGGGGTTGAATGCGCAACAGCTGACACAGTGGTTCAACAGTCTGAATTCCACACAAAGCTCAGCCAGTGGGAAGGGAGAAGAATATCTGAATAGGGTCAGGTTGAGCATGGAAGCACAAGAATTGGTGGAAGGGACTATGGGGGTGAATAGGTTAGAGTCCTACTCGGAAGAAGAGCTGAGGTATCTATGTCCCAGGATTACGAGAGAAGTGGACAAGGTACATAGAAGGTTGCAAGAAATAGCAGACAAAAACAGGGTGGATATAGACAAGATGAAACACTTGAGCAGGAGCTACAGATTGGATTTTGGGACCACAGATTTTGAACACATGAGGTCAGCAGGCATGAAGGCGCACCTTAGAGAATTGTTGCAGAGTGCACAAGTGTGGAGGTGCTTAGACAAATGGGAAAGCAGATGGGTAAAGAGAAAGGAAAAGAGGAAAGACAGTGTCCCAGAGATCAACGAGAAAAGACCGCAGAGTAGTGATGCAGTAACCATGTTACCAATGAGGGAGACAGCAGGGGGAAAATTAATACATGTACCATGGCACAGAAGCGACATTCAGTCTTTTACGGATGATTTTCCCAAACTGAGAGAGAAACCGATTGAATGGTATCAACAGACTGACAGGTTTGTGAAGCTTGCAAAATGTCTCTGGGAAGACCTGAACACTCTCTTTGAGATTGTGGTTCCGGCAGATTTGTGGGAGGATTGCAAAAGAGCTGTAGGTTGGCCGACAAGTGAACCAGAAAGAGACAGGGAGACGGGTGCACCATCGCCTATGGTGATGAGCCTGTACTATAAGGTGATTGAGCATTTGAAGACGAAGGTGGCCGCGAAAAATGTGGATTGGCAGAAGATCGATCGAACGGCCCAAGAGGCTAAAGAGTCGATTCATAGTTACTATGAGAGGTTGTTGAAGGCGTTTAAGAACTACAGTGGCACGGAAACAATAGAGATGAAGGACATGCTTCATTTTGTGTTTAGATTTGTGGAAGGGCTGAGACCAGAGATAAGTCAGATGATAAAGTCGCATTTGATTTGTTGGCAGGCGAAACTGATTGATGAGGTGTTGAATTATGCGAAATACTGTAGCGACGAAATTGAAGTGAAACAGAAAAGGTTGAAAGAGAAGGTGATGATGATGCAACTTAAAGCAGCTCAGACAGGTCTGCAAGGTTTCAAAGGGTTGCAAGGGTTCCAACAGCAGGTACCGCAACCGCAGCCGCAGTTGCAGGGAAACATGGCGTTTCAGCCACAGGCCAGAGGCAGAGGCAGAGGAGGTTTTGTGAATAATGGTCCGGATTTGAACACTGTTGTGAATGGTGTGCAGGCAATGAAGAAGGTGATGCCGTGTCACGTGTGCGGAATTGTCGGTCATTGGAAACGCGAGTGCCCGATGGTGGTGCAGGAAGGTGCAGGTGCAGGTGTTGGTCAGCAAAACAATGATGTCAATGCATTTCAGACAATGAGGGGACCGAAAATGAGAGGTCCAAACCCAAATTTTCAGACCATAAATCAGTTGCAGGGATTACAACCTATGCAGCCGCAGCAGATGCAGATGCCTCGTATGCAGGTGACGCAAATGCAGCCAATGCAACAGCAGTTACCCATGGTACCTAATCAGCAAATGCAAATACCTTTGGCACCAATGAGTCAGCAGCAAGTGATGGTTCCTCCACAGGTCTCGGGTCAGGTAATGAGTACAAATGGCACCGTACAACAGTTCCCACTACACAGTGAGAGTGGAATAAACAATGTGTGGGAGAGTGAAAGTTCAGGAGAGGAAGGAGATTGTGTGCTTGCAGCATCCTTGGAAGTTGATCAAAAGGGTCCGTACGTGGAGGGAAGAGTAATGGGTCATCGTGTCTCATTCCTGGTTGACACAGGAGCAACACGTTCACCTGTTAAGAGCATTGAAGTACCAAATTTGCCACTCTCAGGGACGACAGTTCAAGTGGTGGGAGTAGCAAACAGGCACCTGACGAACCCAATAACAGATCTGGTACCAGTCAGCATCGGTAACTATCAAGGGTTACATCAGTTTGTGGTATGTGACTCAAGCCAGATAGCACTGTTAGGGAGAGACTTGTTGTGCAAATTGGGTTGTTCGATTATGTGTTCGAACGAGGGAATAAAAATACAGACGAGCAGTGATGGGGAAGAAGAGGACAGTGTAGAGGGGGATGATATGGAAACTGTCGATGAAGAGTATCCTCTGATTTGCCTTTTCCCGATGATAACTGAAGAAGTTATTCCAGCCGAATTACGGGAAACAGTCGGAAAGGAAGTGTGGGATATGACAGGGAAAGAGGTGGGATTGATGAAGGGAGTGGAACCAGTGAAAGTGACTGTAAAGCCCAATGCAACTTTTCCCCAGACCCCACAATACCACATGGCACAAGACACCCTCATGAAAGTTGCCCAACTTATTGACGAATTTGTAAAGCAGGGAGTACTGAAAGAAGTGTTGAGCAGTCCATGTAATTCACCAATCATGGGACTAATAAAGCCGAGTGGAAAGGTCAGAATTGTGCAGGACTTGAGGAAAATAAATGACATCATAGTCAAGTGTTGCCCTGTCGTACCGAATCCAGCTGTGATAATGTTTCAAGTCCCTTGCGATGCTGAGTGGTTCTCAGTCATCGACTTGTCACAAGCATTCTTTTCGGTGCCTCTTCATGAGGACAGCCAATTCCTCTTTTGTTTCAAATTCTTAGACAGAGTGTACAGTTGGTGTCGAATTCCTCAAGGGTTTTCTGAGTCACTGTCAATCTTCAATCAGATTCTAAAGAAAGATTTGGAAGCATTAGAATTGCCATTCGAGTCAACTCTAGTACAATACATTGATGACTTACTGATTGCATCAAAGACAGAAAGTGGCTGCACAGCCGACACCATTGCTCTGTTGAACCATTTGGGAAGGAATGGACACAAGGTGTCTCCTTCCAAATTGCAGTTCTGTCAGAAGAAAGTGAAATACTTGGGTCACCAGATAGAGAAAGGGTCACGGAGAATAATGAAGGAAAGAATAACAAGTGTACTTCAAATGAGTCCACCAAAGACAAGGAGGGAGGTGAGGAAGTTTTTGGGAATGGTGGGCTATTGTCGCCAGTGGATTCCCAACTTCTCAACTCTAGCAAAGCCTTTACTGAAGCTGACCCAGAAGGATGCCTTGGATCAAATTGAGCTGAAAGGAGATGAGATGGATGCTTTTGTTGAATTGAAAGAATGCATGTGCAGGGTCCAGCTTTAGGTATGCCTGACTACACAAAGCCTTTCACATTGTTTTGTCATGAACGTGATGCATGTTCTTTGTCTGTCTTGACTCAAGCCCATGGTGGCATAAATAGACCAGTAGCGTATTTTTCAGCTACTTTGGATCCGGTCGCAGCAGCACTTCCAGGGTGTTCGCGCGCCGTAGCAGCAGTTGGTATCAGCCTCACTCAGAGTGAAGGAATAGTGATGGGACACCCAGTAACAGTCATGGTCCCTCACTCAGTTGAGATACTTTTGACCCGCTCCCGAACGCAACACATGACTGGAGCAAGACTCACAAGGTATGAAACGATAATTCTGGGCTCACCGAATGTGCAGCTGAAAAGGTGCACTACGTTGAATCCAGCAACCTTGCTTCCTGGTGAAAATGCTGAAATTGAGAATGCTGAAGACGTCGAGCATGACTGCCTTCAAGTGACTGAATTTTGCACAAAACCTCGACCTGACATTAAGGATACTAAGCTTGATGAAAATGACCAAATTGTTTTCGTTGATGGTTCATGTCTAAGAGATGGGATGGGAATTTTGAAAGCAGGATATGCTGTATGTACTGTAACAGGTGTCTTGGAAGCGGCCTGGCTTCAAGGAGTCTATTCTGCACAAGTAGCAGAACTTGTAGCCCTTACAAGAGCATGTCAACTGTCTGCATTGATGAAAGTCACCATTTACACTGATAGTCAGTACGGGTTTGGGATTGTGCATGACTTTGGACAACTATGGTCACAGAGAGGTTTCCTGACTTCTTCAGGATCCCCAGTGAAAAATGGAGAAAGGATAAGGGAATTGTTACACGCCATTCAAATGCCAGCTGAAGTTGCAGTGGTAAAGTGTAGTGCGCATACAAAAGGACAGGACTATGTTTCTCTGGGAAATGCATATGCGGATCAAGTTGCAAGATTTTGTGCCTTGAACTGTATATTACTCAGAGATGAATGGAATTCGATAAGTGAACCAGAACTCGAACCAGCTGAAGCATTTGCCTTGAAGGTCGTAGATACAATAGATGAACTAAAAGCATTACAGAATAACGTCAGGGAGGATGAAAGAGACTCCTGGATTAAATCACAATGTATAAAGAGACCAGATGAGTTATGGGTTTCAAATGAGGGAAAATTTGTTTTGCCAAATAGTCTCTTATCACAGCTTGCGCGGTTCTATCATGGGCAAGCTCACCTAGGGAGAGATGCCATGATAAGATTGTTCAAAACTGATTGGTTTAACCCCAGATTTCGTCAAGCTGCAGAAGCAGTTTGCCATCGATGTGTCACTTGCCAGCAGATGAACCCAGGAAAGGGAACAGTTGTGAATGCAAGCCACATTGGCAGGGCCAGCGGCCCGTTTAGTCGAATGCAGATAGACTTCATTGAGATGCCTGTGCATGGAGGTCTGAAGTATGTGTTGGTGATTGTGTGCATTTTTAGTCACTGGATTGAGGCATACCCCACACGTAGAAATGACAGCCTTACAGTTGCAAAGCTATTGTTGAGGGAGTTAATACCACGTTTCGGATTCCCGATCTCTTTAGAATCAGATAGGGGAAGTCACTTCAATAATGAGGTGATAAAGTTACTTTGCGAAGCGCTGAACATTGAGCAAAAACTGCATTGTAGCTATCGCCCTGAAGCCTCAGGACTGGTGGAGCAGATGAATGGTACACTGAAATCAAGAATGGCGAAGATATGTGCATCGACAAATTTGAAATGGCCTGACGCATTGCCCTTGGTGCTAATGTCAATGAGAAACACCCCTGATAGAAAGACTGGATTGGCTCCGCATGAAATTCTCATGGGTAGGGCTATGAGACTTCCTGCAGTTCCCGCAAACGCGCTTTTGAATATTACAGATGATATGGTGTTAGACTACTGCACTCTTTCTCTCACCAGGTGGAAGCAACCACCTTGCCACCGATCCAAGGTCCAGGACACGCAATGAAAGCAGGTGACTGGGTCGTGGTAAAGAAGCATGTGAGGAAGTCGTGTCTGGAACCCCGTTGGAAAGGCCCTTTCCAAGTGATCCTGACGACCACTACCGCTGTGAAGTGTGCGGGGGTTCCCAACTGGATTCACGCCAGTCACACAAAGAAAGTGTTGTGTCCCACAGATGAGGAAGTTGAAGCGCTAAAACTGCCAGTGCCTGATAAAACAGTGCTGAGTGCTGAGACAGAGCAAAACCGAACTGAAAGCGAACAGGCAGGAACGGGAGAGAGAGAGATATTCTCTGAGGACGAAGAGAACAACTCACTTGGGGAAGACCAAGGAGAAAGTTCAGACAGCGACGAAGCAGCTGAAGGTGACAAAGAGCATGAAGCAGCTGAGGGTAGCAAAGAGCCTGAAGCAGCTGAAGGTGATAAGGAACCTGAAGCAGCTGAAAGTGATAAAGAGCCTGAAGAAAGTAACGGTGACGAAGGGCTCGAAAAAGGTGAAAAAGCAGGAGAGCCTGATAAGAGGAGGGCTTTCCCAGAAGCAGACGATACAGAAAAAGAAAAAGAGGACGTGATTGATTCCCCAGAAGGAGGGGACAAGGCAGAACAGAACGAAAAGGTTCAAGCTTCCTCAGAAAAGATCGCAGGTCCATCAAATGGACATGGTGCAAAGAGGAGACTAAGTATATCACCAATAAAACAGAGGACTGAAGAAAGTTTGAACGACGGAGAAAGGCCAAAAGTGAAAGAGAAGAGAAAAGAAGTAACTGTCGTGGTACCATCCCCGAGTGAAGAAAAAGACTTGACAAAAGTGGAAAGTACCAGCGAAGCAGAATCGAAAAGAGAAGCAAAATTGAAAAGGAAAAGGATACCGAACAGAAGATATTCCGGTCCTGAATGGGCATATGTAGTTCATGACGATTGGACTGACGAGTTTGTATCTCTTAGCCTCGAGAACGAAGAAGAAGAGATACCAATAGAAAAGAAAAGTTTTATGGACTCTGTCGATTGAAAGGGTAATAAATGATGTTGCTTGCTACAATCCAACGTGATACAAACAACCAGCTGAGACATTGCTAAACCGGATGAGACTTTTGCTGAACTGATAAAGACTGAGTTATTGCCGAATTGAGACAAATGCTGCTAACCGAGAAGTGACTGGCCTCTTGAAGAAGACTGTGTGAACATTGCGCTCATTCAGCTTTGTAACTGAATTGCTAAATAGTTTCTTTATAGGTGCTTCTAGCTCTCTGATTCTATACAGATCATGACGCAAAACAGTAGAAAGAAATATTGTAAATATGCGTGTATAGGCTTGATAATTGCATGTGTACTAATAATAATGGCAATAGTGCTTGCAATGCATGGAAAGGGTGAGAATGAGAAAACCGATGCTTCTACTTTTGCTCCTGTTACTGTCACTGAACTAACCGCATTGAAAAGACTAGAATTAGATGAGAGACACTTGCATGATAAGAAGGAGCTTTCATATAATGTTTTCTAACGCTTGCTAACAGAATATGTTGAGACTATGGATGCGAAAGATTGTTATGTATGTACACAGATACCGACATCAGTAAAGGAAGGGGTGACTTATCACCACATGCCTCTTACATACGGGATTACATGTAGTATAGTAATGTCTAGATTTTATGGTCAAACTAACATACAGTATTTTTACTCAAATTATGATGTTACCTTTGCATATGTTCCTATAATAGCGCAGCTAAGCCAGATTGCTAAAGATTGGGATGCTAAAATAATGAGGGAATTTTTCGAGCCAATGCAACCTTTTGAAACGGCTCACGCTCATAGGGAAAACCTTACCTGCTCGCTCTCTGCAGTAGAAATAAGCTTTTTAGATCGCACAGATGATAGAAGAGCACAAATTAAGGCGAAATTAGAAAAAGAGCTACATAAGAGGACTTCAGTAGACAATTATGATTTTGCCGCAATAAAGACACAAGGGAGAATAGCTTTAGATGCTTGGCACGTAGGAAAATTTTGTATATAACGAGGTGAATCTTATTATGACAATATTTTTGTAGGAGCGAGTGAGTGTAAACATACGTTTATCTTCAAGGCCAAATGGACATTCATGATGAACGGACTTGATCCTGTCATTCCAGGTGTATATTACATTTGTGGGTATGATGCCTATTATCGTCTTCCAAAGGGATGGTGGGGGAGATGTTATTTGGGTATAGTGTTCCCAAAAGTTTATCAACTGGATGACCTATCGATGATTCAAAAGACATCTGGATCCTATCGTATCCAGAAAAGAGAGACCGCAGCTGCTGTGGTGGGAGATATATTTGGAGCCATGATTCCTTCATTAGGAGTTGTGTTGAATTCCATCAAAATAAGAAAGTTGTCTACTATAGTGGATAACATGTTGACAAAGTTTTCAGGTGCTATAATCCTGATAGATGCTGAACTTGCAGCGGAGAGAGCTATGACTCTTCAAAACAGACTTGCCTTAGACATTCTTTTAGCAAAGGATGGCGGCGTTTGCAAAATGCTTGGTGCACGACACTGTTGTACGTATATTCCAGACAATAGTGTGAAGATTAAAACTATGCTTGCTAATCTAACAAAAGAGAGTGCAGATTTGAAGGAATTGAAAGAACCAGGAGTGTGGGAGAAGGTTGGAAAAGGACTTGCTTCAGTGGGAAATTGGATTGGGGGAATTTGGAATGGAATATTACTAAAAATAATACAGGGAATATTAATAGTTCTAATTTGCATTTTTGGAATTTGGGGAATAAAAAGGGGAATAATAATGATAATGGAAAGAATTAAGAGGAGGAAGGAAGAGAAAATGATGAAAAGAATGGCAGAAGAATACAAAGCGAAAACTAGGGGAATTAAAAGGAAAAGAGAACTGACAGAATTTTAATGGAATAAAATTTGTGGGCATGATTTGGTGTGATGACAAGTAGTCATCAGAGGAGGGATTGATGAAGCAGAAAATGAAGGTTTTCATTTATTAGCGCTTAAACGTAGTGCTGCAATAATCATGTGTGACTTTAACCGAACTAATAAAGATTGTACGGGGACAAAATGTGCCCTCAGAGTAGTTTGCCAACATTTATAAGCGTGCTTTATATAAGGTGATGTATTAGAATTGCACTAATCCGACATAATCATAAACGTGTGCTACGATTTGCTTGCTTGAAATGTTTTAGCTTAGCATAACTTTAGTGGAGGCTTTGGCCTAGTTGCCTGGTCTCACGATTTAGATGCTCGTATTTTTCCAATGTGCTAATAAACGTGTATTTTTGCTTGAAGCTGTACTTTTCCACTGAGATCGTTCACATGCTTATCTTAAGGTTTCGTGCCAGCCTGGCATATTTCTCTCCTTACTCCAAGGTCAATCTGCAGGTGCGGACAATGGAAGCTCTGAAAGTGAGTTAATTGGTATAAAATGTTGCAACTTGCGTACTCGTCTCCAAGGATAATGTATGCTTGAGTAAAAGCTTGAGAACTGTTGTTTTGATTGGACAATTTGAAGTCAACCTATGAACCCTCCAATGGAAGACCCTACTGGATTTGAACTGTTGTCTATTTAAACCAGGTACACGAGAGGAAAGTAGCCATTACAGCCATTATTGGACATCGCCCATACCCGCCATTTTGCAGGACATTGCAGCTATTATGGCCCACTTTGCTGCGACGCCATTTTGAAAGAGACTTTGATGCTTTCTCTAATCGAGAGAAAGAGACTTTAAATGATTCTTGCCCTAGAGACTTTAACTTTAATCCCTTGCATGAAGTAGTAGTTTTACCTTGCCGCCGTGAGACAATTGCCCCGTCCACCTTGCCCCTTTGCCCCGTCCCATGCTGATCGAGAATCGGTACCTGTGAGACGAAGACTTCCTTGTATGCTGATCGTAATTGGTAAATATGAAAGGAAAATTGTAAAATTGCATTGTGTTTCTTTTAGGTAACCAACTGCTGATTTTGATAAGATCCCTAGTTAGGAGTTTTCCAAATTTATGTTGCTAAATTGTTTTCGCATGAAGCCCCACATGCCGATGTTGATTTGAGGTTAGATGAGGATTCCTTTTGTTGCACGATGCAATCTGAGACCTTGTTATGCTGACTAAATGTATGCAATTAGTTCATTACAGATTATCGTATTAGTGATTTGCATTGCTATTATCGAATGCCTTGTTATTCAAATGCTGCATAGATTGCACCTGTTTCGCCGCTATGGACAGCTATTAATGTTCATTTATGTTTATCATTTGGTGTTGAGACACATCTATATTGTGCTAGCTTTGTTAATATAGGGAAATAAATTCACTAACTTTGAATAAACTGGTGTGGTTATTCCTGACTGAAAGGTCAGGGTTCGTCGAAATGTATTCTGGATTAATAGTTAAGTGTTATGTTGATCAAGGTATTGCTTATGTTCGTTAATTGATTATTGATTTAATGAAATTGACCGATTAAGGGTGCCGAGGGTCCCACTTAGCCAAAAGATTCATCGGCCTAAAGAGCGTCCAAATACAGGTAAACTATTAGTACGGAACGCTCTATCATCATCACCAACCAGTTTTGGCATATTATTTTGTACTAAAAGAATCACAAAACAGTAAAATTGCAAACGTGTTCACAAACGTACGTGTTGAAGCCAATCCCCCTCAGCTTTATGAAAAACATTTCAAGTAATTGGATCTTACTTGAGAGGGGCACAACGTGCGGTACTGCAGCATTGCTAAACAATTTTTAAGAAGTTATATATGTGACTGACGGACTACTTACTGGTAACAACGTGAGGAGCTGCAGGTTTGTGAATGTCCTGCCAGCATCATGTTTTCTAAAGGCAAATCATGGTAAAAACATACGTAAATTAATTTACTGCTATTGCATCGGATTGGAGATGACCATTTTGTAAAGATTTTGGGGCATATTTATACTCTGTTTGCGCCGGATTTGCGTCGTTTTTTTTTACCTAAATCCGACGCAAAACTAACTCTATATTTATATTTCGGCGTTAGAATGGTCTAGCGCCAAAGATCTTGGAGTTTGCGTCATTTTTTAGCGTGGACACCTTCCTTGCGTTAATGATATGCAAGGTAGGCGTTCCCGTCTAAAAAATGACTCCGAGGCATGTGCGCCGTATTTACACTCCCGGGCAAAAATGACGCCCGGGAGTGGGCGGGTAAAAAAAAATGACGTCCAGCCGCTTTAGCGTCATTTTTTAACGCCTGGTCAGGGCAGGCATTAAGGGACCTGTGGGCTCGGAAGGAGCCCAGAGGTGCCCTCCCATGCCCCCAGGGACACCCCCTGCCACCCTTGCCCACCCCAGGAGGACGCCCAAGGATGGAGGGACCCATCCCAGGGAACTTAAGGTAAGTTCAGGTAAGTTTTTATTTTTTTAATTTTTGTGGCATAGGGGGGCCTGATTTGTGCCCCCCTACATGCCACTATGCCCAATGACCATGCCCAGGGGACAGAAGTCCCCTGGGCATGGCCATTGGGCAAGGGGGCATGACTCCTGTCTTTGCTAAGACAGGAGTCATTTCAATGGGGGTTGGGAGTCGAAAAAGATGGTGCAAATCGGGTTGAGGCAAAAAATTTGCCTCAGCCTGACTTGCCCCATTTTTTGGCGCCCAAGCTCCATATCCCCCTATGCCGGCGCTGCCTGGTGTACGTCATTTTTTTTCACGCACACCAGGCAGCGCCGGCGGCTAACGCCGGCTAACGTCATTGAATAAATACGGCGCCCGCATGGCGCTTCAGAATGGCGTTAGCCGGCGCTAATTTTTTTGACGCAAAACTGAGTTAGCGCAGTTTTGCGTCAAAAAGTATAAATATGGCCCTAAATATTCGTCCCACAAGTTCACCAAAGTGTCTGTTCGGCCAGCAAAATATCACATATGTTTATGACGTGGTCCCTAAAGATCGCGTCTATTGTGCGCCCAATGTCTCCTTCTAACTGTAACATTACTTTGTACACCCTATAAGGCGTGGAGACACATATGTCCGCAGTTTCTACCTGTAAGAAGTCATCAGTTGCTTTCACCTCCAGATGCTGTAGAAGATTCCGGCGAACTATTGTGAACTAGCTCTGGCCAGGAGTCCACTTGGCTCCACCAGCCTGCCCCGTGCCCCTGACCCATCCGACTGCTGCCTCGACAACAGTTCGAGGCCCTCCTCCACCTGCAGGCACCCGCCTGCGCCTCATCCCTGGTGCCTAGTGGTAGGCAGGTCCAACTCCCGTGTAAGTAACCCTTATTGTCTTGTATTCACTTTCTTTCCTCCTCCGCTTTTCTGTCGCTGTGTACGTGTTTCTTAGTTCCTCTCCTGTATTTTTATTACCTCCGTGTATGTAGCCTTTTAGTATTGTGCCGTATTTTTTCTCCAATTTCCGTATTTGTTAATGCCAAGGACGTAGTTATTTTTCGTCTTGTGCCGTGTTTACATTTCTGTATCTTACTGCGTGTTCGTAGCTCTGGGATCCTGTTCTTTGCCCCCTGCCGCTGCCTCCCCTGTGGCCTGCCCCCTGCGCACACCCATTGGCCCCCTCCTTCCTCCCAGCTGCTCCACCCTCCCACCCTACCCTCTTAATGGCGGCCACTGCGCGGGCGCACCAGAGGCAAGCCCATCTGCACCCGTCTGCACATAGAGCGCGCCCAGCGCCAGTCCCCCTGGTCCCCCCAACCCAGACCCCCCAAACAACTCTACTCCCCTCTCGCCCTCCACTCCCTCAACCCAGGACCTCGCCCCACCTGCACCCTATCCAACCCCACACACACACAGGGCCCCTTCACCTGCTACACCTGCCATTTCTCCTGCTCCACATCCCTCATGCCCCTCACCACCCCCAGCACCCCCGCCAAACGCAAAAACCCCAATGCAATAAACACCCGCACAGCCCCCTCACACACCAACCGGCCCCACCACACAACACCTCAGAGCCTGAACACACCTGGCAACAACACCAGCACTATACACAGCAACACCATCCTACGACAAATCAACAACAACCATCTCAACTGTCTGCTCCTTAACAACCGCTCCCTACACAAACATGCCATAGAACTCTGGGATCTCATCACAGCACACACACATGACATCATCTTCCTCACGGAAACCTGGACGAACCCCTCCTCTGAACCCGACATAGCCACAGCCACCCCCTTAGGATACAAACTCCAACGCAAAGACCGCCTTAACAAGCCAGCAAGTGGCATCGCCATCCTGCACAAAGACACCATTAAAGTCATCACTATCTTCCAAGATACCATCGACAGCGAAGAACACATGCACTTCCAAATACACATTAACAACAACACCACCCTCAAAGGCACACGAATCTACAGATCCCCAGGACCACGCCCCGCCTTCTGTGATGCCATCGCCGACACCATTAGCACGCACGCCCTCACCTCCACAAACTACATCCTCCTCGGTGACTTCAACTTTCACCTGGAGAACCCTCAAGACCACTACTCCTCCTCCCTCCTAGACAACCTCGCCAACCTAGGACTCAAACAACTGGTCAGTAGGACACACACTTGACGCAATTTTCACCTCAAGCCAACACATAACCTACACCCACACCACCAAACTCCACTGGATGGACCACCACTGCGTCCATTTCTCCTTCGCCAAACCCCCCACTCACCACCCCCAACACACCACACCATTTCGCATGTAGGACAAGATCCCCGCAGAATGCCTGAACTCCCAACTGTCGCACGACCCCCCCCACACCAACGACCACAACACCGTGGCCAACAACCTCTAAAAATGGATCACTACCTGCGCAGACACACTAGCCCCCCTCATAAAAAACATCATCGCCCGCAACATCAAGAACGCCCCATGGTTCACCACTGAACTCCAAGACTCCAAGCGCAAATGGCACCAAGCGGAGAAAGCCTGGCGACAAGAACCCTCAACAACCAACTTCTCCAACTTCTCCACCCTCAAAAAAACCATTTGCACCCACCACCAACTCATAATCACCACCAAACGAGCACACTACAAGGAATGCATTGACAACAACTCACATAACAGCAAAGAACTTTTCACCATTATTAAAGAGCTAACTAAACCCAAAGCCAGCAACATAAACCCCCCACACACACAAACCCTCTGCGACTCCCTCTCCAACCATTTCCACCACAAAATCCTGGACATATACAACAGCTTCACACCACACACGCCTCTCACCCACCCAACTCAGACCCCACCCAAACCTACTCTCCACCTGGGCACCAACCACCGACGAAGAGACTGAAAAAACATGAATTCCATCCACTCTGGATCCCCCTCCGACCCCTGCCCCCATCGCATTTTCAACAAAGCCAGCCCCACCATCGCCCCCAAGATTCGCAACATAATCAACACCTCATTCGCCACTGCCACCTTTCCAGACTCCTAGAAGCACGCAGAAATCACCGCTCTCCTAAAAAAGCCCAAATCCGACATGGACAGCCTCTCCAACTACCGCCCCATCTCTCTCCTCCCTTTCCCCGCCAAGGTTGCAGAGAAAATAGTCAACGCCCGCCTATCCCACTTCCTTGACATCAGAACCAGAGTCGACAAGGGCGAGACCGTCACTCTCATCCTCCTTGACCTCTCCACGGCCTTTGACACTGTCTGCCACCACACACTTCGCACACGCCTCCACAACACTGGCATTCGACACAAAGCCCTAGACTGGCTCCCCTCATTCCTCACTGATAGAACCCAAAAAGTCCACCTCCCACCCTTCCACTCTACTGCTACGAAAATCATATGCGGAGTCCCCCAAGAGTCCTCCCTCAGCCCCACTCTCTTCAACATTTATATGACCCCTCTCGCCAACATCCTCCGTCCACACGGAATCACCATCCTATCCTACGCAGATGACACCCAACTCATCATCTCCCTCACCCCCAACCCAACCACCGCCAAAACCAACCTCCACCCTGCATTCCTTGACACCGCCACCTGGACGACGACAAACCACCTCAAGCTCAACTCCAACAAAAGAGAAATCATTACTTTCGGCCCCAACAAAACCATATGGGATGACTCCTGGTGGCTCAACGCCCTAGGCCCCGCCCCCACCCATGCATGCAACCTCTGCATCATCCTAGACCCCTCCCTCTCCATGACCCAGCAAATCAACGCAGTCACCTCATCCTGTTTCCACACACTCCGCACGCTGAAAAAAACCTTTAAGTGGATTCCACAGAGACCAGAAAGATCGCCACACACGCACTTATCAGCAGCAGGCTAGACTACGGTAACGCCCTCTATGCTGGCACCACACTCAAACTCAAACGCAAACTCCAGAGAATCCAGAACACAGCCACACGCCTCATCCTGGACCGGCCCGCCACAAACACATCACACCACACCTCCAATCCTTTCACTGGCTCCCCATAGACAAGAGGATCACCTTCAAGATCATCATTCACGCACACAAATCCCTCCAGAACACCGGCCCAACCTAACTAAATGAAAGAGTGAACTTCCACACTCCCACATACCACCTTCGATCTGGCAACCTCGTACTAGCCAAAATCCCCCGCATCCAACGCACCACCTCTGGAGGCAAGTCTTTTCCTACCTCACCCCCAAGACCTGGAACTCCCTCCCCATCAACCTTCGCAAAACCCAAGACCTCCTGCTTTTCAGAAAAAATCTCAAGACATGGCTGTTCGAAAAGTAACCACCCCCAACCCCCCTTTATCCCCAACCCCCCAGCGCCTTGAGACCCTCACGGGTGAGTAGCGCGCTCTATACATTTTTTGATTGATTGATTGATTGATTGACCTCTGCCACGCTGTCTAATAGGGCTAGTACCCACTTCCTGATCGTCAAGAGAGCCCTTTTCTTGAGTGGCATGTCGAACTGCAACTGCTGCCACACTTTTTGAATTGGGGTTTTTGTTGGGGAAGTTTCTCGTCTTTATTAACAGAAACTTCTCTTAAGCATTGTGATTACTGCCTCGGTTTCACATGCTCAGTTCTCCGCTCTGACCACCCACCTTTCTCACTGCGTTTTTCCGATGAGTCCTGAAAGGAACGAGATTAGCGTATATCAAAATATTGATATCTGTCAGGCGTTTTTATATTATCTCTATTCCTGAGATTATATCTATTATGTGGGGTCTTCATATGCGTAGATTCTCCCTTTTCTTTCTTAGGTGTTTGTTGTTTTTTTATCCCAGTATTTCTTACTACCCTCAAGAGCTTGCTTGTTAGAATCTTAATTAGATGTACCCTGAAATTGTGGTTTTGTTGGTCTGGCCCCCAGACTATCTCAACCAATGCTACAGTAGGTTTCAGTGATAATCTTTGGCAGTTCACATTCTTGATCCTGTGGAGGAACGTCCCGGAGCCGCATGAGAACCACTAGTGCGACCGCTTCCCCTTTAAGGTTACTTTAAGGCAGCCCCATATTCATCTTGAATTTGTTTTAACACTTCCGGTAAATTGGCAAGTGTCGGTGTACCATGTGCGGTAGTATAGACCGTGGAAAAATACCATGCTCCATGTATTACAGTTATCTACTGTGGGAACCATCCCAAATGGCAAGCACATAGTTAATATTCTATGTTTATCCTGAGGTCCCGTATGGGGAAATACTGCTATCAGTGCATATATTTTTTGAGCTAACCAAAATGGAATTTCTTCTCGTTTGGCGGGTACTTTACCCATGAATGAATGTACAGTCCCAGGGTTAATGCCTGGTGTTACTGCATGTGGTTGCGCCGGAGCAGCATGTGCTGGGTTTGTGTTTAATGTTTGCATTACAAACTGAACTAATCGTTTGTATATTTCCATCAGCTCAGAGCATAAGCGGCGGACCTCAGCTACTGCTAGGTTCGCTGCAGCAGGGTGATGTGTATAAGTGGCCAAAAAAGGCCAGGTGGGACCATCATTACATAGAGGACCTAACCTAACATGTAAAGTTGTGTGGGGTAGGGCGCCATCAAGCCAATTATTATGTTCTTGATAAGATAGAGGTATTTCTAAATATGCATATGCTCTGTGTTGTGCAGGTACGTTTGCAGGTGTATAGTGATGAAATGTGTTTGTGTTCCCATCAACTGCTGGAAATGAGACCCAAGAATAAAAAAGTTATGTTCTATAGGCTGCATGAGCCTCAACAACAAATGTGACTCCACCCCCCTGGGCCGTTAGGCCATGTGCCAGTAGATGGGCAGTAAGGGGTGGGCTCATATTTACTGCTATTGCTACTTGTTGTGGATTCGCCATGATAAATGGTTAATTTTGTTCAGAGATAGGCACACCAAATGGGGATTATCCTTTTAATAGTTCAAGCTTGAACAACCTACAGCATTAGTTAGGTACTTCCTACTTAGCTGAGGAGGAAATCCTCAATACCATGGACGTCTCCTTATATAGTACTGAGGTGTCTTTGTATATAGAGAGACAAAGATACTCAGGAGGACCCAAAAATTAGAGCCTGACCAAAATGGCAGCACCATGTCGCGTACACTCTCATTATTCTAATGAGACTACTGGATTTGAGAGGCAGAATCACCTGCGGTGTGAGATACTGAGACTAACCCACTACAGGTGACACCTGTCACCCCAATCCGGGTTTTGCTCCTGCTAACTAGCAGTGCCTCAACTCTACCCAAGAGCAGGGATGATTGGGCAGCCGAGCGCATGACACAAGTGATTACTCAGGGAAATCGTGGTCACTCAGATCTCATCCGTTTCTTTCAGTTACATTGGTTTCACATATGCAATGATGGACAGAGGCAATGTATGTTTCAATAAGGTTTTGATGAAGCAACTGCATCTTAGATAATAAAGCATGTACTGCAATAACCAGGACGATAAAGCATGACAGGATTAAAATTGTGACAAAGAGAGTAAAGCGTAGAAATAACACTACCATGTTGTCACTTAAGTCAATAGACTAATTCCTACCTAGGCTAAAATAGAGTACAGCATGTTAAGCTCTAATTCTGCCCTTCAGGTTCCCCTGGGAAGACATCATGCCCCATACCTGAGCAAAGGCCTGAAGTCTGCATAAGCAGCTGTGCGAAGCGTTCAGCAATCAGCATACAGTCGTGGTCATCTGGCTGGAATCTCACTGTAACGTGTGTTTTTATAATGAAACAGCTGATGTTCCGAGAAAATGTCCTTACGTGAGGATGTGTATATTTCTATGAATACCAGAGACAAAACATTACAACGTTTTACTGGCAACCTATCTCACTGCAGCCTTAAGAGAAGCACAGAGTGAACAAGAATGTCTTGTTTAAGAATGTAGTGCTGGCCTAAGCAAAGAACAGCTAGATAGAGAGAAATAAAACAAGACCCCAAATGTGGCTATTGTTAAAATAATAAACAAAGCTGAATAAAATACACCTATATTAAAGTGCACAGCGACAGGCCTAGTGTGCTAAAATAACGTGCATGGAGCTATAACTAAATGGCTACACAACAATCCTACTTACCGGTGAAGTTGGATTTTACATTACTATTTCAAAAGTGCCACTTTGAGAAAGTAGGCATTTCTCTGCACTTACTGCCATCTGTGCCACACAGCCTATTTCCAACCCAAATCTGATCTGTGCTGGTTGACAGCTCCCCTTTGCATTTCACCCAGACACCCATAGACATAGGACATTCAGCTGCATCTGCATTCATCTGCATACAGATGGGTTTTTCTGGGCAGGAAGGGTGTAGGGGCTCTTACACTTCAAAGGCCAGTGGCCTGCCCTAACACAAAGGATTGATAACCCCCAACGGGGCTCCTGGTAGACATGGCTGGATTGAAAGGGGAGCTTGTGCACTTCAAAAGCACTCTTTGAAGTTTTCCCCCCTTCAAAGGCACTGGGTCAGTGACACCACCAAATCAGACACTTCTGTATCTACAACCGGACTCTGTCAGAAGGAATGCCGAAAGGACTCATCTGGACTGCTTTGCTGCCCTGCTTGTTTCCCTGCTGCCTGCTGGCCCTGACTCTGCTCGAAGGACTTTGCTTTCCCCACAACTGCTCTCCAAGAGCTTGGATTGAACTTGCCTCCTGTTCTGAAGTCTCAGGGCCACAAAGACTTCACCAAAGAGAAGAAAATCCCTGTGTGTCGGATAATCAATGCAACGCCTGCAGAAATCGACACAGAGCCTCCCTCGCAGCTGAAAAATCACTGCATAGCCTACTGGATCAATGCAGCACCTGTTAATTCTCACCAGCGTGTCAAAGATTTTCAGCTTATCTTTCCTGGGCGTCAAAATATCTGTGCATGGCAGTGAGGAACCAAGGCTGCACTCCTGGAAATCGACACATCACCTAGCAGCATGGAAAGAAACAACGCATCGCCTGTGCCGTGCCAGAAAATCTGATGCAGCTCCTTATTTTTCAATGCATCTCCTATTCTGCGGCCCCCTTCCATCAATATTTTTGACGCATCCCAGGTACTGTGTGTTACAAGGTTACGACCCTGTCTGCCAGGGTCCCAGTAGGGGGGTTGGCAGTCCATTGTGTGAGTGCAAGCCACTGTCTGTTGAAAGGTAAGTGTCAGGCCCTCCACCCTTCCAGCCCAAGAAGACCCATTCAGTATGCAGACGTGTGCAGGTGTGACTGAGCATCCTGTGTTTGTGGTTGTCTGGGTGAAATGCACAAGGGAGCTGTCAACCAGCCCAGCCCAGACATGGACTGGAGACAGGATGTAAGGCACAGAAGGTTTTTAAGTGCAGAGAAATGCTCACTTTCTAAAAGTAGCATTTCTAAAATAGTAATATAAAATCCAACCTCATCAGTCAGCAGGATTTTGTATTACCATTCTGGCCATACTAAATATGACCTGCCTACCCCTTTCTGTTCAGGACCTACCACTCAAACAGTATATGAGGGTAGGCCTAATGTTAGCCTATGAAAGAAGCAGGGCTTACAGTAGTGGAAAACAAATTCAGGAGTAATCCACTACCTGGACATAGAAAACACATAGGTCTATGTCCTGCTTTTTACCTACACAGCACCCTGCCCTATGGGTTACCTAGGGTGTGCCTTAGGGGTGACTTATAAGTAGGAAAAGTGGCATTTAGGGCTTGGTAAGTACTTTTAAATGTCAAGTCGACATGGCAGTGAAACTGCACAAACAGGCCTTGCAATGGAAGGCCTGATATGTGGTAAGAGGCTACCTATGTGGCACAACCAGTGCTGCAGGCCCACTAGCAGCATTCAATTTACAGCCCCTGGGCACATGTAGTGCACTTTACTAGAGACTTACAAGTAGATCAAATATGCCAATTGAGTATGAACCAATGTTACCATGTTTAAGGGAGAGAGCACATGCACTTTAGCGCTGGTTAGTAGTGGTGACGTGTCCTAAAACTAACAAAAACAGTGTCAGAAAAGTGGAGGGAAGCAGGTAAAAAGTTGGGGGATGACCACCCTAAGGCTGTCAGGTCCAACAGGTGTGGAGTACTTTTTCGGGTGTTTCACTGTGTTACTGTATGAGTTATTACACACATACTTTACATATTGCCACTCATTACAACCCTGGCGGTCAGTGGTAAAGTGGCAGTAATACCGCCAACAGGCTGGCGGTAACTACTGACAAATTATGACTATGGTGATGAGAACTCAGATAGACAGCCACTTTACCACACCAATGCCAAGGCGGATACAACAGCTACCACTGCAGTAGCCACCTACAGCCAGGCAGAAGTCAATGTTCCACCCAACACATTGAGACCCTGGAAACCACCACCTTTTCCGGGGCTGTACTAACGACATCAAAAGCCTGGCAGAAACACTGCACAGAAGGGAAAGAACTCACCTTTGGAGACACAGGGAAGAACCACACCGCCATGGAGCCTGAACTTCAAATATTACCGATGATGTTCTACGTCCTGCTCCACCACGAACACCAATGACGGCGAAGACGACCATGATGAGTACAGCTGCCTAGCACACAGGGGAGGGAGGGAGGAAAAAGAGAGTGACACACACACGCACAACACAGACTCCCACCCCTAACACCATACACACAATCAGCTGCAGTAATAAAACATATTTACCCAGTACCCTTGAGGAATAATGCAAGGGCAAGAGGATTGTGCAAAAGTGAGTGTAATAATAACAACACAGTAGAAATGGGGTTAGTGGGTGTCTTACCCACTTGTTCTGGAGGGGGCATTGTGCCCTGTACTTCTGATCCTGGGGAGGCTGTGGTTGGTGGGTGTCTTGCCCACTGGTTCTGGAGGGGGCATCGTGCCCTGTGCCCTTGATCCTGGGGAGTGAAAGGTCACAGTCTCTCAGGTGGGTGTCATACCCACAGAATTTGCAGTGGGCAGGCCGCACAGCAGCCCATGGAGGCAGGACTACATACCGTCCACCGGCGGTAATGGCTGCTCAGTAGTGGTGGTGCTGCTGCTGCAGCCACTGCTGGGGGGAGGCTCCAGCCCATCCCCTGCAGCACTCGATGGCTGCACAACCATGGTTGGTGGTGGATGCTCCGTCTGAGTCCCTTCACCAGGCCCCTTGCACTTCCTGCCTGCTGGTGCTGGCTCCTTCGCTTTCCTGGCAGCAGCTGGGGCAGGCACCTCGCCCTTCTTGGCAGCAGCTGGGGATGCTCCTTGCCCTTCCTGGCAGCAGCTGGGGATGGCTCCTTGCCCTTCTGGGCAGCAACTGGGGATGGCTCCTTGCCTTTCCTGGCAGCAGTTGGGGATGGCTTCTTGCCCTTCTGGGCAGCAGCTGGGGATGGCTCCTTGTCCTTCCGGGCAGCAGTTGGGGCAGGCACCCTTTCCTTGAGGCTGCCTGGTGCCCTGGATCCTTTCCCACCACAAGTGGGTGTGGAGACTTTTGGGCCCGTGGACTGGCTGGCTGAGATGCCCACCCTCCTGGGTGAACGGGTACAGGCAACTCGCTGAGGGGCTGCTGGGAGGGCGGTGCTGGTACGGGGGAATGACGGCTGTACCTGTAGCTGGGGTGGTCACATAGGTGTCCGCCACCACCAGGGAGCTTCCATCGGAGGAGGTATCTGTGTCCGAACTGTCCCTCTTGTCTCCGCTGTGGTGCTCCACTCGTCCTCCGTCCCACTGGTACCCTCACTGTTGGTTAACTCTGCCTCCTGGGTCCTGTGGGAATCAGCTCCCACCATTGCCGGTGCCTCTGCTCCTTTGCCAGATGATGCTAATGCACATAAGGACAGGTTGACAAAACAAAAAGGGGGGAGAGACAAAGGATACACTGGGTCAATGGCTGCACCAACACCACCATTGGCGTATACACCACCGTCACACGCAGGGAACAGCCCTATGCACTATGCAATGCACTACCAGTTATAATGCTAGCCACCAAGGCATGGGGAGGGGCACATACTGCCATGTGCAGCACACCTGGGACCCACACAGCCCTGACATGTTGTGGATGACTACGAGCTAGGTAGCAGGATTATTATAATTTCAGAACCTGGCCAACATGGGACCTACTCTGCAGTGTCAGCCCTGGCCTAGGGGTGCCCACTGACACACATCCACCACTGGGATACCACCCTAACATGTGTAAGTTGTGAAGATAGGCACTGTACTCACCCCATTGTGGCTGCTGTGATACCCTCAATATCCCATCCATCTCCAGATAGGCCACCACCAGTATGCGGGCCATGAGGAGGGTCAGGGTTCAACGGGATCCCCTTCCTCATTGGGAGGCCATCCCCAGCTGGGCCTCAGCCGTCTTCTGTGCCCAGCGTCTCAGGTCCTCCCACCGTTTCCGACAGTGGGTGCTCTGCCTGCCATAGACCCCAGGGTCCACACGTCCTTGGCGATGGCACGCCATATACCCTTCTTTTGATGGGCGCTGACCTGCAGAGAAATACACACAGGAAATGGTATCAGTCAGGCCGTCCTGCCTGTTACACCTATGGCCTACCATACCCCTTCACATCGCAATTTACACACACATGGCCCAACACACAAGCTGTACGCCACCCATGGGTTATCCACCCACCCCCCACACAAGGCCTTCACACACACAACTCCATGCATTCATACCACATGCATCGTACTCACAGTGTTTTCACCTGTTGGTCTGGCGGCCCATACAGTAGTCCGTACTGGGGTAGGACCCCATCCACCAGTTGCTCCAACTCCGCTGAGGTAAGGCAGGAGCTCTTTCCCCAGTCACACAAGCCATGGTAGGTTCCAGACACAGGTCACAGCAGCACATTCCTCTCCTATGGAAGGTCAGGTAGCAAGTGAGTAATCAGATAGAAAATGGCTGTCACGTCTGCGGTGGTGCATACTGTCACCGCTGGAGTACATCACCATTGGTCACTGTACCCCATAGGGCCCAATGTTAACCAATGAGGAGTTGCACAGGTGTTCACGACTGCCTACCGCAACGGCGCACAACGTCACCGGAATTACCTCACTTCCACCAGTCCGTCCACACAGGACAGGTGGATGCCTTTTCGGGGGGTGGGGCCTGGATAATAACTGTGTCACAGTTAAAAATTGGACATACAGGACGAATACCACTTACCCATTACAAATTAATATCATGCATTGTACTGTTGTGGCTCCGATGTTCAGTTTGTGACTGCCTCCTCAATCTTTTGTCCCTTAGACTGCAACCGCTGCGGATGAATAGGAGATCAAGCCATTCCCCCGTGTACAGACCCCTGGTGGACTTGGCAACAATGGAGGACAGGCACATTATCCTCACCTATAGACTGGACAGGGCCACAATCACAGAGCTGTGTGCCCAACTGGAGCCTGACCTGATATCTGATATCCTTCACCCCACTGGGATCCCCCTCTTGTGCAAGTCCTATCTGTGCTCCATTTCTTGGCAACTGGTTTTTTCCAAGTGACAGTGGGCTTGGCAGCAGGAATGTCACAGCCAATGTTCTCATTAGTGCTGACCAGAGTGTTGTCTACCCTGATTCAACACATGTGCAGCTACACATGGAGGAGGATTGGCCACAGTGAAGGCTGACTTCTATGCAATGGGACATATCCCCAACATAATTGGGGCAATTAATGGAACACACATTGCATTTGTCCCCCCCGTCAAAATGAACAGGTGTACAGAAATTGAAAGAGTTTCCACTCCATGAATGTCCAGATGGTGTGCTTGGCGGACCACTTCATCTCCAGTGTCAATGCTAAGTATCCAGGGTCAGTGCATGATTCCTTTATCCTGAGGAATAGCAGCATCCCAAATAGAATGGCCCAACTACAGAGGCACAATGTGTGGCTAATAGGAGAGCCCTGGTTCCCACCCAGTAGATGTTGGTGTGTGGGTATGGTGTGGGCCATATATGATAGTGTGTGGCTAAATGTTGTCCCTCAATATTTGCAGGTAACTCAGGTTACCCCAACCTATCATGGCTACTGACCCCTGTGAGGAATGCCAGGACAAGGGCAGAAGAACGTTACAATGAGGAACATGGGCAAACAAGAAGGATAATCAAATGGACCTTTGGTCTCCTGAAGGCCAGGTTCAGGTGCCTCCATCTAACTGGGAGATCCCTGTGCTACTCACCCAAGAAGGTCTGCCAGATAATCGTGGCATGCTGCATGTTACACAACCTTGCCTTGAGACGCCATGTGCCTTTTCTACAGGAGGAGGAGGCTGGAGATGGCCGTGTGGCAGCAGTGGACCCTGTGGACAGTGAGGATGAGGAGGCAGAGGATGAGGATGAGGACAACAGAACTGCAGTGATTCGACAATACTTCCAATGACACACAGGTAAGACAGTGTTACTTCATATTTCATTGTCATTATTTTAGATTATCTTTGGCACTGGCATTCTGTTACTTTTCACTTCTGTGCCCTTTGGCAACTCATTTTGCAGATGTTGGTGCCCCACTATTGCTCCTGGTGTGACCACTGCAGCCAACTACGGGTCTTTCCCATTTGAACATTACTGTACATTTGATTTGCAATGTTTGAACCTGGTTAAACGAATACATACTAAAATAAGTTTGACATACTTCATACTTGTATTTTTTCAAAGGGTGTTTATTGAAGTGCTAAGAAGTAGATGGGCAAGTGCATTGGGATGAGATGATGATGGAGGAAAGCTCAGGGTATTGTTCCAGTCTATTTGTAGCACAGGTGCATTGTTCATGGGGACATAGGAAGGGGAGCAATGGCAGTTCAAGGTGGACAGGTTGACAGAGTGAGACACAAGGGTGACAATCAGGAGAGTCTCATTTCCTGGCGGGGTCTTGGCAATAGTCTCTGGCTTCTGCCTGGATCGTAGGGAATGTTTGCGGGGTGGTTCACCTTCTGCCGGGGGAAGGCGCTGGTGGCCTGTTGGTCCTGTGGCAGGGCCTCCTGTCCACAAGCGGCAGCGGAGGTGGAAGGCAGTTCAGATGTCTGGCTAGTGGCAGGGGCCTGCTGTTGTGAGGCTGCCTCCCTCATAATGTTGGCCATGTCTGCCAGCACCCCTGCTATGGAGACCAGGGTAGTGTTGATGGCCTGCAAGTCCTCCCTGATCCCCAGGTACTGTCCCTCCTGCAGCCGCCTGCTCTCCTGCACGTTTTCCAGGATCTGGCCTAGCGTATCCTGGGAATATTGGCTTGCTCGCAGGATCGCTGTAGTGCCTCTTGGAGTGTCGATTCCCTGGGCCTGTCCTCCCCCTGGTGCACAGCACTCCTCCCAGTTTCCCTGTTGTCCTGTGCCTCTGTCCCCTGAACTGTGTGCCAACTGCCACTGACCCCAGGTCCCTGATTGTCTTGGGTATGAGGTGTGCCCTGGGGTCCCTGAAGTGGTGGACACACTGCTGATTGACGTGTCCTGGGGACAGAGGTATGGGTACGCTGGGTGAGTGCTGTGGTGGTGTTTCCAGATGGGGGAGGCTCTGTGGTTGTCTGGGACTGTGCCTGGGTAACCGACTGTCCCTGATGGGCCAGGTTGGTCATCCAGATCCAGACGACCAGAGTTGCTGTCATCACTGTGGGCCTCTTCAGTTGGGGGACTGGATATTGCTGGTACCTTTTCACCGCTGACATTGGCTTGGATACCTGTAGGGATGTAAATGTAGTGTTATTGTTTCTGTGTGGGACATATTGTGCATCAGTGTGTTGCCCTCTTTGTTTGTATTTGCCCTGGCAGCTTTCACTTGTGTATGTTGGTGTATGGTGGGATGATTAGTTCTTTCTATTGTGTGTGCTTTAGTGATAGGTGTCCATGCAGGTCTGTGAATGGTGTCCATGCATTGGTATGGCATGCAGGGCTTGGCATTGGGATGAGTGAGATGTGATGGTGGGGGGTGTGGGAGGTGGTGGAGTGATGGGAGTGAGGGTGAGGGTGGGGGTATGTGATAGCATGCAGGTAGGGGGGTGATAGTAGTATAGAGTTGACTTACCAGAGTCCAGTCCACCTGCTACCCCGGCCAGGCCCTCAGGATGCATGATTGCTCCATGTTGTTAGTTGTGGGGGAGGAGGTGGGGGTCCACCGCCAGTCCTCTGTACAGCGAGTTGGTGTCTTGCTGCAATGGAAAGCACCTTCCCCGTAGGTCGTTCCACCTCTTCCTGATGTTGTCCCTTGTTCTTCGGTGTTGTCCCACAGTGTTGAGCCTGTCTACGATTCTCCGCCATCTTCCTAGCAATGGATATCTGCTACACCTGTGCTCCAAATAGCTGAGGCTCCACCCAGATGATTTCCTCCATCATGACCCTTAGCTCCTCCTCTGAGAATCTGGGGTGTCTTTGTGGCTCTATGGGTGTTGTGTGAGTTGTGTTGGTGAGGGTGTGTAGGGTGATGTGTTGGGGTGTGTGATGTTGGGTGCGTGGGTGGTGTATAGGTGTAGGTGTTGTGTGGCTCTGGTTTTGTCTGCAGTTGTGATGTCTGTCTCATGCCAATGGTTTGTATATGTAAGGGGTTGTTGGTAATGTGGGTGTGGTATGGGTGTGTGGGTGTGGTGAGTGTATAGGTGTCAGGTGTGTGTTATTTAAATTGACCAATGTAGTGTTGTTTTGTATGTGTGTGTGTGTATTTTGAGCGCGGCGGTATGTACCGCCAATGGTTTACCGCCATTGAATGTCCGCCATGCTGATTCGCAGGTCATAATGTGATGGGCGTTGTTCTGTTAGCGTAACGGTGTGGGTTTGGATGCCGCCAGTTTATCACTGACCTTTGGTTCGGTGAACTTTTGTCTGTGGCTGAACACTGACAGATTGGTGTGTGTGTGTCTTAATATGGTGAACGGATATCCTCCGCGGCAGTGGTATGTTGGCAGCAGTCAGCACGGCGGTAAGTGGGATTTACAGTCAATGTCATAATGAGGGCCATTGTCTTCTAAGTTACGCCTGCCTGCTCTGTGCCAAGCTACCAGAGGGTGAGCACAGGATGATTTAGGTTATGTAATGACGTACCCTAAGATTGTGGTCTCTACTTGGACAAGTGTGTAGATCTCTGTCAATTAGAGCCCCAATTTCTAACATTGGTGATCAGCGGTGAGGATAGGATTTCTGTTTGTGCAGTGCCATACAAAAGCTATGTGTACACTACCTAACCACACTTAAAGACCATTTAGATGTTTTTTCTTTTTCTGAAAATATCCCTGCTTTGCTTTTTTTATACATCATGTCTCTGGCTGGTTCTACAAGTGGAGCCGTTGAGTTTGAGATGGCTAAGCTGGAGGAGTATACAGTTAAACAGCTGAAACGCTTCTGTAGAGGAATGGGGGTACCTGCCCTAGGAGCCACCAAGAATGTGGAATTTCAAAAGGCACTGAGGGCCTGAGCAGAGGCCTGGTACCAAGTGAATGATGAGTTGGGGGAGCCTGAGAAGGGCTCTTATGATGAGCTACCTGCAGCAGTGAGAGTGGACACCCCTGGATTTGTGCTACATTTGAGACCAGGAAGCAGTGTCTATAGTTATGGCCTGACTGCAGAGGAAAGGAGGGAGGAGAGAGAAGTCCAACTGCAGCTTGCAAAATTAAAAATAGAAGCAGAGGAGAGAAAGGCTGAGAGGGAAGCTCAAAGGGCTCAAAGAGCCCTAGCAGAGAAGAAACTGTTGTTGGCTCATGAGTCTAGAGGAGGTGTAACTCAAGGCCAGGCAGGCAGATTCCTGCAGTGATGGTTGCAGCATAAGTACAGAACCTGATGGAGACAAGAAGGTTGGTATACCCAAAGATTTAGTGCCCAGTTATGTGGTGGGAGATGAAATTGATAAGTGGTTTCCTGCTTATCAAGGTGCACTGAGGGTCATGGGGTTCCTAAAGAGTACTGGGGGGCGGTCCTGTGGAAACACAGCCAAATTTAGACTGACCCCTGAGAAGTATCAACAAAGATTCAGAGACACTAACAAGCTCCCCAACCAATCCTGGGTAGATTTAATTGATTATTCCTGTAAGGCATTTAATGGCTGGGTGCGGGCAGCAAAGTCAGTGATTATGTTGGGTTGTACAATTTAGTACATGCTCAGTATTTGTTTTACAGAGCTGTGCTAGCACCTAGTTGACTGATCCCAGAAAGCTTGCTGAGGAGGTGGACCTCAGGCATAGCACCAGAGTGTCCAAAAAGGTATCTGGCGGGGGACACCCACAAAGGTGGTCTGGGTTCCCAACAGGAAAGAAAGAGGGGAGAGAAAAACCTAAAAATAAGGAGTTCTTTAAATGTCCCAAAAACAATTCCTAAGGGGGTAGTGTTAACCAGTCCCAGTCGGACCCTAAGAAGAAAGGGTTCTTTGATCACAAGACAGGGATGTTTGTATCCCAATGTACGGAGTGCACCAAGTATGGTCACTCTAAGGATGACTCCAAATGTCCAACGAGGGCACCGACCCCCACTGGTGGGCAGACACCTGGGTTGGCTTGTGTTGCGCTCAGGGAGGAGAAAGTCCCAGATAGTTTTGGGGAGAAGAGGTAACCCTAGCATTTCTGGGGTAGGCAGATATGGTGGCAAAAGCCTACATGCCTGCCAATACTTCTAAGTATTAGCAGTGGGTCACCAGTAATGGGCAATGGGTGGAGGCTCTGCATGGCACAGGAGCCAGCGTAACAACTGTCAAGTGTCAGCTGGTGTCAGTAGAGCAGGTCCTACCGAGAAGATTCCATCAAGCCATTGTCACTGACAATCATGAGAGGCATCTACCGGCGGCTCTGGTTCCCTTTTAGTGGGGGGGTCTGGTATTCTGAGTAGCCGTGAGTCCTGCAATGCTTGTAGATTGTTAGGCAAGGAACCTGGAGCACACTACCTGGAGGGCTCAGGTCTCACTTGGAGATGATGAGATTGCCTGAGTGGGTCTGTATGACTACAGGGTTCATGGCTGCCCGGGAGGGGAGTCAAGCGCATCTGGAGCCTGGAAGAATACCAAGGAGGGGGGGGTGGAACCCAGTCCCAGATGCTCCTGCCGTGGAAGTAAGCGGGGTCCCTGAGGAGGAGGACCCTGAGCCAACTGGAGACGACCTTCCTGCCATAGGTGACCTACCTGTGCTTGCTGTCTGGCAAGTCCACCAGGCAGAAATTCTGCAATGTGCAGAAAGAGTGTCCCACTCTTTAGGGTATCAGGCGACAGGCCTCAGCCCATGCAGCAGGTGAAGCCTCAGGGGAACACTTGATTTACTGGGAGAATGAACTTCTAGATAGTGAGCCTAAGGCTCCAGGTACTGGGGCAATACATTTGCTGGTGGTTCTCCAGTGTACTGGGCCTTCCTACTGGGTTTGGCTCATGACATACCCTGGCAGGACGATTAGGGCAAGACAAGAACTTCACCAGTCTTGCCACCCACTTCTATTGGCCTCGAACGAAGACAGCCTCAGATACATTCTCCAGGCCAATGGGAAGTCGGAGAAAAAGCTGAAGGCTCTCCTGATCCCACTTCCTGTCATTGGCATCCCCTTTGATGGGGTGGGCATTGACATCATTGGTCCATTGGACCCCAACACAGCCCTAGAAACAGATTCATCCTGGTCTTGGTGGACCATGTCACATGCTACCCAGAGGAAATCTCTCTGAGGATGGTGACTGCACCAGAACTTTGATGGGGATTTTTACCCGTGTGGGGTTCCACAAAGAGGTAGTGGGTCATTACGAGTTTCGTGGTTCCATGACTGTTGACGGTGGCGGTCGTACTGGCAACAGACTGGCAGAGAAGACCACCAAATTATAACTGTGGCGGTCTTCACAACAGAATACAGCCAATTCACTGCCTGCACTGCCAATGCGGTCAGGCCGCCATGGATTTCAGGAGGCACCTTCAGGCTAATGGAGACCATGTTTCCTTATGCCAATCTAAAGGTGAAAGTGCAACATGCACAAATGGCATGTCTGACTGCCCCTACTTGACCCCTGACTGCTAAATTACTTCAACGGTTAGGGGCATAAACGGCGCAGGCAGGCACACCTCAGAGATTTATTGGGGGTGTAGAGGTGGGGATTGGGCTTAGATTTGAGAGGGGGGTCTTTGGGCTTGGGCTTGGGAAGGGGGATTTGGATGTGGCTTAGGGGAGAACTGGAAACACTTAGGAGGGGTAGACTTCCTGGCAGGGGAAGGGCATGGGTAGTAGCAAGGGGGCAGGGGAGGACTTGGAGGTGGTAAGGGTGGACTTGGGGAGGGAAACTAATCTCTTGGGGGGTCTCATGGGGTGGGAGAGGGGTAGGGAAAAGGGACAACTCCTAGAGCAAATACGTCTTTGACACATGGGACGGTCATGGCAAAAAGGTTTGGGAGTAGAGGGAGAGGCAGTGCTTGTAGGAGGTGTCTTGGTAGATGTTTTGGGTGCATGTGTGTGTGAGAAATGCATGTGTGTTCTGAGTGTCTGCTGGGTACATGAGTGTGGGTGTTTATGTATCTCAGGAGGAGGGGGGTTGAGGAGTTGGGAATTGCTGTGCTGGATGGGTGACTGTCTGTTGGGGTGGTGACTGCCGGTATGGTGGATGTGCTACATGTGGGTGTGTCTGTGGTTGTGGTATCTGCAGATGTGGTGAATGAGGTGGATGTTTGCTGGTCTGCTATTGTGCTGACTGTAGGTAAGTTAGGAGTCGTGGCTGTATCAGTGAATGTCGGTGTGGTGTCTGCAGTTGTGTCCGGTGTAGTGTCTTTGAACGTAGGGTGGTGGGGAAGTCTGTTCAGGTATTGGGTGTTGGTGTGTCTGCAGGTGGGTGTTGTTTGTGTGCATGCCAGTGGTGGGTCTTGTGGTGCTTGCATTTGTCTGCAGAACCCTTGGCTGTTGAGGTGGATGCATGCTTGTCTGTCATTGTACTCTGTCTGGAATGGGAAAAAGGGGTGTTGGATTGTGAAGAGGAAAATGGAGCAGGTGTGGAAGACAAAGCGTGACTGGCTGCCATTAGTGTGGAGGCCAGAGCCTGAAAGGATCTTTGTAGGCCAGCCAGTGCACAGTGAATGCCCTCCAGGAACGCATTGCTCTGTTGGACTTGAGTTGCAAGTCCCTGGATGGCATTCACAATGGTCAACTGACCCACAGAGATGGACTTCAGGAGGTCAATAGCCTCCTCACTGAGGGCAGCCGGGCTGACTGGGGCAGGGGCAGAGGTGCCTGCAGTGAAGGAGACACCCACAATCCTGGGTAAGCAGGCATGGACAATGGGATGGAGAGCTGCAGGGAGCGTGGTGGTAGTAAGAGGGGTGGTGGACAAAGATGGTGCTGGGCTGGTCCCAGATGAGTCCACGCTGCCAGGGAGTGTCTACTGGAGGAGGATTCTGAGGACGATGATGCAGAAGATCCGTTCTCCCCCGTTGCCTCTGGGCCACTGGATCCTTGGTTGCAGCACTCCAGGACCCGTGGCAAGCAGCATCCCTACTCACCTGTGCCCCGTCTCCTTCACCTGCTGATTCTGATGTACACAAATAGAGAGAGATGGAGGGAGAGACAGAGAGGGAGATAAAGGGTTATCATATTCCTTACATACACACATGATAACCTACACAGCTGTAGGTTAACTTCTCCAAGCTAGGCTATCTCTGTTGGCATTACACATATTCAACATCTGGTCACAACATGTTACAACTATCCACCCCTTTATGTCATCCCTCACACCCACATCAGATTCCAAGTAAGTTAGTATGACTGGAGTAATCCAATTGGACACTTGTAAAGCCATGTCAGCTTGGTAGTCATGCCCTGGCAGGAGTAGGTATATCAACCATATTCCATATCATATCTCTCCATACTCCTATCACCTATTGCAAGAGCAGGAGACTGATCACAAAACATCATGCATTTCCTGAAACAACATCTGACCAGTCCATCCCAATTAGTAATGTCCCTTGTTAGTGTAGACTACCCTATTCACAGATCACACAGCACCTGCCATACATATCACATGACTGGCTGGCCCCCTATACATATATGGCAACATGGGTACCTGAACTGATGAAGCCAGAACAAGTGGGACTCCCATACAGGTGACAATTTATGTGTAGAATAAATGTCTGAAGTACAGGCATGGCATGACATTCACACATTCACAAAGGAATATCTGCAGACACAAAACACAGATACACCACATCACTTCATAAATGCATGTGCAGCTACAATGGCCTACATAGCACACATGGAACATTCATAGGCAATCACTGAGTGCAGCTATACTTCAGGCAACCACAACTGACATCATGGATCACCTACATTTCCACCTGACATGCAGTTACAGTTCCAGGACTTGACAACATGAGTAAAGCAACATCTCTCAGACCATACCTGATATGTGATTACCTATACTTAACTCCAGGGTACACAAATTGCACACAGAAATGACATATACACATGATGTACACATGGACCTATAGGACTGCCAGTGCATATAAAACATTCTCCATTACAACAAATACCTGCTTTAGAAATAGTGGTACAAACAAACCATTACTTCATGATCACATAAGTGATGCAATACCTAATCCTCACCAGACTGGACACATCAGCTTGGCCAAGGGTAGCAAAGATTGGCCCACTTCATATGTTGTGCTCCCAAGTACCATTGAGACATGATGTAGGCCGTATATTATCAAGGTTGCTAAGAAATTGGTAGGGCATTGCCACACATAGCATTGACATAGCATATTGTAAAAGGCTAACTCTACCAAGCGACTTACCTCCGCTAGAACCAACCCTTTGGGACAGAGATGAAATGTCCACATGTCAATCACATGGCAAAGCATCATCAGTCTAAATACACAAATCAGACACCCAAAGTAGAATGTCCTTTCATTGCAACCTTCAGAATGGAGATGAACAGACAATGGGGGTACAACAACAAACAGATATGTACTGTCCTTTACAGGCCATGTCTATGGTGTAAATGAGATGGCAGCCTCACATGGAGTCCGAACCTGTACCAGTACTAGTTATGTTTGGACCCTGTACCAAATAAGTGAGCCACCCAGTTGATACAATAGGTGATCAGCACAGATGGGAGTGGTCAGACACCTTAGAGCCACTCCCTCATGTGCAGATGGATGGACCAGGTTTGAGTCAATGGGTATGGTGAAATACAAGCTCACATCCATAGGAATGGCAGGATGGGGCAACACATGTGCCATAGACATTTGAGCATCTCCACATGAAGTCAGAATGATGTCTTGATACAGGAGTCCAAAACTTACACATAGCTAACCATGATGCCAGATCCGCATCTCATATACTGGCAAGGTGGTACCAACTGATTCTCACTAGTCCACAAACATTTGTCACCTACTACATTGTCTCAGAAGCTACAGTGAGACAGAATACACCATACAACCAGAGCCAAGTACCAGGAAACAGTCAGTACCTACCCCTTTGTGGCTATTTTGATGCCAAACGCCCATCCACCTCAGGGTAGGCCACCGCCAAAATGCAGGCCATTAGTGGGGTCAGGGTCTGATGGGCACCCCTCCCTCATTGGGAGGACATCCCCAGCTGGGCCTCTACGGTTTCCGGGCCCATCGTCTCAGGTCCTCCCACAGCTTCTGACAATGGATGCCCTGCCGGCTGTGGACCCCCACGGTCCGCACTTGCATGGCGATGGCACACCAGATCCCCTTCTTTTGATTGGTGTTCACCTGCATGGAGGCCAGAAAAAAGGAAAGTCATGTACACATGCCCATACCAAAAGGAGTTGACATTACACAACTGTAACACCAAGTGAGCACACATACCCATCTTCTCAGCACACACACCTGTACGGTATGCCACAAGCATACATCTACTCCAACTACAGTTCACATGGCCGACACACTGTCACACACAATACCAATCACACATGGCTGGGGGATTAGACTCACCTGTTTTTCTGGTGCCTCATATAGTTGTCCATACAGGGGAAGGACCTCCTCCACCAGCTTCTCCAGGTCTTCCTGTGCAAAGGCAGGGGCCCTATCACCTGCAGGATGTGGCATGATGGCTCCCGGAGGTATTGCACAGCAGCTCACGTATTGGAGGTCTTGCTAGCAACAGTATCAGGAGTCAAGTAAGTAAGAGTGCAGAAAATGGCGGTCACGGCCACCACGTACAGTACCGTCACCGCCAGAGGTCATCGTCATTCCCCCCAGCCTGCCATAGACAGCAATGTAAACCTATGACAAGTTGCACAGCAGTCGTGACCGCCTACTGCCATGATGACTTCTGCCAGCAGATTTAGGTCACTTCCAACTGTCCAGAACAGTAGGTCAGGCCCCTGCCGTTTTGGGCATATGTACTTGATGCATGTGCTTTAATAATTGTGTCAGACACCTAATCGTCCAGATATCTGTATCACCCTATGTTGCGACCTAGTAGTTGTACTACACAATGGGACAATTATGAGAATATGACTTGTTGAGCCTGTATATATGTTGAAAGTTCTGTGTAGGTACTCTGAGGTACATAGGTGTCAGAAAACTATAGGTTGATTTCATTACATATATATGATCGGTGCAGGACTGCACAGTCACCCACACATTTTCTTATACATATGTGCATATGTCCTGTCCGACTTACATTTCAGCCAATGTGCTGCAATGACAGTGTATAATGTGCATTTCTATTGTCTGTAATGTTTATGTCAGCGCTGCTATGCATCCCTACACATATTAGGTGTCTATTATACCATGTGCTGCTGATGTGTGCCTACTGTGTGACTTATTGTACATTCTTTCCTCTCAACATAGATATCCTGCCATGAGGGAAATTAGACAACCACCAGTGCACTGTCCACTGGTAGACCTGGCAACCATGGAGAACAGGCATGTCATCCAGACCTATCATCTGAATCTCCAGACCATCATGGATCTATGTAGACAGTTGAAGACGGATCTGATGCTAGGTAATCACAATCCCTATTGCATACCTCCCATTGTTCAAGTATTGTCAGTGCTACACTTCCTGACCACAGGGTCATTCCAGAATACTGTCGCCTTAACAGCAGGGATGTCACAGCCCATGTTCATTCTGGTGTTGAGGGATGTACTCTGTACTTTCTTGAAAAACCTGGACAGCTACACCAGGTTTCCCCAAAGAGTGAATATGGCCTATGTGAAGGCTGACTTTTATCAGATGGGACAGATTCCTCATGTGGTAGGGGCCATTGGTGGCATCCATGTATCCCTGGTCCCTCCCTGTGTCAATGAACAGGTATATAGGAACAGGAAGAACTACCACTCCATCAACATGCAGGTGGTGTGTTTGGCAGACCAGTACATCTCCCAAGTGACAGCCAAGTGTCCTGGACCAGTGTAAGACTTCTACATTATGCGGAACAGCAATGTCCCACACATGATGGCACAACTACACACAGATATGGTCTGGGTGGTTGGTAAGTATGCATTGTCATGTGTTTGTATGTAATGTGACCTGTCATCACAATCTGCTCACTGGCTGAACCTTCAATTTAAATTGTTCTACCATTGTGTTCACAGATGACTCTGGCTTTTCAAACCTTCCTTGGCTGCTGACACCTGTGAGGTACCCAGCCACGCCAGGGGAACTCCATTTCAATGAGGCCCACTGGAGGACAAGGAGTTTAATCAACGAACCTTCGGCCTCTTGAAGGAAAGATTCAAGTGTCTGGACCTATCTGGAGGTCACCCCACAAAGTTTGCCAAATCATCGTTGCCTGCTGCATGCTCCACAATCTAGCATTGAGGTGTCAGATACCATTGCTATCTTATGACTGTGAGGCAGCTGTATCTATGCTACACATGGTGATATGGAAAGTAAGGAACAGTGAGAGGAAGAAGGAGCTTCTGACTGTAGGACTGAGCTCATCAATCAGTACTTCCTGTGACATACAGGTATGTGAGGTGGGCCTTTTTTTGTCTTGTCTGTGACAATCAGAAGTGGATAGCTGACATTACACCTCCTGATCTTTAGCACATGTGATGATGTAAGGACGTCCAATGCCTATGTGTAAGTTCTGGAAGCAGACAGATAGAATGTAGGGGTGTACAGTATTAGTGGTTCACCTCTAGCAAGTGTTGTAACAACTGATTCCAACATCCACTTCTCTCATTGACTGACCAGTTTGGAGCTGCATTTCCTGTATTCTCCTATTCCAGTGTCCCACTGAATGTGGATTGAATCTATGGTTCTGCTACTTGGGGCTTGAGGTATACTTTGTCAGTAGTCAATGGTGGTTGAGTACAGTTCTGAGAGGTGTACATGACAGATAGACTGTTAAATGGATCTTCTGAAGGGCCTGAGCCTGGTGTTGAATAGGTCCAATCTGGGTGCCCATGAACTGGAATTATAATATAATAGGCACACAATCGATTACCTATATATGTGCTTACTGTGTCATCATGCCTTCCATCCTGATGGTACTTTCTGTCTAGCTCTAGTTGCAGATGGCTCAACAGACTATACCCTGGTGTTACTGTGGATTTCAACCTCACTCTCTGACATCTGTCCAGTGACATTACTGTTGTCATGTGTGTCCTGCTGAGGGAGCCTCGGTTTGGTGGCCATTAGACTGCCATTTTGAACTAGGGGAGCATTACCAGACCACATTTGGGTAGAGGACAATTGTTGTTGTATCATTAAATACACATATAAAATAGCTGTGTCCATAAGTGATTTATTGTGCATTTACGTTTTGTGACAAGTGAAATAAAAGTGAACAACATAACAACCAGGTGATGAGTGAAGCCATGGTAGATGGATTGATCAGTGTAGCTGTTACAACAGGTCCAGTGTCCTTGTACCATGGCAAAATGGAGTTCTGGCTCAGAACAGTAAACAGGGTATATTACTGGCACACAAGGGTGACAAAGAAGTAGAGGTTCACTTCCAGGCAGTGGGTTTGGTCTTGGCATCTGCTCCAGCCGGAAGTCTGGATGGATGTCCAGGTTTGCGGGTATTAGAAATGGGGTCTTTGGTTAGCAGTCAGGTTACCCCCTGTCCAAACAAGGACCCTCCCTCTAGTCAGGGTAAGTCACACACAAATCCAAATTATCCTGTGCCCACCCTCTTGTAGCTTGGCACTGAGCAGTCAGGCTTAACTTAGAAGGCAATTTGTAAAGTATTTGTGCAATAAATCATAAAATAACACCATCTAGCACCACAAAAATACACCACACAGAGTTTAGAAAAATAAATAATATTTATCTGGATAAATGCAGGTCAAAACGATCAAAGATGCAATAAGTAAATGTAGAGATATCACTGAAAAGTGATATAAAGGGGGTCATTCTGACCCTGGCGGTCTTGGACCGCCAGGGCCACGAATGACGGAAGCACCGCCAACAGGCTGGCGGTGCTTCAATCCCCATTCCGACTGCGGCGGTAAAGCTGCGGTTGGATTGCCGGGGCCGGCGGTCATCCGACGTTTTTGCCCCGGCTGGGAGAATCCGCCAGGGCATCGCTGCAAGCAGCGCTGCCCTGGGGATTCTGACCCCCGTACCGCCAGCCTGTTTCTGGCGGTTTTCACCGCCAGGAAGAGGAAGGCGGTAACGGGGGTCCTGGGGCCCCTGGTGGCCCCTGCACTGCCCATGCCACCGGCATGGGCAGTGCAGGGGCCCCTTAACAGGGCCCCGGCCTGCTTTTCACTGTCTGCATGGCAGACAGTGAAAAGCGCGATGGGTGCAACTGCACCCGTCGCACCGCCGCAACACCACCGGCTCCATTCGGAGCCGGCTCCTGTGTTGCGGCCTCATTCCCGCTGGGCCGGCGGGCGCTAACTTGGTTAGCGCCCGCCGGCCCAGCGGGAATGTCAGACTGGGGGCCGCGGAATTTTGGCCGCGTGGCGGCCAAATGGCGGTCTCCGCCTGGCGGGCAGCGGTAGTTGCCCGCCAGAGTTGGAATCACCCCCAAAGTGTCTTAAGTCTTTTAAAAGCAAACAAAGGTGGTCATTCTGACCGCGGCGGTCGGCGGTCGCCGCCCGCCAAGCGGTTCCCGCCGAAAGACCACTCCGCGGTCAAAAGACCGCGGCGGCCAATCCGGCTTTCCCGCTGGGCCGGCGGGCGACCGCCAGAAGACCGCCGGCCGGCCCAGCGGGACAGCCCCTTCAACAATGAAGCCGGCTCAGAATGGAGCCGGCGGAGTTGAAGGGGTGCGACGGGTGCAGTGGCACCCGTCGCGATTTTCACTGTCTGCAAAGCAGACAGTGAAAATCTTTGTGGGGCCCTGTTAGGGGGCCCCTGCACTGCCCATGCCAGTGGCCCCACGGCACCCGTTCCCGCCATCCTGGTTCTGGCGGTGGACACCGCCAGAACAGGCTCGCGGGAAGGCGCTCGGAAACCCCATGGCGGTGCTGCAAGCAGCGCCTCCATGGCGGGTTCCCTGGGCCAGCGGGAAACCGGCGGAAAACCGCCGGCTCCCCTTTTCCGACCGCGGCTTTACCGCCGCGGTCAGAATCACCCAGGAAGCACCGCCAGCCTGTTGGCGGTGCTTCCGCCGCACTCCGCCATGGCGGTCATGGACCGCCAAGTTCAGAATGACCCCAAAGTCTCTTTCAAGCACAAAGTACCTGGTTCATGTGAAAAATCTCCGCAAGGAACCACGGAGGAGGAGAAGCGTGGAAAAAAAGGGGTGTGCGTCAATTTCTTAGCTGCACACGCAATACGTCGTTTACTTTTCAAGCTGGGACGGCTGTGCGTCGATATCCGGCTCTCGGTCGTGGATCCTCTTCGGGTTGTGGGGTTTTCAAATGCCCCGGGATTTCCTGCGCTGCCAGGATGAAGTCAGGAACTGAGTTGATCCGGTGCGCGTTGCGTTGAATTTTCTACTGCACGGAAGGCGCTGGGTCAATTCCTCTCTGGAAGTCGGGCTGCGTCATTCCGGCTCGATCCAGTGGGTTGTGCATTGAATTTCAGGTCACTACGCTGGCGATGCATCGATCTTCTCATTGTGAAGTCGGGCTGCGTCATTCCGGTTTGGCATGCAGTGAAATTTTCACCGCGGTGCAGGCTGTGCACCGTTTCTGGCAGGCTGTGTGTTGAATTTTGCCGCACAAGGAGTCCTTCTTGAAGAGATTTAGGGGGTTATTACAACTTTGGAGGAGGTGTTAATCCGTCCCAAAAGTGACGGTAAAGTGACGGATATACCACCAGCCGTATTACGAGTCCATTATATCCTATGGAACTCGTAATACGGCTGGTGGTATATCCGTCACATTTGGGACAGATTAACACCTCCTCCAAAGTTGTAATAACCCCCTTAGGCCCTCATTCCAAGCCGCCCGCCAAGCGGGAACCGCCAATTGGCCGCTCCGCGGTCAAAAGACCGCGGGCCATTTCGACTTTCCCGCTGGGCCGGCGGGCACCCGCCAAGGGAACGCCCGCCGGCCCAGCGGGAAAGGGCCTGCAACACAGAAGCCGGCTCCGAATGGAGCCCGCGGTGTTGCAGGTGTGCGACGGGTGCAGTTGCACCTGTCGCGCTATTCACTGTCTGCTAAGCAGACAGTGAATAGCATACTGGGGCCCTGTTAGGGGGCCCCTGAACTGCCCATGCCAGTGGCATGGGCAGCGCAGGGGCCCCCAGGGGCCCCAGGACACCCGTTCCCGCCATCCAGTTTCTGGCAGTGAAAACCGCCAGAAACAGGCTGGCGGGAAGGGGGTCGGAATCCCAAGCAGCGCCGCCATGGAGTATTAGCCAAGCCGGGGCTAATCCGGCGGGAAACCGCCGGACCCGGTTTTGGGCAGGGAAGCACCGCCAGCCTGTTGGCGGTGCTTCCGTCATTTTAGCCCTGGCGGTCGCGGACCGCCAGGGTTAGAATGACCCCCTTAGACTTTTTGGTCCTAAGACTTCAGGGAACAGGAGGCAAGCTCTATCCAAGCCCTTGGAGAGCACTTATTCACCTCAGCCAGACAGCAGCAAGGCAGCAGGGCAACAGCAAGGCAGTAGTCCTTCACAGAAAGCGGTCAGGTGAGTCCTTTGGGCAGCCAAGCAGTTCTTCTTGGCAGGATGCAGGTTCTGGTTACAAGTTTCTTCTCCAGGAAGTGTCTGAGTTGGTAGGGGCAGAAGCCCTGTTTATATACCCAAATGTGCCTTTGAAGTGGGGGAGACTTCAAAGAGTGGCTTAGAAGTGCACCAGGTCCCCTTTCAGTTCAATCCTGTTTGCCAGGGTCCCAGTAGGGGGTGTGGCAGTCCTTTGTGTGAGAGCAGGCCCTCCACCCTCACAGCCTAGGAAGACCCATTCAAAATGCAGATGTATGCAAGTGAGTCTGAGTATCCTGTGTTTGGGGTGTGTCTGAGTGAATGCACAAGGAGCTGTCAACTAAACCCAGCCAGACGTGGATTGTAAGGCACAGAAATATTTAAGTGCAGAGAAATGCTCACTTTCTAAAAGTGGCATTTCTAAAATAGCAATATTAAATCTAACTTCACCAGTCAGCAGAATGTTGTATCATCATTGTGGCCATACTAAATATGACCTTCCTGCTCCTTTCAGATCAGCACCTACCACTCAAGCAATGTATGAGTGCAGCCCCAATGTTATCCTATGAAGGGAGCCGGCCTCACAGCAGTGTAAAAACAAATTTAGGAGTTTTACACTACCAGGACATGTAAACTACATAGGTACATGTCCTGCTTTTTGCCTACACAGCACCCTGCCCTATGAGTTACCCAGGTGTCTTTTATGCAGAAAAAGAGGAGATTTAGGCTTGGCAAGTACTTTTAAATGTCAAGTCGAATTGGCAGTGAAGTTGCACACACAGGCCTTGCAATGGCAGGATGGAGACAAGGCTAAGGGGCTACTTAAGTGGGTGGCACAATCAGTGCTGCAGGCCCACTAGTAGCATTTAATCTACAGTTCCTGGGCACACATAGTGCACTCTACTAGGGACTTATAAGTAAATTATATAGTCCAATTGGGTATGATCCAATGTTACCACGGTTAAAGGGAGAGATCATATGCACTTTAGCACTGGTTAGCAGTGGTAAAGTGAGCAGAGTCTTAAAACCAGCAAAAACAGTAGCTAAATAGTGGAGGGAGGCAGGCAAAAAGTTAGGGGTGACCACCCTAGGGCTGTCAGGTCTAACAGCGGGGCATTCTTCAGGTACAGAGGGTGGGGTGTCTGAGGCTTGGGGTTCCCCTGGCAGGGCCTCCATTCCACTAGCTTTTACTGATGTAGAGGGGGCAGATGCCACATTGTTAGTGGAAGGGGCCTGATGTTGTATTGCTAAACCACACAGGGTGCTGGTCATGTCCCTCAGCACCCCTGCTATGGAAGCCATGATGGCATTGTGTGCCAGCCACTGCTGCATGACCTCCTGGTGGTACTAACTCTGCAGCCTTTGATTTTCCCAACATGGTGATGATCTAGCCCATCCTGTCCTGGGAAGTTTAGTATGCTTCCCGGACTTGGGAGATGGTATCCCGGTCAGTGGAGTCCCTTGGGTGCCCCATCCTCTGGCCCACAGCATTCCTCTCATGTCCCCTGCCCCCAGATGCCTACTCTCAGTCTTAGCAGGACCATCATTGTGGTGTGTGAAGGTCCGACTCAGGTCCCTGTACTGTGGGTGACACAATAAATTGAACAGTCCTTGGGACACAGTATATGTCAACAGGTGTGGGGTAATTGATGGGGTAGGGTGGGGCTAGGAGTCGTCAAATGACCAGGTGTCCCAGATGGGCCAGGTAGGTTGTCGTTGTCCAGACATCCAGGTGAGTTGTCCTCACTGGGGCCATCATCCTGAGGAGGGCTGGCAGTGTCTAGTATCCTCTCCATGGTGGAAATGCCACGGTCACCTGTGGATAGAGTGAGACATAGAGTACAGTTAATAAAGTGTAATTGGATCCCTCTTTGTGATATGTAGACAATTGCTTACCATGATTCCCTGCAATGACAATGACAGATGCGGCACAGCACAGTTTATTAGTACTTAAAGTCTGTGACAGAAGTATCATGCCCCATGTTGGGAGCTGTCATCAATGATTTGTATACATGGCACTGCTGATGGTTTCTGTTACTATCTGATACTTGACATGACTATTCAACTCTGCTACCTAGTGAGTAGTCAGGCTTGTTGGTTGTCACACAAAGTGGCTGCACATTGCACCATGATGTCCCAATGGGAACACAGTATATGGGTATACAAGGGTGATATTCCTGTCTCTGGATCTTGTGCATGTGCAAGGAGTCTGGCATCTTACTTTCCAACCCATCGTCAGTCCAGTATAGGCTTGAGGATATGGATCAGTTTCCATTTGGAATAGTCACTGAACTGTAGCTGTGTTTTGCCTTGCTTGCCATTGTGGTGTGCTATTGCATTGCTGTCATTGCCATGTATGGTCCTCAGTCGTACATTTTAGTTGGTGTAGGTAGTACAATAGTCATAGATGCATGAAACGTGACGTGATTTGCACATTGCAGGTTTTCGCATTAATGTGTTGGTGCATTGTCGGAGTTTTAGTGATAGTATTGCCCAGTGGTATCCGTGCCCTTGCCAAGGGCTATGTGGGAAGTAGGGCTGTGTGGAATTGAGACATGCAGGAAAGGGGCATTGGGTAATTGGCAGGTCGGTGTAGTGGGACATTCAGTGAATTAGGGAGTATTTGGGTGGTGAGGAAGCATGCAGGACACGACAATTGTGCGACATTGACATTGTGGGTACTTACCAGACTCCAGTCCCCCAGGTGTTCCAGTCAGACCCTCAGGATGCAGTATATCCAAGACCTTCTTCTCCCAAAATGTGAACTATGGGGGAGGAGGTGGAGGCCCACCGCCAGTGTTCTATACACCGATCTGGTATTTTGATTCCAAGGAACGCATCTTCCACATAGGTCATTCCACCTCTTCCTAATGTCCTCCTTTATGCGTGGGTGGCTGCCCACTCAGTGGACCCTGTTGACTATTCTTTGCCATAACTCAATTGTCCTGGCAATTGATGTTTGCTGGACCTGTGCTCCAAAGTTGTGGCTCTACCCTGAATTTCATCCACCATGACCTTCAACTCATTGTGGGCACCTTTGTGGGGAGGTGGTTGTCATTGTGTTGACAGTGTGGGCGGAGGAGGCTGTGTATGAAAGGGTGCAGTGTTGGGTGATTGATGGGGTGTGGGTGGTGCATTGTGAGGGATGGACGGTTGTTTGTGGAAGGTGTGTGCTTGTTATGTGTGTATTGTGTTAATTTAGCTCATATGTGATGCACGTGTGCCTATAGTGTTAGGTTGCTCTCTCTGTGTATGTGCCTGCTCTCTGTTTCTCAGGGGTCATTATGACCCTGGCGGTATAAGGCACTTACCGCCGTGCAGAAGACTGCCAATACACCGCCGCCGCGGCTGTAGACCGCCACAGCTATTATGACACACATCACGGAATCCGCCGAAATTCAGACACCCACACAATACCGCCACACCAAAGGTCAGCGATAAACATGCGGAAACAAATCCTCCACCTCCATGGCAACAGAAACACGCCCATGCTATTACGACCCACGAATCCACGTGGTGGTCTTTCAACCGCGGTATTCCATTGGCGGTACACACCGCCGTGCTCAAAATACACACACATATACAAAACACCGTCACATTGGAAAATTCCAAATACACACACCTGACACACATACACACACAACACCCACACATCCAATACAATATAAAACACACACCCACATCACCCACAAACCCCTACAACCAGAAATGCTGAGAGAAGGGGAGAGAGAGAGCACAGAATAGACAACCCCATCACACAGAGGCACACAACACCATCACCCACACAACATCCAAGCACAAAACACTAAATAGCACTACACTCACCACACTCATCACCACATACACCACCCCACACATCACACACACCACCCCATGTCACACAAAAGACACCCCCGCTTCTCCGATGAGGAGCTCAGGGTCATGGTGGAGGAAATCGTACGGGTAGAGCCACAGCTATTTGGCTCACAGGTACAGCACACATCAATAGCCAGGAAGATGGAGTTATGGCGCAGAATAGTGGACAGGGTGAACGCCGTGGGACAGCACCCAAGAAATAGGGAGGACATCAGGAAGAGGTGGAACGACCTACGGGGGGATGTGCGTTCAATGGTATCCAGGCACCACATCGCGGTACAGCGAACTGGCAGCGGACCCCCACCTCCTCCCCCTCAACTAACAACATGGGAGGAGCAAGTCTTGACCATCTTGCATCCTGAGGGTCTCGGAGGAGTCGTTGGAGGAACGGACACTGGTAAGTCAAATCTTAACTATCACATCCCCCGCCCTACCTGCATGCTATCACACCCCCCCACCCTCACCCCCTCCCCTATCACCCAAACTCCTCACTAATGTACTAATAAAACCAACTACACATCCCAACCCCAAGACCTGCATGACACAACTAAGCATGGACACCCATCACTAAAGCATGCCCACTGCACATACCCAGAACATCCCCCAACCATCAGCACACAACCCCACACACAGGAATGCCTGCACTGGGGTTCACGCACATCGAACCATTGCACACCATTACACACACACATGCAATAATCATGTACTTATACCCCCGCAGGAACCCGAAGGAACGTCACCACACCAGAGGGTCCAGACAACACCACTCCACCCCCAGAAGAGGCCCCCAGTGACGACAGCAGCTCTGCCCTACTGGATCTTGATGACCAACCCGGACCATCGTGGGCCTCAGGACAGTCGGTTCCACTTGCCCAGCCACAGCCCAACAACGAACTTCCACCCTCTGGTAACACCTGCACAGCACCCACCCAGCGGGCCCAAACCTCCCTACCCAGGACAGGTCAATCAGCGGTGTGTCCACCACTACACGGCACCCAGGCTAACCCACCACCCCAACAACAACAGGGACCTGGGGGCAGTGGTAGTGGGCACACGGTCCAGGGGATGGATGCAAAGGAACATAGGGGAACTGGGAGGGCTGCTGTGCGACAGAGGGAGGACAGGCCAAGGGAACCAACTCTCCACAAGGCCCTCTCCTCTATCATGGGAGCATACCACCACTCCCAGGACACGATGGCCACGGTCCTGGACAAGTTGCAGGAGACCCTGCGTCTGCAGGAGGAGCAGTATTTTGGGTTCAGGGAGGAGCTCAGGACCATCGGCTCCGCCCTGGGCACCATCGTAGGGGTGCTGACGGACATTCAAAAGACCTTGAGGGACACCGTGGCACTCCAAAGGGCCCCTGACACTAGCCACGACGATGAACTGCCTACCACCTCCACCGGCGCTAGTGGACAGGACGCCCCTCCACAGGACCACCACACCAGCACCCCATCCCCTGCAGACGGACAACCACCACGCAAGCGGGCCCTGAGATCCAGGAACAGGACAGAGGAAGATGGCAAGACCCCCGCCAGGAAATAAGACCACCCTGAGTGTCCCCCCACTGTCCCACTTTGTTACCCTGTCCAAATCAGAACTGCCCCAGCTCCACTTCCAATGGGTAGATGTGCAATGTACCTGTGAGACTAATAGACTGGACTCTGCCATGGACATTCCTCCACCATCACCCATCACCATTTTACAACCCCCCTTCATTCTTAGCACTTAAATAAACACCCTTGAAACACTAAAAAAACTGGAGTCAGTCTATGATTTGTAATTTTGTATTATCAATGACAGTGTCATGATGGGTTACCCATTGGAAGGCTAACATACCAATGTCACACATCACAAGCCCTTCAAGGATGCAAGCAGTTGACACGTAGGTTACCACATTTGTGAAACTGAAATGGAAGGAGACAACTCAGTTAACAAATAGTGAGTGAAATGTCGGTACAGGATAGAGGTAGACGTGTGAAAGTTAATGTAATGTTAAACCTGAAAATGTACTCACCTGAGCTTCACTGGAAATATTGCTGTATGACTGACTCCCTGTTGTCGTTTTCTTCTTCATCAGCTTCATCCTCATCACTGTCCACAGGCTCCACAGACTCCACAGCTGCAACAACACCGTCATCTGGATCATCCTCCTGCAGAAAAGGCACCTGGCGTCGCAATGCTAAATTATGGAGCATGGAGCAGGCGATGATGATGTCGCACACCTTCTTCGGTGAGTAGAATAGGGATCCACCTGTCATATGGAGGCACCTGAACCTGGCCTTAAGAAGGCCGAAGGTGCGTTCGATAACCCTCCTAGTCCGCCCATGGGCATCATTGTAGCGTTCCTCTGCCCTGGTCCTGGGATTCCTCACTGGGGTCAATAGCCGGGAAAGGTTGGGGTAACCAGAGTCCCCCAATAGCCATACACAGTGCCTCTGGAGTTCACCCATCATATCAGGGATGCTGCTATTCCGCAGGATGTAGGCGTCATGCACAGAGCCAGGGAACATAGCATTTACCTGCGAGATGTACTGGTCTGCCAAACAGACCATCTGGACATTCATCGAATGATAACTCTTCCGGTTCCTGTACACCTGTTCACTCCTGCGGGGGGGGACCAGAGCTACATGGGTCCCATCAATGGCACCTATGACGTTGGGGATATGTCCAAGGGCATAGAAGTCACCTTTCACTGTAGGCAAATCCTCCACCTCAGGGAAAATGATGTACGTGTTTCAGCAGGGCAGACAACACTCTGGACAACACATTGGAAAACATAGGCTGGGACATCCCTGATGCCATGGCCATGGTTGTCTGAAAAGACCCACTTGCAAGGAAATGGAGCACTGACAGCACCTGCACGTCAGGGGGGATTCCAGTCGGATGGTGGATTGGTGACATCAGGTCTGGCTCCAACTGGCTACATAGTTCCTGGATTGTGGCACGGTCAAACCTGTAGGTGACGATTAAATGTCTCTCTTCCATTGTCAACAGGTCCACCAGCGGTCGGTACACCGGAGGATTCGCCATCTTCTCATATGTCCCAGCTGACGGTGCCTAAGAAGGACAACAGTGAAGAAACAGTCACTATTCCTCCAGGTATGTACCCACAGTCACACACAAGACTACACCAGACAATGAACCCTTCCTGTATGTGTGTTGAGTGTAGGCCTCGGTATGTGTGACGCAGTTGAAAAAGAATCCATGTGGGCCCCTGAAATGGCGGCTGCCTGACCTCTAAACTGGGACAATGGGATTGTGGAGTAACAGCGCTGGCGTTGCACACCGTCGCGGTAGCTGGTCGTAGACCGCGGCACACTGCTGCATTGGTTAACATTGGACCCTATGGGTCCCAGCAGCCAATGAACAGGTGCGCTGGCGGTGATGATGCGCACCACCGCGGACGTCACCGCCGCGGATGTAACCGCCATTTTCTATCTCTTCAATCACTAGATACCTGACCTTCGACAGGAGAGGACCTACACTGCTAGTGCTGCTGTGACCTCGGTCTGGAAGCGACGATGGCTGCTGCGTCTGGGGAAAGGGCCCCTGCCTTCTCTGCACAGGAGTTGGAGAAACTTGTGGATGGGGTCCTCCCCCAATACATGCTACTCTACGGTCATCCAGACCAACAGGTTAGTACACAGGGAGCACGTTGTATGGGCTAGGCCTGGGTGGACATGGCTGGGTGGAAGAGCAAAGGGGGCAGAGTTCATAATACAATAAAGCATGGGAATAAATGGGCCACATGGTCAGAGTAGGGAGGGGGCCACTCACATTGATGGTGCAGTTGGTAATGACTGTTCCTCTTCCCTTGTGCATGTCATGTAGGTCAGCGCCCACCAGAAGAGGGACATTTGGCGTGCCATCGTCAAGGAGGTCTGGACCCTGGGGGCCCACCAGAGACGGGGCACCCACTGCCGGAAGAGATGAAAGGACATTCGCCGCTGCAGCAAGAAGACGGCGGAGGTTCAGCTGGGGATGGCCTCCCAACGTGGGAGGGGTGCCCGTCGCACCATGACCCCCCTGATGTTCCGGATCCTGGCGGTGGCCTACCCGGAGTTGGATGGGCGCTTGAGGACATCACAGCAGACACAAGGGGGTGAGTACAACCTCATTCTGCGGACTTTGCGTGCAGTGGAGGGGTCTGGGTGGGGGAGGTGGGCTGTGGGTGTCCCTAGGCCAGGGCGAGTTAGGTAGGCAAGGCCCCTCCGTAATGTAGGCCATGTGGCACTCTACCCCACCTCAGAAGAGTGGCAAGTTGAGGTATAGTTGCCCCTGTGGCATCCATGTGCACAGATTTCCACCATTGCCATGTAGGCCATATCCCAGAAATTGCATGTGCAGAGGCCAGGAGCCCGGCGTAATGCATGGGGTTGCTGCGTCTGTGTTGTCCGCCAACGGTAGCGGTATGCCATGCACTAAAACTCTCTTACTTCTGTCTCCCCCACATTTTCTGCTCTCCCTGTCCTTTTGTACATCAGCATCATTAGGTGGAGGTACAGTGGCACCGGAGCACGAGGGAGCTGCATCCCACATGGCCATGGAGGGCCACACCACAGACTCTGAATGCACCAGTGGGACGGAGGGCGAGGGGAGCTTCACGTCGGCCACCGGATCAGCAACCAGCGACACGGACTCGTCCGACAATGGGAGCTCCCTTGTGGTGGCGGCACCATCTGTGCGCCCCACTTCTACAGGTACAGCTGCCACCTCCACTACCAGCACTGCCCTCCCAGCAGCCCCTCAGCGTTCGCCCCGTGCCCGCTTACCCAGGAGAGTGGGCATCACCTTCGCCCCAGTCACCTCAGGCCCTGCCCCAGTCACCCCTGCTGCCCTCAGTGAGGAGGCCATTAACCTCCTCTGGTCACTCACTGTTGGGCAGTCTACCATTGTGAATGCCATCCAGGGTGTAGAACGAGAGTTGCAACACGGTAATGCATTCCTGGAGGGCATTCATTCTGGTCAGGCTGCCCTTCAGTGAACTCGGCAATCTCTGGCATCAGCACTGATGGCAGCCATTGTCCCTGTGTCTAGCCTCCCCCCTCCAACTTCCTCCACCCAGACCCAATCCCCTGTACCCCAGCCCATCCCCAGCACACCTACAGACCAGCATGCACACAAGTCAACACACACAAGTAGCTCAAGCAAACATAGGCACCACACACACCACAGGCACTCACACAAGCATCACACACATACAGATACAGCAACATCCACTGTGTCCCCCTCCTCCTCTTCTCCCTCCTCCCTCCCAGTCTCGTCTACACACACACCTGCATGCACCACATCTACAGGCACTAGGACTCCCCCAAGACACCCAGCACCACAAGCCGCTCACCTGCACTCACCACCTCCACTGCCATTTACACGTCCCCTGTGTCCTCTCCCAGTGTGTCTGTGACGCCCCCTCCCAAAGTACCCAAACGCCGGCAATCACTCACCCAACATCCATCCACCTCACGACAGCCTCCAGTACCTGCACCTGCACCCAAAACACCTAAAGTGACACCTCCGACAACCATATCCTCTTCCTCCACTCCCAGACCCCCTCCAGCTACCCATCCCAGTGTCCGTCAGAAACTGTCCTTATGTCAAATTGACCTTTTTGCCCCCCCCTCCAATTCATCAGTCCCTTCGTAGCACCTCAGCCAAAAAGCCTCCAGTACCAGTGGTGCGTGTTCCAGATTTTTGGAGTGCACCGTCCACCAGGGCAGGCAGTAGGACCCGGAGCCTAGGCACTGGCAGCCCACCCCCTGTAAAGGCTCTGAAATTGGAGAGTGGACGACGGGACCGTGTCAAGACTCCTGGTGGGACAACAAGTGAAATGGGATCGAAGGCGATTGGTGAGTCAGCTGTAACTCCAAAAAAGGTGGGGAAGGTCCAGAGGAAGTCTGCCCAGCCTGTTGTGAGTGTCACGGCGGAGAAGTGCGCCATCTTTTCTGGCGGTCCAGACACAACCGTCAGCACCATCGTCACTGGTCCAGAGACCACCGCCAGAGTCACAGCCCAGGAGGGCCCAAGTATCGTCACTGGTATCGTCACTGGTCAGGAGACCACTGCCGGAGTCACAGCCCAGGAGGGCCCAAGTATCGTCACTGGTCAGGAGACCACCACTGGAGTCTCAGCCCAGGAGGGCCCAAGTTTCGTCACTGGTCCAGAGACCACCGCCGGAGTCACAGCCCAGGAGGGCACAAGTATCGTCACTGGTCCAGAGACCACCGCCAGAGTCACAGCCCAGGAGGGCCCAAGTGTCGTCACTGGTCCAGAGACCACCGCCGGAGTCACAGCCCAGGAGGGCCCAAGTATCGTCACTGGTCCAGAGACCACCGCCAGAGTCACAGCCCAGGAGGGCCCAAGTATCGTCACTGGTCCAGAGACCACCGCCGGAGTCATAGCCCAGTAGGGCACAAGTATCGTCACTGGTCAGGAGACCACCGCCAGAGTCACAGCCCTGGAGGGCCCAAGTATCGTCACTGGTCCAGAGACCACCGCCAGAGTCACAGCCCAGGAGGGGACAGGATGCCACAGCCCCGCTGGCCAATGATGGAACGTCATGCCACACACCAATGCCCAGTGTAGAGATCGTCATGCCACACACCAATGTCAGTATCAGAACCGCCATGTCAAAGCACCGCTGAACAGTCCTGAACCTCAATGGCAAAGCACCGCTGAACAGTCCTGAACCGCCATGGCAAAGCATCGCTGAACAGGGCAAAGACTGCCATGGCAAAGCACAGCTGAACAGTCCTGAACCACCATGTCAAAGCACCGCTGAACAGGGCAAAGACCGCCATGGCAAAGCACAGCTGAACAGGGCAAAGACCGCCATGTCAAAGCACCACTCAACAGGGCAAAGACCGCCATGTCAAAGCACTGCTGAACAGTCCTGAACCTCAATGGCAAAGCACCGCTGAACAGTCCTGAAACTCAATGGCAAAGCACCGCTGAACAGTCCAGAACCGCAATGGCAAAGCACCGCTGAACAGGGCAAAGACCGTGTAGGAATGAATGGACCGCCACATCAGGCATCCTTATCCCATGTGCAGCTGGGACAGTGACAGGACAGGAACTTTCACGGGGAGACTCATCCAGTCTGGCCACCAGTCCCCCTCCAGAACCAGTGGAGACCTGCATCTACTTGAGAGACTGTGGCTTTGCACTCCCCAGTATGGCACAGTGGGCAAACCACCCACTGGAGAGACTTGAGAGACTGTGGCTTTGCACTCCCCAGGATGCAGCAGTGGGCAACCCACCCACTGTAGAGACTTGAGAGACTGTGGCTTTGCACTCCCGAAGATGGCACAGTGGGCATACTACCCACTGTAGAGACTTGAGAGACTGTGGATTTGCACTCCCCAGGATACATCAATGGGCATGTAGCCCCGTCGTGGATCTGGCTTCGCATTCATGTGGCTGAGGTGCCCCCCCTTCCCTTCCCCCTGAGGTGCCTGTAGTGTTTCTATCTGATGCCCCAGCAGTGTTCTCTCCGATTTTGGTCAGGTATCTATTGTGGGCCTCGCCCATGCATTTTTGGACTGTTGGTGCACGGGCATTGTTGTGTACATATCTGCACTACTTCTTGTATTGTATATATAATTATGAGTGATTTAGAGATATATATCTGTATATTTTTCTATGACATGTATATTGGCACATTACAATGTTTGACCAAAATTTGCTTTCAGTTTTCATTCTTCCGGGGGGATTGTGGGTTGTTAATGTGATATTTTTGACTGCATTGGTGTATATGTTGTGATATGCGAGGGTGGGGGTGTTTGGTGGGTGTCCCCCTAACTTTTGCCTCCCCCTCCCCGTGTCGTAGATGCAGTACTCACCGGTATCTTCTGCGCCGACATCGCTGTTGGTCGTAAAGGAGCAGAAAGACAAGGGCAGGTAGTATTTGGAGTTTGGGGTCCATTGAGTCGCCGTTCCTCGTGGGATATGTTAAGGTGAGCGTTTTCCCATAGCCATAGCTGTTTCCGCCGTGGTTTTATCCACGGTGAATCCGCCCCGGAAAAGGTGGCAGATTGGCGGGTTGTGATAGTGTGGGCGGTACATTGTCTTCCGCCTGTCTGTTGGCGGTGACCGCCGCGCTGCTTGTCTGTACTGCCGTGGCGGGCGGTGTGTTAAAGTGGCTGTCTTTGTTGGCGGTTTCCGCCAGGGTCATAATTCCCTTTTTTTGTCCGTCAGCCTGTTTGCGGTATTACCGCACCTTTTCCACCGTCCGCCAGGGTCGTAATGACCCCCTCAGTATTGTAGTTTTGCTTAAAATTATTGTGGGTTGTGTGGGGTGTGTTATATAGTGGTTTGTGTAGGTGTGTCGGGTGTGTGGATGTGTGTCAGGTGTGGGGTATACAAACTGTCCTATGTGGTGTTGTGTTCTGTCAGTGGTGGTTTCTGACCGCAGCAGCTCTCTTCGCCAATGTTTTTCCACGATGGAAGAACCGCTATGGTGATTTGTGGGCCGTAATCTGGTGGGCGGATTTGTGTTGGGCTGGCGGTGGAACCACCTCTTGTGAGAGGAGGCCTCTTTTTGCATAGTTATCCCCCACTTTTTGCCTGATGTTGAAGTGTCCTGGAAGTTGTAGTGCCCAGGGCCCCACTAACCAGGTTCCCTGGGCCAGAGCTCTTTCCTTAAATCTGTTGTGATGCTGGGCACAATTGGATACACTCTTAAATATCACTATGAGACCCTAGTAAATGGGTAATCCAGTACCCAGGGCATGGGATAATATGAGTAGGCCCCTGAGGGCAGCAGGATTGAGTGCGCCACCCGCTAGGGCCCTGCACCCAGATGCACTCAGCACTGCCAGTACAGGCTGAGTGTATTGGGGCAAACCTAAAAAGGCAAACTTGACATGGCACACCTCCTGTGTGTCCTCTCCACCCTACATTGCATATGATGTGGGTAAGTCACCCCTCTGGTAGGCCTTACAGGCAGGGTGCACCATACTATATGTGAGGGCGTAGTTTCATGAGCAATATGCCCCCACTCTGTCCCTGCCAAAACTGGGACATAGTGAGTGAACAGAGCAGCCATTTTAAGTGCATGTCCTGGACACTGGTCAAACATGAGTTCCCCAGCTACATGATGGCCACTCTGCACCTTGGGTTGTTTGGTTTCAAACAGCTCAGGATGATAAATACAAACTAGTACCAGTATTGGATTTAACCCGAAATGTACCCAGGGGTCATCTTAGAGGTGATCCCTGCAAAAGCTAACCTAACTTTCATAGTTGCTGACTGGTTCCATCCAGCCTGCTACCTTCCAAACAGCCAATATACAAACCTGAGCGAGAGCCATGGCTCTCTGGTTTGTAAAACAATGCCCTTACTGGGTGGAGGAGCTAACACACCCTCCCTCAGAAATTTGCAATTGGCAGTGAGCTTCAAAGGGCTACCAACCTTGAAACTCAAGCCCCAGGCCTGCTGCCAGCAGCAGATGGCTTCCCCTTTTTGGCAGGAGCAAGGGTGGGAAACCACACAAAGGGTAGGAGAAGGGGTCTCACTGAGCATGTTGGATGGCAGGAAAATATCCAATGAGGTTTAGGGACGTGACCCTTTCCACAGGATGTGGTCACTGTACTGGGGGTAGCCACCCATGTGTAAGTGTCCCATTGGACACTACCAGGTTCCCCATAAAACGCCCACAAAATTCAGTATTTAGCGGACTCCCCTTCACCAAGAGATTAGATTCATCTGGAAGAAAAAGAAGGCAGCACAAAAGAACCCAACAGGACAAGAACAGAGGACCTGCTGAACCAGAAGAGGCTCCAAGACCCCTGCTTGCTGCACTAGAGTCCTGATAATCGCCTCTGCGGAGGAGCTGACCACTTGACCGAACTCCAAAGACCCTGGGGGCCTCCAGGCTTCACAAATATCCCAAGATCTCCTTCCTGAATGGAGGTGCATCTCGATAAATCAAGGAACCTGAAAGGAACCTGCAAACAGGTGAGGGACACTTCACCGACCGGACAATATCTCCACAACCGAAAGTTGCAGCCAGACCAGATGAAACACCAATGACAGCCCAAATGAGACCTGCAAGTATGCTAACTTTAGTGACACTGCGCCCTCCTGTGGTTGAGTTCTGCCAATACCCCAGGTACTGCTCATTGCATGTCAGACAACCCCAAAAACAGCTCACCCTGAGCTGCAACTGGATCAGGAAGAAGCTCCAGTCAAGAGACTTAAGTGACACCCTGGACCGCCCACCAGAGCACCCAGGGCATCCTGCAAGCCCCACGGAAGAAGACTTACCTTCAGCTCCAAAAGGTCCCTTTGCGCACAGAATCCAAGACCTTCAATTCGCTCTGCATCCAGCCTCCCTGAGTCCTGCATCACAGGATCTGCTGTGTGCCCCAGGTCCCAAACCCCTTGCGACCTCAACAGCCCAAGGGGACCCCAAGGCACCATCTTTAAATATGCAAACTAGCTCCTGTTCCGAGTGGCCCCTCCAGGTGGCCATGTGCTTGTACAAGAGACTTTCCAATGCTGCTCCCGCCAGAACTGGGACCCGCCCAATGTTCTCCACCTGGTACAGTGTGCCCACTGACTACTTGGACCATCCTGCAAAATAAGAGACTGGTAACTCAACTCTAAGATTTTTAATGCATTTTTAAAGTTGACTGCCTATTGATTCCTATGGTGCGTAATTACACACAAAAAGACTAACTTTATTAAAACTTTGACTTTGAAATGTCATATCTCAAAAAGTACTTAACGTATCTTAAAGATCTTGATCTTAAAATGTATATAAAAGTCTGAAATATGTTTATAAATTCTGGTCTTGAGTTATTCATTGAGTCTGTGTGGTGCATGATTGGTTTGTGAGTACCAACATGGCAGTCTTCTGGCAGCCGCCACCGCAGCGGTGTTGCCAAACGACCACCAAACTCGTAATGAGGCCCATAGTGTCTGACAGAAGCACTAACTTCATGTCTGCATACATGAAGTCCATGTGGGATGCATGTGGTGTAACTTTCAAGTTCACCACACCCTACCACCCTCAATTCAATGGTCTAGTTGAGAGGTTCAACAAGAGCTTGATTGCAGGCTTGATTGCAGGCATACCTGAGACCATGAGGCATATGTGTGACATCCTCCTGACATGCCTTCTCTTTGCCTTCAGAGCAGTGGTGGTTGGTGACATTTGAAAGTGGTGGGGCGTATAAGTTCAGAGTGTCCATGGGGAGCCAGCATATTGAGTGAGCTTGACCATCATATAGGGGGCTCAGGTGTGTTCTCCACCCAAGAATGTTTTTAAACAAGAATGGGCAAATGGTGAATTTTCAACCAAGTTTGAGAAAGCAAAAAGGTAAGGCATTTATGAAGGTGTAGTTACGACATCAATAAAGAGATTTCATATGATAATGACGTGTAGCTTCAGTTACATCATCTCTAGGAGGCACTGCACAGCCAAAGATGACGAAAACTACCAAGAGTTCCATTGGTTTACATCAACACACAAGCATGTAAAAATGACACACAACAGGCCACTGTTGCCACATAAATTTAATTTACTCACAAAACATGCTGCAAAATGAGAATTTTTCATGCCACAAAATTGAGTCAACCATACCACAGAATTTCATACTGTAAAGCCACTTATTTCCAGTACCTTGTTTACAAAGATGGATAGTAGTTCATGGGTCACAGAAAGTTGACTTCGACATAATATACTACAGAGATAGGAAATACAAGCTGAGAATACATCAGTCGGAGATACTCTAAGAGTAACATGTGGAAGAAGGGGACAGTGAGTTAGTGTCTGGTTTATTTGTTTGTCCAGACAGTTTACATGCAGCTCTCTGAAGGCAGTTCATAGCTTACTGGGTTAGTTTGTGATTGTAACTTCTGAAAATACACAGTAACAAAAGGATCTCTGTAACACAAGCAGTATATCACTGAGCATTGCAAATATAGTTAGGTGAATTTGATAATACACATTCTTTGCAGCAGGAATATTAACCCTCTGCGCTACCTTAGATGAGTCAACACTACCACCATAGAAAACTCTGATCTCTCTCCAGTAGGTAAATTAATCACCAGGATTACATTGACAGATTTATTGTTGCCTGATTGAGGACTAGTATCTGAAGGCTGTTGCAACGAGCTGTATACTCTATTAATATCACAACCGTAGTCATATAGACGGATATGTGAAAGCTTGTAAAGTGATAGGACAATGTTATGTATGTGTTGCATGGGTAATAATTAAGGATTAAATTAAAAAAATATGCTCAATTTCTTATGATGGCCTGGCTCAAATCATGCAAAACAGAGAAACCCGTAACCGAAAAATGACAGATTTATTGAACATTCTATAAAGGGCCCTCTGCTGTCACGCACCTCCATTCTGAACTGTCCTGACTTTTTAATGAATAGCCTGACTCGCTGCACCCTCATCTTGGGTTTAATGAAAACAATATTACTTTTTAATCATATTTGTTGAAACAAATACGATTAAAAATAATGTTGTATTTGATTCTATTTTTGGGTAACCAACACCATTGTACTGTAAGCCAGAGGGCAGGGGGTCACTGTTACTTAAGCATTGCTGGCCCTATTTGCAGATGTCAGGAGCCCTTTGGCACCTTAGAATACAAGCAATGGTTGGCACATGCATTCCCAAGGACTTCCTGCTTCAGAGCTTAGTCGCAAGCTGTAATAACATGCATATTTATTACGATGTTGCTTCCAGAGCGCGGCTCTCTCAAAAATGAGGTATTTGGAAATCCACTTACCTAAGCACAACAACAATCAAAACACTAAAGCACATCTTTTTCTTCAGTTTGGAATCGTATGGCAGGAAGTAGAGAAAGCCTCCTCCCACCCCGCACTGTAATGCGTCTAAGCCAATCTAGACGCTGCTCCTCCTATTACAGCAGCACCTGGATTGGCTGGGGAAGACAACCTCAATGCTCATTACTGAGTCTGGGGGCTGTGGCTATGACTCCTTTGAGTCACCCCCTGGCTCCAGTATGTGCAGGGGGAGAGAGACTCAAAGGCATCTCTTGTGCCCATGTCAGGCTGGCCGGAGAGATGCAGCCATCCAATCTGACATGCCCACTTGGCAACCCACTCTGGTGCTGGCATGTCAGTCTCTCTCTGATATGGTAGACTCCCACCTCCTCTGACTCACACTAGCTACTCAGGAGTCACGTCCCACCATCAGTGATACTGCAACCGGGCCGGGCTGGCCGAGGCAAAATCAGCCAACTTCCAACATTTAATTTGGGGGACAGGGGAGCCAAAATATAAGCGGGCAATGCCTTAATGGATGCACCACCCCTGCTACAGAGGGGTGACACAGAAAGAAGTAGTGTTCAGACCCTTTGAAGTCCTCCATAGCTACCCTGTTAGGGAACCTCTAAGTATTGTCAAGGAGGGGAGGGAGAAACCCCTTCAGGATGTGGTTTGCTAAATGTTGGCCCTCCGAAACCAGATGCATCACTTCTGGAAATGGCCAAGACCAACATTGAGGCCAGTCAAGAGGTAATGAAATGCTCGTATGACCACAAGGCCACTGAGACAAAGAATTGGTCATGGAGCCAGTAGAGCCTAGGGCTCTCCAGATCCACTGGATTGGCCCATACGAGATCAAGGAGCATAAGGGGGAGGCCACTTAGTGGACCTCCAGAACCCTAGGAACCACCTAAGTGTGCTCCTCATAAACATACTGAAGCCTCACTTTGAGAGGACTGAAGTGAGCATGCTCCTTCTGACAAATAAGGAGTCAAGCAAGCCTCTCCCTGACCTCCTCAGGATGGGTCAATGGAGGGTGTCAACTTTTCTGCCACCCTGACCCCAGAGAAGCAAAGTGACTGTTATTAATTGGTGGGACAATTTGCCTCACTGTTCTCCCTCACCCCTGTGTGTCCATGATATTGACACGGGAGACGGTTTCACTGTCCCCCTGTAATGAACATTATTTAAAGGTTGTCAGATAGAGTGAGGGCCAGTATCAAGGAGGAAGTCTCCAAGAGGCTATCTTTAGGAGTGATTGAAAACTCTACCAGTCCATGGTCCAACCCTGTGGTGTTGGTGCCAAAGGCTGCCCTACTGGGCATCAAACCAGAACTTTGTTTCTATGTGGACTACAAAGGTATCAAAAGCATCACTAAGACTGATGCCCACCCCATTCCCAGAGCTGATGAGCTCATTGACAGGCTAGGCGCTGCCAAATCCCTCAGTACTTTTGATTTAACATCAGGGTATTGGCAGATCGTCTTGACTGAGGAAGCAAAAGAGAGGTCAGCATTCTCCACTCCTTAGAGCCATTACCAATTCTGGGTGATGACCTTTGGCTTGAAGAATGCCCCTGCTACCTTCCAACAGTTGGTTAACAGGGTCCTGGTTGGCAAGGAGGCTTTCTGTGCTGCCTACTTAGACGACATTGCTGTCTATAGTACCAGTCGGGAGGAACACCTGTATCATTTCCAAGAGGTGCTCCAGGCCCTGCAAAAGGCAGGCGTGACTCTCAATGCCAGCAAGTGCCAGATTGAGCAGGGTTCCGTGCTGTATTATGTACATCTGGTAAGTAGTGACAAGGTGCAGCCCCTCCAGGTCAAGATTAAACTATCTTGGCCTTGCAACCACCTAAATCCCAAACAGAAGTAAGAGCCTTCCCAGGCCTCACAGACTATTACAGATGTTTCGGTAAGGGATATGGCACAATTGCTGCCCCCTTAACTGAACTGTCTTCTAAGAAGCAGCCCAGGTTTGGGAACTGGACAGAGGCTTGTCAAAAAGCCTTTGACTCTCTCAAGGAAGCCATGTGCAAAGCACCTGTGCTCAGGCCCCCTGTTTACCCAAATAATTTATTGTGTAGATAGATGCTTCAGAGTATGGCATAGGGGCAGTCATACCACAGCTGAATGAGGAGGGCCTAGACTAATCAGCAGGCTTCATTAGGAGGAGGTTACTTCCACTGGAACAAAGGTGGAGTGCCAATAATAGAGAATCATTTGCTGTGGTCTGGGCACTGAAGAAGTTGAGAACATACCTGTTTGGGACTGATTTCCTGGTTCAGACAGACAGTAGGCCCCTCAGATGACTCATGCAGGTGAGGGGTGAAAATCATAAACTCTTGAGGTAGTTCATATTCCTATATGGAATGTACTTTACAGGGAGTATCGCCCGGGGACTGACCATGCCAATGCTGATGGTCTCTCCAGATTCTTCCACCTTAGTGAAGAGAGCTCCCAAAGAGTTGGGTAGCTCTTCACACTTTCAGCAAGCAGGGACACATTTAGACCTGACAGCCTTAGGGTTGTCTTCCCCCAACTTTTTGCCTGCCTCCCTCCATTCTTCTGATCTAATTTATGCTGGTTTTAAGACTCTGCACACTTTACCACTGTGGCCATTGCTAACGTGCTTGTGCTCTCTCTCATTGGTTCATACTCAATTGGCATATTTAATTTACCTAGAGGTCCCTAGTAAAGTGTACTAGATGTGCCTGAAGCCTGTAACCTAAATGCTACTGGTGGGCCTTCAGCTCTGATTGTGCCACCCACATAGGAGCCCCATAAACATGTCTCAGGGCTGTCATTGCGAGGCCAGTGTGTGCAGTTTTACTGTCACTTCAACTTGGTATTTAAAACTACTTGCCAAGCGTTAAATTACCATTTTCCTACACATAAGTCACCCCTAAGGTAGGCCCTAGGCAATCCGTAGGGCAGGGTGCTATGTAGGTAAAAGGCAGGACAGATTCATAAGTTTTACATGTCCTGGTATTGAAAAAACCCTCAAACTTTTTAACTACTGTGATGTCTGCTCCTCTCATAGGCCAGCATTGGAAATTCCCTTACATAACTTTAAGTGGTATATTCTGATCTGAGTGGAGTAGGCTTGTCATATTTGATATGGGTGTAATGGTAGTAAGAAATCATACTTGCTGTTGAAGTTGAATTTTACATTACTATTCTAGAAATGCCCAGACGTGAGTCTCTTGCTTCCCATGCCACTGGAGATAAGCTAGCTTGGCTGATGAAGCATGATATCCTCAAACTGGTCTCAGAATGCTTGTTTCCAGTCCAAGATAGACCTGGCTTGGCAATTCTGGACGGACTATTCCCATGGGGAGCAGGGTCAAGACTGATTTTCAAATACCTGGGTCCGAACTGGAATGGCATGGTTGGCACAAAAATGATGGATTTAGGTCCAGATCTCTGAACTGGGGGAGAATGTTTGACATTGCTCAGCCTTCCATCATTACTTGATTGTTTTGCATTTGTTACCTTAAGTGGGAAGGGTATTCCCAGACGTGGGCCCCTTGCTCCCGTCCCCCCCCCTGACTGGAGTCAAGCTATCCCGGCTGATGAAGGGTGATACTCTGAATCTGGTCTTAGGATGCTTGTTTTTAGTCCAAGGAGGACCTTGCTTGGTAGCTCTGGCTGGAGTGTTTCAATGGAGAGCATAGTCTCTCTAGGCGGGAAGGGTATATCTAGACTTGGGTCCCTTGCTCTCCCATGCCACTGGAGTCAAGTGAGCTGGTTGCTGATAAGTGATACCCTGAAACCAGTCTCATGATGGCATAGTTATATAAAAAACATGGATTTAGGCCCTGATGGTTGTACTGGGGGTGAATGTTTGACATTGTTCAGCATTCAGTCCATCAGTTGTTCTTTTTGCATTTGTCTCCTCTGTGTGGGAAGGGTATGCCCAGATGTGGATCCTTTGCTCCCCACCCCTGATGCTACTGCAGTCAAGCTAGCCTGGCTGATAAAGGGTGATACCCTGAAACCAGTCCCAGGAGTCTTGGTTCCAGTCCCAGGGGGACCTGGCTTAGCAATTCAGGCTGGACTGTTACCATGAGGAGCAGGTTCAAGACTGATTTGCATATGGCTGGGTCCAAACTGAAATGGCATTGGTAGCAAAAAGCAATGGTTTGAGGCCCAGATCTCTGTACGGGGGTGAATGTTTGAGATTGTTCAGTATTCTGTTGATCACTTATTCTTTTTTCATTTGCCGCCCCAAGTGGTAAGGGTATGCCCAGGTGTGTATCCCTTACTCCCCATGTCACTAGATTCATGCTAGTCAAGCTGATGAAGGGTGATACTGTGATACTGGTCTCAGAATGCTTGTTCCCAGACCAAGAAGGACCTGGCATTGTAGCTTGCGTTGGACTGTTCCCTTGGGTAGCAGGGTCAAGACTGATTTGCATATGGGTGGGTTCAAGCTGGAATGGCATGGATAATGAAAAACAATGGATTTAGGCCCAGATCTCTGTACTGAGAGTGAATGTTTGACATTGTTCAGCATTACGTCCATCAATTGTTTTTTTGCATTTGTCGTCTTAAGTGGGAAGGGTGTGCCCAGTTGTGGGTTCCTTGTTACCCCCCCCCCATGGCACTGGAGACAAACTAGCCTGGCCGATGAAGGGTGATACTCTGAAGCCAGTCCCAGGATGCTTGTTTCGAGTCCAAGGAGGACCTGGCTTGGGAGTTCGGACTGGACTGTTCCCATGGGGAGAAGGGTCAAGACTGATTAGCCCCAGGCAAAATGTATGCATTTCCCCGTTAGGGAGGCCGAAAAAATGGTGCAAGGAAATCTAAGAGATTTCCTTGTGCCATTTGTTTCAGCACTTTTAATGCCTGTTCATAGCAGGTGTTAAAAGGAGGCATGCCATTGAATGGAATGGACCCCTATGTACTCTGCAGGAGTGCCACCAAAATGTTGGCAGTACTCCTACAGAGTACAGCAATAGCGTCAGGAATTCTGATGCTATTGCCCCTCTACCCTGTGCCATGGTGCGCCGTATTTTCAATACGGCGCACACATGGTGGCTCTAGGGGGTGCTATGGGGCGCAAGGAAAGTGGTTTAAGGAAAGTGGTGCTGCACTGGGTGCAGTGCCACTTCTGTGAAATCTCCCCATATTTTTATTGTTAAAATAACACCACAATGACAAAAATCCAATAAAGGAAAACTCAGATATGAATTTTTAAAGATTTTGGCCCTAATTTAACCCCTTCGCTGCCAGGCCTTTTCCCCCTCCTGTGCCGAGCCTTTTTTTGGCTATTTAGAGCAGTTCGCGCTTAGGCCCTCATAACTTTTTGTTCACATAAGCTACCCACGCCAAATTTGAGTCCTTTTTTTCCAACATCCTAGGGATTCTAGAGGTACCCAGACTTTGTGGGTTCCCCAGAAGGAGGCCAAGAAATCAGCCAAAATACAGTGAAAATTTCATTTTTTTCAAAAAAATGGGAAAAAGGGGCTGCAGAAGAAGGCTTGTGGTTTTTTCCCTGAAAAGGACATCAACAAAGGGTTTGCGGTGCTAAAATCACCAGCTTCCCAGCTTTCAGGAACAGGCAGACTTGAATCAGAAAACCAAATTTTTCAACACAATTTTGGCATTTTACTGGGACATACCCCATTTTTACGATTTTTTGTGCTTTCAGCCTCCTTCCAGTCAGTGACAGAAATGGGCATGAAACCAACGCTGGATCCCATAAACCGCAACATTTATGAAAAGTAGACAAAATTCTGAATTCAGCAAGGGGTAATTTGTGTAGATCCTACAAGGGTTTCCTACAGAAAATAACAACTGAAAAAAAAAATATTGAAATTGAGGTGAAAAAAACATAAATCTTTCTCTACGTTTTATACTGTAACTTTTTCCTGCAATGTCAGATTTTCTAAAGCAATATACCGGTACGTATGCTGGACTCTCCTGGTTGCGGGGATATATAGGGCTTGTAGGTTCATCAAGAACTCTAGGTACCCAAAGCCAATAAATGACCCGCACCCTGCAGTGGGTTTTCATTCTATACCGGGTATACAGCAATTAATTTGCTGAAATATAAAGAGTAAAAAATAGCTATCAAGAAAACCTTTGTATTTCCAAAATGGGCACAAGATAAGGTGTTGAGAAGCAGTGGTTATTTGCACATCTCTGAATTCCAGGGTGCCCATACTAGCATGTGAATTACAGGGCATTTCTCAAATAGACGTCTTTTTTACACACTGTCTTACATTTGGAAGGGAAAAATGTAGAGAAAGACAAGGGGCAATAACACTTGTTTTGCTATTCTATGTTCCCCCAAGTCTCCCGATAAAAATGATACCTCACTTGTGTGGGTAGACCTAGCGCCAGCAAGAGGATATGCCCCAAAACACAACGTGGACACATCACAGAAAACAGAGCTGTTTTTTGCAAAGTGCCTACCTGTAGATTTTGGCCTCTAGCTCAGCCGGCACCTGGGGAAACCTACCAAACCTGTGCATTTTTGAAAACTAGAGACCTAGGGAAATCCAAGATGTGGTGACTTGTGGGGCTCTGACCAGGTTCTGTGACCCAGAATCCTATGCAAATCTCAATATTTGGCTAAAAAAACATATTTTCCTTACATTTCGGTGACAGAAAGTTCTGGAATCTGAGAGGAGCCACAAATTTCCTTCCAGCCAGCATTCCCCCAAGTCTCCCGATATAAATGGTACCTCACTTGTGTGGGTAGGCCTAGCGCCCGCGACAGGATATGCCCCAAAACACAACGTGGACACATCACAGAAAAAAGAGCTGTTTTTTGCAAAGTGGCTACCTGTAGATTTTGGCTCTAGCTCAGCCGGCACCTAGGGAAACCTACCAAACCTGTGCATTTTTTAAAACTAGAGACCTAGGGGAATCCAAGATGGGGTGACTTGTGGGGCTCTGACCATGTTCTGTTACCCAGAATCCTTTGCAAACTTCAAATTTTGGCTAAAAAAACGCATTTTCCTCACATTTCAGTGACAGAAAGTTCTGGAATCTGAGAGGAGCCACAAATTTCCTTCCAACCAGCGTTCCTCCAAGTCTCCCGATAAAAATGATACCTCACTTGTGTGGGTAGGCCTAGCGGCCGTGACAGGAAACGCCCCAAAACACAACGTGGACACATCCCATTTTTTGAAAGAAAACAGAGGTGTTTGTTGCAAAGAGCCTACCTGTAGATTTTGGCCTCTTCCTCAGCCGGCATCTAGGGAAACTTACCAAACCTGTGCATTTTTTTAAACTAGAGACCTAGGGGAATCCAAGATGGGGTGACTTGTGGGGCTCTGACTAGGTTCTGTTACCCAGAATCCTTTGCAAACCTCAAATATTGGCTAAAAAAACGCATTTTCCTCACATTTCGGTGACAGAAAGTTCTGGAATCTCAGAGGAGCCACAAATTTCCTTCCACCCAGCGTTCCCCCAAGTCTCCCGATAAAAATGATACCTCACTTGTGTGGGTAGGCCTAGCGCCTGCGACAGGAAATGTCCCAAAACGCAACGTGGACACATCCCATTTTTTTAAAGAAAACAGAGGTGTTTTTTGCAAAGTGCCTACCTGTAGATTTTGGCCTCTAGCTCAGCCGGCACCTAGGGAAACTTACCAAACCTGTGCATTTTTGAAAACTAGAGACCTAGGGGAATCCAAGATGGGGTGACGTGTGGGGCTCTGACTAGGTTCTGTTACCCAGAATCCTTTGCAAACCTCCAATATTGGCTAAAAAAATGCATTTTCCTCACATTTCGGTGACAGAAAGTTCTGGAATCTCAGAGGAGCCACAAATTTCCTTCCACCCAGCGTTCCCCCAAGTCTCCCGATAAAAATGATACCTCACTTGTGTGGGTAGGCCTAGCGCCCGCGACAGGAAATGTCCCAAAACGCCACGTGGACACATCCCATTTTTTTAAAGAAAACAGAGGTGTTTTTTGCAAAGTACCTACCTGTAGATTTTGGCCTCTAGCTCAGCCGGCACCTAGGGAAACCTACCAAACCTGTGCATTTTTTAAAACTAGAGACCTAGGGGAATCCAATATGGGGTGACTTGTGGGGCTCTGACCAGGTTCTGTTACACAGAATCCTTTGCAAACCTCACAATTTGGCTAAAAAAACATATTTTCCTTACATTTCGGTGACAGAAAGTTCTGGAATCTGAGAGGAGCCACAAATTTCCTTCCACCCAGCGTTCCCCCAAGTCTCCCGATATAAATGGTACCTCACTTGTGTAGGTAGGCCTAGCGCCCGCGACAGGATATGCCCCAAAACACAACGTGGACACATCACAGAAAACAGAGCTGTTTTTTGCAAAGTGCCTACCTGTAGATTTTGGCCTCTAGCTCAGCCGGCACCTAGGGAAACCTACCAAACCTGTGCATGTTTTTAAACTAGAGACCTAGGGGAATCCAAGATGGGGTGACTTGTGGGGCTTTGACCAGGTTCTGTTACCCAGAATCCTTTGCAAACCTCAAAATTTGGCTAAAAAAACACATTTTCCTCACATTTCGGTGACAGAAAGTTCTGGAATCTGGGAGGAGCCACATATTTCCTTCCTCCCAGCGTTCCCCTAAGTCTCCAGATAAAAAAGGTACCTCACTTGTGTGGGTAGGCCTAGCAGCCGCGACAGGAGATGCCCCAAAACACAACGTGGACACATCCCATTTTTTGAATGAAAACAGAGCTGTTTTTTTGCAAAGTGCCTACCTGTAGATTTTGGCCTCTAGCTCAGCCGGCACCTAGGGAAACCTACCAAACCTGTGCATTTTTGAAAACTAGAGACCTAGGGGAATCCAAGATGGGGTGACTTGTGGGGCTCTGACCAGGTTCTGTTACCCAGAATCCTTTGCAAACCTCAAAATGTGGCAAAAAAACACATTTTCCTCACATTTCGGTGACAGAAAGTTCTGGAATCTGAGAGGAGCCACAAATTTCCTTCCACCCAGCGTTCCCCCAAGTCTCCCGATAAAAATGATACCTCACTTGTGTGGGTAGGCCTAGCGCCTGCGACAGGAAATGTCCCAAAACGCAACGTGGACACATCCCATTTTTTTAAAGAAAACAGAGGTGTTTTTTGCAAAGTGCCTACCTGTAGATTTTGGCCTCTAGCTCAGCCGGCACCTAGGGAAACCTACCAAACCTGTGCATTTTTGAAAACTAGAGACCTAGGGGAATCCAAGATGGGGTGACTTGTGGGGCTCTGACCAGGTTCTGTTACCCAGAATCCTTTGCAAACCTCACAATTTGGCTAAAAAAACATATTTTCCTTACATTTCGGTGACAGAAAGTTCTGGAATCTGAGAGGAGCCACAAATTTCCTTCCACCCAGCGTTCCCCCAAGTCTCTCGATATAAATGGTACCTCACTTGTGTAGGTAGGCCTAGCGCCCGCGACAGGATATGCCCCAAAACACAACGTGGACACATCACAGAAAACAGAGCTGTTTTTTGCAAAGTGCCTACCTGTAGATTTTGGCCTCTAGCTCAGCCGGCACCTAGGGAAACCTACCAAACCTGTGCATTTTTGAAAACTAGAGACCTAGGGGAATCCAAGATGGGGTGACTTTTGGGGCTTTGACCAGGTTCTGTTACCCAGAATCCTTTGCAAACCTCAAAATTTGGCTAAAAAAACACATTTTCCTCACATTTCGGTGACAGAAAGTTCTGGAATCTGGGAGGAGCCACATATTTCCTTCCACCCAGCGTTCCCCCAAGTCTCCAGAAAAAAATGGTACCTCACTTGTGTGGGTAGGCCTAGCGCCCGCGACAGGATATGACCCAAAACACAACGTGGACACATCACAGACAACAGAGCTGTTTTTTGCAAAGTACCTACCTGTAGATTTTGGCCTCTAGCTCAGCCGGCACCTGGGGAAACCTACCAAACATGTGCATTTTTGAAAACTAGAGACCTAGGGAAATCCAAGATGTGGTGACTTGTGGGGCTCTGACCAGGTTCTGTGACCCAGAATCCTTTGCAAACCTCAATATTTGGCTAAAAAAACATATTTTCCTTACATTTCGGTGACAGAAAGTTCTGGAATCTGAGAGGAGCCACAAATTTCCTTCCAGCGAGCATTCCCCCAAGTCTCCCGATATAAATGGTACCTCACTTGTGTGGGTAGGCCTAGCGGCCGCGACAAAGTATGCCCCAAAACACAACGTGGACACATCACAGAAAACAGAGCAGTGTATTGCAAAGTGGCTACCTGTAGATTTTGGCCTCTAGCTCAGCCGGCACCTAGGGAAACCTACCAAACCTGTGCATTTTTGAAAACTAGAGACCTAGGGGAATCCAAGATGGGTGACTTGTGGGGCTCTGACCAGGTTCTGTTACCCAGAATCCTTTGCAAACCTCACATTTTGGCTAAAAAAACACATTTTCCTCACATTTCGGTGACAGAAAGTTCTGGAATCTGGGAGGAGCCACATATTTCCTTCCACCCAGCGTTCCCCCAAGTCTCCCGATAAAAATGATACCTCACTTGTGTGGGTAGGCCTAGCGCCCGCGACAGGAAACACCCCAAAACACAACGTGGACACATCCCATTTTTTTAAAGAAAACAGAGCTGTTTTTGCAAAGTGCCTACCTGTAGATTTTGGCCTCTACCTCAGCCGGCACCTAGGGAAACTTACCAAACCTGTGCATTTTTGAAAACTAGAGACCTAGGGGAATCCAAGATGGGGTGACGTGTGGGGCTCTGACTAGGTTCTGTTACCCAGAATCCTTTGCAAAATTCCAATATTGGCTAAAAAAATGCATTTTCCTCACATTTCGGTGACAGAAAGTTCTGGAATCTCAGAGGAGCCACAAATTTCCTTCCACCCAGCATTCCCCCAAGTCTCCCGATAAAAATGATACCTCACTTGTGTGGGTAGGCCTAGCGCCCGCGACAGGAAATGTCCCAAAACGCCACGTGGACACATCCCATTTTTTTAAAGAAAACAGAGGTGTTTTTTGCAAAGTACCTACCTGTAGATTTTGGCCTCTAGCTCAGCCGGCACCTAGGGAAACCTACCAAACCTGTGCATTTTTTAAAACTAGAGACCTAGGGGAATCCAATATGGGGTGACTTGTGGGGCTCTGACCAGGTTCTGTTACACAGAATCCTTTGCAAACCTCACAATTTGGCTAAAAAAACATATTTTCCTTACATTTCGGTGACAGAAAGTTCTGGAATCTGAGAGGAGCCACAAATTTCCTTCCACCCAGCGTTCCCCCAAGTCTCCCGATATAAATGGTACCTCACTTGTGTAGGTAGGCCTAGCGCCCGCGACAGGATATGCCCCAAAACACAACGTGGACACATCACAGAAAACAGAGCTGTTTTTTGCAAAGTGCCTACCTGTAGATTTTGGCCTCTAGCTCAGCCGGCACCTAGGGAAACCTACCAAACCTGTGCATTTTTTTAAACTAGAGACCTAGGGGAATCCAAGATGGGGTGACTTGTGGGGCTTTGACCAGGTTCTGTTACCCAGAATCCTTTGCAAACCTCAAAATTTGGCTAAAAAAACACATTTTCCTCACATTTCGGTGACAGAAAGTTCTGGAATCTGGGAGGAGCCACATATTTCCTTCCACCCAGCGTTCCCCTAAGTCTCCAGATAAAAAAGGTACCTCACTTGTGTGGGTAGGCCTAGCAGCCGCGACAGGAGATGCCCCAAAACACAACGTGGACACATCCCATTTTTTGAATGAAAACAGAGCTGTTTTTTTGCAAAGTGCCTACCTGTAGATTTTGGCCTCTAGCTCAGCCGGCACCTAGGGAAACCTACCAAACCTGTGCATTTTTGAAAACTAGAGACCTAGGGGAATCCAAGATGGGGTGACTTGTGGGGCTCTGACCAGGTTCTGTTACCCAGAATCCTTTGCAAACCTCAAAATGGGGCAAAAAAAACACATTTTCCTCACATTTCGGTGACAGAAAGTTCTGGAATCTGAGAGGAGCCACAAATTTCCTTCCACCCAGCGTTCCCCCAAGTCTCCAGATAAAAATGGTACCTCACTTGTGTGGGTAGGCCTAGCGCCCGCGACAGGATATGCCCCAAAACACAACGTGGACACATCACAGACAACAGAGCTGTTTTTTGCAAAGTACCTACCTGTAGATTTTGGCCTCTAGCTCAGCCTGCACCTAGGGAAACCTACCAAACCTGTGCATTTTTTTAAACTAGAGACCTAGGGGAATCCAAGATGGGTGACTTGTGGGGCTCTGACCAGGTTCTGTTACCCAGAATCCTTTGCAAACCTCAAAATTTGGCTAAAAAAACACATTTTCCTCACATTTCAGTGACAGAAAGTTCTGGAATCTGAGAGGAGCCACAAATTTCCTTCCACCCAGCGTTCCTCCAAGTCTCCCGATAAAAATGATACCTCACTTGTGTGGGTAGGCCTAGCGCCCGCGGCAGGAAACACCCCAAAACACAGCGTGGACACATCCCATTTTTTGAAAGAAAACAGAGCTGTTTTTTTGCAAAGTGCCTACCTGTAGATTTTGGCCTCTAGCTCAGCCGGCACCTAGGGAAACCTACCAAACCTGTGCATTTTTGAAAACTAGAGACCTAGGGGAATCCAAGATGGGGTGACTTGTGGGGCTCTGACCAGGTTCTGTTACCCAGAATCCTTTGCAAACCTCACAATTTGGCTAAAAAAACATATTTTCCTTACATTTAGGTGAGAGAAAGTTCTGGAATCTGAGAGGAGCCACAAATTTCCTTCCACCCAGCGTTCCCCCAAGTCTCCCGATATAAATGGTACGTCACTTGTGTGGGTAGGCCTAGCGCCCGCGACAGGATATGCCCCAAAACACAACGTGGACACATCACAGACAACAGAGCTGTTTTTTGCAAAGTACCTACCTGTAGATTTTGGCCTCTAGCTCAGCCGGCACCCAGGGAAACCTACCACACCTGTGCATTTTTTAAAACTAGAGACCTAGGGGAATCCAAGATGGGGTTACTTGTGGGGCTCTGACCAGGTTCTGTTACCCAGAATCCTTTGCAAACCTCAATATTTGGCTTAAAAAACATATTTTCCTTACATTTCGGTTACAGAAAGTTCTGGAATCTGGGAGGAGAAACAAATTTCCTTCCACCCAGCGTTCCCCCAAGTCTCCAGATAAAAATGATAACTCACTTGTGTAGGTAGGCCTAGCGCCCGCGACAGGAAACACCCGAAAACACTACGTGGACACATCCCATTTTTTGAAAGAAAACAGAGCTGTTTTTTGCAAAGTGGCTACCTGTATATTTTGGCCTCTAGCTCAGCCGGCACCTAGGGAAACCTACCAAACCTGTGTATTTTTGAAAACTAGAGACCTAGGGAAATCCAAGATGGGGTGACTTGTGGGGCTCTGACCAGGTTCTGTTACCCGGAATCCTTTGCAAACCTCAAAATTTGGCTAAAAAAACACATTTTCCTCACATTTCGGTGACAGAAAGTTCTGGAATCTGAGATGAGCCACAAATTTCCTTCCACCCAGCGTTCCTCCAAGTCTCCCGATAAAAATGATACCTCACTTGTGTAGGTAGGCCTAGCGCCCGCGACAGGAAACACCCGAAAACACAACGTGGACACATCTCATTTTTTTAAAGAAAACAGAGCTGTTTTTTGCAAAGTGGCTACCTGTAGATTTTGGCCTCTAGCTCAGCCGGCACCTAGGGAAACCTACCAAACCTGTGCATTTTTGAAAACTAGAGACCAAGGGAAATCCAAGATGGGGTGACTTGTGGGGCTCTGACCAGGTTCTGTTACCCGGAATCATTGGCAAACCTCAAAATTTGGCTAAAAAAACACATTTTCCTCACATTTCGGTGACAGAAAGTTCTGGAATCTGAGATGAGCCACAAATTTCCTTCCACCCAGCGTTCCTCCAAGTCTCCCGATAAAAATGATACCTCACATGTGTGGGTAGGCCTAGCGCCCGCGACAGGAAACACCCCAAAACACAACGTGGACACATCCCATTTTTTTAAAGAAAACAGAGCTGTTTTTTTCAAAGTGCCTACCTGTAGATTTTGGCCTCTAGCTCAGCCGGCACCTAGGGAAACCTACCAAACCTGTGCATTTTTGAAAACTAGAGACCTAGGGGAATCCAAGATGGGGTGACTTGTGGGGCTCTGACCAGGTTCTGTTACCCAGAATCCTTTGCAAACCTCAAAATGTGGCTAAAAAAACACATTTTCCTCACATTTCAGTGACAGAAAGTTCTGGAATCTGATGGGAGCCACAAATTTCCTTCCACCCAGCGTTCCCCCAAGTCTCCAGATAAAAATGGTACCTCACTTGTGTGGGTAGGCCTAGCGCCCGCGACAGAATATGCCCCAAAACACAACGTGGACACATCACAGACAACAGAGCTGTTTTTTGCAAAGTACCTACCTGTAGATTTTGGCCTCTAGCTCAGCCTGCACCTAGGGAAACCTACCAAACCTGTGCATTTTTAAAACTAGAGACCTAGGGGAATCCAAGATGGGTGACTTGTGGGGCTCTGACCAGGTTCTGTTACCCAGAATCCTTTGCAAACCTCAAATATTGGCTAAAAAAACACATTTTACTCACATTTCGGTGACAGAAAGTTCTGTAATCTGAGAGGAGTCACAAATTTCCTTCCACTCAGCGTTTCCCCTAGTCTCCCGATATAAAATGATACCTCACTTGTGTGCGTAGGCCTAGCAGCCGCGACAGGAGATGCCCCAAAACACAACGTGGACACATCCCATTTTTTGAAAGAAAACAGAGCTGTTTTTTTGCAAAGTGCCTACCTGTAGATTTTGGCCTCTAGCTCAGCCGGCACCTAGGGAAACCTACCAAACCTGTGCATTTTTTAAAACTAGAGACCTAGGGGAATCCAAGATGGGGTGACTTGTGGGGCCCTGACCAGGTTCTGTTACCCAGAATCCTTTGCAAACCTCACAATTTTGCTAAAAAAACATATTTTCCTTACATTTAGGTGAGAGAAAGTTCTGGAATCTGAGAGGAGCCACAAATTTCCTTCCACCCAGCGTTCCCCCAAGTCTCCCGATATAAATGGTACGTCACTTGTGTGGGTAGGCCTAGCGCCCGCGACAGGATATGCCCCAAAACACAACGTGGACACATCACAGACAACAGAGCTGTTTTTTGCAAAGTACCTACCTGTAGATTTTGGCCTCTAGCTCAGCCGGCACCCAGGGAAACCTACCAAACCTGTGCATTTTTTAAAACTAGAGACCTAGGGGAATCCAAGATGGGGTTACTTGTGGGGCTCTGACCAGGTTCTGTTACCCAGAATCCTTTGCAAACCTCAATATTTGGCTTAAAAAACATATTTTCCTTACATTTCGGTTACAGAAAGTTCTGGAATCTGGGAGGAGAAACAAATTTCCTTCCACCCAGCGTTCCCCCAAGTCTCCAGATAAAAATGATAACTCACTTGTGTAGGTAGGCCTAGCGCCCGCGACAGGAAACACCCGAAAACACAACGTGGACACATCCGATTTTTTGAAAGAAAACAGAGCTGTTTTTTGCAAAGTGTCTACCTGTAGATTTTGGCCTCTAGCTCAGCTGGCACCTAGGGAAACCTACCAAACCTGTGCATTTTTGAAAACTAGAGACCTAGGGGAATCCAAGATGGGGTGACTTTTGGGGCTTTGACCAGGTTCTGTTACCCAGAATCCTTTGCAAATCTCAAAATTTGGCTAAAAAAACACATTTTCCTCACATTTCGGTGACAGAAAGTTCTGGAATCTGGGAGGAGCCACATATTTCCTTCCACCCAGCGTTCCCCCAAGTCTCCAGATAAAAATGGTACCTCACTTGTGTGGGTAGGCCTAGCGCCCGCGACAGGATATGACCCAAAACACAACGTGGACACATCACAGACAACAGAGCTGTTTTTTGCAAAGTACCTACCTGTAGATTTTGGCCTCTAGCTCAGCCGGCACCTGGGGAAACCTACCAAACATGTGCATTTTTGAAAACTAGAGACCTAGGGAAATCCAAGATGTGGTGACTTGTGGGGCTCTGACCAGGTTCTGTGACCCAGAATCCTTTGCAAACCTCAATATTTGGCTAAAAAAACATATTTTCCTTACATTTCGGTGACAGAAAGTTCTGGAATCTGAGAGGAGCCACAAATTTCCTTCCAGCCAGCATTCCCCCAAGTCTCCCGATATAAATGGTACCTCACTTGTGTGGGTAGGCCTAGCGGCCGCGACAGAGTATGCCCCAAAACACAACGTGGACACATCACAGAAAACAGAGCAGTTTATTGCAAAGTGGCTACCTGTAGATTTTGGCCTCTAGCTCAGCCGGCACCTAGGGAAACCTACCAAACCTGTGCATTTTTGAAAACTAGAGACCTAGGGGAATCCAAGATGGGTGACTTGTGGGGCTCTGACCAGGTTCTGTTACCCAGAATCCTTTGCAAACCTCACATTTTGGCTAAAAAAACATATTTTCCTCACATTTCGGTGACAGAAAGTTCTGGAATCTGAGAGGAGCCACAAATTTCCTTCCACCCAGCGTTCCCCCAAGTCTCCCGATAAAAATGATACCTCACTTGTGTGGGTAGGCCTAGCGCCCGCGACAGGAAACACCCCAAAACACAACGTGGACACATCCCATTTTTTTAAAGAAAACAGAGCTGTTTTTTGCAAAGTGCCTACCTGTAGATTTTGGCCTCTACCTCAGCCGGCACCTAGGGAAACTTACCAAACCTGTGCATTTTTTAAAACTAGAGACCTAGGGGAATCCAAGATGGGGTGACGTGTGGGGCTCTGACTAGGTTCTGTTACCCAGAATCCTTTGCAAACCTCAAATATTGGCTAAACAAATGCATTTTCCTCACATTTCGGTGACAGAAAGTTCTGGAATCTCAGAGGAGCCACAAATTTCCTTCCACCCAGCGTTCCCCCAAGTCTCCAGATAAAAATGATACCTCACTTGTGTGGGTAGGCCTAGCGCCCGCGACAGGAAATGTCCCAAAACGCCACGTGGACACATCCCATTTTTTGAAAGAAAACAGAGCTGTTTTTTGCAAAGTGCCTACCTGTAGATTTTGGCCTCTAACTCAGCCGGCACCTAGGGAAACTTAAAAAACCTGTGCATTTTTTAAAACTAGAGACCTAGGGGAATCCAAGATGGGGTGACTTGTGGGGCTCTGACCAGGTTCTGTTACCCAGAATCCTTTGCAAACCTCAAATTTTGGCTAAAAAAACATGTTTTCCTCACATTTCGGTGACAGAAAGTTCTGGAATCTGAGAGGAGCCACAAATTTCCTTCCACTCAGCGTTTCCCCAAGTCTCCCGATAAAAATGATACCTCACTTGTGTGCGTAGGCCTAGCAGCCGCAACAGAAGACGCCCCAAAACACAACGTGGACACATCCCATTTTTTGAAAGAAAACGGAGCTGTTTTTTGCAAAGTGCCTACCTGTAGATTTTGGCCTCTACCTCAGCCGGCACCTGGGGAAACCTACCAAACATGTGCATTTTTGAAAACTAAAGACCTAGGGAAATCCAAGATGTGGTGACTTGTGGGGCTCTGACCAGGTTCTGTGACCCAGAATCCTTTGCAAACCTCAATATTTGGCTAAAAAAACATATTTTCCTTACATTTCGGTGACAGAAAGTTCTGGAATCGGAGAGGAGCCACAAATTTCCTTCCAGCCAGCATTCCCCCAAGTCTCCCGATATAAATGGTACCTCACTTGTGTGGGTAGGCCTAGCGGCCGCGACAGGGTATGCCCCAAAAAACAACGTGGACACATCACAGAAAACAGAGCAGTTTTTTGCAAAGTGGCTACCTGTAGATTTTGGCCTCTAGCTCAGCCGGCACCTAGGGAAACCTACCAAACCTGTGCATTTTTGAAAACTAGAGACCTAGGGGAATCCAAGATGGGTGACTTGTGGGGCTATGACCAGGTTCTGTTACCCAGAATCCTTTGCAAACGTCAAATATTGGCTAAAAAAACGCATTTTCCTCACATTTCGGTGACAGAAAGTTCTGGAATCTCAGAGGAGCCACAAATTTCCTTCCACCCAGCGTTCCCCCAAGTCTCCCGATAAACATGATTCCTCACTTGTGTGGGTAGGCCTAGCGCCCGCGACAGGAAATGTCCCAAAACGCCACGTGGACATATCCCAACATATCCCATTTTTTTAAAGAAAACAGAGGTGTTTTTTGAAAAGTACCTACCTGTAGATTTTGGCCTCTAGCTCAGCTGGCACCTAGGGAAACCTACCAAACCTGTGCATTTTTGAAAACTAGAGACCTAGGGGAATCCAAGATGGGGTGACTTTTGGGGCTTTGACCAGGTTCTGTTACCCAGAATCCTTTGCAAATCTCAAAATTTGGCTAAAAAAACACATTTTCCTCACATTTCGGTGACAGAAAGTTCTGGAATCTGGGAGGAGCCACATATTTCCTTCCACCCAGCGTTCCCCCAAGTCTCCAGATAAAAATGGTACCTCACTTGTGTGGGTAGGCCTAGCGCCCGCGACAGGATATGACCCAAAACACAACGTGGACACATCACAGACAACAGAGCTGTTTTTTGCAAAGTACCTACCTGTAGATTTTGGCCTCTAGCTCAGCCGGCACCTGGGGAAACCTACCAAACATGTGCATTTTTGAAAACTAGAGACCTAGGGAAATCCAAGATGTGGTGACTTGTGGGGCTCTGACCAGGTTCTGTGACCCAGAATCCTTTGCAAACCTCAATATTTGGCTAAAAAAACATATTTTCCTTACATTTCGGTGACAGAAAGTTCTGGAATCTGAGAGGAGCCACAAATTTCCTTCCAGCCAGCATTCCCCCAAGTCTCCCGATATAAATGGTACCTCACTTGTGTGGGTAGGCCTAGCGGCCGCGACAGAGTATGCCCCAAAACACAACGTGGACACATCACAGAAAACAGAGCAGTTTATTGCAAAGTGGCTACCTGTAGATTTTGGCCTCTAGCTCAGCCGGCACCTAGGGAAACCTACCAAACCTGTGCATTTTTGAAAACTAGAGACCTAGGGGAATCCAAGATGGGTGACTTGTGGGGCTCTGACCAGGTTCTGTTACCCAGAATCCTTTGCAAACCTCACATTTTGGCTAAAAAAACATATTTTCCTCACATTTCGGTGACAGAAAGTTCTGGAATCTGAGAGGAGCCACAAATTTCCTTCCACCCAGCGTTCCCCCAAGTCTCCCGATAAAAATGATACCTCACTTGTGTGGGTAGGCCTAGCGCCCGCGACAGGAAACACCCCAAAACACAACGTGGACACATCCCATTTTTTTAAAGAAAACAGAGCTGTTTTTTGCAAAGTGCCTACCTGTAGATTTTGGCCTCTACCTCAGCCGGCACCTAGGGAAACTTACCAAACCTGTGCATTTTTTAAAACTAGAGACCTAGGGGAATCCAAGATGGGGTGACGTGTGGGGCTCTGACTAGGTTCTGTTACCCAGAATCCTTTGCAAACCTCAAATATTGGCTAAACAAATGCATTTTCCTCACATTTCGGTGACAGAAAGTTCTGGAATCTCAGAGGAGCCACAAATTTCCTTCCACCCAGCGTTCCCCCAAGTCTCCAGATAAAAATGATACCTCACTTGTGTGGGTAGGCCTAGCGCCCGCGACAGGAAATGTCCCAAAACGCCACGTGGACACATCCCATTTTTTGAAAGAAAACAGAGCTGTTTTTTGCAAAGTGCCTACCTGTAGATTTTGGCCTCTAACTCAGCCGGCACCTAGGGAAACTTAAAAAACCTGTGCATTTTTTAAAACTAGAGACCTAGGGGAATCCAAGATGGGGTGACTTGTGGGGCTCTGACCAGGTTCTGTTACCCAGAATCCTTTGCAAACCTCAAATTTTGGCTAAAAAAACATGTTTTCCTCACATTTCGGTGACAGAAAGTTCTGGAATCTGAGAGGAGCCACAAATTTCCTTCCACTCAGCGTTTCCCCAAGTCTCCCGATAAAAATGATACCTCACTTGTGTGCGTAGGCCTAGCAGCCGCAACAGAAGACGCCCCAAAACACAACGTGGACACATCCCATTTTTTGAAAGAAAACGGAGCTGTTTTTTGCAAAGTGCCTACCTGTAGATTTTGGCCTCTACCTCAGCCGGCACCTGGGGAAACCTACCAAACATGTGCATTTTTGAAAACTAAAGACCTAGGGAAATCCAAGATGTGGTGACTTGTGGGGCTCTGACCAGGTTCTGTGACCCAGAATCCTTTGCAAACCTCAATATTTGGCTAAAAAAACATATTTTCCTTACATTTCGGTGACAGAAAGTTCTGGAATCGGAGAGGAGCCACAAATTTCCTTCCAGCCAGCATTCCCCCAAGTCTCCCGATATAAATGGTACCTCACTTGTGTGGGTAGGCCTAGCGGCCGCGACAGGGTATGCCCCAAAAAACAACGTGGACACATCACAGAAAACAGAGCAGTTTTTTGCAAAGTGGCTACCTGTAGATTTTGGCCTCTAGCTCAGCCGGCACCTAGGGAAACCTACCAAACCTGTGCATTTTTGAAAACTAGAGACCTAGGGGAATCCAAGATGGGTGACTTGTGGGGCTATGACCAGGTTCTGTTACCCAGAATCCTTTGCAAACCTCAAATATTGGCTAAAAAAACGCATTTTCCTCACATTTCGGTGACAGAAAGTTCTGGAATCTCAGAGGAGCCACAAATTTCCTTCCACCCAGCGTTCCCCCAAGTCTCCCGATAAACATGATTCCTCACTTGTGTGGGTAGGCCTAGCGCCCGCGACAGGAAATGTCCCAAAACGCCACGTGGACATATCCCAACATATCCCATTTTTTTAAAGAAAACAGAGGTGTTTTTTGAAAAGTACCTACCTGTAGATTTTGGCCTCTAGCTCAGCCGGCACCGAGGGAAACCTACCAAACCTGTGCATTTTTTTAAACTAGAGACCTAGGGGAATCCAAGATGGGGTGACTTGTGGGGCTCTGACCAGGTTCTGTTACCCAGAATCCTTTGCAAACCTCAAAATTTGGCTAAAAAAACACATTTTCCTCTCATTTCGGTGACAGAAAGTTCTGGAATCTGGGAGGAGCCACATATTTCCTTCCACCCAGCGTTCCCCCAAGTCTCCAGATAAAAAAGGTACCTCACTTGTGTGGGTAGGCCTAGCGCCCGCGACAGGATATGCCCCAAAACACAACGTGGACACATCACAGACAACAGAGCTGTTTTTTGCAAAGTACCTACCTGTAGATTTTGGCCTCTAGCTCAGCCTGCACCTAGGGAAACCGACCAAACCTGTGCATTTTTGAAAACTAGAGACCTAGGGGAATACAAGATGGGTGACTTGTGGGGCTCTGACCAGGTTCTGTTACCCAGAATCCTTTGCAAACCTCACATTTTGGCTAAAAAAAACACATTTTCCTCTCATTTCGGTGACAGAAAGTTCTGGAATCTGGGAGGAGCCACATATTTCCTTCCACTCAGCGTTCCCCCAAGTCTCCAGATAAAAAAGGTACCTCACTTGTGTGGGTTGGCCTAGCGCCCGCGACAGGATAGGCCCCAAAACACAACGTGGACACATCACAGACAACAGAGCTGTTTTTTGCAAAGTACCTACCTGTAGATTTTGGCCTCTAGCTCAGCCTGCACCTAGGGAAACCTACCAAACCTGTGCATTTTTGAAAACGAGAGACCTAGGGGAATACAAGATGGGTGACTTGTGGGGCTCTGACCAGGTTCTGTTACCCAGAATCCTTTGCAAACCTCACATTTTGGCTAAAAAAACACATTTTCCTCACATTTCGGTGACAGAAAGTTCTGGAATCTGAGAGGAGCCACAAATTTCCTTCCACCCAGCGTTTCCCCAAGTCTCCCGATAAAAATGATACCTGACTTGTGGGCGTAGGCCTAGCGGCCGTGACAGGAGACGCCCCAAAACACAACGTGGACACATCCCATTTTTTTAAAGAAAACAGAGCTGTTTTTTGCAAAGTGCCTACCTGTAGATTTTGGCCTCTAACTCAGCCGGCACCTAGGGAAACTTATCAAACCTGTGCATTTTTGAAAACTAGAGACCTAGGGGAATCCAAGATGGGGTGACTTGTGGGGCTCTGACCAGGTTCTGTTACCCAGAATCCTTTGCAAACCTCAAATTTTGGCTAAAAAAACATGTTTTCCTCACATTTAGGTGACAGAAAGTTCTGGAATCTGAGAGGAGCCACAAATTTCCTTCCACTCAGCGTTTCCCCAAGTCTCCCGATAAAAATGATATCTCACTTGTGTGCGTAGGCCTAGCAGCCGCGACAGAAGACGCCCCAAAACACAACGTGGACACATCCCATTTTTTGAAAGAAAACGGAGCTGTTTTTTGCAAAGTGCCTACCTGTAGATTTTGGCCTCTACCTCAGCCGGCACCTAGGGAAACTTACCAAACCTGTGCATTTTTGAAAACTAGAGACCTAGGGGAATCCAAGATGGGGTGACTTGTGGGGCTCTGACCAGGTTCTGTTACCCAGAATCCTTTGCAAACATCAGATTTTGCCTAAAAAAACATATTTTCCTCACATTTCGGTGACAGAAAGTTCTGGAATCTGAAAGGAGCCACAAATTTCCTTCCACCCAGCGTTCCCGGAGTCTCCCGATGAAAATTATACCTCACTTGTGTGGGTAGGCCTAGCTCCCGCGACAGGAAACGCCCCAAAACACAACGTGGACACATCCCATTTTTTTAAAGAAAACAGAGCTGTGTTTTGCAAAGTGCCTTCCTGTAGATTTTGGCCTCTAACTCAGCCGGCACCTAGAGAAACTTACAAAACCTGTGCATTTTTGAAAACTAGAGACCTAGGGGAATCCAAGATGGGGTGACTTGTGGGGCTCTGACCAGGTTCTGTTACCCAGAATCCTTTGCAAACATCAGATTTTGGCTAAAAAAACATATTTTCCTCACATTTCGGTGACAGAAAGTTCTGGAATCTGAGAGGAGCCACAAATTTCCTTCCACCCAGCGTTCCCCCAAGTCTCCCGATAAAAACGATACCTCACTTGTGTGGGTAGGCCTAGCGCCCGCGACAGCAAACAACCCAAAACACAACGTGGACACATCCCATTTTTTTAAAGAAAACAGAGCTGTTTTTTGCAAAGTGCCTACCTGTAGATTTTGGCCTCTAGCTCAGCCGGCACCTAGGGAAACCTACCAAACCTGTGCATTTTTGAAAACTAGAGACCTAGGGGAATCCAAGATGGGGTGACTTTTGAGGCTCTGACCCGGTTCTGTTACCCAGAATCCTTTGCAAACCTCAAATTTTGGATAAAAAAACGCATTTTCCTCACATTTCGGTGACAGAAAGTTCTGGAATCTGAGAGGAGCCACAAGTTTCCTTCCACCCAACGTTCCCCCAAGTCTCCTGATAAATATGATACCTCACTTGTGTGGGTAGGCCTAGCGCCCGCGACAGGAAACGCCCCAAAACGCAACGTGGACACATACCATTTTTTGAAAGAAAATAGAGGTGTTTTTTGCAAAGTACCTACCTGTAGATTTTGGCCTCTTGCTCAGCCGGCACCTAGGGAAACCTACCAAACCTGTGCATTTTTTAAAACTAGAGACCTAGGGGAATCCAAGATGGGGTAACTTGTCTGGCTCTGACCAGGTTCTGTTACCCAGAATCCTTTGCAAACCTCAAAATTTGGCTTTCCTTACATTTCGGTGACAGAAAGTTCTGGAATCTGAGAGGAGCCACAAATTTCCTTCCACCCAGCGTTCCCCCAAGCCTCCCGATATAAATGGTACCTCACTTGTGTGGGTAGGCCTAGCGCCCGCGACAGGATATGCCCCAAAACACAACGTGGACACATCACAGTAAACAGAGCTGTTTATTGCAAAGTGTCTACCTGTAGATTTTGGCCTTTAGCTCAGCCGGCACCTAGGGAAATCTACCAAACCTGTGCATTTTTGAAAACTAGAGACAAGGGGGAATCTAAGAAGGGGTGACTTGTGGGGCTCTGACCAGGTTCTGTTACCCAGAATCCTTTGCAAACCTCAAAATTTGGCTAAAAAAACACATTTTCCTCACATTTCGGTGACAGAAAGTTCTGGAATCGGAGAGGAGCCACAAATTTCCTTCCACCCAGCGTTCCCACAAGTCTCCCGATAAAAATGATACCTCACTTGTGTGGGTAGGCCTAGCGCCCGCGACAGGAAACACCCCAAAACACAACGTGGACACATCGCATTTTTTGAAAGAAAACAGAGCTGTTTTTTGCAAAGTGCCTACCTGTAGATTTTGGCCTCTAGCTCAGCCGGCACCTAGGGAAACCTACCAAACCTGTGCATTTTTGAAAACTAGAGACCTAGGGGAATCCAAGATGGGGTGACTTGTGGGGCTCTGACCAGGTTCTGTTACCCAGAATCCTTTGCAAATCTCAAAATGTGGCTAAAAAAACATATTTTCCTCACATTTCGGTGACAGAAAGTTCTGGAATCTGATGGGAGCCACAAATTTCCTTCCACCCAGCGTTCCCCCAAGTCTCCAGATAAAAATGGTACCTCACTTGTGTGGGTAGGCCTAGCACCCGCGACAGGATATGCCCCAAAACACAACATGGACACATCACAGAAAACAGAGTTGTTTTTTGCAAAGTACCTACCTGTAGATTTTGGCCTCTAGCTCAGCCGGCACCTAGAGAAACCTACCTAACCTGTGCATTTTTGAAAACTAGAGACCTAGGGGAATCCAAGATGGGGTGACTTGTGGGGCTCTGACCAGGTTCTGTTACCCAGAATCCTTTGCAAACCTCAATATTTGGCTAAAAAAACATATTTTCCTTACATTTCGGTTACAGAAAGTTCTGGAATCTTAGAGAAGCCACCAATTTCCTTCCACCCAGCATTCCCCCAAGTCTCCCGATATAAATGGTACCTCACTTGTGTAGGTAGGCCTAGCGCCCGCGACAGGATATGCCCCAAAACACAATGTGGACACTTCACAGAAAACAGAGCTGTTTTTTGCAAAGTGGCTACCTGTAGATTTTGGCCTCTAGCTCAGCCGGCACCTAGGGAAACCTACCAAACCTGTGCATTTTTTAAAACTAGAGACCTAGGGGAATCCAAGATGGGTGACTTGTGGGGCTCTGACCAGGTTCTGTTACCCAGAATCCTTTGCAAACCTCAAATATTGGCTAAAAAAACGCATTTTCCTCACATTTCGGTGACAGAAAGTTCTGGAATCTCAGAGGAGCCACAAATTTCCTTCCACCCAGCGTTCCTCCAAGTCTCCCGATAAAAATGATACCTCACTTGTGTGGGTAGGCCTAGCGCCCGCGACAGGAAATGTCCCAAAATGCCACGTGGACACATCCCATTTTTTTAAAGAAAACAGAGGTGTTTTTTGCAAAGTACCTACCTGTAGATTTTGGCCTCTAGCTCAGCCGGCACCTAGGGAAACCTACCAAACCTGTGCATTTTTTAAAACTAGAGACCTAGGGGAATCCAAGATGGGGTGACTTGTGGGGCTCTGACCAGGTTCTGTTACACAGAATCCTTTGCAAACCTCACAATTTGGCTAAAAAAACATATTTTCCTTACATTTCGGTGACAGAAAGTTCTGGAATCTGAGAGGAGCCACAAATTTCCTTCCACCCAGCGTTCCCCCAAGTCTCCCGATATAAATGGTACCTCACTTGTGTAGTTAGGCCTAGCGCCCGCGACAGGATATGCCCCAAAACACAACGTGGACACATCACAGAAAACAGAGCTGTTTTTTGCAAAGTGCCTACCTGTAGATTTTGGCCTCTAGCTCAGCCGGCACCTAGGGAAACCTACCAAACCTGTGCATTTTTTATAACTAGAGACCCAGGGGAATCCAAGATGGGGTGACTTGTGGGGCTTTGACCAGGTTCTGTTACCCAGAATCCTTTGCAAACCTCACATTTTGGCTAAAAAAACACATTTTCCTCACATTTCGGTGACAGAAAGTTCTTGAATCTGAGAGGAGCCACAAATTTCCTTCCACCCAGCGTTCCCCCAAGTCTCCCGATATAAATGGTACCTCACTTGTGTAGGTAGGTCTAGCGCCCGCGACAGGATATGCCCCAAAACACAACGTGGACACATCACAGAAAACAGAGCTGTTTTTTGCAAAGTGCCTACCTGTAGATTTTGGCCTCTAGCTCAGCCGGCACCTAGGGAAACCTACCAAACCTGTGCATTTTTTAAAACTAGAGACCTAGCGGAATCCAAGATGGGGTGACTTGTGGGGCTTTGACCAGGTTCTGTTACCCAGAATCCTTTGCAAACCTCAAAATTTGGCTAAAAAAACACATTTTCCTCACATTTCGGTGACAGAAAGTTCTGGAATCTGGGAGGAGCCACATATTTCCTTCCACCCAGCGTTCCCCCAAGTCTCCAGATAAAAAAGGTACCTCACTTGTGTGGGTAGGCCTAGCGCCCGCGACAGGATGTGCCCCAAAACACAACGTGGACACATCACAGAATACAGAGCTGTTTTTTGCAAAGTACCTACCTGTAGATTTTGGCCTCTAGCTCAGCCGGCACCTAGGGAAACCTACCAAACCTGTGCATTCTTGAAAACTAGAGACCTAGGGGAATCCAAGATGGGGTGACTTGTGGGGCTCTGACCCAGTTCTGTTACCCAGAATCCTTTGCATACCTCAAATATTGGCTAAAAAAACACATTTTCCTCACATTTCGGTGACAGAAAGTTCTGGAATCTGAGAGGAGCCACAAATTTCCTTCCACCCAGCGTTCCCCCAAGTCTCCAGATAAAAAAGGTACCTCACTTGTGTGGGTAGGCCTAGCGCCCGCGACAGGATGTGCCCCAAAACACAACGTGGACACATCACAGAAAACAGAGCTGTTTTTTGCAAAGTACCTACCTGTAGATTTTGGCCTCTAGCTCAGCCTGCACCTAGGGAAACCTACCAAACTTGTGCATTTTTTAAAATTAGAGACCTAGGGGAATACAAGATGGGTGACTTGTGGGGCTCTGACCAGGTTCTGTTACCCAGAATCCTTTGCAAACCTCACATTTTGGCTAAAAAAACACATTTTCCTCACATTTCGGTGACAGAAAGTTCTGGAATCTGAGAGGAGCCACAAATTTCCTTCCACCCAGCGTTCCCCCAAGTCTCCCGATATAAATGGTACCTCACTTGTGTAGGTAGGCCTAGCGCCCGCGACAGAATATGCCCCAAAACACAACGTGGACACATCACAGAAAACAGAGCTGTTTTTTGCAAAGTGCCTACCTGTAGATTTTGGCCTCTAGCTCAGCCGGCACCTAGGGAAACCTACCAAACCTGTGCATTTTTTAAAACTAGAGACCTAGGGGAATCCAAGATGGGGTGACTTGTGGGGCTTTGACCAGGTTCTGTTACCCAGAATCCTTTGCAAACTTCAAAATTTGGCTAAAAAAACACATTTTCCTCACATTTCGGTGACAGAAAGTTCTGGAATCTGGGAGGAGCCACATATTTCCTTCCACCCAGCATTCCCCCAAGTCTCCAGATAAAAAAGGTACCTCACTTGTGTGGGTAGGCCTAGCGCCCGCGACAGGATATGCCCCAAAACACAACGTGGACACATCACAGACAACAGAGCTGTTTTTTGCAAAGTACCTACCTGTAGATTTTGGCCTCTAGCTCAGCCTGCACCTAGGGAAACCTACCAAACTTGTGCATTTTTGAAAACTAGAGACCTAGGGGAATCCAAGATGGGGTGACTTGTGGGGCTCTGACCAGGTTCTGTTACCCAGAATCCTTTGCAAACATCAGATTTTGGCTAAAAAAACATATTTTCCTCACATTTCGGTGACAGAAAGTTCTGGAATCTGAGAGGAGCCACAAATTTCCTTCCACCCAGCGTTCCCCCAAGTCTCCCGATAAAAACGATACCTCACTTGTGTGGCTAGGCCTAGCGCCCGCGACAGCAAACAACCCAAAACACAACGTGGACACATCCCATTTTTTTAAAGAAAACAGAGCTGTTTTTTGCAAAGTGCCTACCTGTAGATTTTGGCCTCTAGCTCAGCCGGCACCTAGGGAAACCTACCAAACCTGTGCATTTTTGAAAACTAGAGACCTAGGGGAATCCAAGATGGGGTGACTTTTGAGGCTCTGACCCGGTTCAGTTACCCAGAATCCTTTTCAAACCTCAAATTTTGGATAAAAAAACGCATTTTCCTCACATTTCGGTGACAGAAAGTTCTGGAATCTGAGAGGAGCCACAAGTTTCCTTCCACCCAACGTTCCCCCAAGTCTCCTGATAAATATGATACCTCACTTGTGTGGGTAGGCCTAGCGCCCGCGACAGGAAACGCCCCAAAACGCAACGTGGACACATACCATTTTTTGAAAGAAAATAGAGGTGTTTTTTGCAAAGTACCTACCTGTAGATTTTGGCCTCTTGCTCAGCCGGCACCTAGGGAAACCTACCAAACCTGTGCATTTTTTAAAACTAGAGACCTAGGGGAATCCAAGATGGGGTAACTTGTCTGGCTCTGACCAGGTTCTGTTACCCAGAATCCTTTGCAAACCTCAAAATTTGGCTTTCCTTACATTTCGGTGACAGAAAGTTCTGGAATCTGAGAGGAGCCACAAATTTCCTTCCACCCAGCGTTCCCCCAAGCCTCCCGATATAAATGGTACCTCACTTGTGTGGGTAGGCCTAGCGCCCGCGACAGGATATGCCCCAAAACACAACGTGGACACATCACAGTAAACGGAGCTGTTTATTGCAAAGTGCCTACCTGTAGATTTTGGCCTTTAGCTCAGCCGGCACCTAGGGAAATCTACCAAACCTGTGCATTTTTGAAAACTAGAGACAAGGGGGAATCTAAGAAGGGGTGACTTGTGGGGCTCTGACCAGGTTCTGTTACCCAGAATCCTTTGCAAACCTCAAAATTTGGCTAAAAAAACACATTTTCCTCACATTTCGGTGACAGAAAGTTCTGGAATCGGAGAGGAGCCACAAATTACCTTCCACCCAGCGTTCCCCCAAGTCTCCCGATATAAATGGTACCTCACTTGTGTGGGTAGGCCTAGCGGCCGCGACAGGGTATGCCCCAAAACACAACGTGGACATATCACAGAAAACAGAGCAGTTTTTTGCAAAGTGGCTACCTGTAGATTTTGGCCTCTAGCTCAGCCGGCACCTAGGGAAACCTACCAAACCTGTGCATTTTTGAAAACTAGAGACCTAGGGGAATCCAAGATGGGTGACTTGTGGGGCTCTGACCCAGTTCTGTTACCCAGAATCCTTTGCAAACCTCAAATATTGGCTAAAAAAAAGCATTTTCCTCACATTTCGGTGACAGAAAGTTCTGGAATCTCAGAGAAGCCACAAATTTCCTTCCACCCAGCGTTCCCCGAAGTCTCCCGATAAAAATGATACCTCACTTGTGTGGGTAGGCCTAGCGCCCGCGACAGGAAATGTCCCAAAACGCCACGTGGACACATCCCATTTTTTTAAAGAAAACAGAGGTGTTTTTTGCAAAGTACCCACCTGTAGATTTTGGCCTCTAGCTCAGCCGGCACCTAGGGAAACCTACCAAACCTGTGCATTTTTTAAAACTAGAGACCTAGGGGAATCCAAGATGGGGTGACTTGTGGGGCTCTGACCAGGTTCTGTTACACAGAATCCTTTGCAAACCTCACAATTTGGCTAAAAAAACATATTTTCCTTACATTTCGGTGACAGAAAGTTCTGGAATCTGAGAGGAGCCACAAATTTCCTTCCACCCAGCGTTTCCCCAAGTCTCCCGATATAAATGGTACCTCACTTGTGTAGTTAGGCCTAGCGCCCGCGACAGGATATGCCCCAAAACACAACGTGGACACATCACAGAAAACAGAGCTGTTTTTTGCAAAGTGCCTACCTGTAGATTTTGGCCTCTAGCTCAGCCGGCACCTAGGGAAACCTACCAAACCTGTGCATTTTTTATAACTAGAGACCCAGGGGAATCCAAGATGGGGTGACTTGTGGGGCTTTGACCAGGTTCTGTTACCCAGAATCCTTTGCAAACCTCACATTTTGGCTAAAAAAACACATTTTCCTCACATTTCGGTGACAGAAAGTTCTGGAATCTGAGAGGAGCCACAAATTTCCTTCCACCCAGCGTTCCCCCAAGTCTCCCGATATAAATGGTACCTCACTTGTGTAGGTAGGTCTAGCGCCCGCGACAGGATATGCCCCAAAACACAACGTGGACACATCACAGAAAACAGAGCTGTTTTTTGCAAAGTGCCTACCTGTAGATTTTGGCCTCTAGCTCAGCCGGCACCTAGGGAAACCTACCAAACCTGTGCATTTTTTAAAACTAGAGACCTAGCGGAATCCAAGATGGGGTGACTTGTGGGGCTTTGACCAGGTTCTGTTACCCAGAATCCTTTGCAAACCTCAAAATTTGGCTATAAAAACACATTTTCCTCACATTTCGGTGACAGAAAGTTCTGGAATCTGGGAGGAGCCACATATTTCCTTCCACCCAGCGTTCCCCCAAGTCTCCAGATAAAAAAGGTACCTCACTTGTGTGGGTAGGCCTAGCGCCCGCGACAGGATGTGCCCCAAAACACAACGTGGACACATCACAGACAACAGAGCTGTTTTTTGCAAAGTACCTACCTGTAGATTTTGGCCTCTAGCTCAGCCTGCACCTAGGGAAACCTACCAAACTTGTGCATTTTTTAAAATTAGAGACCTAGGGGAATACAAGATGGGTGACTTGTGGGGCTCTGACCAGGTTCTGTTACCCAGAATCCTTTGCAAACCTCACATTTTGGCTAAAAAAACACATTTTCCTCACATTTCGGTGACAGAAAGTTCTGGAATCTGAGAGGAGCCACAAATTTCCTTCCACCCAGCGTTCCCCCAAGTCTCCCGATATAAATGGTACCTCACTTGTGTAGGTAGGCCTAGCGCCCGCGACAGAATATGCCCCAAAACACAACGTGGACACATCACAGAAAACAGAGCTGTTTTTTGCAAAGTGCCTACCTGTAGATTTTGGCCTCTAGCTCAGCCGGCACCTAGGGAAACCTACCAAACCTGTGCATTTTTTAAAACTAGAGACCTAGGGGAATCCAAGATGGGGTGACTTGTGGGGCTTTGACCAGGTTCTGTTACCCAGAATCCTTTGCAAACCTCAAAATTTGGCTAAAAAAACACATTTTCCTCACATTTCGGTGACAGAAAGTTCTGGAATCTGAGAGGAGCCACATATTTCCTTCCACCCAGCATTCCCCCAAGTCTCCAGATAAAAAAGGTACCTCACTTGTGTGGGTAGGCCTAGCGCCCGCGACAGGATATGCCCCAAAACACAACGTGGACACATCACAGACAACAGAGCTGTTTTTTGCAAAGTACCTACCTGTAGATTTTGGCCTCTAGCTCAGCCTGCACCTAGGGAAACCTACCAAACTTGTGCATTTTTGAAAACTAGAGACCTAGGGGAATCCAAGATGGGGTGACTTGTGGGGCTCTGACCAGGTTCTGTTACCCAGAATCCTTTGCAAACATCAGATTTTGGCTAAAAAAACATATTTTCCTCACATTTCGGTGACAGAAAGTTCTGGAATCTGAGAGGAGCCACAAATTTCCTTCCACCCAGCGTTCCCCCAAGTCTCCCGATAAAAACGATACCTCACTTGTGTGGCTAGGCCTAGCGCCCGCGACAGCAAACAACCCAAAACACAACGTGGACACATCCCATTTTTTTAAAGAAAACAGAGCTGTTTTTTGCAAAGTGACTACCTGTAGATTTTGGCCTCTAGCTCAGCCGGCACCTAGGGAAACCTACCAAACCTGTGCATTTTTGAAAACTAGAGACCTAGGGGAATCCAAGATGGGGTGACTTTTGAGGCTCTGACCCGGTTCAGTTACCCAGAATCCTTTTCAAACCTCAAATTTTGGATAAAAAAACGCATTTTCCTCACATTTCGGTGACAGAAAGTTCTGGAATCTGAGAGGAGCCACAAGTTTCCTTCCACCCAACGTTCCCCCAAGTCTCCTGATAAATATGATACCTCACTTGTGTGGGTAGGCCTAGCGCCCGCGACAGGAAACGCCCCAAAACGCAACGTGGACACATACCATTTTTTGAAAGAAAATAGAGGTGTTTTTTGCAAAGTACCTACCTGTAGATTTTGGCCTCTTGCTCAGCCGGCACCTAGGGAAACCTACCAAACCTGTGCATTTTTTAAAACTAGAGACCTAGGGGAATCCAAGATGGGGTAACTTGTCTGGCTCTGACCAGGTTCTGTTACCCAGAATCCTTTGCAAACCTCAAAATTTGGCTTTCCTTACATTTCGGTGACAGAAAGTTCTGGAATCTGAGAGGAGCCACAAATTTCCTTCCACCCAGCGTTCCCCCAAGCCTCCCGATATAAATGGTACCTCACTTGTGTGGGTAGGCCTAGCGCCCGCGACAGGATATGCCCCAAAACACAACGTGGACACATCACAGTAAACGGAGCTGTTTATTGCAAAGTGCCTACCTGTAGATTTTGGCCTTTAGCTCAGCCGGCACCTAGGGAAATCTACCAAACCTGTGCATTTTGGAAAACTAGAGACAAGGGGGAATCTAAGAAGGGGTGACTTGTGGGGCTCTGACCAGGTTCTGTTACCCAGAATCCTTTGCAAACCTCAAAATTTGGCTAAAAAAACACATTTTCCTCACATTTCGGTGACAGAAAGTTCTGGAATCGGAGAGGAGCCACAAATTTCCTTCCACCCAGCGTTCCCACAAGTCTCCCGATAAAAATGATACCTCACTTGTGTGGGTAGGCCTAGCGCCCGCGACAGGAAACACCCCAAAACACAACGTGGACACATCGCATTTTTTGAAAGAAAACAGAGCTGTTTTTTGCAAAGTGCCTACCTGTAGATTTTGGCCTCTAGCTCAGCCGGCACCTAGGGAAACCTACCAAACCTGTGCATTTTTGAAAACTAGAGACCTAGGGGAATCCAAGATGGGGTGACTTGTGGGGCTCTGACCAGGTTCTGTTACCCAGAATCCTTTGCAAATCTCAAAATGTGGCTAAAAAAACATATTTTCCTCACATTTCGGTGACAGAAAGTTCTGGAATCTGATGGGAGCCACAAATTTCCTTCCACCCAGCGTTCCCCCAAGTCTCCAGATAAAAATGGTACCTCACTTGTGTGGGTAGGCCTAGCACCCGCGACAGGATATGCCCCAAAACACAACATGGACACATCACAGAAAACAGAGTTGTTTTTTGCAAAGTACCTACCTGTAGATTTTGGCCTCTAGCTCAGCCGGCACCTAGAGAAACCTACCTAACCTGTGCATTTTTGAAAACTAGAGACCTAGGGGAATCCAAGATGGGGTGACTTGTGGGGCTCTGACCAGGTTCTGTTACCCAGAATCCTTTGCAAACCTCAATATTTGGCTAAAAAAACATATTTTCCTTACATTTCGGTTACAGAAAGTTCTGGAATCTTAGAGAAGCCACCAATTTCCTTCCACCCAGCATTCCCCCAAGTCTCCCGATATAAATGGTACCTCACTTGTGTAGGTAGGCCTAGCGCCCGCGACAGGATATGCCCCAAAACACAATGTGGACACTTCACAGAAAACAGAGCTGTTTTTTGCAAAGTGGCTACCTGTAGATTTTGGCCTCTAGCTCAGCCGGCACCTAGGGAAACCTACCAAACCTGTGCATTTTTGAAAACTAGAGACCTAGGGGAATCCAAGATGGGGTGACGTGTGGGGCTCTGACCAGGTTCTGTTACCCAGAATCCTTTGCAAACCTCAAATATTGGCTAAAAAAACGCATTTTCATCACATTTCGGTGACAGAAAGTTCTGGAATCTGAGACGAGCCACAAATTTCCTTCCACCCAGCGTTCCCCCAAGTCTCCCGATATAAATGGTACCTCACTTGTGTGGGTAGGCCTAGCGGCCGCGACAGGGTATACCCCAAAACACAACGTGGACACATCACAGAAAACAGAGCAGTTTTTTGCAAAGTGGCTACCTGTAGATTTTGGCCTCTAGCTCAGCCGGCACCTAGGGAAACCTACCAAACCTGTGCATTTTTGAAAACTAGAGACCTAGGGGAATCCAAGATGGGTGACTTGTGGGGCTCTGACCAGGTTCTGTTACCCAGAATCCTTTGCAAACCTCAAATATTGGCTAAAAAAACGCATTTTCCTCACATTTCGGTGACAGAAAGTTCTGGAATCTCAGAGGAGCCACAAATTTCCTTCCACCCAGCGTTCCCCCAAGTCTCCCGATAAAAATGATACCTCACTTGTGTGGGTAGGCCTAGCGCCCGCGACAGGAAATGTCCCAAAACGCCACGTGGACACATCCCATTTTTTTAAAGAAAACAGAGGTGTTTTTTGCAAAGTACCCACCTGTAGATTTTGGCCTCTAGCTCAGCCGGCACCTAGGGAAACCTACCAAACCTGTGCATTTTTTAAAACTAGAGACCTAGGGGAATCCAAGATGGGTGACTTGTGGGGCTCTGACCAGGTTCTGTTACCCAGAATCCTTTGCAAACCTCAAATATTGGCTAAAAAAATGCATTTTCATCACATTTCGGTGACAGAAAGTTCTGGAATCTGAGACGAGCAACAAATTTCCTTCCACCCAGCGTTCCCCCAAGTCTCCCGATATAAATGGTACCTCACTTGTGTGGGTAGGCCTAGCGGCCGCGACAGGGTATGCCCCAAAACACAACGTGGACATATCACAGAAAACAGAGCAGTTTTTTGCAAAGTGGCTACCTGTAGATTTTGGCCTCTAGCTCAGCCGGCACCTAGGGAAACCTACCAAACCTGTGCATTTTTGAAAACTAGAGACCTATGGGAATCCAAGATGGGTGACTTGTGGGGCTCTGACCAGGTTCTGTTACCCAGAATCCTTTGCAAACCTCAAATATTGGCTAAAAAAAAGCATTTTCCTCACATTTCGGTGACAGAAAGTTCTGGAATCTCAGAGAAGCCACAAATTTCCTTCCACCCAGCGTTCCCCGAAGTCTCCCGATAAAAATGATACCTCACTTGTGTGGGTAGGCCTAGCGCCCGCGACAGGAAATGTCCCAAAACGCCACGTGGACACATCCCATTTTTTTAAAGAAAACAGAGGTGTTTTTTGCAAAGTACCCACCTGTAGATTTTGGCCTCTAGCTCAGCCGGCACCTAGGGAAACCTACCAAACCTGTGCATTTTTTAAAACTAGAGACCTAGGGGAATCCAAGATGGGTGACTTGTGGGGCTCTGACCAGGTTCTGTTACCCAGAATCCTTTGCAAACCTCAAATATTGGCTAAAAAAACGCATTTTCCTCACATTTCGGTGACAGAAAGTTCTGGAATCTCAGAGGAGCCACAAATTTCCTTCCACCCAGCGTTCCTCCAAGTCTCCCGATAAAAATGATACCTCACTTGTGTGGGTAGGCCTAGCGCCCGCGACAGGAAATGTCCCAAAATGCCACGTGGACACATCCCATTTTTTTAAAGAAAACAGAGGTGTTTTTTGCAAAGTACCTACCTGTAGATTTTGGCCTCTAGCTCAGCCGGCACCTAGGGAAACCTACCAAACCTGTGCATTTTTTAAAACTAGAGACCTAGGGGAATCCAAGATGGGGTGACTTGTGGGGCTCTGACCAGGTTCTGTTACACAGAATCCTTTGCAAACCTCACAATTTGGCTAAAAAAACATATTTTCCTTACATTTCGGTGACAGAAAGTTCTGGAATCTGAGAGGAGCCACAAATTTCCTTCCACCCAGCGTTCCCCCAAGTCTCCCGATATAAATGGTACCTCACTTGTGTAGTTAGGCCTAGCGCCCGCGACAAGATATGCCCCAAAACACAACGTGGACACATCACAGAAAACAGAGCTGTTTTTTGCAAAGTGCCTACCTGTAGATTTTGGCCTCTAGCTCAGCCGGCACCTAGGGAAACCTACCAAACCTGTGCATTTTTTATAACTAGAGACCCAGGGGAATCCAAGATGGGGTGACTTGTGGGGCTTTGACCAGGTTCTGTTACCCAGAATCCTTTGCAAACCTCAAAATTTGGCTAAAAAAACACATTTTCCTCACATTTCGGTGACAGAAAGTTCTGGAATCTGGGAGGAGCCACATATTTCCTTCCACCCAGCGTTCCCCCAAGTCTCCAGATAAAAAAGGTACCTCACTTGTGTGGGTAGGCCTAGCGCCCGCGACAGGATATGCCCCAAAACACAACGTGGACACATCACAGACAACAGAGCTGTTTTTTGCAAAGTACCTACGTGTAGATTTTGGCCTCTAGCTCAGCCTGCACCTAGGGAAACCTACCAAACCTGTGCATTTTTGAAAACTAGAGACCTAGGGGAATACAAGATGGGGTGACTTGTGGGGCTCTGACCAGGTTCTGTTACACAGAATCCTTTGCAAACCTCACAATTTGGCTAAAAAAACATATTTTCCTTACATTTCGGTGACAGAAAGTTCTGGAATCTGAGAGGAGCCACAAATTTCCTTCCACCCAGCGTTCCCCCAAGTCTCCCGATATAAATGGTACCTCACTTGTGTAGGTAGGCCTAGCGCCCGCGACAGGATATGCCCCAAAACACAATGTGGACACTTCACAGAAAACAGAGCTGTTTTTTGCAAAGTGGCTACCTGTAGATTTTGGCCTCTAGCTCAGCCGGCACCTAGGGAAACCTACCAAACCTGTGCATTTTTGAAAACTAGAGACCTAGGGGAATCCAAGATGGGGTGACGTGTGGGGCTCTGACCAGGTTCTGTTACCCAGAATCCTTTGCAAACCTCAAATATTGGCTAAAAAAACGCATTTTCATCACATTTCGGTGACAGAAAGTTCTGGAATCTGAGACGAGCCACAAATTTCCTTCCACCCAGCGTTCCCCCAAGTCTCCCGATATAAATGGTACCTCACTTGTGTGGGTAGGCCTAGCGGCCGCGACAGGGTATACCCCAAAACACAACGTGGACACATCACAGAAAACAGAGCAGTTTTTTGCAAAGTGGCTACCTGTAGATTTTGGCCTCTAGCTCAGCCGGCACCTAGGGAAACCTACCAAACCTGTGCATTTTTGAAAACTAGAGACCTAGGGGAATCCAAGATGGGTGACTTGTGGGGCTCTGACCAGGTTCTGTTACCCAGAATCCTTTGCAAACCTCAAATATTGGCTAAAAAAACGCATTTTCCTCACATTTCGGTGACAGAAAGTTCTGGAATCTCAGAGGAGCCACAAATTTCCTTCCACCCAGCGTTCCCCCAAGTCTCCCGATAAAAATGATACCTCACTTGTGTGGGTAGGCCTAGCGCCCGCGACAGGAAATGTCCCAAAACGCCACGTGGAAACATCCCATTTTTTTTAAAGAAAACAGAGGTGTTTTTTGAAAAGTACCCACCTGTAGATTTTGGCCTCTAGCTCAGCCGGCACCTAGGGAAACCTACCAAACCTGTGCATTTTTTAAAACTAGAGACCTAGGGGAATCCAAGATGGGTGACTTGTGGGACTCTGACCAGGTTCTGTTACCCAGAATCCTTTGCAAACCTCAAATATTGGCTAAAAAAACGCATTTTCATCACATTTCGGTGACAGAAAGTTCTGGAATCTGAGACGAGCCACAAATTTCCTTCCACCCAGCGTTCCCCCAAGTCTCCCGATATAAATGGTACCTCACTTGTGTGGGTAGGCCTAGCGGCCGCGACAGGGTATGCCCCAAAACACAACGTGGACATATCACAGAAAACAGAGCAGTTTTTTGCAAAGTGGCTACCTGTAGATTTTGGCCTCTAGCTCAGCCGGCACCTAGGGAAACCTACCAAACCTGTGCATTTTTGAAAACTAGAGACCTAGGGGAATCCAAGATGGGTGACTTGTGGGGCTCTGACCAGGTTCTGTTACCCAGAATCCTTTGCAAACCTCACATTTTGGCTAAAAAAACACATTTTCCTCACATTTCGGTGACAGAAAGTTCTGGAATCTGAGAGGAGCCACAAATTTCCTTCCACCCAGCGTTCCCCCAAGTCTCCCGATATAAATGGTACCTCACTTGTGTAGGTAGGTCTAGCGCCCGCGACAGGATATGCCCCAAAACACAACGTGGACACATCACAGAAAACAGAGCTGTTTTTTGCAAAGTGCCTACCTGTAGATTTTGGCCTCTAGCTCAGCCGGCACCTAGGGAAACCTACCAAACCTGTGCATTTTTTAAAACTAGAGACCTAGCGGAATCCAAGATGGGGTGACTTGTGGGGCTTTGACCAGGTTCTGTTACCCAGAATCCTTTGCAAACCTCAAAATTTGGCTAAAAAAACACATTTTCCTCACATTTCGGTGACAGAAAGTTCTGGAATCTGGGAGGAGCCACATATTTCCTTCCACCCAGCATTCCCCCAAGTCTCCAGATAAAAAAGGTACCTCACTTGTGTGGGTAGGCCTAGCGCCCGCGACAGGATATGCCCCAAAACACAACGTGGACACATCACAGACAACAGAGCTGTTTTTTGCAAAGTACCTACCTGTAGATTTTGGCCTCTAGCTCAGCCTGCACCTAGGGAAACCTACCAAACTTGTGCATTTTTGAAAACTAGAGACCTAGGGGATTTACAAGATGGGTGACTTGTGGGGCTCTGACCAGGTTCTGTTACCCAGAATCCTTTGCAAACCTCACATTTTGGCTAAAAAAACACATTTTCCTCACATTTCGGTGACAGAAAGTTCTGGAATCTGAGAGGAGCCACAAATTTCCTTCCACCCAGCGTTTCCCCAAGTCTCCCGATAAAAATGATACCTCACTTGTGTGCGTAGGCCTAGCGGCCGTGACAGGAGACGTCCCAAAACACAACGTGGACACATCCCATTTTTTGAAAGAAAACGGAGCTGTTTTTTGCAAAGTGCCTACCTGTAGATTTTGGCCTCTACCTCAGCCGGCACCTGGGGAAACCTACCAAACATGTGCATTTTTGAAAACTAGAGACCTAGGGAAATCCAAGATGTGGTGACTTGTGGGGCTCTGACCAGGTTCTGTTACCCAGAATCCTTTGCAAACCTCAATATTTGGCTAAAAAAACATATTTTCCTTACATTTCGGTGACAGAAAGTTCTGGAATCTGAGAGGAGCCACAAATTTCCTTCCAGCCAGCATTCCCCCAAGTCTCCCGATATAAATGGTACCTCACTTGTGTGGGTAGGCCTAGCGGCCGCGACAGGGTGTACCCCAAAACACAACGTGGACACATCACAGAAAACAGAGCAGTTTTTTGCAAAGTGGCTACCTGTAGATTTTGGCCTCTAGCTCAGCCGGCACCTAGGGAAACCTACCAAACCTGTGCATTTTTCAAAACTAGAGACCTAGGGGAATCCAAGATGGGTGACTTGTGGGGCTATGAACAGGTTCTGTTACCCAGAAAACTTTGCAAACCTCAAATATTGGCTAAAAAAACGCATTTTCCTCACATTTCGGTGACAGAAAGTTCTGGAATCTCAGAGGAGCCACAAATTTCCTTCCACCCAGCGTTCCCCCAAGTCTCCCGATAAAAATGATACCTCACTTGTGTGGGTAGGCCTAGCGCCCGCGACAGGAAATGTCCCAAAACGCCACGTGGACACATCCCATTTTTTTAAAGAAAACAGGGGTGTTTTTTGAAAAGTACCTACCTGTAGATTTTGGCCTCTAGCTCAGCCGGCACCTAGGGAAACCTACCAAACCTGTGCATTTTTTAAAACTAGAGACCTAGGGGAATCCAAGATGGGGTGACTTGTGGGGCTCTGACCAGGTTCTGTTACCCAGAATCCTTTGCAAACCTCAAAATTTGGCTAAAAAAACACATTTTCCTCACATTTCAGTGACAGAAAGTTCTGGAATCTGAGAGGAGCCACAAATTTCCTTCCACCCAGCGTTCCTCCAAGTCTCCCGATAAAAATGATACCTCACTTGTGTGGGTAGGCCTAGCGCCCGCGGCAGGAAACACCCCAAAACACAGCGTGGACACATCCCATTTTTTGAAAGAAAACAGAGCTGTTTTTTTGCAAAGTGCCTACCTGTAGATTTTGGCCTCTAGCTCAGCCGGCACCTAGGGAAACCTACCAAACCTGTGCATTTTTGAAAACTAGAGACCTAGGGGAATCCAAGATGAGGTGACTTGTGGGGCTCTGACCAGGTTCTGTTACCCAGAATCCTTTGCAAACCTCACAATTTGGCTAAAAAAACAAATTTTCCTTACATTTAGGTGAGAGAAAGTTCTGGAATCTGAGAGGAGCCACAAATTTCCTTCCACCCAGCGTTCCCCCAAGTCTCCCGATATAAATGGTACGTCACTTGTGTGGGTAGGCCTAGCGCCCGCGACAGGATATGCCCCAAAACACAACATGGACACATCACAGACAACAGAGCTGTTTTTTGCTAAGTACCTACCTGTAGATTTTGGCCTCTAGCTCAGCCGGCACCCAGGGAAACCTACCACACCTGTGCATTTTTTAAAACTAGAGACCTAGGGGAATCCAAGATGGGGTTACTTGTGGGGCTCTGACCAGGTTCTGTTACCCAGAATCCTTTGCAAACCTCAATATTTGGCTTAAAAAACATATTTTCCTTACATTTCGGTTACAGAAAGTTCTGGAATCTGGGAGGAGAAACAAATTTCCTTCCACCCAGCGTTCCCCCAAGTCTCCAGATAAAAATGATAACTCACTTGTGTAGGTAGGCCTAGCGCCCGCGACAGGAAACACCCGAAAACACAACGTGGACACATCCCATTTTTTGAAAGAAAACAGAGCTGTTTTTTGCAAAGTGGCTACCTGTATATTTTGGCCTCTAGCTCAGCCGGCACCTAGGGAAACCTACCAAACCTGTGTATTTTTGAAAACTAGAGACCTAGGGAAATCCAAGATGGGGTGACTTGTGGGGCTCTGACCAGGTTCTGTTACCCGGAATCCTTTGCAAACCTCAAAATTTGGCTAAAAAAACACATTTTCCTCACATTTCGGTGACAGAAAGTTCTGGAATCTGAGATGAGCCACAAATTTCCTTCCACCCAGCGTTCCTCCAAGTCTCCCGATAAAAATGATACCTCACTTGTGTAGGTAGGCCTAGCGCCCGCGACAGGAAACACCCGAAAACACAACGTGGACACATCCCATTTTTTGAAAGAAAACAGAGCTGTTTTTTGCAAAGTGGCTACCTGTAGATTTTGGCCTCTAGCTCACCCGGCACCTAGGGAAACCTACCAAACCTGTGCATTTTTGAAAACTAGAGACCAAGGGAAATCCAAGATGGGGTGACTTGTGGGGCTCTGACCAGGTTCTGTTACCCGGAATCATTGGCAAACCTCAAAATTTGGCTAAAAAAACACATTTTCCTCACATTTCGGTGACAGAAAGTTCTGGAATCTGAGATGAGCCACAAATTTCCTTCCACCCAGCGTTCCTCCAAGTCTCCCGATAAAAATGATACCTCACATGTGTGGGTAGGCCTAGCGCCCGCGACAGGAAACACCCCAAAACACAACGTGGACACATCCCATTTTTTTAAAGAAAACAGAGCTGTTTTTTTCAAAGTGCCTACCTGTAGATTTTGGCCTCTAGCTCAGCCGGCACCTAGGGAAACCTACCAAACCTGTGCATTTTTTAAAACTAGAGACCTAGGGGAATCCAAGATGGGGTGACTTGTGGGGCTCTGACCAGGTTCTGTTACCCAGAATCCTTTGCAAACCTCAAAATGTGGCTAAAAAAACACATTTTCCTCACATTTCAGTGACAGAAAGTTCTGGAATCTGATGGGAGCCACAAATTTCCTTCCACCCAGCGTTCCCCCAAGTCTCCAGATAAAAATGGTACCTCACTTGTGTGGGTAGGCCTAGCGCCCGCGACAGAATATGCCCCAAAACACAACGTGGACACATCACAGACAACAGAGCTGTTTTTTGCAAAGTACTTACCTGTAGATTTTGGCCTCTAGCTCAGCCTGCACCTAGGGAAACCTACCAAACCTGTGCATTTTTTAAACTAGAGACCTAGGGGAATCCAAGATGGGTGACTTGTGGGGCTCTGACCAGGTTCTGTTACCCAGAATCCTTTGCAAACCTCAAATATTGGCTAAAAAAACGCATTTTACTCACATTTCGGTGACAGAAAGTTCTGTAATCTGAGAGGAGTCACAAATTTCCTTCCACTCAGCGTTTCCCCAAGTCTCCCGATATAAAATGATACCTCACTTGTGTGCGTAGGCCTAGCAGCCGCGACAGGAGATGCCCCAAAACACAACGTGGACACATCCCATTTTTTGAAAGAAAACAGAGCTGTTTTTTTGCAAAGTGCCTACCTGTAGATTTTGGCCTCTAGCTCAGCCGGCACCTAGGGAAACCTACCAAACCTGTGCATTTTTTAAAACTAGAGACCTAGGGGAATCCAAGATGGGGTGACTTGTGGGGCCCTGACCAGGTTCTGTTACCCAGAATCCTTTGCAAACCTCACAATTTTGCTAAAAAAACATATTTTCCTTACATTTAGGTGAGAGAAAGTTCTGGAATCTGAGAGGAGCCACAAATTTCCTTCCACCCAGCGTTCCCCCAAGTCTCCCGATATAAATGGTACGTCACTTGTGTGGGTAGGCCTAGCGCCCGCGACAGGATATGCCCCAAAACACAACGTGGACACATCACAGACAACAGAGCTGTTTTTTGCAAAGTACCTACCTGTAGATTTTGGCCTCTAGCTCAGCCGGCACCCAGGGAAACCGACCAAACCTGTGCATTTTTTAAAACTAGAGACCTAGGGGAATCCAAGATGGGGTTACTTGTGGGGCTCTGACCAGGTTCTGTTACCCAGAATCCTTTGCAAACCTCAATATTTGGCTTAAAAAACATATTTTCCTTACATTTCGGTTACAGAAAGTCCTGGAATCTGGGAGGAGAAACAAATTTCCTTCCACCCAGCGTTCCCCCAAGTCTCTAGATAAAAATGATAACTCACTTGTGTAGGTAGGCCTAGCGCCCGCGACAGGAAACACCCGAAAACACAACGTGGACACATCCCATTTTTTGAAAGAAAGCAGAGCTGTTTTTTGCAAAGTGTCTACCTGTAGATTTTGGCCTCTAGCTCAGCCGGCACCTAGGGAAACCTACCAAACCTGTGCATTTTTGAAAACTAGAGACCTAGGGGAATCCAAGATGGGGTGACTTTTGGGGCTTTGACCAGGTTCTGTTACCCAGAATCCTTTGCAAACCTCAAAATTTGGCTAAAAAAACACATTTTCCTCACATTTCGGTGACAGAAAGTTCTGGAATCTGGGAGGAGCCACATATTTCCTTCCACCCAGCGTTCCCCCAAGTCTCCAGATAAAAATGGTACCTCACTTGTGTGGGTAGGCCTAGCGCCCGCGACAGGATATGACCCAAAACACAACGTGGACACATCACAGACAACAGAGCTGTTTTTTGCAAAGTACCTACCTGTAGATTTTGGCCTCTAGCTCAGCCGGCACCTGGGGAAACCTACCAAACATGTGCATTTTTGAAAACTAGAGACCTAGGGAAATCCAAGATGTGGTGACTTGTGGGGCTCTGACCAGGTTCTGTGACCCAGAATCCTTTGCAAACCTCAATATTTGGCTAAAAAAACATATTTTCCTTACATTTCGGTGACAGAAAGTTCTGGAATCTCAGAGGAGCCACAAATTTCCTTCCACCCAGCGTTCCCCCAAGTCTCCCGATAAAAATGATACCTCACTTGTGTGGGTAGGCCTAGCGCCCGCGACAGGAAATGTCCCAAAACGCCACGTGGACACATCCCATTTTTTTAAAGAAAACAGAGGTGTTTTTTGAAAAGTACCTACCTGTAGATTTTGGCCTCTAGCTCAGCCGGCACCTAGGGAAACCTACCAAACCTGTGCATTTTTTAAAACTAGAGACCCAGGGGAATCCAAGATGGGGTGACTTGTGGGGCTCTGACCAGGTTCTGTTACCCAGAATCCTTTGCAAACCTCAAAATTTGGCTAAAAAAACACATTTTCCTCTCATTTCGGTGACAGAAAGTTCTGGAATCTGGGAGGAGCCACATATTTCCTTCCACCCAGCGTTCCCCCAAGTCTCCAGATAAAAAAGGTACCTCACTTGTGTGGGTAGGCCTAGCGCCCGCGACAGGATATGCCCCAAAACACAACGTGGACACATCACAGACAACAGAGCTGTTTTTTGCAAAGTACCTACCTGTAGATTTTGGCCTCTAGCTCAGCCTGCACCTAGGGAAACCTACCAAACCTGTGCATTTTTGAAAACTAGAGACCTAGGGGAATACAAGATGGGTGACTTGTGGGGCTCTGACCAGGTTCTGTTACCCAGAATCCTTTGCAAACCTCACATTTTGGCTAAAAAAACACATTTTCCTCTCATTTCGGTGACAGAATGTTCTGGAATCTGGGAGGAGCCACATATTTCCTTCCACCCAGCGTTCCCCCAAGTCTCCAGATAAAAAAGGTACCTCACTTGTGTGGGTAGGCCTAGCGCCCGCGACAGGATATGCCCCAAAACACAACGTGGACACATCACAGACAACAGAGCTGTTTTTTGCAAAGTACCTACCTGTAGATTTTGGCCTCTAGCTCAGCCTGCACCTAGGGAAACCTACCAAACCTGTGCATTTTTTAAAACTAGAGACCTAGGGGAATCCAAGATGGGTGACTTGTGGGGCTCTGACCAGGTTCTGTTACCCAGAATCCTTTGCAAACCTCAAAATTTGGCTAAAAAAACACATTTTCCTCACATTTCAGTGACAGAAAGTTCTGGAATCTGAGAGGAGCCACAAATTTCCTTCCACCCAGCGTTCCTCCAAGTCTCCCGATAAAAATGATACCTCACTTGTGTGGGTAGGCCTAGCGCCCGCGGCAGGAAACACCCCAAAACACAGCGTGGACACATCCCATTTTTTGAAAGAAAACAGAGCTGTTTTTTTGCAAAGTGCCTACCTGTAGATTTTGGCCTCTAGCTCAGCCGGCACCTAGGGAAACCTACCAAACCTGTGCATTTTTGAAAACTAGAGACCTAGGGGAATCCAAGATGGGGTGACTTGTGGGGCTCTGACCAGGTTCTGTTACCCAGAATCCTTTGCAAACCTCACAATTTGGCTAAAAAAACAAATTTTCCTTACATTTAGGTGAGAGAAAGTTCTGGAATCTGAGAGGAGCCACAAATTTCCTTCCACCCAGCGTTCCCCCAAGTCTCCCGATATAAATGGTACGTCACTTGTGTGGGTAGGCCTAGCGCCCGCGACAGGATATGCCCCAAAACACAACGTGGACACATCACAGACAACAGAGCTGTTTTTTGCAAAGTACCTACCTGTAGATTTTGGCCTCTAGCTCAGCCGGCACCCAGGGAAACCTACCACACCTGTGCATTTTTTAAAACTAGAGACCTAGGGGAATCCAAGATGGGGTTACTTGTGGGGCTCTGACCAGGTTCTGTTACCCAGAATCCTTTGCAAACCTCAATATTTGGCTTAAAAAACATATTTTCCTTACATTTCAGTTACAGAAAGTTCTGGAATCTGGGAGGAGAAACAAATTTCCTTCCACCCAGCGTTCCCCCAAGTCTCCAGATAAAAATGATAACTCACTTGTGTAGGTAGGCCTAGCGCCCGCGACAGGAAACACCCGAAAACACAACGTGGACACATCCCATTTTTTGAAAGAAAACAGAGCTGTTTTTTGCAAAGTGGCTACCTGTATATTTTGGCCTCTAGCTCAGCCGGCACCTAGGGAAACCTACCAAACCTGTGTATTTTTGAAAACTAGAGACCTAGGGAAATCCAAGATGGGGTGACTTGTGGGGCTCTGACCAGGTTCTGTTACCCGGAATCCTTTGCAAACCTCAAAATTTGGCTAAAAAAACACATTTTCCTCACATTTCGGTGACAGAAAGTTCTGGAATCTGAGATGAGCCACAAATTTCCTTCCACCCAGCGTTCCTCCAAGTCTCCCGATAAAAATGATACCTCACTTGTGTAGGTAGGCCTAGCGCCCGCGACAGGAAACACCCGAAAACACAACGTGGACACATCCCATTTTTTGAAAGAAAACAGAGCTGTTTTTTGCAAAGTGGCTACCTGTAGATTTTGGCCTCTAGCTCAGCCGGCACCTAGGGAAACCTACCAAACCTGTGCATTTTTGAAAACTAGAGACCAAGGGAAATCCAAGATGGGGTGACTTGTGGGGCTCTGACCAGGTTCTGTTACCCGGAATCATTGGCAAACCTCAAAATTTGGCTAAAAAAACACATTTTCCTCACATTTCGGTGACAGAAAGTTCTGGAATCTGAGATGAGCCACAAATTTCCTTCCACCCAGCGTTCCTCCAAGTCTCCCGATAAAAATGATACCTCACATGTGTGGGTAGGCCTAGCGCCCGCGACAGGAAACACCCCAAAACACAACGTGGACACATCCCATTTTTTTAAAGAAAACAGAGCTGTTTTTTTCAAAGTGCCTACCTGTAGATTTTGGCCTCTAGCTCAGCCGGCACCTAGGGAAACCTACCAAACCTGTGCATTTTTGAAAACTAGAGACCTAGGGGAATCCAAGATGGGGTGACTTGTGGGGCTCTGACCAGGTTCTGTTACCCAGAATCCTTTGCAAACCTCAAAATGTGGCTAAAAAAACACATTTTCCTCACATTTCAGTGACAGAAAGTTCTGGAATCTGATGGGAGCCACAAATTTCCTTCCACCCAGCGTTCCCCCAAGTCTCCAGATAAAAATGGTACCTCACTTGTGTGGGTAGGCCTAGCGCCCGCGACAGAATATGCCCCAAAACACAACGTGGACACATCACAGACAACAGAGCTGTTTTTTGCAAAGTACTTACCTGTAGATTTTGGCCTCTAGCTCAGCCTGCACCTAGGGAAACCTACCAAACCTGTGCATTTTTTAAACTAGAGACCTAGGGGAATCCAAGATGGGTGACTTGTGGGGCTCTGACCAGGTTCTGTTACCCAGAATCCTTTGCAAACCTCAAATATTGGCTAAAAAAACGCATTTTACTCACATTTCGGTGACAGAAAGTTCTGTAATCTGAGAGGAGTCACAAATTTCCTTCCACTCAGCGTTTCCCCAAGTCTCCCGATATAAAATGATACCTCACTTGTGTGCGTAGGCCTAGCAGCCGCGACAGGAGATGCCCCAAAACACAACGTGGACACATCCCATTTTTTGAAAGAAAACAGAGCTGTTTTTTTGCAAAGTGCCTACCTGTAGATTTTGGCCTCTAGCTCAGCCGGCACCTAGGGAAACCTACCAAACCTGTGCATTTTTTAAAACTAGAGACCTAGGGGAATCCAAGATGGGGTGACTTGTGGGGCCCTGACCAGGTTCTGTTACCCAGAATCCTTTGCAAACCTCACAATTTTGCTAAAAAAACATATTTTCCTTACATTTAGGTGAGAGAAAGTTCTGGAATCTGAGAGGAGCCACAAATTTCCTTCCACCCAGCGTTCCCCCAAGTCTCCCGATATAAATGGTACGTCACTTGTGTGGGTAGGCCTAGCGCCCGCGACAGGATATGCCCCAAAACACAACGTGGACACATCACAGACAACAGAGCTGTTTTTTGCAAAGTACCTACCTGTAGATTTTGGCCTCTAGCTCAGCCGGCACCCAGGGAAACCGACCAAACCTGTGCATTTTTTAAAACTAGAGACCTAGGGGAATCCAAGATGGGGTTACTTGTGGGGCTCTGACCAGGTTCTGTTACCCATAATCCTTTGCAAACCTCAATATTTGGCTTAAAAAACATATTTTCCTTACATTTCGGTTACAGAAAGTCCTGGAATCTGGGAGGAGAAATAAATTTCCTTCCACCCAGCGTTCCCCCAAGTCTCTAGATAAAAATGATAACTCACTTGTGTAGGTAGGCCTAGCGCCCGCGACAGGAAACACCCGAAAACACAACGTGGACACATCCCATTTTTTGAAAGAAAACAGAGCTGTTTTTTGCAAAGTGTCTACCTGTAGATTTTGGCCTCTAGCTCAGCCGGCACCTAGGGAAACCTACCAAACCTGTGCATTTTTGAAAACTAGAGACCTAGGGGAATCCAAGATGGGGTGACTTTTGGGGCTTTGACCAGGTTCTGTTACCCAGAATCCTTTGCAAACCTCAAAATTTGGCTAAAAAAACACATTTTCCTCACATTTCGGTGACAGAAAGTTCTGGAATCTGGGAGGAGCCACATATTTCCTTCCACCCAGCGTTCCCCCAAGTCTCCAGATAAAAATGGTACCTCACTTGTGTGGGTAGGCCTAGCGCCCGCGACAGGATATGACCCAAAACACAACGTGGACACATCACAGACAACAGAGCTGTTTTTTGCAAAGTACCTACCTGTAGATTTTGGCCTCTAGCTCAGCCGGCACCTGGGGAAACCTACCAAACATGTGCATTTTTGAAAACTAGAGACCTAGGGAAATCCAAGATGTGGTGACTTGTGGGGCTCTGACCAGGTTCTGTGACCCAGAATCCTTTGCAAACCTCAATATTTGGCTAAAAAAACATATTTTCCTTACATTTCGGTGACAGAAAGTTCTGGAATCTGAGAGGAGCCACAAATTTCCTTCCAGACAGCATTCCCCCAAGTCTCCCGATATAAATGGTACCTCACTTGTGTGGGTAGGCCTAGCGGCCGCGACAGACTATGCCCCAAAACACAACGTGGACACATCACAGAAAACAGAGCAGTTTATTGCAAAGTGGCTACCTGTAGATTTTGCCCTCTAGCTCAGCCGGCACCTAGGGAAACCTACCAAACCTGTGCATTTTTGAAAACTAGAGACCTAGGGGAATCCAAGATGGGTGACTTGTGGGGCTCTGACCAGGTTCTGTTACCCAGAATCCTTTGCAAACCTCACATTTTGGCTAAAAAAACATATTTTCCTCACATTTCGGTGACAGAAAGTTCTGGAATCTGAGAGGAGCCACAAATTTCCTTCCACCCAGCGTTCCCCCAAGTCTCCCGATAAAAATGATACCTCACTTGTGTGGGTAGGCCTAGCGCCCGCGACAGGAAACACCCCAAAACACAACGTGGACACATCCCATTTTTTTTAAAGAAAACAGAGCTGTTTTTTGCAAAGTGCCTACCTGTAGATTTTGGCCTCTACCTCAGCCGGCACCTAGGGAAACTTACCAAACCTGTGCATTTTTTAAAACTAGAGACCTAGGGGAATCCAAGATGGGGTGACGTGTGGGGCTCTGACTAGGTTCTGTTACCCAGAATCCTTTGCAAACCTCAAATATTGGCTAAAAAAATGCATTTTCCTCACATTTCGGTGACAGAAAGTTCTGGAATCTCAGAGGAGCCACAAATTTCCTTCCACCCAGCGTTCCCCCAAGTCTCCCGATAAAAATGATACCTCACTTGTGTGGGTAGGCCTAGCGCCCGCGACAGGAAATGTCCCAAAACGCCACGTGGACACATCCCATTTTTTGAAAGAAAACAGAGCTGTTTTTTGCAAAGTGCCTACCTGTAGATTTTGGCCTCTAACTCAGCCGGCACCTAGGGAAACTTACCAAACCTGTGCATTTTTGAAAACTAGAGACCTAGGGGAATCCAAGATGGGGTGACTTGTGGGGCTCTGACCAGGTTCTGTTACCCAGAATCCTTTGCAAACCTCAAATTTTGGCTAAAAAAACATGTTTTCCTCACATTTCGGTGACAGAAAGTTCTGGAATCTGAGAGGAGCCACAAATTTCCTTCCACTCAGCGTTTCCCCAAGTCTCCCGATAAAAATGATACCTCACTTGTGTGCGTAGGCCTAGCAGCCGCGACAGAAGACGCCCCAAAACACAACGTGGACACATCCCATTTTTTGAAAGAAAACGGAGCTGTTTTTTGCAAAGTGCCTACCTGTAGATTTTGGCCTCTACCTCAGCCGGCACCTGGGGAAACCTACCAAACATGTGCATTTTTGAAAATTAGAGACCTAGGGAAATCCAAGATGTGGTGACTTGTGGGGCTCTGACCAGGTTCTGTGACCCAGAATCCTTTGCAAACCTCAATATTTGGCTAAAAAAACATATTTTCCTTACATTTCGGTGACAGAAAGTTCTGGAATCGGAGAGGAGCCACAAATTTCCTTCCAGCCAGCATTCCCCCAAGTCTCCCGATATAAATGGTACCTCACTTGTGTGGGTAGGCCTAGCGGCCGCGACAGGGTATGCCCCAAAAAACAACGTGGACACATCACAGAAAACAGAGCAGTTTTTTGCAAAGTGGCTACCTGTAGATTTTGGCCTCTAGCTCAGCCGGCACCTAGGGAAACCTACCAAACCTGTGCATTTTTGAAAACTAGAGAGCTAGGGGAATCCAAGATGGGTGACTTGTGGGGCTATGACCAGGTTCTGTTACCCAGAATCCTTTGCAAACCTCAAATATTGGCTAAAAAAACGCATTTTCCTCACATTTCGGTGACAGAAAGTTCTGGAATCTCAGAGGAGCCACAAATTTCCTTCCACCCAGCGTTCCCCCAAGTCTCCCGATAAAAATGATACCTCACTTGTGTGGGTAGGCCTAGCGCCTGCGACAGGAAATGTCCCAAAACGCCACGTGGACATATCCCATTTTTTTAAAGAAAACAGAGGTGTTTTTTGAAAAGTACCTACCTGTAGATTTTGGCCTCTAGCTCAGCGGGCACCGAGGGAAACCTACCAAACCTGTGCATTTTTTTAAACTAGAGACCTAGGGGAATCCAAGATGGGGTGACTTGTGGGGCTCTGACCAGGTTCTGTTACCCAGAATCCTTTGCAAACCTCAAAATTTGGCTAAAAAAACACATTTTCCTCTCATTTCGGTGACAGAAAGTTCTGGAATCTGGGAGGAGCCACATATTTCCTTCCACCCAGCGTTCCCCCAAGTCTCCAGATAAAAAAGGTACCTCACTTGTGTGGGTAGGCCTAGCGCCCGCGACAGGATATGCCCCAAAACACAACGTGGACACATCACAGACAACAGAGCTGTTTTTTGCAAAGTACCTACCTGTAGATTTTGGCCTCTAGCTCAGCCTGCACCTAGGGAAACCTACCAAACCTGTGCATTTTTGAAAACTAGAGACCTAGGGGAATACAAGATGGGTGACTTGTGGGGCTCTGACCAGGTTCTGTTACCCAGAATCCTTTGCAAACCTCACATTTTGGCTAAAAAAAACACATTTTCCTCTCATTTCGGTGACAGAAAATTCTGGAATCTGGGAGGAGCCACATATTTCCTTCCACTCAGCGTTCCCCCAAGTCTCCAGATAAAAAAGGTACCTCACTTGTGTGGGTTGGCCTAGCGCCCGCGACAGGATATGCCCCAAAACACAACGTGGACACATCACAGACAACAGAGCTGTTTTTTGCAAAGTACCTACCTGTAGATTTTGGCCTCTAGCTCAGCCTGCACCTAGGGAAACCTACCAAACCTGTGCATTTTTGAAAACGAGAGACCTAGGGGAATACAAGATGGGTGACTTGTGGGGCTCTGACCAGGTTCTGTTACCCAGAATCCTTTGCAAACCTCACATTTTGGCTAAAAAAACACATTTTCCTCACATTTCGGTGACAGAAAGTTCTGGAATCTGAGAGGAGCCACAAATTTCCTTCCACCCAGCGTTTCCCCAAGTCTCCCGATAAAAATGATACCTGACTTGTGTGCGTAGGCCTAGCGGCCGTGACAGGAGACGCCCCAAAACACAACGTGGACACATCCCATTTTTTGAAAGAAAACAGAGCTGTTTTTTGCAAAGTGCCTACCTGTAGATTTTGGCCTCTAACTCAGCCGGCACCTAGGGAAACTTACCAAACCTGTGCATTTTTGAAAACTAGAGACCTAGGGGAATCCAAGATGGGGTGACTTGTGGGGCTCTGACCAGGTTCTGTTACCCAGAATCCTTTGCAAACCTCAAATTTTGGCTAAAAAAACATGTTTTCCTCACATTTCGGTGACAGAAAGTTCTGGAATCTGAGAGGAGCCACAAATTTCCTTCCACTCAGCGTTTCCCCAAGTCTCCCGATAAAAATGATACCTCACTTGTGTGCGTAGGCCTAGCAGCCGCGACAGAAGACGCCCCAAAACACAACGTGGACACATCCCATTTTTTGAAAGAAAATGGAGCTGTTTTTTGCAAAGTGCCTACCTGTAGATTTTGGCCTCTACCTCAGCCGGCACCTAGGGAAACTTACCAAACCTGTGCATTTTTGAAAACTAGAGACCTAGGGGAATCCAAGATGGGGTGACTTGTGGGGCTCTGACCAGGTTCTGTTACCCAGAATCCTTTGCAAACATCAGATTTTGCCTAAAAAAACATATTTTCCTCACATTTCGGTGACAGAAAGTTCTGGAATCTGAAAGGAGCCACAAATTTCCTTCCACCCAGCGTTCCCGGAGTCTCCCGATGAAAATTATACCTCACTTGTGTGGGTAGGCCTAGCTCCCGCGACAGGAAACGCCCCAAAACACAACGTGGACACATCCCATTTTTTTAAAGAAAACAGAGCTGTGATTTGCAAAGTGCCTTCCTGTAGATTTTGGCCTCTAACTCAGCCGGCACCTAGAGAAACTTACAAAACCTGTGCATTTTTGAAAACTAGAGACCTAGGGGAATCCAAGATGGGGTGACTTGTGGGGCTCTGACCAGGTTCTGTTACCCAGAATCCTTTGCAAACATCAGATTTTGGCTAAAAAAACATATTTTCCTCACATTTCGGTGACAGAAAGTTCTGGAATCTGAGAGGTGCCAGAAATTTCCTTCCACCCTGCGTTCCCCCAAGTCTCCCGATAAAAACGATACCTCACTTGTGTGGGTAGGCCTAGCGCCCGCGACAGCAAACAACCCAAAACACAACGTGGACACATCCCATTTTTTTAAAGAAAACAGAGCTGTTTTTTGCAAAGTGCCTACCTGTAGATTTTGGCCTCTAGCTCAGCCGGCACCTAGGGAAACCTACCAAACCTGTGCATTTTTGAAAACTAGAGACCTAGGGGAATCCAAGATGGGGTGACTTTTGAGGCTCTGACCCGGTTCTGTTACCCAGAATCCTTTGCAAACCTCAAATTTTGGATAAAAAAACGCATTTTCCTCACATTTCGGTGACAGAAAGTTCTGGAATCTGAGAGGAGCCACAAGTTATCTTCCACCCAACGTTTCCCCAAGTCTCCCGATAAAAATGATACCTGACTTGTGTGCGTAGGCCTAGCGGCCGTGACAGGAGACGCCCCAAAACACAACGTGGACACATCCCATTTTTTGAAAGAAAACAGAGCTGTTTTTTGCAAAGTGCCTACCTGTAGATTTTGGCCTCTAACTCAGCCGGCACCTAGGGAAACTTACCAAACCTGTGCATTTTTGAAAACTAGAGACCTAGGGGAATCCAAGATGGGGTGACTTGTGGGGCTCTGACCAGGTTCTGTTACCCAGAATCCTTTGCAAACCTCAAATTTTGGCTAAAAAAACATGTTTTCCTCACATTTCGGTGACAGAAAGTTCTGGAATCTGAGAGGAGCCACAAATTTCCTTCCACTCAGCGTTTCCCCAAGTCTCCCGATAAAAATGATACCTCACTTGTGTGCGTAGGCCTAGCAGCCGCGACAGAAGACGCCCCAAAACACAACGTGGACACATCCCATTTTTTGAAAGAAAATGGAGCTGTTTTTTGAAAAGTGCCTACCTGTAGATTTTGGCCTCTACCTCAGCCGGCACCTAGGGAAACTTACCAAACCTGTGCATTTTTGAAAACTAGAGACCTAGGGGAATCCAAGATGGGGTGACTTGTGGGGCTCTGACCAGGTTCTGTTACCCAGAATCCTTTGCAAACATCAGATTTTGCCTAAAAAAACATATTTTCCTCACATTTCGGTGACAGAAAGTTCTGGAATCTGAAAGGAGCCACAAATTTCCTTCCACCCAGCGTTCCCGGAGTCTCCCGATGAAAATTATACCTCACTTGTGTGGGTAGGCCTAGCTCCCGCGACAGGAAACGCCCCAAAACACAACGTGGACACATCCCATTTTTTTAAAGAAAACAGAGCTGTGTTTTGCAAAGTGCCTTCCTGTAGATTTTGGCCTCTAACTCAGCCGGCACCTAGAGAAACTTACAAAACCTGTGCATTTTTGAAAACTAGAGACCTAGGGGAATCCAAGATGGGGTGACTTGTGGGGCTCTGACCAGGTTCTGTTACCCAGAATCCTTTGCAAACATCAGATTTTGGCTAAAAAAACATATTTTCCTCACATTTCGGTGACAGAAAGTTCTGGAATCTGAGAGGAGCCACAAATTTCCTTCCACCCAGCGTTTCCCCAAGTCTCCCGATAAAAACGATACCTCACTTGTGTGGGTAGGCCTAGCGCCCGCGACAGCAAACAACCCAAAACACAACGTGGACACATCCCATTTTTTTAAAGAAAACAGAGCTGTTTTTTGCAAAGTGCCTACCTGTAGATTTTGGCCTCTAGCTCAGCCGGCACCTAGGGAAACCTACCAAACCTGTGCATTTTTGAAAACTAGAGACCTAGGGGAATCCAAGATGGGGTGACTTTTGAGGCTCTGACCCGGTTCTGTTACCCAGAATCCTTTGCAAACCTCAAATTTTGGATAAAAAAACGCATTTTCCTCACATTTCGGTGACAGAAAGTTCTGGAATCTGATAGGAGCCACAAGTTATCTTCCACCCAACGTTCCCCCAAGTCTCCTGATAAATATGATACCTCACTTGTGTGGGTAGGCCTAGCGCCCGCGACAGGAAACGCCCCAAAACGCAACGTGGACACATACCATTTTTTGAAAGAAAATAGAGGTGTTTTTTGCAAAGTACCTACCTGTAGATTTTGGCCTCTTGCTCAGCCGGCACCTAGGGAAACCTACCAAACCTGTGCATTTTTTAAAACTAGAGACCTAGGGGAATCCAAGATGGGGTAACTTGTCTGGCTCTGACCAGGTTCTGTTACCCAGAATCCTTTGCAAACCTCAAAATTTGGCTTTCCTTACATTTCGGTGACAGAAAGTTCTGGAATCTGAGAGGAGCCACAAATTTCCTTCCACCCAGCGTTCCCCCAAGCCTCCCGATATAAATGGTACCTCACTTGTGTGGGTAGGCCTAGCGCCCGCGACAGGATATGCCCCAAAACACAACGTGGACACATCACAGTAAACAGAGCTGTTTATTGCAAAGTGCCTACCTGTAGATTTTGGCCTTTAGCTCAGCCGGCACCTAGGGAAATCTACCAAACCTGTGCATTTTTGAAAACTAGAGACAAGGGGGAATCTAAGAAGGGGTGACTTGTGGGGCTCTGACCAGGTTCTGTTACCCAGAATCCTTTGCAAACCTCAAAATTTGGCTAAAAAAACACATTTTCCTCACATTTCGGTGACAGAAAGTTCTGGAATCGGAGAGGAGCCACAAATTTCCTTCCACCCAGCGTTCCCACAAGTCTCCCGATAAAAATGATACCTCACTTGTGTGGGTAGGCTTAGCGCCCGCGACAGGAAACACCCCAAAACACAACGTGGACACATCGCATTTTTTGAAAGAAAACAGAGCTGTTTTTTGCAAAGTGCCTACCTGTAGATTTTGGCCTCTAGCTCAGCCGGCACCTAGGGAAACCTACCAAACCTGTGCATTTTTGAAAACTAGAGACCTAGGGGAATCCAAGATGGGGTGACTTTTGAGGCTCTGACCCGGTTCTGTTACCCAGAATCCTTTGCAAACCTCAAATTTTGGATAAAAAAACGCATTTTCCTCACATTTCGGTGACAGAAAGTTCTGGAATCTGAGAGGAGCCACAAGTTATCTTCCACCCAACGTTCCCCCAAGTCTCCTGATAAATATGATACCTCACTTGTGTGGGTAGGCCTAGCGCCCGCGACAGGAAACGCCCCAAAACGCAACGTGGACACATACCATTTTTTGAAAGAAAATAGAGGTGTTTTTTGCAAAGTACCTACCTGTAGATTTTGGCCTCTTGCTCAGCCGGCACCTAGGGAAACCTACCAAACCTGTGCATTTTTTAAAACTAGAGACCTAGGGGAATCCAAGATGGGGTAACTTGTCTGGCTCTGACCAGGTTCTGTTACCCAGAATCCTTTGCAAACCTCAAAATTTGGCTTTCCTTACATTTCGGTGACAGAAAGTTCTGGAATCTGAGAGGAGCCACAAATTTCCTTCCACCCAGCGTTCCCCCAAGCCTCCCGATATAAATGGTACCTCACTTGTGTGGGTAGGCCTAGCGCCCGCGACAGGATATGCCCCAAAACACAACGTGGACACATCACAGTAAACAGAGCTGTTTATTGCAAAGTGCCTACCTGTAGATTTTGGCCTTTAGCTCAGCCGGCACCTAGGGAAATCTACCAAACCTGTGCATTTTTGAAAACTAGAGACAAGGGGGAATCTAAGAAGGGGTGACTTGTGGGGCTCTGACCAGGTTCTGTTACCCAGAATCCTTTGCAAACCTCAAAATTTGGCTAAAAAAACACATTTTCCTCACATTTCGGTGACAGAAAGTTCTGGAATCGGAGAGGAGCCACAAATTTCCTTCCACCCAGCGTTCCCACAAGTCTCCCGATAAAAATGATACCTCACTTGTGTGGGTAGGCCTAGCGCCCGCGACAGGAAACACCCCAAAACACAACGTGGACACATCGCATTTTTTGAAAGAAAACAGAGCTGTTTTTTGCAAAGTGCCTACCTGTAGATTTTGGCCTCTAGCTCATCCGGCACCTAGGGAAACCTACCAAACCTGTGCATTTTTGAAAACTAGAGACCTAGGGGAATCCAAGATGGGGTGACTTGTGGGGCTCTGACCAGGTTCTGTTACCCAGAATCCTTTGCAAACCTCAAAATGTGGCTAAAAAAACATATTTTCCTCACATTTCGGTTACAGAAAGTTCTGGAATCTTAGAGAAGCCACCAATTTCCTTCCACCCAGCATTCCCCCAAGTCTCCCGATATAAATGGTACCTCACTTGTGTAGGTAGGCCTAGCGCCCGCGACAGGATATGCCCCAAAACACAATGTGGACACTTCACAGAAAACAGAGCTGTTTTTTGCAAAGTGGCTACCTGTAGATTTTGGCCTCTAGCTCAGCCGGCACCTAGGGAAACCTACCAAACCTGTGCATTTTTGAAAACTAGAGACCTAGGGGAATCCAAGATGGGGTGACGTGTGGGGCTCTGACCAGGTTCTGTTACCCAGAATCCTTTGCAAACCTCAAATATTGGCTAAAAAAACACATTTTCCTCACATTTCGGTGACAGAAAGTTCTGGAATCGGAGAGGAGCCACAAGTTTCCTTCCACCCAGCGTTCCCACAAGTCTCCCGATAAAAATGATACCTCACTTGTGTGGGTAGGCCTAGCGCCCGCGACAGGAAACACCCCAAAACACAACGTGGACACATCGCATTTTTTGAAAGAAAACAGAGCTGTTTTTTGCAAAGTGCCTACCTGTAGATTTTGGCCTCTAGCTCAGCCGGCACCTAGGGAAACCTACCAAACCTGTGCATTTTTTAAAACTAGAGACCTAGGGGAATCCAAGATGGGGTGACTTGTGGGGCTCTGACCAGGTTCTGTTACCCAGAATCCTTTGCAAATCTCAAAATGTGGCTAAAAAAACATATTTTCCTCACATTTCGGTGACAGAAAGTTCTGGAATCTGATGGGAGCCACAAATTTCCTTCCACCCAGCGTTCCCCCAAGTCTCCAGATAAAAATGGTACCTCACTTGTGTGGGTAGGCCTAGCACCCGCGACAGGATATGCCCCAAAACACAACATGGACACATCACAGAAAACAGAGTTGTTTTTTGCAAAGTACCTACCTGTAGATTTTGGCCTCTAGCTCAGCCGGCACCTAGAGAAACCTACCTAACCTGTGCATTTTTGAAAACTAGAGACCTAGGGGAATCCAAGATGGGGTGACTTGTGGGGCTCTGACCAGGTTCTGTTACCCAGAATCCTTTGCAAACCTCAATATTTGGCTAAAAAAACATATTTTCCTTACATTTCGGTTACAGAAAGTTCTGGAATCTTAGAGAAGCCTCCAATTTCCTTCCACCCAGCATTCCCCCAAGTCTCCCGATATAAATGGTACCTCACTTGTGTAGGTAGGCCTAGCGCCCGCGACAGGATATGCCCCAAAACACAATGTGGACACTTCACAGAAAACAGAGCTGTTTTTTGCAAAGTGGCTACCTGTAGATTTTGGCCTCTAGCTCAGCCGGCACCTAGGGAAACCTACCAAACCTGTGCATTTTTGAAAACTAGAGACCTAGGGGAATCCAAGATGGGGTGACGTGTGGGGCTCTGACCAGGTTCTGTTACCCAGAATCCTTTGCAAACCTCAAATATTGGCTAAAAAAACGCATTTTCATCACATTTCGGTGACAGAAAGTTCTGGAATCTGAGACGAGCCACAAATTTCCTTCCACCCAGCGTTCCCCCAAGTCTCCCGATATAAATGGTACCTCACTTGTGTGGGTAGGCCTAGCGGCCGCGACAGGGTATACCCCAAAACACAACGTGGACACATCACAGAAAACAGAGCAGTTTTTTGCAAAGTGGCTACCTGTAGATTTTGGCCTCTAGCTCAGCCGGCACCTAGGGAAACCTACCAAACCTGTGCATTTTTGAAAACTAGAGACAAGGGGGAATCTAGAAGGGGTGACTTGTGGGGCTCTGACCAGGTTCTGTTACCCAGAATCCTTTGCAAACCTCAAAATTTGGCTAAAAAAACACATTTTCCTCACATTTCGGTGACAGAAAGTTCTGGAATCGGAGAGGAGCCACAAATTTCCTTCCACCCAGCGTTCCCACAAGTCTCCCGATAAAAATGATACCTCACTTGTGTGGGTAGGCCTAGCGCCCACGACAGGAAACACCCCAAAACACAACGTGGACACATCGCATTTTTTGAAAGAAAACAGAGCTGTTTTTTGCAAAGTGCCTACCTGTAGATTTTGGCCTCTAGCTCAGCCGGCACCTAGGGAAACCTACCAAACCTGTGCATTTTTGAAAACTAGAGACCTAGGGGAATCCAAGATGGGGTGACTTGTGGGGCTCTGACCAGGTTCTGTTACCCAGAATCCTTTGCAAATCTCAAAATGTGGCTAAAAAAACATATTTTCCTCACATTTCGGTGAAAGAAAGTTCTGGAATCTGATGGGAGCCACAAATTTCCTTCCACCCAGCGTTCCCCCAAGTCTCCAGATAAAAATGGTACCTCACTTGTGTGGGTAGGCCTAGCACCCGCGACAGGATATGCCCCAAAACACAACATGGACACATCACAGAAAACAGAGTTGTTTTTTGCAAAGTACCTACCTGTAGATTTTGGCCTCTAGCTCAGCCGGCACCTAGAGAAACCTACCTAACCTGTGCATTTTTGAAAACTAGAGACCTAGGGGAATCCAAGATGGGGTGACTTGTGGGGCTCTGACTAGGTTCTGTTACCCAGAATCCTTTGCAAACCTCAATATTTGGCTAAAAAAACATATTTTCCTTACATTTCGGTTACAGAAAGTTCTGGAATCTTAGAGAAGCCACCAATTTCCTTCCACCCAGCATTCCCCCAAGTCTCCCGATATAAATGGTACCTCACTTGTGTAGGTAGGCCTAGCGCCCGCGACAGGATATGCCCCAAAACACAATGTGGACACTTCACAGAAAACAGAGCTGTTTTTTGCAAAGTGGCTACCTGTAGATTTTGGCCTCTAGCTCAGCCGGCACCTAGGGAAACCTACCAAACCTGTGCATTTTTGAAAACTAGAGACCTAGGGGAATCCAAGATGGGGTGACGTGTGGGGCTCTGACCAGGTTCTGTTACCCAGAATCCTTTGCAAACCTCAAATATTGGCTAAAAAAACGCATTTTCATCACATTTCGGTGACAGAAAGTTCTGGAATCTGAGACGAGCCACAAATTTCCTTCCACCCAGCGTTCCCCCAAGTCTCCCGATATAAATGGTACCTCACTTGTGTGGGTAGGCCTAGCGGCCGCGACAGGGTATACCCCAAAACACAACGTGGACACATCACAGAAAACAGAGCAGTTTTTTGCAAAGTGGCTACCTGTAGATTTTGGCCTCTAGCTCAGCCGGCACCTAGGGAAACCTACCAAACCTGTGCATTTTTGAAAACTAGAGACCTAGGGGAATCCAAGATGGGTGACTTGTGGGGCTCTGACCAGGTTCTGTTACCCAGAATCCTTTGCAAACCTCAAATATTGGCTAAAAAAACGCATTTTCCTCACATTTCGGTGACAGAAAGTTCTGGAATCTCAGAGGAGCCACAAATTTCCTTCCACCCAGCGTTCCCCCAAGTCTCCCGATAAAAATGATACCTCACTTGTGTGGGTAGGCCTAGCGCCCGCGACAGGAAATGTCCCAAAACACCACGTGGACACATCCCATTTTTTTAAAGAAAACAGAGGTGTTTTTTGCAAAGTACCCACCTGTAGATTTTGGCCTCTAGCTCAGCCGGCACCTAGGGAAACCTACCAAACCTGTGCATTTTTTAAAACTAGAGACCTAGGGGAATCCAAGATGGGTGACTTGTGGGGCTCTGACCAGGTTCTGTTACCCAGAATCCTTTGCAAACCTCAAATATTGGCTAAAAAAACGCATTTTCATCACATTTCGGTGACAGAAAGTTCTGGAATCTGAGACGAGCCACAAATTTCCATCCACCCAGCGTTCCCCCAAGTCTCCCGATATAAATGGTACCTCACTTGTGTGGGTAGGCCTAGCGGCCGCGACAGGGTATGCCCCAAAACACAACGTGGACATATCACAGAAAACAGAGCAGTTTTTTGCAAAGTGGCTACCTGTAGATTTTGGCCTCTAGCTCAGCCGGCACCTAGGGAAACCTACCAAACCTGTGCATTTTTGAAAACTAGAGACCTAGGGGAATCCAAGATGGGTGACTTGTGGGGCTCTGACCAGGTTCTGTTACCCAGAATCCTTTGCAAACCTCAAATATTGGCTAAAAAAAAGCATTTTCCTCACATTTCGGTGACAGAAAGTTCTGGAATCTCAGAGAAGCCACAAATTTCCTTCCACCCAGCGTTCCCCGAAGTCTCCCGATAAAAATGATACCTCACTTGTGTGGGTAGGCCTAGCGCCCGCGACAGGAAATGTCCCAAAACGCCACGTGGACACATCCCATTTTTTTAAAGAAAACAGAGGTGTTTTTTGCAAAGTACCCACCTGTAGATTTTGGCCTCTAGCTCAGCCGGCACCTAGGGAAACCTACCAAACCTGTGCATTTTTTAAAACTAGAGACCTAGGGGAATCCAAGATGGGTGACTTGTGGGGCTCTGACCAGGTTCTGTTACCCAGAATCCTTTGCAAACCTCAAATATTGGCTAAAAAAACGCATTTTCCTCACATTTCGGTGACAGAAAGTTCTGGAATCTCAGAGGAGCCACAAATTTCCTTCCACCCAGCGTTCCCCCAAGTCTCCCGATAAAAATGATACCTCACTTGTGTGGGTAGGCCTAGCGCCCGCGACAGGAAATGTCCCAAAATGCCACGTGGACACATCCCATTTTTTTAAAGAAAACAGAGGTGTTTTTTGCAAAGTACCTACCTGTAGATTTTGGCCTCTAGCTCAGCCGGCACCTAGGGAAACCTACCAAACCTGTGCATTTTTTAAAACTAGAGACCTAGGGGAATCCAAGATGGGGTGACTTGTGGGGCTCTGACCAGGTTCTGTTACACAGAATCCTTTGCAAACCCCACAATTTGGCTAAAAAAACATATTTTCCTTACATTTCGGTGACAGAAAGTTCTGGAATCTGAGAGGAGCCACAAATTTCCTTCCACCCAGCGTTCCCCCAAGTCTCCCGATATAAATGGTACCTCACTTGTGTAGTTAGGCCTAGCGCCCGCGACAGGATATGCCCCAAAACACAACGTGGACACATCACAGAAAACAGAGCTGTTTTTTTGCAAAGTGCCTACCTGTAGATTTTGGCCTCTAGCTCAGCCGGCACCTAGGGAAACCTACCAAACCTGTGCATTTTTTATAACTAGAGACCCAGGGGAATCCAAGATGGGGTGACTTGTGGGGCTTTGACCAGGTTCTGTTACCCAGAATCCTTTGCAAACCTCAAAATTTGGCTAAAAAAACACATTTTCCTCACATTTTGGTGTCAGAAAGTTCTGGAATCTGGGAGGAGCCACATATTTCCTTCCACCCAGCGTTCCTCCAAGTCTCCAGATAAAAAAGGTACCTCACTTGTGTGGGTAGGCCTAGCGCCCGCGACAGGATATGCCCCAAAACACAACGTGGACACATCACAGACAACAGAGCTGTGTTTTGCAAAGTACCTACGTGTAGATTTTGGCCTCTAGCTCAGCCTGCACCTAGGGAAACCTACCAAACCTGTGCATTTTTGAAAACTAGAGACCTAGGGGAATACAAGATGGGTGACTTGTGGGGCTCTGACCAGGTTCTGTTACCCAGAATCCTTTGCAAACCTCACATTTTGGCTAAAAAAACACATTTTCCTCACATTTCGGTGACAGAAAGTTCTGGAATCTGATAGGAGCCACAAATTTCCTTCCACCCAGCGTTCCCCCAAGTCTCCCGATATAAATGGTACCTCACTTGTGTAGGTAGGTCTAGCGCCCGCGACAGGATATGCCCCAAAACACAACGTGGACACATCACAGAAAACAGAGCTGTTTTTTGCAAAGTGCCTACCTGTAGATTTTGGCCTCTAGCTCAGCCGGCACCTAGGGAAACCTACCAAACCTGTGCATTTTTTAAAACTAGAGACCTAGCGGAATCCAAGATGGGGTGACTTGTGGGGCTTTGACCAGGTTCTGTTACCCAGAATCCTTTGCAAACCTCAAAATTTGGCTAAAAAAACACATTTTCCTCACATTTCGGTGACAGAAAGTTCTGGAATCAGGGAGGAGCCACATATTTCCTTCCACCCAGCGTTCCCCCAAGTCTCCAGATAAAAAAGGTACCTCACTTGTGTAGGTAGGCCTAGCGCCCGCGACAGGATGTGCCCCAAAACACAACGTGGACACATCACAGACAACAGAGCTGTTTTTTGCAAAGTACCTACCTGTAGATTTTGGCCTCTAGGCTCAGCCTGCACCTAGGGAAACTACCAAACTTGTGCATTTTTGAAAATTAGAGACCTAGGGGAATACAAGATGGGTGACTTGTGGGGCTCCTGACCAGGTTCTGTTACCCAGAATCCTTTGCAAACCTCACATTTTGGCTAAAAAAACACATTTTCCTCACATTTCGGTGACAGAAAGTTCTGGAATCTGAGAGGAGCCACAAATTTCCTTCCACCCCAGCGTTCCCCCAAGTCTCCCGATATAAATGGTACCTCACTTGTGTAGGTAGGCCTAGCGCCCGCGACAGAATATGCCCAAAACACAACGTGGACACATCACAGAAAACAGAGCTGTTTTTTGCAAAGTGCCTACCTGTAGATTTTGGCCTCTAGCTCAGCCGGCACCTAGGGAAACCTACCAAACCTGTGCATTTTTTAAAACTAGAGACCTAGGGGAATCCAAGATGGGGTGACTTGTGGGGCTTTGACCAGGTTCTGTTACCCAGAATCCTTTGCAAACCTCAAAATTTGGCTAAAAAAAACACATTTTCCTCACATTTCGGTGACAGAAAGTTCTGGAATCTGGGAGGAGCCACATATTTCCTTCCACCCAGCATTCCCCCAAGTCTCCAGATAAAAAAGGTACCTCACTTGTGTGGGTAGGCCTAGCGCCCGCGACAGGATATGCCCCAAAACACAACGTGGACACATCACAGACAACAGAGCTGTTTTTTGCAAAGTACCTACCTGTAGATTTTGGCCTCTAGCTCAGCCTGCACCTAGGGGAAACCTACCAAACTTGTGCATTTTTGAAAACTAGAGACCTAGGGGAATACAAGATGGGTGACTTGTGGGGCTCTGACCAGGTTCTGTTACCCAGAATCCTTTGCAAACCTCACATTTTGGCTAAAAAAACACATTTTCCTCACATTTCGGTAACAGAAAGTTCTGGAATCTGAGAGGAGCCACAAATTTCCTTCCACCCAGCGTTTCCCCAAGTCTCCCGATAAAAATGATACCTCACTTGTGTGCGTAGGCCTAGCGGCCGTGACAGGAGACGCCCCAAAACACAACGTGGACACATCCCATTTTTTGAAAGAAAACAGAGCTGTTTTTTGCAAAGTGCCTACCTGTAGATTTTGGCCTCTAACTCAGCCGGCACCTAGGGAAACTTAAAAAACCTGTGCATTTTTTAAAACTAGAGACCTAGGGGAATCCAAGATGGGGTGACTTGTGGGGCTCTGACCAGGTTCTGTTACCCAGAATCCTTTGCAAACCTCAAATTTGGCTAAAAAAACATGTTTTCCTCACATTTTGGTGACAGAAAGTTCTGGAATCTGAGAGGAGCCACAAATTTCCTTCCACTCAGCGTTTCCCCAAGTCTCCCGATAAAAATGATACCTCACTTGTGTGCGTAGGCCTAGCAGCCGCGACAGAAGACGTCCCAAAACACAACGTGGACACATCCCATTTTTTTAAAGAAAACGGAGCTGTTTTTTGCAAAGTGCCTACCTGTACGATTTTGGCCTCTACCTCAGCCGGCACCTGGGGAAACCTACCAAACATGTGCATTTTTGAAAACTAGAGACCTAGGGAAATCCAAGATGTGGTGACTTGTGGGGCTCTGACCAGGTTCTGTTACCAGAATCCTTTGCAAACCTCAATATTTGGCTAAAAAAACATATTTTCCTTACATTTCGGTGACAGAAAGTTCTGGAATCTGAGAGGAGCCACAAATTTCCTTCCAGCCAGCATTCCCCCAAGTCTCCCGATATAAATGGTAACCTCACTTGTGTGGGTAGGCCTAGCGGCCGCGACAGGGTATACCCCAAATCACAACGTGGACACATCACAGAAAACAGAGCAGTTTTTTGCAAAGTGGCTACCTGTAGATTTTGGCCTCTAGCTCAGCCGGCACCTAGGGAAACCTACCAAACCTGTGCATTTTTCAAAACTAGAGACCTAGGGGAATCCAAGATGGGTGACTTGTGGGGCTATGACCAGGTTCTGTTACCCAGAATACTTTGCAAAACCTCAAATATTGGCTAAAAAAACGCATTTTCCTCACATTTCGGTGACAGAAAGTTCTGGAATCTCAGAGGAGCCACAAATTTCCTTCCACCCAGCGTTCCCCCAAGTCTCCCGATAAAAATGATACCTCACTTGTGTGGGTAGGCCTAGCGCCCGCGACAGGAAATGTCCCAAAACGCCACGTGGACACATCCCATTTTTTTTAAAGAAAACAGAGGTGTTTTTTGAAAAGTACCTACCTGTAGATTTTGGCCTCTAGCTCAGCCGGGCACCTAGGGAAACCTACCAAACCTGTGCATTTTTTAAAACTAGAGACCTAGGGGAATCCAAGATGGGGTGACTTGTGGGGCTCTGACCAGGTTCTGTTACCCAGAATCCTTTGCAAACCTCAAAATTTGGCTAAAAAAACACATTTCCTCTCATTTCGGTGACAGAAAGTTCTGAAATCTGGGAGGAGCCACATATTTCCTTCCACCCAGCGTTCCCCCAAGTCTCCAGATAAAAAAGGTACCTCACTTGTGTGGGTAGGCCTAGCGCCCGCGGACAGGGATATGCCCCAAAACACAACGTGGACACATCACAGACAACAGAGCTGTTTTTTGCAAAGTACCTACCTGTAGATTTTGGCCTCTAGCTCAGCCTGCACCTAGGGAAACCTACCAAACCTGTGCATTTTTGAAAACTAGAGACCTAGGGGAATACAAGATGGGTGACTTGTGGGCTCTGACCAGGTTCTGTTACCCAGAATCCTTTGCAAACCTCACATTTTGGCTTAAAAAAACACATTTTCCTCTCATTTCGGTGACAGAAAGTTCTGGAATCTGGGAGGAGCCACATTTTTCCTTCCACCCAGCGTTCCCCCAAGTCTCCAGATAAAAAAGGTACCTCACTTGTGTGGGTAGGCCTAGCGCCCGCGACAGGATATGCCCCAAAACACAACGTGGACACATCACAGACAACAGAGCTGTTTTTTGCAAAGTACCTACCTGTAGATTTTGGCCTCTAGCTCAGCCTGCACCTAGGGGAAACCTACCAAACCTGTGCATTTTTGAAAACTAGAGACCTAGGGGAATACAAGATGGGTGACTTGTGGGGCTCTGACCGGGTTCTGTTACCCAGAATCCTTTGCAAACCTCACATTTTGGCTAAAAAAACACATTTTCCTCACATTTCGGTGACAGAAAGTTCTGGAATCTGAGAGGAGCCACAAATTTCCTTCCACCCAGCGTTTCCCCAAGTCTCCCGATAAAAATGATACCTGACTTGTGTGCGTAGGCCTAGCGGCCGTGACAGGAGACGACCCAAAACACAACATGGACACATCCCATTTTTTGAAAGAAAACAGAGCTGTTTTTTACAAAGTGTCTACCTGTAGATTTTGCCCTCTAACTCAGCTGGCACCTAGGGAAACTTACCAAACCTGTGCATTTTTGAAAACTAGAGACCTAGGGGAATCCAAGATGGGGTGACTTGTGGGGCTCTGACCAGGTTCTGTTACCCAGAATCCTTTGCAAACCTCAAATTTTGGCTAAAAAAAACATGTTTTCCTCACATTTCGGTGACAGAAAGTTCTGGAATCTGAGAGGAGCCACAAATTTCCTTCCACTCAGCGTTTCCCCAAGTCTCCCGATAAAAATGATACCTCACTTGTGTGCGTAGGCCTAGCAGCCGCGACAGAAGACGCCCCCAAAACACAACGTGGACACATCCCATTTTTTGAAAGAAAACGGAGCTGTTTTTTGCAAAGTGCCTACCTGTAGATTTTGGGCCTCTACCTCAGCCGGCACCTAGGGAAACTTACCAAACTGTGCATTTTTGAAAACTAGAGACCTAGGGGAATCCAAGATGGGGTGACTTGTGGGGCTCTGACCAGGTTCTGTTACCCAGAATCCTTTGAAAAACATCAGATTTTGCCTAAAAAAACATATTTTCCTCACATTTCGGTGACAGAAAGTTCTGGAATCTGAAAGGAGCCACAAATTTCCTTCCACCCAGCGTACCCGGAGTCTTCCGATGAAAATTATACCTCACTTGTGTGGGTAGGCCTAGCTCCCGCGACAGGAAACGCCCCAAAACACAACGTGGACACATCCTATTTTTTTAAAGAAAACAGAGCTGTTTTTTGCAAAGTGCCTACCTGTAGATTTTGGCCTCTAACTCAGCCGGCACCTAGAGAAACTTACAAAACCTGTGCATTTTTTAAAACTAGAGACCTAGGGGAATCCAAGATGGGGTGACTTGTGGGGCTCTGACCAGGTTCTGTTACCCAGAATCCTTTGCAAACATCAGATTTTGGCTAAAAAAACATATTTTCCCTCACATTTCGGTGACAGAAAGTTCTGGAATCTGAGAGGAGCCACAAATTTCCTTCCACCCAGCGTTCCCCCAAGTCTCCCGATAAAAATGATACCTCACTTGTGTGGGTAGGCCTAGCGCCCGCGACAGCAAACAACCCAAAACACAACGTGGACACATCCCATTTTTTTAAAGAAAACAGAGCTGTTTTTTGCAAAGTGCCTACCTGTAGATTTTGGCCTCTAGCTCAGCCGGCACCTAGGGAAACCTACCAAACCTGTGCATTTTTGAAAACTAGAGACCTAGGGGAATCCAAGATGGGGTGACTTTTGAGGCTCTGGACCCGGTTCTGTTACCCAGAATCCTTTGCAAACCTCAAATTTTGGCTAAAAAAAACGCATTTTCCTCACATTTCGGTGACAGAAAGTTCTGGAATCTGGGAGGAGCCACAAGTTTCCTTCCACCCAACGTTCCCCCAAGTCTCTGATAAATATGATACCTCACTTGTGTGGGTAGGCCTAGCGCCCGCGACAGGAAACGCCCCAAAACGCAACGTGGACACATACCATTTTTTGAAAGAAAATAGAGGTGTTTTTTGCAAAGTACCTACCTGTAGATTTTGGCCTCTAGCTCAGCCGGCACCTAGGGAAACCTACCAAACCTGTGCATTTTTTAAAAGTAGAGACCTAGGGGAATCCAAGATGGGGTAACTTGTGGGGCTCTGACCAGGTTCTGTTACCCAGAATCCTTTGCAAACCTCAAAATTTGGCTTTCTTACATTTCGGTGACAGAAAGTTCTGGAATCTGAGAGGAGCCACAAATTTCCTTCCACCCAGCGTTCCCCCAAGCCTCCGATATAAATGGTACCTCACTTGTGTGGGTAGGCCCTAGCGCCCGCGACAGGATATGCCCCAAAACACAACGTGGACACATCACAGAAAACAGAGCTGTTATTGCAAAGTGCCTACCTGTAGATTTTGGCCTTTAGCTCAGCCGGCACCTAGGGAAATCTACCAAACCTGTGCATTTTTGAAAACTAGAGACCAGGGGGAATCTAAGAAGGGGTGACTTGTGGGGCTCTGACCCGGTTCTGTTACCCAGAATCCTTTGCAAACCTCAAATTTTGGCTAAAAAAACGCATTTTCCTGCACATTTCGGTGACAGAAAGTTCTGGAATCTGGGAGGAGCCACAAGTTTCCTTCACCCAACGTTCCCCCAAGTCTCCTGATAAATATGATACCTCACTTGTGTGGGTAGGCCTAGCGCCCGCGACAGGAAACGCCCCAAAACGCAACGTGGACACATACCATTTTTTGAAAGAAAATAGAGGTGTTTTTTGCAAAGTACCTACCTGTAGATTTTGGCCTCTAGCTCAGCCGGCACCTAGGGAAACCTACCAAACCTGTGCATTTTTTAAAAGTAGAGACCTAGGGGAATCCAAGATGGGGTAACTTGTGGGGCTCTGACCAGGTTCTGTTACCCAGATCCTTTGCAAACCTCAAAATTTGGCTTTCCTTACATTTCGGTGACAGAAAGTTCTGGAATCTGAGAGGAGCCACAAATTTCCTTCCACCCAGCGTTCCCCCAAGCCTCCCGATATAAATGGTACCTCACTTGTGTGGGTAGGCCTAGCGCCCGCGACAGGATATGCCCCAAAACACAACGTGGACACATCACAGAAAACAGAGCTGTTTATTGCAAAGTGCCTACCTGTAGATTTTGGCCTTTAGCTCAGCCGGCACCTAGGGAAATCTACCAAACCTGTGCATTTTTGAAAACTAGAGACCAGGGGGAATCTAAGAAGGGGTGACTTGTGGGGCTCTGACCAGGTTCTGTTACCCAGAATCCTTTGCAAACCTCAAAATTTGGCTAAAAAAACAAATTTTCCTCACATTTCGGTGACAGAAAGTTCTGGAATCGGAGAGGAGCCACAAATTTCCTTCCACCCAGCGTTCCCCCAAGTCTCCCGATAAAAATGATACCTCACTTGTGTGGGTAGGCCTAGCGCCCCCGACAGGAAACACCCCAAAACACAACGTGGACACATCGCATTTTTTGAAAGAAAACAGAGCTGTTTTTTGCAAAGTGCCTACCTGTAGATTTTGGCCTCTAGCTCAGCCGGCACCTAGGGAAACCTACCAAACCTGTGCATTTTTGAAAACTAGAGACCTAGGGGAATCCAAGATGGGGTGACTTGTGGGGCTCTGACCAGGTTCTGTTACCCAGAATCCTTTGCAAATCTCAAAATGTGGCTAAAAAAACATATTTTCCTCACATTTCGGTGACAGAAAGTTCTGGAATCTGATGGGAGCCACAAATTTCCTTCCACCCAGCGTTCCCCCAAGTCTCCAGATAAAAATGGTACCTCACTTGTGTGGGTAGGCCTAGCACCCGCGACAGGATATGCCCCAAAACACAACATGGACACATCACAGAAAACAGAGTTGTTTTTTGCAAAGTACCTACCTGTAGATTTTGGCCTCTAGCTCAGCCGGCACCTAGGGAAACCTACCTAACCTGTGCATTTTTGAAAACTAGAGACCTGGGGGAATCCAAGATGGGGTGACTTGTGGGGCTCTGACCAGGTTCTGTTACCCAGAATCCTTTGCAAACCTCAAATATTGGCTAAAAAAACGCATTTTCCTCACATTTCGGTGACAGAAAGTTCTGGAATCTCAGAGGAGCCACAAATTTCCTTCCACCCAGCGTTCCCCCAAGTCTCCCGATAAAAATGATACCTCACTTGTGTGGGTAGGCCTAGCGCCTGCGACAGGAAATGTCCCAAAACGCCACGTGGACACATCCCATTTTTTTAAAGAAAACAGAGGTGTTTTTTGCAAAGTACCCACCTGTAGATTTTGGCCTCTAGCTCAGCCGGCACCTAGGGAAACCTACCAAACCTGTGCATTTTTTAAAACTAGAGACCTAGGGGAATCCAAGATGGGTGACTTGTGGGGCTCTGACCAGGTTCTGTTACCCAGAATCCTTTGCAAACCTCAAATATTGGCTAAAAAAACGCATTTTCCTCACATTTCGGTGACAGAAAGATCTGGAATCTCAGAAGAGCCACAAATTTCCTTCCACCCAGCGTTCCCCCAAGTCTCCCGATAAAAATGATACCTCACTTGTGTGGGTAGGCCTAGCGCCTGCGACAGGAAATGTCCCAAAACGCCACGTGGACACATCCCATTTTTTTTTAAAAAACAGAGGTGTTTTTTGCAAAGTACCTACCTGTAGATTTTGGCCTCTAGCTCAGCCGGCACCTAGGGAAACCTACCAAACCTGTGCATTTTTTAAAACTAGAGACCTAGGGGAATCCAAGATGGGGTGACTTGTGGGGCTCTGACCAGGTTCTGTTACACAGAATCCTTTGCAAACCTCACAATTTGGCTAAAAAAACATATTTTCCTTACATTTCGGTGACAGAAAGTTCTGGAATCTGAGAGGAGCCACAAATTTCCTTCCACCCAGCGTTCCCCCAAGTCTCCCGATATAAATGGTACCTCACTTGTGTAGTTAGGCCTAGCGCCCGCGACAGGATATGCCCCAAAACACAACGTGGACACATCACAGAAAACAGAGCTGTTTTTTGCAAAGTGCCTACCTGTAGATTTTGGCCTCTAGCTCAGCCGGCACCTAGGGAAACCTACCAAACCTGTGCATTTTTTAAAACTAGAGACCCAGGGGAATCCAAGATGGGGTGACTTGTGGGGCGTTGACAGGTTCTGTTACCCAGAATCCTTTGCAAACCTCAAAATTTGGCTAAAAAAACACATTTTCCTCACATTTCGGTGACAGAAAGTTCTGGAATCTGGGAGGAGCCACAAATTTCCTTCCACCCAGCGTTCCCCCAAGTCTCCAGATAAAAAAGGTACCTCACTTGTGTGGGTAGGCCTAGCGCCCTCGACAGGATATGCCCCAAAACACAACGTGGACACATCACAGACAACAGAGCTGTTTTTTGCAAAGTACCTACCTGTAGATTTTGGCCTCTAGCTCAGCCTGCACCTAGGGAAACCTACCAAACCTGTGCATTTTTGAAAACTAGAGACCTAGGGGAATACAAGATGGGTGACTTGTGGGGCTCTGACCAGGTTCTGTTACCCAGAATCCTTTGCAAACCTCAAATTTTGGCTAAAAAAACATGTTTTCCTCACATTTCGGTGACAGAAAGTTCAGGAATCTGAGAGGAGCCACAAATTTCCTTCCACTCAGCGTTTCCCCAAGTCTCCCGATAAAAATGATACCTCACTTGTGTGCGTAGGCCTAGCAGCCGCGACAGAAGACACCCCAAAACACAACGTGGACAAATCCCATTTTTTGAAAGAAAACAGAGCTGTTTTTTGCAAAGTGCCTACCTGTAGATTTTGGCCTCTACCTCAGCCGACACCTAGGGAAACTTACCAAACCTGTGCATTTTTGAAAACTAGAGACCTAGGGGAATCCAAGATGGGGTGACTTGTGGGGCTCTGACCAGGTTCTGTTACCCAGAATCCTTTGCAAACATCAGATTTTGCCTAAAAAAACATATTTTCCTCACATTTCGGTGACAGAAAGTTCTGGAATCTGAAAGGAGCCACAAATTTCCTTCCACCCAGCGTTCCCGGAGTCTCCCGATGAAAATTATACCTCACTTGTGTGGGTAGGCCTAGCTCCCGCGACAGGAAACGCCCCAAAACACAACGTGGACACATCCCATTTTTTTAAAGAAAACAGAGCTGTTTTTTGCAAAGTGCCTACCTGTAGATTTTGGCTTCTAACTCAGCCGGCACCTAGAGAAACTTACCAAACCTGTGCATTTTTGAAAACTAGAGACCTAGGGGAATCCAAGATGGGGTGACTTGTGGGGCTCTGACCAGGTTCTGTTACCCAGAATCCTTTGCAAACATCAGATTTTGGCTAAAAAAACATATTTTCCTCACATTTCGGTGACAGAAAGTTCTGGAATCTGAGAGGAGCCACAAATTTCCTTCCACCCAGCGTTCCCCCAAGTCTCCCGATAAAAATGATACCTCACTTGTGTGGGTAGGCCTAGCGCCCGCGACAGCAAACAACCCAAAACACAACGTGGACACATCCCATTTTTTTAAAGAAAACAGAGCTGTTTTTTGCAAAGTGCCTACCTGTAGATTTTGGCCTCTAGCTCAGCCGGCACCTAGGGAAACCTACCAAACCTGTGCATTTTTTAAAACTAGAGACCTAGGGGAATCCAAGATGGGTTGACTTTTGAGGCTCTGACCCGGTTCTGTTACCCAGAATCCTTTGCAAACCTCAAATTTTGGCTAAAAAAACGCATTTTCCTCACATTTCGGTGACAGAAAGTTCTGGAATCTGAGAGGAGCCACAAGTTTCCTTCCACCCAACGTTCCCCCAAGTCTCCCGATAAATATGATACCTCACTTGTGTGGGTAGGCCTAGCGCCCGCGACAGGAAACGCCCCAAAACGCAACGTGGACACATACCATTTTTTGAAAGAAAATAGAGGTGTTTTTTTTGCAAAGTACCTACCCGTAGATTTTGGCCTCTAGCTCAGCCGGCACCTAGGGAAACCTACCAAACCTGTGCATTTTTTACAACTAGAGACCTAGGGGAATCCAAGATGGGGTAACTTGTGGGGCTCTGACCAGGTTCTGTTACCCAGAATCCTTTGCAAACCTCAAAATTTGGCTTTCCTTACATTTCGGTGACAGAAAGTTATGGAATCTGAGAGGAGCCACAAATTTCCTTCCACCCAGCGTTCCCCCAAGCCTCCCGATATAAATGGTACCTCACTTGTGTGGGTAGGCCTAGCGCCCGCGACAGGATATGCCCCAAAACACAACGTGGACACATCACAGAAAACAGAGCTGTTTATTGCAAAGTGCCTACCTGTAGATTTTGGCCTTTAGCTCAGCCGGCACCTAGGGAAACCTACCAAACCTGTGCATTTTTTAAAACTAGAGACCAGGGGGAATCTAAGAAGGGGTGACTTGTGGGGCTCTGACCAGGTTCTGTTACCCAGAATCCTTTGCAAAGCTCAAAATTTGGCTAAAAAAACACATTTTCCTCACATTTCGGTGACAGAAAGTTCTGGAATCGGAGAGGAGCCACAAATTTCCTTCCACCCAGCGTTCCCCCAAGTCTCCCGATAAAAATGATACCTCACTTGTGTGGGTAGGCCTAGCGCCCACGACAGGAAACATCCCAAAACACAACGTGGACACATCGCATTTTTTGAAAGAAAACAGAGCTGTTTTTTGCAAAGTGCCTACCTGTAGATTTTGGCCTCTAGCTCAGCCGGCACCTAGGGAAACCTACCAAACCTGTTCATTTTTGAAAACTAGAGACCTAGGGGAATCCAAGATGGGGTGACTTGTGGGGCTCTGACCAGGTTCTGTTACCCAGAATCCTTTGCAAATCTCAAAATGTGGCTAAAAAAACATATTTTCCTCACATTTCGGTGACAGAAAGTTCTGGAATCTGATGGGAGCCACAAATTTCCTTCCACCCAGCGTTCCCCTAAGTCTCCAGATAAAAATGGTACCTCACTTGTGTGGGTAGGCCTAGCACCCGCGACAGGATATGCCCCAAAACACAACATGGACACATCACAGAAAACAGAGCTGTTTTTTGCAAAGTACCTACCTGTAGTTTTTGGCCTCTAGCTCAGCCGGCACCTAGGGAAACCTACCTAACCTGTGCATTTTTGAAAACTAGAGACCTAGGGGAATCTAAGATAGGGTGACTTGTGGTGCTCTGACCAGGTTCTGTTACCCAGAATCCTTTGCAAACCTCAATATTTGGCTAAAAAAACATTTTTTCCTTACATTTCGGTTACAGAAAGTTCTGGAATCTGAGAGAAGCCACCAATTTCCTTCCACCCAGCATTCCCCCAAGTGTCCCGATATAAATGGTACCTCACTTGTGTAGGTAGGCCTAGCGCCCGCGACAGGATATGCCCCAAAACACAATGTGGACACTTCACAGAAAACAGAGCTGTTTTTTGCAAAGTGGCTACCTGTAGATTTTGGCCTCTAGCTCAGCCGGCACCTAGGGAATCCTACCAAACCTGTGCATTTTTGAAAACTAGAGACCTAGGGGAATCCAAGATGGGTGACTTGTGGGGCTATGACCAGGTTCTGTTACCCAGAATCCTTTGCAAACCTCACATTTTGGCTAAAAACACGCATTTTCCTCACATTTCGGTGACAGAAAGTTCTGGAATCTCAGAGGAGCCACAAATTTCCTTCCACCCAGCGTTTCCCCAAGTCTCCTGATAAAAATGATACCTCACTTGTGTGCGTAGGCCTAGCGGCCGTGACAGGAGACGCCCCAAAACACAACGTGGACACATCCCATTTTTTGAAAGAAAACAGAGATGTTTTTTGCAAAGTGCCTACCTGTAGATTTTGGCCTCTAACTCAGCCGGCACCTAGGGAAACTTAAAAAACCCGTGCATTTTTTAAAACTAGAGACCTAGGGGAATCCAAGATGGGGTGACTTGTGGGGCTCTGACCAGGTTCTGTTACCCAGAATCCTTTGCAAACCTCAAAATTTGGCTAAAAAAACACATTTTCCTCTCATTTCGGTGACAGAAAGTTCTGGAATCTGGGAGGAGCCACATATTTCCTTCCACCCAGCGTTCCCCCAAGTCTCCAGATAAAAAAGGTACCTCACTTATGTGGGTAGGCCTAGCGCCCGCGACAGGATATGCCCCAAAACACAACGTGGACACATCACAGACAACAGAGCTGTTTTTTGCAAAGTGCCTACCTGTAGATTTTGGCCTCTAGCTCAGCCTGCACCTAGGGAAACCTACCAAACCTGTGCATTTTTGAAAACTAGAGACCTAGGGGAATACAAGATGGGTGACTTGTGGGGCTCTGACCAGGTTCTGTTACCCAGAATCCTTTGCAAACCTCACATTTTGGCTAAAAAAACACATTTTCCTCTCATTTCGGTGACAGAAAGTTCTGGAATCTGGGAGGAGCCACATTTTTCCTTCCACCCAGCGTTCCCCCAAGTCTCCAGATAAAAAAGGTACCTCACTTATGTGGATAGGCCTAGCGCCCGCGACAGGATATGCCCCAAAACACAACGTGGACACATCACAGACAACAGAGCTGTTTTTTGCAAAGTACCTACCTGTAGATTTTGGCCTCTAGCTCAGCCTGCACCTAGGGAAACCTACCAAACCTGTGCATTTTTGAAAACTAGAGACCTAGGGGAATACAAGATGGGTGACTTGTGGGGCTCTGACCAGGTTCTGTTACCCAGAATCCTTTGCAAACCTCACATTTTGGCTAAAAAAACACATTTTCCTCTCATTTCGGTGACAGAAAGTTCTGGAATCTGGGAGGAGCCACATTTTTCCTTCCACCCAGCGTTCCCCCAAGTCTCCAGATAAAAAAGGTACCTCACTTGTGTGGGTAGGCCTAGCGCCCGCGACAGGATATGCCCCAAAACACAACGTGGACACATCACAGACAACAGAGCTGTTTTTTGCAAAGTGCCTACCTGTAGATTTTGGCCTCTAGCTCAGCCTGCACCTAGGGAAACCTACCAAACCTGTGCATTTTTGAAAACTAGAGACCTAGGGGAATCCAAGATGGGTGACTTGTGGGGCTCTGACCAGGTTCTGTTACCCAGAATCCTTTGCAAACCTCAAATATTGGCTAAAAAAATGCATTTTCCTCACATTTCGGTGACAGAAAGTTCTGGAATCTGAGAGGAGCCACAAATTTCCTTCCACCCAGCGTTTCCCCAAGTCTCCCGATAAAAATGATACCTGACTTGTGTGCGTAGGCCTACCGGCCGTGACAGGAGACGCCCCAAAACACAACGTGGACACATCCCATTTTTTGAAAGAAAACAGAGCTGTTTTTTGCAAAGTGCCTACCTGTAGATTTTGGCCTCTAACTCAGCCGGCACCTAGGGAAACTTACCAAACCTGTGCATTTTTGAAAGCTAGAGACCTAGGGGAATCCAAGATGGGGTGACTTGTGGGGCTCTGACCAGGTTCTGTTACCCAGAATCCTTTGCAAACCTCAAATTTTGGCTAAAAAAACATGTTTTCCTCACATTTCGGTGACAGAAAGTTCTGGAATCTGAGAGGAGCCACAAATTTCCTTCCACTCAGCGTTTCCCCAAGTCTCCCGATAAAAATGATACCTCACTTGTGTGCGTAGGCCTAGCAGCCGCGACAGAAGACGCCCCAAAACACAACGTGGACACATCCCATTTTTTGAAAGAAAACGGAGCTGTTTTTTGCAAAGTGCCTACCTGTAGATTTTGGCCTCTACCTCAGCCGGCACCTAGGGAAACCTACCAAACCTGTGCATTTTTGAAAACTAGAGACCAGGGGGAATCTAAGAAGGGGTGACTTGTGGGGCTCTGACCAGGTTCTGTTACCCAGAATCCTTTGCAAACCTCAAAATTTGGCTAAAAAAACGCATTTTCCTCACATTTCGGTAACAAAAAGTTCTGGAATCTGAGAGGAGCCACAAATTTCCATCCACACAGCATTCCCCCAAGTCTCCCGATAAAAATGATACCTCACTTGTGTGGGTAGGCCTATCGCCCGCGAAAGGAAACACCCGAAAACACAACTTGGACACATCCCATTTTTTTAAAGAAAACAGAGCTGTTTTTTGCAAAGTGCCTACCTGTAGATTTTGGCCTCTAGCTCAGCCGGCACCTAGGGAAACCGACCAAACCTGTGCATTTTTTAAAACTAGAGACCTAGGGGAATCCAAGATGGGTGACTTGTGGGGCTCTGAACCAGGTTCTGTTACCCAGAATCCTTTGCAAATCTCAAATATTGGCTAAAAAAACGCATTTTCCTCACATTTCTGTGACAGAAAGTTCTGGAATCTCAGAGGAGCCACAAATTTCCTTCCACCCAGCGTTCCCCCAAGTCTCCCGATAAAAATGATACCTCACTTGTGTGGGTAGGCCTAGCGCCCGCGACAGGAAATGTCCCAAAACGCCACGTGGACACATCCCATTTTTTTAAAGAAAACAGAGGTGTTTTTTGCAAAGTACCTACCTGTAGATTTTGGCCTCTAGCTCAGCCGGCACCTAGGGAAACCTACCAAACCTGTGCATTTTTGAAAACTAGAGACCTAGGGGAATCCAAGTTGGGGTGACTTGTGGGGCTCTGACCAGGTTCTGTTACACAGAATCCTTTGCAAACCTCACAATTTGGCTAAAAAAACATATTTTCCTTACATTTCGGTGACAGAAAGTTCTGGAATCTGAGAGGAGCCACAAATTTCCTTCCACCCAGCGTTCCCCCAAGTCTCCCGATATAAATGGTACCTCACTTGTGTAGGTAGGCCTAGCGCCCGCGACAGGATATGCCCCAAAACACAACGTGGACACATCACAGAAAACAGAGCTGTTTTTTGCAAAGTGCCTACCTGTAGATTTTGGCCTCTAGCTCAGCCGGCACCTAGGGAAACCTACCAAACCTGTGCATTTTTTAAAATTAGAGACCTAGGGGAATCCAAGATGGGGTGACTTGTGGGGCTTTGACCAGGTTCTGTTACCCAGAATCCTTTGCAAACCTCAAAATTTGGCTAAAAAAACACATTTTCCTCACATTTCGGTGACAGAAAGTTCTGGAATCTGGGTGGAGCCACATATTTCCTTCCACTCAGCGTTCCCCCAAGTCTCCAGATAAAAAAGGTACCTCACTTGTGTGGGTAGGCCTAGCGCCCGCGACAGGATATGCCCCAAAACACAACGTGGACAGATCACAGACAACAGAGCTGTTTTTTGCAAAGTACCTACCTGTAGATTTTGGCCTCTAGATCAGCCTGCACCTAGGGAAACCTACCAAACCTGTGCATTTTTGAAAACTAGAGACCTAGGGGAATACAAGATGGGTGACTTGTGGGGCGCTGACTAGGTTCTGTTACCCAGAATCCTTTGCAAACCTCACATTTTGGCTAAAAAAACACATTTTCCTCACATTTCGGTGACAGAAAGTTCTGGAATCTGAGAGGAGCCACAAATTTCCTTCCACCCAGCGTTTCCCCAAGTCTCCCGATAAAAATGATACCTCACTTGTGTGCGTAGGCCTAGCGGCCGTGACAGGAGACGCCCCAAAACACAACGTGGACACATCCCATTTTTTTAAAGAAAACAGAGCTGTTTTTTGCAAAGTGCCTACCTGTAGATTTTGGACTCTAACTCAGCCGGCACCTAGGGAAACTTACCAAACCTGTGCATTTTTGAAAACTAGAGACCTAGGGGAATCCAAGATGGGGTGACTTGTGGGGCTCTGACCAGGTTCTGTTACCCAGAATCCTTTGCAAACCTCAAATTTTGGCTAAAAAAACATGTTTTCCTCACATTTCGGTGACAGAAAGTTCTGGAATCTGAGAGGAGCCACACATTTCCTTCCACTCAGCGTTTCCCCAAGTCTCCCAATAAAAATGATACCTCACTTGTGTGCGTAGGCCTAGCAGCCGCGACAGAAGACGCCCCAAAACACAACGTGGACACATCCCATTTTTTGAAAGAAAATGGAGCTGTTTTTTGCAAAGTGCCTACCTGTAGATTTTGGCCTCTACCTCAGCCGGCACCTAGGGAAACTTACCAAACCTGTGCATTTTTGAAAACTAGAGACCTAGGGGAATCCAAGATGGGGTGACTTGTGGGGCTCTGACCAGGTTCTGTTACCCAGAATCCTTTACAAACATCAGATTTTGCCTAAAAAAACATATTTTCCTCACATTTCGGTGACAGAAAGTTCTGGAATCTGAAAGGAGCCACAAATTTCCTTCCACCCAGCGTTCCCGGAGTCTCCTGATGAAAATGATACCTCACTTGTGTGGGTAGGCCTAGCTCCCGCGACAGGAAACGCCCCAAAATACAACGTGGACACATCCCATTTTTTTAAAGAAAACAGAGCTGTTTTTTGCAAAGTGCCTACCTGTAGATTTTGGCCTCTAACTCAGCCGGCACCTAGAGAAACTTACCAAACCTGTGCATTTTTGAAAACTAGAGACCTAGGGGAATCCAAGATGGGGTGACTTGTGGGGCTCTGACCAGGTTCTGTTACCCAGAATCCTTTGCAAACATCAGATTTTGGCTAAAAAAACATATTTTCCTCACATTTCGGTGACAGAAAGTTCTGGAATCTGAGAGGAGCCACAAATTTCCTTCCACCCAGCGTTCCCCCAAGTCTCCCGATAAAAATGATACCTCACTTGTGTGGGTAGGCCTAGCGCCCGCGACAGCATACAACCCAAAACACAACATGGACACATCCCATTTTTTTAAAGAAAACAGAGCTGTTTTTTGCAAAGTGCCTACCTGTAGATTTTGGCCTCTAACTCAGCCGGCACCTAGGGAAACCTACCAAACCTGTGCATTTTTGAAAACTAGAGACCTAGGGGAATCCAAGATGGGGTGACTTGTGGGGCTCTGACCAGGTTCTGTTACACAGAATCCTTTGCAAACCTCACAATTTGGTTAAAAAAACACATTTTCCTCACATTTTGGTGACAGAAAGTTCTGGAATCTGGGAGGAGCCACAAATTTACTATCACCCAGCGTTCCCCCAAGTCTCCAGATAAAAATGGTACCTCACTTGTGTGGGTAGGCCTAGCGCCCGCGACAGGATATGCCCCAAAACACAACGTGGACACATCACAGACAACAGAGCTGTTTTTTGCAAAGTACCTACCTGTAGATTTTGGCCTCTAGCTCAGCCGGCACCTAGGGAAACCTACCAAACCTGTGCATTTTTTAAAACTAGAGACCTAGGGGAATCCAAGATGGGGTGACTTGTGGGGCTCTGACCAGGTTCTGTTACCCAGAATCCATTGCAAACCTCACAATTTGGCTAAAAAAACATATTTTCCTTACATTTCGGTGACAGAAAGTTCTGGAATCTGAGAGGAGCCACAAATTTCCTTCCACCCAGCGTTCCCCCCAGTCTCCCGATATAAATGGTACCTCACTTGTGTGGGTAGGCCTAGCACCCGCGACAGGATATGCCCCAAAACACAACATTGACACATCACAGAAAACAGAGCTGTTTTTTGCAAAGTGCCTACCTGTAGATTTTGGCCTCTAGCTCAGCCGGCACCTAGGGAAACCTACCAAACCTGTGCATTTTTGAAAACTAGAGACCTAGGGGAATCCAAGATGGGGTGACTTTTGAGGCTCTGACCCGGTTCTGTTACCCAGAATCCTTTGCAAACCTCAAATTTTGGCTAAAAAAACGCATTTTCCTCACATTTCGGTGACAGAAAGTTCTGGAATCTGAGAGGAGCCACAAGTTTCCTTCCACCCAACGTTCCTCCAAGTCTCCCGATAAATATTATACCTCACTTGTGTGGGTAGGCCTAGTGCCCGCGACAGGAAATGCCCCAAAACGCAACGTGGACACATACCATTTTTTGAAAGAAAATAGAGGTGTTTTTTGCAAAGTACCTACCTGTAGATTTTGGCCTCTAGCTCAGCCGGCACCTAGGGAAACCTACCAAACCTGTGCATTTTTTAAAACTAGAGACCAAGGGGAATCCAAGATGGGGTAACTTGTGGGGCTCTGACCAGGTTCTGTTACCCAGAATCCTTTGCAAACCTCAAAATTTGGCTTTCCTTACATTTCGGTGACAGAAAGTTCTGGAATCTGAGAGGAGCCACAAATTTCCTTCCACCCAGCGTTCCTCCAAGTCTCCCGATATAAATTGTACCTCAGTTGTGTGGGTAGGCCTAGCGCCCATGACAGGATATGCCCCAAAACACAACGTGGACACATCACAGAAAACAGAGCTGTTTTTTGCAAAGTGCCTACCTGTAGATTTTGGCCTCTAGCTCAGCCGGCACCTAGTGAAACCTACGAAAACTGTGCATTTTTGAAAACTAGAGACCTAGGGGAATCCAAGATGGGGTGACTTGTGGGGCTCTGACCAGGTTCTGGTACTCAGAATCCTTTTCAAACCTCAAAAATTGGCTAAAAAACACATTTTCCTCACATTTCGGTGACAGAAAGTTCTGGAATCGGAGAGGAGCCACAAATTTCCTTCCACCCAGCGTTCCCCCAAGTCTCCAGATAAAAATGGTACCTCACTTGTGTGGGTAGGCCTAGCGCCCGCGACAGGAAACACCCCAAAACACAACGTGGACACATCGCATTTTTTGAAAGAAAACAGAGCTGTTTTTTGCAAAGTGCCTACCTGTAGATTTTGGCCTCTAGCTCAGCCGGCACCTAGGGAAACCTACCAAACCTGTGCATTTTTGAAAACTAGAGACCTAGTGGAATCCAAGATGGGGTGACTTGTGGGGCTCTGACCAGGTTCTGGTACCCAGAATCCTTTTCAAACCTCAAAATTTGGCTAAAAAACAAATTTTCCTCACATTTCGGTGACAGAAAGTTCTGGAATCTGAGAGGAGCCACAAATTTCCTTCCACCCAGCGTTCCCCCAAGTCTCCCGATAAAAATGATACCTCACTTGTGTGGGTAGGCCTAGCGCCCGCGACAGGAAACACCCCAAAACACAACGTGGACACATCGCATTTTTTTAAGGAAAACAGAGCTGTTTTTTGCAAAGTGCATACCTGTAGATTTTGGCCTCTAGCTCAGCCGGCACCAAGGGAAACCTGCCAAACCTGTCCATTTGTGAAAACTAGAGACCTAGGGGAATCCAAGATGGGGTGACTTGTGGGGCTCTGACCAGGTTCTGTTACCCAGAATCCTTTGCAAATCTCAAAATGTGGCTAAAAAAACACATTTTCCTCACATTTCGGTGACAGAAAGTTCTGGAATCTGATGGGAGCCACAAATTTCCTTCCACCCAGCGTTCCCCCAAGTCTCCAGATAAAAATGGTACCTCACTTGTGTGGGTATGCCTAGCGCCCGCGACAGGATATGCCCCAAAACACAACATGGACACATCACAGAAAACAGAGCTGTTTTTTGCAAAGTACCTACCTGTAGATTTTGGCCTCTAGCTCAGCCGGCACCTAGGTAAACCTACCAAACCTGTGCATTTTTGAAAACTAGAGACCTAGGGGAATCCAAGATGGGGTGACTTGTGGGGCTCTGACCAGGTTCTGTTACCCAGAATCCTTTGCAAACCCCAATATTTGGCTAAAAAAACATATTTTCCTTACATTTCGGTTACAGAAAGTTCTGGAATCTGAGAGGAGCCACCAATTTCCTTCCACCCAGCATTCCCCCAAGTCTCCCGATATAAATGGTACCTCACTTGTGTGGGTAGGCCTAGCACCCGCGACAGGATATGCCCCAAAACACAACGTGGACACATCACAGAAAATAGAGCTGTTTTTTGCAAAGTGGCTACCTGTAGATTTTAGCCTCTAGCTCAGCCGGCACCTAGGGAAACCTACCAAACCTGTGCATTTTTGAAAACTAAAGACCTAGGGGAATCTAAGAAGGGGTGACTTGTGGGGCTCTGACCAGGTTCTGTTACCCAGAATCCTTTGCAAACCTCAAAATGTGGCTAAAAAAACACATTTTCCTCACATTTCAGTGACAGAAAGTTCTGGAATCTGAGAGGAGCCACAAATTTCCTTCCACCCAGCTTTCCCCCAAGTCTCCCGATAAAAATATAACCTCACTTGTGTGGGTAGACCCAGCGCCCGCGACAGGAAACGCCCCAAAACGCAACGTGGACACATACCATTTTTTGAAAGAAAACAGAGGTGTTTTTTGCAAAGTACCTACCTGTAGATTTTGGCCTCTAGCTCAGCCGGCACCCAGGGAAACCTACCAAACCTGTGCATTTCTTAAAACTAGAGACCTAGGGGAATCCAAGATGGGGTAACTTGTGGGGCTCTGACCAGGTTCTGTTACCCAGAATCCTTTACAAACCTCAAAATTTGGCTAAAAAAACATATTTTCCTCACATTTCGGTGACAGAAAGTTCTGGAATCTGAGAGGAGCCACAAATTTCCTTCCACTCAGCGTTTCCCCAAGTCTCCCGATAAAAATGATACCTCACTTGTGTGCGTAGGCCTAGCAGCCGCGACAGAAGACGCCCCAAAACACAACGTGGACACATCCCATTTTTTGAAAGAAAATGGAGCTGTTTTTTGCAAAGTGCCTACCTGTAGATTTTGGCCTCTACCTCAGCCGGCACCTAGGGAAACTTACCAAACCTGTGCATTTTTAAAAACTAGAGACCTAGGGGAATCCAAGATGGGGTGACTTGTGGGGCTCTGACCAGGTTCTGTTACCCAGAATCCTTTGCAAACATCAGATTTTGCCTAAAAAAACATATTTTCCTCACATTTCGGTGACAGAAAGTTCTGGAATCTGAAAGGAGCCACAAATTTCCTTCCACCCAGCGTTCCCGGAGTCTCCCGATGAAAATTATACCTCACTTGTGTGGGTAGGCCTAGCTCCCGCGACAGGAAACGCCCCAAAATACAACGTGGACACATCCCATTTTTTTAAAGAAAACAGAGCTGTTTTTTGCAAAGTGCCTACCTGTAGGTTTTGGCCTCTAACTCAGCCGGCACCTAGAGAAACTTACCAAACCTGTGCATTTTTGAAAACTAGAGACCTAGGGGAATCCAAGATGGGGTGACTTGTGGGGCTCTGACCAGGTTCTGTTACCCAGAATCCTTTGCAAACATCAGATTTTGGCTAAAAAAACATATTTTCCTCACATTTCGGTGACAGAAAGTTCTGGAATCTGAGAGGAGCCACAAATTTCCTTCCACACAGCGTTCCCCCAAGTCTCCCGATAAAAATGATACCTCACTTGTGTGGGTAGGCCTAGCGCCCGCGACAGCAAACAACCCAAAACACAACATGGACACATCCCATTTTTTTAAAGAAAACAGAGCTGTTTTTTGCAAAGTGCCTACCTGTAGATTTTGGCCTCTAGCTCAGCCGGCACCTAGGGAAACCTACCAAATCTGTGCATTTTTGAAAACTAGAGACCTAGGGGAATCCAAGATGGGGTGACTTTTGAGGCTCTGACCCGGTTCTGTTACCCAAAATCCTTTGCAAACCTCAAATTTTGGCTAAAAAAACGCATTTTCCTCACATTTCGGTGACAGAAAGTTCTGGAATCTGAGAGGAGCCACAAGTTTCCTTCCACCCAACGTTCCCCCAAGTCTCCCGATAAATATGATACCTCACTTGTGTGGGTAGGCCTAGCGCCCGCGACAGGAAACGCCCCAAAACGCAACGTGGACACATACCATTTTTTGAAAGAAAATAGAGGTGTTTTTTGCAAAGTACCTACCTGTAGATTTTGGCCTCTAGCTCAGCCGGCACCTAGGGAAACCTACCAAACCTGTTCATTTTTGAAAACTAGAGACCTAGGGGAATCCAAGATGGGGTGACTTGTGGGGCTCTGACCAGGTTCTGTTACCCAGAATCCTTTGCAAATCTCAAAATGTGGCTAAAAAAACATATTTTCCTCACATTTCGGTGACAGAAAGTTCTGGAATCTGAAGGGAGCCACAAATTTCCTTCCACCCAGCGTTCCCCTAAGTCTCCAGATAAAAATGGTACCTCACTTGTGTGGGTAGGCCTAGCACCCGCGACAGGATATGCCCCAAAACACAACATGGACACATCACAGAAAACAGAGCTGTTTTTTGCAAAGTACCTACCTGTAGATTTTGGCCTCTAGCTCAGCCGGCACCAAGGGAAACCTACCTAACCTGTGCATTTTTGAAAACTAGAGACCTAGGGGAATCCAAGATGGGGTGACTTGTGGGGCTCTGACCAGGTTCTGGTACTCAGAATCCTTTTCAAACCTCAAAAATTTGCTAAAAAACACATTTTCCTCACATTTCGGTGACAGAAAGTTCTGGAATCGGAGAGGAGCCACAAATTTCCTTCCACCCAGCGTTCCCCCAAGTCTCCAGATAAAAATGGTACCTCACTTGTGTGGGTAGGCCTAGCGCCCGCGACAGGAAACACCCCAAAACACAACGTGGACACATCGCATTTTTTGAAAGAAAACAGAGCTGTTTTTTGCAAAGTGCCTACCTGTAGATTTTGGCCTCTAGCTCAGCCGGCACCTAGGGAAACCTACCAAACCTGTGCATTTTTGAAAACTAGAGACCTAGTGGAATCCAAGATGGGGTGACTTGTGGGGCTCTGACCAGGTTCTGGTACCCAGAATCCTTTTCAAACCTCAAAATTTGGCTAAAAAACAAATTTTCCTCACATTTCGGTGACAGAAAGTTCTGGAATCTGAGAGGAGCCACAAATTTCCTTCCACCCAGCGTTCCCCCAAGTCTCCCGATAAAAATGATACCTCACTTGTGTGGGTAGGCCTAGCGCCCGCGACAGGAAACACCCCAAAACACAACGTGGACACATCGCATTTTTTTAAGGAAAACAGAGCTGTTTTTTGCAAAGTGCATACCTGTAGATTTTGGCCTCTAGCTCAGCCGGCACCAAGGGAAACCTGCCAAACCTGTCCATTTGTGAAAACTAGAGACCTAGGGGAATCCAAGATGGGGTGACTTGTGGGGCTCTGACCAGGTTCTGTTACCCAGAATCCTTTGCAAATCTCAAAATGTGGCTAAAAAAACACATTTTCCTCACATTTCGGTGACAGAAAGTTCTGGAATCTGATGGGAGCCACAAATTTCCTTCCACCCAGCGTTCCCCCAAGTCTCCAGATAAAAATGGTACCTCACTTGTGTGGGTATGCCTAGCGCCCGCGACAGGATATGCCCCAAAACACAACATGGACACATCACAGAAAACAGAGCTGTTTTTTGCAAAGTACCTACCTGTAGATTTTGGCCTCTAGCTCAGCCGGCACCTAGGTAAACCTACCAAACCTGTGCATTTTTGAAAACTAGAGACCTAGGGGAATCCAAGATGGGGTGACTTGTGGGGCTCTGACCAGGTTCTGTTACCCAGAATCCTTTGCAAACCCCAATATTTGGCTAAAAAAACATATTTTCCTTACATTTCGGTTACAGAAAGTTCTGGAATCTGAGAGGAGCCACCAATTTCCTTCCACCCAGCATTCCCCCAAGTCTCCCGATATAAATGGTACCTCACTTGTGTGGGTAGGCCTAGCACCCGCGACAGGATATGCCCCAAAACACAACGTGGACACATCACAGAAAATAGAGCTGTTTTTTGCAAAGTGGCTACCTGTAGATTTTAGCCTCTAGCTCAGCCGGCACCTAGGGAAACCTACCAAACCTGTGCATTTTTGAAAACTAAAGACCTAGGGGAATCTAAGAAGGGGTGACTTGTGGGGCTCTGACCAGGTTCTGTTACCCAGAATCCTTTGCAAACCTCAAAATGTGGCTAAAAAAACACATTTTCCTCACATTTCAGTGACAGAAAGTTCTGGAATCTGAGAGGAGCCACAAATTTCCTTCCACCCAGCTTTCCCCCAAGTCTCCCGATAAAAATATAACCTCACTTGTGTGGGTAGACCCAGCGCCCGCGACAGGAAACGCCCCAAAACGCAACGTGGACACATACCATTTTTTGAAAGAAAACAGAGGTGTTTTTTGCAAAGTACCTACCTGTAGATTTTGGCCTCTAGCTCAGCCGGCACCCAGGGAAACCTACCAAACCTGTGCATTTCTTAAAACTAGAGACCTAGGGGAATCCAAGATGGGGTAACTTGTGGGGCTCTGACCAGGTTCTGTTACCCAGAATCCTTTACAAACCTCAAAATTTGGCTAAAAAAACATATTTTCCTCACATTTCGGTGACAGAAAGTTCTGGAATCTGAGAGGAGCCACAAATTTCCTTCCACTCAGCGTTTCCCCAAGTCTCCCGATAAAAATGATACCTCACTTGTGTGCGTAGGCCTAGCAGCCGCGACAGAAGACGCCCCAAAACACAACGTGGACACATCCCATTTTTTGAAAGAAAATGGAGCTGTTTTTTGCAAAGTGCCTACCTGTAGATTTTGGCCTCTACCTCAGCCGGCACCTAGGGAAACTTACCAAACCTGTGCATTTTTAAAAACTAGAGACCTAGGGGAATCCAAGATGGGGTGACTTGTGGGGCTCTGACCAGGTTCTGTTACCCAGAATCCTTTGCAAACATCAGATTTTGCCTAAAAAAACATATTTTCCTCACATTTCGGTGACAGAAAGTTCTGGAATCTGAAAGGAGCCACAAATTTCCTTCCACCCAGCGTTCCCGGAGTCTCCCGATGAAAATTATACCTCACTTGTGTGGGTAGGCCTAGCTCCCGCGACAGGAAACGCCCCAAAATACAACGTGGACACATCCCATTTTTTTAAAGAAAACAGAGCTGTTTTTTGCAAAGTGCCTACCTGTAGGTTTTGGCCTCTAACTCAGCCGGCACCTAGAGAAACTTACCAAACCTGTGCATTTTTGAAAACTAGAGACCTAGGGGAATCCAAGATGGGGTGACTTGTGGGGCTCTGACCAGGTTCTGTTACCCAGAATCCTTTGCAAACATCAGATTTTGCCTAAAAAAACATATTTTCCTCACATTTCGGTGACAGAAAGTTCTGGAATCTGAGAGGAGCCACAAATTTCCTTCCACCCAGCGTTCCCCCAAGTCTCCCGATAAAAATGATACCTCACTTGTGTGGGTAGGCCTAGCGCCCGCGACAGCAAACAACCCAAAACACAACATGGACACATCCCATTTTTTTAAAGAAAACAGAGCTGTTTTTTGCAAAGTGCCTACCTGTAGATTTTGGCCTCTAGCTCAGCCGGCACCTAGGGAAACCTACCAAACCTGTGCATTTTTGAAAACTAGAGACCTAGGGGAATCCAAGATGGGGTGACTTTTGAGGCTCTGACCCGGTTCTGTTACCCAAAATCCTTTGCAAACCTCAAAATGTGGCTAAAAAAACACATTTTCCTCACATTTCAGTGACAGAAAGTTCTGGAATCTGAGAGGAGCCACAAATTTCCTTCCACCCAGCTTTCCCCCAAGTCTCCCGATAAAAATATAACCTCACTTGTGTGGGTAGACCCAGCGCCCGCGACAGGAAACGCCCCAAAACGCAACGTGGACACATACCATTTTTTGAAAGAAAACAGAGGTGTTTTTTGCAAAGTACCTACCTGTAGATTTTGGCCTCTAGCTCAGCCGGCACCCAGGGAAACCTACCAAACCTGTGCATTTCTTAAAACTAGAGACCTAGGGGAATCCAAGATGGGGTAACTTGTGGGGCTCTGACCAGGTTCTGTTACCCAGAATCCTTTACAAACCTCAAAATTTGGCTAAAAAAACATATTTTCCTCACATTTCGGTGACAGAAAGTTCTGGAATCTGAGAGGAGCCACAAATTTCCTTCCACTCAGCGTTTCCCCAAGTCTCCCGATAAAAATGATACCTCACTTGTGTGCGTAGGCCTAGCAGCCGCGACAGAAGACGCCCCAAAACACAACGTGGACACATCCCATTTTTTGAAAGAAAATGGAGCTGTTTTTTGCAAAGTGCCTACCTGTAGATTTTGGCCTCTACCTCAGCCGGCACCTAGGGAAACTTACCAAACCTGTGCATTTTTAAAAACTAGAGACCTAGGGGAATCCAAGATGGGGTGACTTGTGGGGCTCTGACCAGGTTCTGTTACCCAGAATCCTTTGCAAACATCAGATTTTGCCTAAAAAAACATATTTTCCTCACATTTCGGTGACAGAAAGTTCTGGAATCTGAAAGGAGCCACAAATTTCCTTCCACCCAGCGTTCCCGGAGTCTCCCGATGAAAATTATACCTCACTTGTGTGGGTAGGCCTAGCTCCCGCGACAGGAAACGCCCCAAAATACAACGTGGACACATCCCATTTTTTTAAAGAAAACAGAGCTGTTTTTTGCAAAGTGCCTACCTGTAGGTTTTGGCCTCTAACTCAGCCGGCACCTAGAGAAACTTACCAAACCTGTGCATTTTTGAAAACTAGAGACCTAGGGGAATCCAAGATGGGGTGACTTGTGGGGCTCTGACCAGGTTCTGTTACCCAGAATCCTTTGCAAACATCAGATTTTGGCTAAAAAAACATATTTTCCTCACATTTCGGTGACAGAAAGTTCTGGAATCTGAGAGGAGCCACAAATTTCCTTCCACCCAGCGTTCCCCCAAGTCTCCCGATAAAAATGATACCTCACTTGTGTGGGTAGGCCTAGCGCCCGCGACAGCAAACAACCCAAAACACAACATGGACACATCCCATTTTTTTAAAGAAAACAGAGCTGTTTTTTGCAAAGTGCCTACCTGTAGATTTTGGCCTCTAGCTCAGCCGGCACCTAGGGAAACCTACCAAACCTGTGCATTTTTGAAAACTAGAGACCTAGGGGAATCCAAGATGGGGTGACTTTTGAGGCTCTGACCCGGTTCTGTTACCCAAAATCCTTTGCAAACCTCAAATTTTGGCTAAAAAAACGCATTTTCCTCACATTTCGGTGACAGAAAGTTCTGGAATCTGAGAGGAGCCACAAGTTTCCTTCCACCCAACGTTCCCCCAAGTCTCCCGATAAATATGATACCTCACTTGTGTGGGTAGGCCTAGCGCCCGCGACAGGAAACGCCCCAAAACGCAACGTGGACACATACCATTTTTTGAAAGAAAATAGAGGTGTTTTTTGCAAAGTACCTACCTGTAGATTTTGGCCTCTAGCTCAGCCGGCACCTAGGGAAACCTACCAAACCTGTTCATTTTTGAAAACTAGAGACCTAGGGGAATCCAAGATGGGGTGACTTGTGGGGCTCTGACCAGGTTCTGTTACCCAGAATCCTTTGCAAATCTCAAAATGTGGCTAAAAAAACATATTTTCCTCACATTTCGGTGACAGAAAGTTCTGGAATCTGAAGGGAGCCACAAATTTCCTTCCACCCAGCGTTCCCCTAAGTCTCCAGATAAAAATGGTACCTCACTTGTGTGGGTAGGCCTAGCACCCGCGACAGGATATGCCCCAAAACACAACATGGACACATCACAGAAAACAGAGCTGTTTTTTGCAAAGTACCTACCTGTAGATTTTGGCCTCTAGCTCAGCCGGCACCAAGGGAAACCTACCTAACCTGTGCATTTTTGAAAACTAGAGACCTAGGGGAATCTAAGATAGGGTGACTTGTGGTGCTCTGACCAGGTTCTGTTACCCAGAATCCTTTGCAAACCTCAATATTTGGCTAAAAAAACATTTTTTCCTTACATTTCGGTTACAGAAAGTTCTGGAATCTGAGAGAAGCCACCAATTTCCTTCCACCCAGCATTCCCCCAAGTGTCCCGATATAAATGGTACCTCACTTGTGTAGGTAGGCCTAGCGCCCGCGACAGGATATGCCCCAAAACACAATGTGGACACTTCACAGAAAACAGAGCTGTTTTTTGCAAAGTGGCTACCTGTAGATTTTGGCCTCTAGCTCAGCCGGCACCCAGGGAAACCTACCAAACCTGTGCATTTCTTAAAACTAGAGACCTAGGGGAATCCAAGATGGGGTAACTTGTGGGGCTCTGACCAGGTTCTGTTACCCAGAATCCTTTACAAACCTCAAAATTTGGCTAAAAAAACATATTTTCCTCACATTTCGGTGACAGAAAGTTCTGGAATCTGAGAGGAGCCACAAATTTCCTTCCACTCAGCGTTTCCCCAAGTCTCCCGATAAAAATGATACCTCACTTGTGTGCGTAGGCCTAGCAGCCGCGACAGAAGACGCCCCAAAACACAACGTGGACACATCCCATTTTTTTAAAGAAAATGGAGCTGTTTTTTGCAAAGTGCCTACCTGTAGATTTTGGCCTCTACCTCAGCCGGCACCTAGGGAAACTTACCAAACCTGTGCATTTTTAAAAACTAGAGACCTAGGGGAATCCAAGATGGGGTGACTTGTGGGGCTCTGACCAGGTTCTGTTACCCAGAATCCTTTGCAAACATCAGATTTTGCCTAAAAAAACATATTTTCCTCACATTTCGGTGACAGAAAGTTCTGGAATCTGAAAGGAGCCACAAATTTCCTTCCACCCAGCGTTCCCGGAGTCTCCCGATGAAAATTATACCTCACTTGTGTGGGTAGGCCTAGCTCCCGCGACAGGAAACGCCCCAAAATACAACGTGGACACATCCCATTTTTTTAAAGAAAACAGAGCTGTTTTTTGCAAAGTGCCTACCTGTAGGTTTTGGCCTCTAACTCAGCCGGCACCTAGAGAAACTTAACAAACCTGTGCATTTTTGAAAACTAGAGACCTAGGGGAATCCAAGATGGGGTGACTTGTGGGGCTCTGACCAGGTTCTGTTACCCAGAATCCTTTGCAAACATCAGATTTTGGCTAAAAAAACATATTTTCCTCACATTTCGGTGACTGAAAGTTCTGGAATCTGAGAGGAGCCACAAATTTCCTTCCACCCAGCGTTCCCCCAAGTCTCCCGATAAAAATGATACCTCACTTGTGTGGGTAGGCCTAGCGCCCGCGACAGCAAACAACCCAAAACACAACATGGACACATCCCATTTTTTTAAAGAAAACAGAGCTGTTTTTTGCAAAGTGCCTACCTGTAGATTTTGGCCTCTAGCTCAGCCGGCACCTAGGGAAACCTACCAAACCTGTGCATTTTTGAAAACTAGAGACCTAGGGGAATCCAAGATGGGGTGACTTTTGAGGCTCTGACCCGGTTCTGTTACCCAAAATCCTTTGCAAACCTCAAATTTTGGCTAAAAAAAACGCATTTTCCTCACATTTCGGTGACAGAAAGTTCTGGAATCTGAGAGGAGCCACAAGTTTCCTTCCACCCAACGTTCCCCCAAGTCTCCCGATAAATATGATACCTCACTTGTGTGGGTAGGCCTAGCGCCCGCGACAGGAAACGCCCCAAAACACAACGTGGACACATACCATTTTTTGAAAGAAAATAGAGGTGTTTTTTGCAAAGTACCTACCTGTAGATTTTGGCCTCTAGCTCAGCCGGCACCTAGGGAAACCTACCAAACCTGTGCATTTTTTAAAACTAGAGATCTAGGGGAATCCAAGATGGGGTAACTTGTGTGGCTCTGACCAGGTTCTGTTACCCAGAATCCTTTGCAAACCTCAAAATTTGGCTTTCCTTACATTTCGGTGACAGAAAGTTCTGGAATCTGAGAGGAGCCACAAATTTCCTTCCACCCAGAGTTCCCCCAAGCCTCCCGATATAAATGGTACCTCACTTGTGTGGGTAGGCCTAGCGCCGGCGACAGGATATGTCCCAAAACACAACGTGGACACATCACAGAAAACAGAGCTGTTTATTGCAAAGTGCCTACCTGTAGATTTTGGCCTTTAGCTCAGCCGGCACCTAGGGAAACCTACCAAACCTGTGCATTTTTTAAAACTAGAGACCAGGGGGAATCTAAGAAGGGGTGACTTGTGGGGCTCTGACCAGGTTCTGTTACCCAGAATCCTTTGCAAACCTCAAAATTTGGCTAAAAAACACATTTTCCTCACATTTCGGTGACAGAAAGTTCTGGAATCGGACAGGAGCCACAAATTTCCTTCCACCCAGCGTTCCCCCAAGTCTCCCGATAAAAATGATACCTCACTTGTGTGGGTAGGCCTAGCGCCCGCGACAGGAAACACCCCAAAACACAACGTGGACACATCGCATTTTTTGAAAGAAAACAGAGCTGTTTTTTGCAAAGTGCCTACCTGTAGATTTTGGCCTCTAGCTCATCCGGCACCTAGGGAAACCTACCAAACCTGTGCATTTTTGAAAACTAGAGACCTAGGGGAATCCAAGATGGGGTGACTTGTGGGGCTCTGACCAGGTTCTGTTACCCAGAATCCTTTGCAAATCTCAAAATGTGGCTAAAAAAACATATTTTCCTCACATTTCGGTGACAGAAAGTTCTGGAATCTGATGGGAGCCACAAATTTCCTTCCACCCAGCATTCCCCCAAGTCTCCAGATAAAAATGGTACCTCACTTGTGTGGGTAGGCCTAGCACCCGCGACAGGATATGCCCCAAAACACAACATGGACACATCACAGAAAACAGAGCTGTTTTTTGCAAAGTACCTACCTGTAGATTTTGGCCTCTAGCTCAGCCGGCACCTAGGGAAACCTACCTAACCTGTGCATTTTTGAAAACTAGAGACCTAGGGGAATCCAAGATGGGGTGACTTGTGGGTCTCAGACCCGGTTCTGTTACCCAGAATCCTTTGCAAACCTCAATATTTGGCTAACAAAAACATATTTTCCTTACATTTCGGTTACAGAAAGTTCTGGAATCTGAGAGAAGCCACCAATTTCCTTCCACCCAGCATTCCCCCAAGTCTCCTGATATAAATGGTACCTCACTTGTGTAGGTAGGCCTAGCGCCCGCGACAGGATATGCCCCAAAACACAATGTGGACACTTCACAGAAAACAGAGCTGTTTTTTGCAAAGTGGCTACCTGTAGATTTTGGCCTCTAGCTCAGCCGGCACCTAGGGAAACCTACCAAACCTGTGCATTTGTGAAAACTAGAGACCAGGGGGAAACTAAGAAGGGGTGACTTGTGGGGCTCTGACCAGGTTCTGTTACCCAGAATCCTTTGCAAACCTCAAAATTTGGCTAAAAAAACACATTTTCCTCACATTTCGGTAACAAAAAGTTCTGGAATCTGAGAGGAGCCACAAATTTCCATCCACACAGCATTCCCCCAAGTCTCCCGATAAAAATGATACCTCACTTGTGTGGGTAGGCCTATCGCCCGCGACAGGAAACACCCGAAAACACAACTTGGACACATCCCATTTTTTGAAAGAAAACAGAGCTGTTTTTTGGAAAGTGCCTACCTGTAGATTTTGGCCTCTAGCTCAGCCGGCACCTAGGGAAACCGACCAAACCTGTGCATTTTTTAAAACTAGAGACCTTGGGGAATCCAAGATGGTGTGACTTGTGGGGCTTTGACCAGGTTCTGTTACCCAGAATCCTTTGCAAACCTCAAAATTTGGTTAAAAAAACACATTTTCCTCACATTTTGGTGACAGAAAGTTCTGGAATCTATGAGGAGCCACAAATTTACTATCACCCAGCGTTCCCCCAAGTCTCCAGATAAAAAAGGTACCTCACTTGTGTGGGTAGGCCTAGCGCCCGCGACAGGATATGCCCCAAAACACAACGTGGACACATCACAGACAACAGAGCTGTTTTTTGCAAAGTACCTACCTGTAGATTTTGGCCTCTAGCTCAGCCGGCACCTAGGGAAACCTACCAAACCTGTGCATTTTTTAAAACTAGAGACCTAGGGGAATCCAAGATGGGGTGACTTGTGGGGCTCTGACCAGGTTCTGTTACCCAGAATCCTTTGCAAACCTCACAATTTGGCTAAAAAAACATATTTTCCTTACATTTCGGTGACAGAAAGTTCTGGAATCTGAGAGGAGCCACAAATTTCCTTCCACCCAGCTTTCCCCCCAGTCTCCCGATATAAATGGTACCTCACTTGTGTGGGTAGGCCTAGCACCCGCGACAGGATATGCCCCAAAACACAACATTGACACATCACAGAAAACAGAGCTGTTTTTTGCAAAGTGCCTACCTGTAGATTTTGGCCTCTAGCTCAGCCGGCACCTAGGGAAACCTACCAAACCTGTGCATTTTTGAAAACTAGAGACCTAGGGGAATCCAAGATGGGGTGACTTTTGAGGCTCTGACCCGGTTCTGTTACCCAGAATCCTTTGCAAACCTCAAATTTTGGCTAAAAAAACGCATTTTCCTCACATTTCGGTGACAGAAAGTTCTGGAATCTGAGAGGAGCCACAAGTTTCCTTCCACCCAACGTTCCTCCAAGTCTCCCGATAAATATGATACCTCACTTGTGTGGGTAGGCCTAGCGCCCGCGACAGGAAATGCCCCAAAACGCAACGTGGACACATACCATTTTTTGAAAGAAAATAGAGGTGTTTTTTGCAAAGTACCTACCTGTAGATTTTGGCCTCTAGCTCAGCCGGCACCTAGGGAAACCTACCAAACCTGTGCATTTTTTAAAACTAGAGACCTAGGGGAATCCAAGATGGGGTAACTTGTGGGGCTCTGACCAGGTTCTGTTACCCAGAATCCTTTGCAAACCTCAAAATTTGGCTTTCCTTACATTTCGGTGACAGAAAGTTCTGGAATCTGAGAGGAGCCACAAATTTCCTTCCACCCAGCGTTCCCCCAAGTCTCCCGATATAAATTGTACCTCAGTTGTGTGGGTATGCCTAGCGCCCACGACAGGATATGCCCCAAAACACAACGTGGACACATCACAGAAAACAGAGCTGTTTTTTGCAAAGTGCCTACCTGTAGATTTTGGCCTCTAGCTCAGCCGGCACCTAGGGAAACCTACAAAAACTGTGCATTTTTGAAAACTAGAGACCTAGGGGAATCCAAGATGGGGTGACTTGTGGGGCTCTGACCAGGTTCTGGTACTCAGAATCCTTTTCAAACCTCAAAAATTGGCTAAAAAACACATTTTCCTCACATTTCGGTGACAGAAAGTTCTGGAATCGGAGAGGAGCCACAAATTTCCTTCCACCCAGCGTTCCCCCAAGTCTCCAGATAAAAATGGTACCTCACTTGTGTGGGTAGGCCTAGCGCCCGCGACAGGAAACACCCCAAAACACAACGTGGACACATCGCATTTTTTGAAAGAAAACAGAGCTGTTTTTTGCAAAGTGCCTACCTGTAGATTTTGGCCTCTAGCTCAGCCGGCACCTAGGGAAACCTACCAAACCTGTGCATTTTTGAAAACTAGAGACCTAGGGGAATCCAAGATGGGGTGACTTGTGGGGCTCTGACCAGGTTCTGGTACCCAGAATCCTTTTCAAACCTCAAAATTTGGCTAAAAAACAAATTTTCCTCACATTTCGGTGACAGAAAGTTCTGGAATCTGAGAGGAGCCACAAATTTCCTTCCACCCAGCGTTCCCCCAAGTCTCCCGATAAAAATGATACCTCACTTGTGTGGGTAGGCCTAGCGCCCGCGACAGGAAACACCCCAAAACACAACGTGGACACATCGCATTTTTTTAAAGAAAACAGAGCTGTTTTTTGCAAAGTGCATACCTGTAGATTTTGGCCTCTAGCTCAGCCGGCACCAAGGGAAACCTGCCAAACCTGTGCATTTGTGAAAACTAGAGACCTAGGGGAATCCAAGATGGGGTGACTTGTGGGGCTCTGACCAGGTTCTGTTACCCAGAATCCTTTGCAAATCTCAAAATGTGGCTAAAAAAACACATTTTCCTCACATTTCGGTGACAGAAAGTTCTGGAATCTGATGGGAGCCACAAATTTCCTTCCACCCAGCGTTCCCCCAAGTCTCCAGATAAAAATGGTACCTCACTTGTGTGGGTATGCCTAGCGCCCGCGACAGGATATGCCCCAAAACACAACATGGACACATCACAGAAAACAGAGCTGTTTTTTGCAAAGTACCCACCTGTAGATTTTGGCCTCTAGCTCAGCCGGCACCTAGGTAAACCTACCAAACCTGTGCATTTTTGAAAACTAGAGACCTAGGGGAATCCAAGATGGGGTGACTTGTGGGGCTCTGACCAGGTTCTGTTACCCAGAATCCTTTGCAAACCCCAATATTTGGCTAAAAAAACATATTTTCCTTACATTTCGGTTACAGAAAGTTCTGGAATCTGAGAGGAGCCACCAATTTCCTTCCACCCAGCATTCCCCCAAGTCTCCCGATATAAATGGTACCTCACTTGTGTGGGTAGGCCTAGCACCCGCGACAGGATATGCCCCAAAACACAACGTGGACACATCACAGAAAATAGAGCTGTTTTTTGCAAAGTGGCTACCTGTAGATTTTAGCCTCTAGCTCAGCCGGCACCTAGGGAAACCTACCAAACCTGTGCATTTTTGAAAACTAAAGACCTAGGGGAATCTAAGAAGGGGTGACTTGTGGGGCTCTGACCAGGTTCTGTTACCCAGAATCCTTTGCAAACCTCAAAATGTGGCTAAAAAAACACATTTTCCTCACATTTCAGTGACAGAAAGTTCTGGAATCTGAGAGGAGCCACAAATTTCCTTCCACCCAGCTTTCCCCCAAGTCTCCCGATAAAAATATAACCTCACTTGTGTGGGTAGACCTAGCGCCCGCGACAGGAAACGCCCCAAAACGCAACGTGGACACATACCATTTTTTGAAAGAAAACAGAGGTGTTTTTTGCAAAGTACCTACCTGTGGATTTTGGCCTCTAGCTCAGCCGGCACCCAGGGAAACCTACCAAACCTGTGCATTTCTTAAAACTAGAGACCTAGGGGAATCCAAGATGGGGTAACTTGTGGGGCTCTGACCAGGTTCTGTTACCCAGAATCCTTTGCAAACCTCAAAATTTGGCTAAAAAAACATATTTTCCTCACATTTCGGTGACAGAAAGTTCTGGAATCTGAGAGAAGCCACAAATTTCCTTCCACTCAGCGTTTCCCCAAGTCTCCCGATAAAAATGATACCTCACTTGTGTGCGTAGGCCTAGCAGCCGCGACATAAGACACCCCAAAACACAACGTGGACACATCCCATTTTTTGAAAGAAAATGGAGCTGTTTTTTGCAAAGTGGCTACCTGTAGATTTTGGCCTCTACCTCAGCCGGCACCTAGGGAAACTTACCAAACCTGTGCATTTTTAAAAACTAGAGACCTAGGGGAATCCAAGATGGGGTGACTTGTGGGGCTCTGACCAGGTTCTGTTACCCAGAATCCTTTGCAAACATCAGATTTTGCCTAAAAAAACATATTTTCCTCACATTTCGGTGACAGAAAGTTCTGGAATCTGAAAGGAGCCACAAATTTCCTTCCACCCAGCGTTCCCGGAGTCTCCCGATGAAAATTATACCTCACTTGTGTGGGTAGGCCTAGCTCCCGCGACAGGAAACGCCCCAAAATACAACGTGGACACATCCCATTTTTTTAAAGAAAACAGAGCTGTTTTTTGCAAAGTGCCTACCTGTAGATTTTGGCCTCTAACTCAGCCGGCACCTAGAGTAACTTACCAAACCTGTGCATTTTTGAAAACTAGAGACCTAGGGGAATCCAAGATGGGGTGACTTGTGGGGCTCTGACCAGGTTCTGTTACCCAGAATCCTTTGCAAACATCAGATTTTGGCTAAAAAAACATATTTTCCTCACATTTCGGTGACAGAAAGTTCTGGAATCTGAGAGGAGCCACAAATTTCCTTCCACCCAGCGTTCCCCCAAGTCTCCCGATAAAAATGATACCTCACTTGTGTGGGTAGGCCTAGCGCCCGCGACAGCAAACAACCCAAAACACAACATGGACACATCCCATTTTTTTAAAGAAAACAGAGCTGTTTTTTGCAAAGTGCCTACCTGTAGATTTTGGCCTCTAGCTCAGTCGGCACCTAGGGAAACCTACCAAACCTGTGCATTTTTGAAAACTAGAGACCTAGGGGAATCCAAGATGGGGTGACTTTTGAGGCTCTGACCCGGTTCTGTTACCCAAAATCCTTTGCAAACCTCAAATTTTGGCTAAAAAAACACATTTTCCTCACATTTCGGTGACAGAAAGTTCTGGAATCTGAGAGGAGCCACAAGTTTCCTTCCACCCAACGTTCCCTCAAGTCTCCCGATAAATATGATACCTCACTTGTGTGGGTAAGCCTAGCGCCCGCGACAGGAAACGCCCCAAAACGCAACGTGGACACATACCATTTTTTGAAAGAAAATAGAGGTGTTTTTTGCAAAGTACCTACCTGTAGATTTTGGCCTCTAGCTCAGCCGGCACCTAGGGAAACCTACCAAACCTGTGCATTTTTTAAAACTAGAGACCTAGGGGAATCCAAGATGGGGTAACTTGTGGGGCTCTGACCAGGTTCTGTTACCCAGAATCCTTTGCAAACCTCAAAATTTGGCTTTCCTTACATTTCGGTGACAGAAAGTTCTGGAATCTGAGAGGAGCCACAAATTTCCTTCCACCCAGCGTTCCCCCAAGTCTCCCGATATAAATTGTACCTCAGTTGTGTGGGTAGGCCTAGCGCCCACGACAGGATATGCCCCAAAACACAACGTGGACACATCACAGAAAACAGAGCTGTTTTTTGCAAAGTGCCTACCTGTAGATTTTGGCCTCTAGCTCAGCCGGCACCTAGGGAAACCTACAAAAACTGTGCATTTTTGAAAACTAGAGACCTAGGGGAATCCAAGATGGGGTGACTTGTGGGGCTCTGACCAGGTTCTGGTACTCAGAATCCTTTTCAAACCTCAAAAATTGGCTAAAAAACACATTTTCCTCACATTTCGGTGACAGAAAGTTCTGGAATCGGAGAGGAGCCACAAATTTCCTTCCACCCAGCGTTCCCCCAAGTCTCCAGATAAAAATGGTACCTCACTTGTGTGGGTAGGCCTAGCGCCCGCGACAGGAAACACCCCAAAACACAACGTGGACACATCGCATTTTTTGAAAGAAAACACAGCTGTTTTTTGCAAAGTGCCTACCTGTAGATTTTGGCCTCTAGCTCAGCCGGCACCTAGGGAAACCTACCAAACCTGTGCATTTTTGAAAACTAGAGACCTAGGGGAATCCAAGATGGGGTGACTTGTGGGGCTCTGACCAGGTTCTGGTACCCAGAATCCTTTTCAAACCTCAAAATTTGGCTAAAAAACAAATTTTCCTCACATTTCGGTGACAGAAAGTTCTGGAATCTGAGAGGAGCCACAAATTTCCTTCCACCCAGCGTTCCCCCAAGTCTCCCGATAAAAATGATACCTCACTTGTGTGGGTAGGCCTAGCGCCCGCGACAGGAAACACCCCAAAACACAACGTGGACACATCGCATTTTTTTAAAGAAAACAGAGCTGTTTTTTGCAAAGTGCATACCTGTAGATTTTGGCCTCTAGCTCAGCCGGCACCAAGGGAAACCTGCCAAACCTGTGCATTTGTGAAAACTAGAGACCTAGGGGAATCCAAGATGGGGTGACTTGTGGGGCTCTGACCAGGTTCTGTTACCCAGAATCCTTTGCAAATCTCAAAATGTGGCTAAATAAACACATTTTCCTCACATTTCGGTGACAGAAAGTTCTGGAATCTGATGGGAGCCACAAATTTCCTTCCACCCAGCGTTCCCCCAAGTCTCCAGATAAAAATGGTACCTCACTTGTGTGGGTATGCCTAGCGCCCGCGACAGGATATGCCCCAAAACACAACATGGACACATCACAGAAAACAGAGCTGTTTTTTGCAAAGTACCCACCTGTAGATTTTGGCCTCTAGCTCAGCCGGCACCTAGGTAAACCTACCAAACCTGTGCATTTTTGAAAACTAGAGACCTAGGGGAATCCAAGATGGGGTGACTTGTGGGGCTCTGACCAGGTTCTGTTACCCAGAATCCTTTGCAAACCCCAATATTTGGCTAAAAAAACATATTTTCCTTACATTTCGGTTACAGAAAGTTCTGGAATCTGAGAGGAGCCACCAATTTCCTTCCACCCAGCATTCCCCCAAGTCTCCCGATATAAATGGTACCTCACTTGTGTGGGTAGGCCTAGCACCCGCGACAGGATATGCCCCAAAACACAACGTGGACACATCACAGAAAATAGAGCTGTTTTTTGCAAAGTGGCTACCTGTAGATTTTAGCCTCTAGCTCAGCCGGCACCTAGGGAAACCTACCAATCCTGTGCATTTTTGAAAACTAAAGACCTAGGGGAATCTAAGAAGGGGTGACTTGTGGGGCTCTGACCAGGTTCTGTTACCCAGAATCCTTTGCAAACCTCAAAATGTGGCTAAAAAAACACATTTTCCTCACATTTCAGTGACAGAAAGTTCTGGAATCTGAGAGGAGCCACAAATTTCCTTCCACCCAGCTTTCCCCCAAGTCTCCCGATAAAAATATAACCTCACTTGTGTGGGTAGACCTAGCGCCCGCGACAGGAAACGCCCCAAAACGCAACGTGGACACATACCATTTTTTGAAAGAAAACAGAGGTGTTTTTTGCAAAGTACCTACCTGTAGATTTTGGCCTCTAGCTCAGCCGGCACCCAGGGAAACCTACCAAACCTGTGCATTTCTTAAAACTAGAGACCTAGGGGAATCCAAGATGGGGTAACTTGTGGGGCTCTGACCAGGTTCTGTTACCCAGAATCCTTTGCAAACCTCAAAATTTGGCTAAAAAAACACATTTTCCTCACATTTCGGTAACAAAAAGTTCTGGAATCTGAGAGGAGCCACAAATTTCCATCCACACAGCATTCCCCCAAGTCTCCCGATAAAAATGATACCTCACTTGTGTGGGTACGCCTATCGCCCGCGACAGGAAACACCCGAAAACACAACTTGGACACATCCCATTTTTTAAAAGAAAACAGAGCTGTTTTTTGGAAAGTGCCTACCTGTAGATTTTGGCCTCTAGCTCAGCCGGCACCTAGGGAAACCGACCAAACCTGTGCATTTTTTAAAACTAGAGACCTTGGGGAATCCAAGATGGTGTGACTTGTGGGGCTTTGACCAGGTTCTGTTACCCAGAATCCTTTGCAAACCTCAAAATTTGGTTAAAAAAACACATTTTCCTCACATTTTGGTGACAGAAAGTTCTGGAATCTGGGAGGAGCCACAAATTTACTATCACCCAGCGTTCCCCCAAGTCTCCATATAAAAATGGTACCTCACTTGTGTGGGTAGGCCTAGCGCCCGCGACAGGATATGCCCCAAAACACAACGTGGACACATCACAGACAACAGAGCTGTTTTTTGCAAAGTACCTACCTGTAGATTTTGGCCTCTAGCTCAGCCGGCACCTAGGGAAACCTACCAAACCTGTGCATTTTTTTAAACTAGAGACCTAGGGGAATCCAAGATGGGGTGACTTGTGGGGCTCTGACCAGGTTCTGTTACCCAGAATCCTTTGCAAACCTCACAATTTGGCTAAAAAAACATATTTTCCTTACATTTCGGTGACTGAAAGTTCTGGAATCTGAGAGGAGCCACAAATTTCCTTCCACCCAGCGTTCCCCCCAGTCTCCCGATATAAATGGTACCTCACTTGTGTGGGGAGGCCTAGCACCCGCGACAGGATATGCCCCAAAACACAACATTGACACATCACAGAAAACAGAGCTGTTTTTTGCAAAGTCCCTACCTGTAGATTTTGGCCTCTAGCTCAGCCGGCACCTAGGGAAACCTACCAAACCTGTGCATTTTTGAAAACTAGAGACCTAGGGGAATCCAAGATGGGGTGACTTTTGAGGCTCTGACCCGGTTCTGTTACCCAGAATCCTTTGCAAACCTCAAATTTTGGCTAAAAAAACGCATTTTCCTCACATTTCGGTGACAGAAAGTTCTGGAATCTGAGAGGAGCCACAAGTTTCCTTCCACCCAACGTTCCTCCAAGTCTCCCGATAAATATGATACCTCACTTGTGTGGGTAGGCCTAGCGCCCGCGACAGGAAATGTCCCAAAACGCAACGTGGACACATACCATTTTTTGAAAGAAAATAGAGGTGTTTTTTGCAAAGTACCTACCTGTAGATTTTGGCCTCTAGCTCAGCCGGCACCTAGGGAAACCTACCAAACCTGTGCATTTTTTAAAACTAGAGACCTAGGGGAATCCAAGATGGGGTAGCTTGTGGGGCTCTGACCAGGTTCTGTTACCCAGAATCCTTTGCAAACCTCAAAATTTGGCTTTCCTTACATTTCGGTGACAGAAAGTTCTGGAATCTGAGAGGAGCCACAAATTTCCTTCCACCCAGCGTTCCCCCAAGTCTCCCGATATAAATTGTACCTCAGTTGTGTGGGTAGGCCTAGCGCCCACGACAGGATATGCCCCAGAACACAACGTGGACACATCACAGAAAACAGAGCTGTTTTTTGCAAAGTGCCTACCTGTAGATTTTGGCCTCTAGCTCAGCCGGCACCTAGGGAAACCTACGAAAACTGTGCATTTGTGAAAACTAGAGACCTAGGGGAATCCAAGATGGGGTGACTTGTGGGGCTCTGACCAGGTTCTGGTACTCAGAATCCTTTTCAAACCTCAAAAATTGGCTAAAAAACACATTTTCCTCACATTTCGGTGACAGAAAGTTCTGGAATCGGAGAGGAGCCACAAATTTCCTTCCACCCAGCGTTCCCCCAAGTCTCCAGATAAAAATGGTACCTCACTTGTGTGTGTAGGCCTAGCGCCCGCGACAGGAAACACCCCAAAACACAACGTGGACACATCGCATTTTTTTAAAAAAAACAGAGCTGTTTTTTGCAAAGTGCCTACCTGTAGATTTTGGCCTCTAGCTCAGCCGGCACCTAGGGAAACCTACCAAACCTGTGCATTTTTGAAAACTAGAGACCTAGGGGAATCCAAGATGGGGTGACTTGTGGGGCTCTGACCAGGTTCTGGTACCCAGAATCCTTTTCAAACCTCAAAATTTGGCTAAAAAACAAATTTTCCTCACATTTCGGTGACAGAAAGTTCTGGAATCTGAGAGGAGCCACAAATTTCCTTCCACCCAGCGTTCCCCCAAGTCTCCCGATAAAAATGATACCTCACTTGTGTGGGTAGGCCTAGCGCCCGCGACAGGAAACACCCCAAAACACAACGTGGACACATCGCATTTTTTTAAAGAAAACAGAGCTGTTTTTTGCAAAGTGCATACCTGTAGATTTTGGCCTCTAGCTCAGCCGGCACCAAGGGAAACCTGCCAAACATGTGCATTTGTGAAAACTAGAGACCTAGGGGAATCCAAGATGGGGTGACTTGTGGGGCTCTGACCAGGTTCTGTTACCCAGAATCCTTTGCAAATCTCAAAATGTGGCTAAAAAAACACATTTTCCTCACATTTCGGTGACAGAAATTTCTGGAATCTGATGGGAGCCACAAATTTCCTTCCACCCAGCGTTCCTCCAAGTCTCCAGATAAAAATGGTACCTCACTTGTGTGGGTATGCCTAGCGCCCGCGACAGGATATGCCCCAAAACACAACATGGACACATCACAGAAAACAGAGCTGTTTTTTGCAAAGTACCTACCTGTAGATTTTGGCCTCTAGCTCAGCCGGCACCTAGGTAAACCTACCAAACCTGTGCATTTTTGAAAGCTAGAGACCTAGGGGAATCCAAGATGGGGTGACTTGTGGGGCTCTGACCAGGTTCTGTTACCCAGAATCCTTTGCAAACCCCAATATTTGGCTAAAAAAACATATTTTCCTTACATTTCGGTTACAGAAAGTTCTGGAATCTGAGAGGAGCCACCAATTTCCTTCCACCCAGCATTCCCCCAAGTCTCCCGATATAAATGGTACCTCACTTGTGTGGGTAGGCCTAGCACCCGTGACAGGATATGCCCCAAAACACAACGTGGACACATCACAGAAAATAGAGCTGTTTTTTGCAAAGTGGCTACCTGTAGATTTTAGCCTCTAGCTCAGCCGGCACCTAGGGAAACCTACCAAACCTGTGCATTTTTAAAAACTAGAGACCTAGGGGAATCCAAGATGGGGTGACTTGTGGGGCTCTGACCAGGTTCTGTTACCCAGAATCCTTTGCAAACCTCAAAATGTGGCTAAAAAAACACATTTTCCTCACATTTCAGTGACAGAAAGTTCTGGAATCTGAGAGGAGCCACAAATTTCCTTCCACCCAGCTTTCCCCCAAGTCTCCCGATAAAAATATAACCTCACTTGTGTGGGTAGACCTAGCGCCCGCGACAGGAAACGCCCCAAAACGCAACGTGGACACATACCATTTTTTGAAAGAAAACAGAGGTGTTTTTTGCAAAGTACCTACCTGTAGATTTTGGCCTCTAGCTCAGCCGGCACCCAGGGAAACCTACCAAACCTGTGCATTTCTTAAAACTAGAGACCTAGGGGAATCCAAGATGGGGTAACTTGTGGGGCTCTGACCAGGTTCTGTTACCCAGAATCCTTTGCAAACCTCAAAATTTGGCTAAAAAAACATATTTTCCTCACATTTCGGTGACAGAAAGTTCTGGAATCTGAGAGGAGCCACAAATTTCCTTCCACTCAGCGTTTCCCCAAGTCTCCCGATAAAAATGATACCTCACTTGTGTGCGTAGGCCTAGCAGCCGCGACAGAAGACGCCCCAAAACACAACGTGGACACATCCCATTTTTTGAAAGAAAATGGAGCTGTTTTTTGCAAAGTGCCTACCTGTAGATTTTGGCCTCTACCTCAGCCGACACCTAGGGAAACTTACCAAACCTGTGCATTTTTAAAAACTAGAGACCTAGGGGAATCCAAGATGGGGTGACTTGTGGGGCTCTGACCAGGTTCTGTTACCCAGAATCCTTTGCAAACATCAGATTTTGCCTAAAAAAACATATTTTCCTCACATTTCGGTGACAGAAAGTTCTGGAATCTGAAAGGAGCCACAAATTTCCTTCCACCCAGCGTTCCCGGAGTCTCCCGATGAAAATTATACCTCACTTGTGTGGGTAGGCATAGCTCCCGCGACAGGAAACGCCCCAAAATACAACGTGGACACATCCCATTTTTTTAAAGAAAACAGAGCTGTTTTTTGCAAAGTGCCTACCTGTAGATTTTGGCCTCTAACTCAGCCGGCACCTAGAGAAACTTACCAAACCTGTGCATTTTTGAAAACTAGAGACCTAGGGGAATCCAAGATGGGGTGACTTGTGGGGCTCTGACCAGGTTCTGTTACCCAGAATCCTTTGCAAACATCAGATTTTGGCTAAAAAAACATATTTTCCTCACATTTCGGTGACAGAAAGTTCTGGAATCTGAGAGGAACCACAAGTTTCCTTCCACCCAACGTTTCCCCAAGTCTCCCGATAAATATGATACCTCACTTGTGTGGGTAGGCCTAGCGCCCGCGACAGGAAACGCCCCAAAACGCAACGTGGACACATACCATTTTTTGAAAGAAAATAGAGGTGTTTTTTGCAAAGTATCTACCTGTAGATTTTGGCCTCTAGCTCAGCCGGCACCTAGGGAAACCTATCAAACCTGTGCATTTTTTAAAACTAGAGACCTAGGGGAATCCAAGATGGGGTAACTTGTGGGGCTCTGACCAGGTTCTGTTACCCAGAATCCTTTGCAAACCTCAAAATTTGGCTTTCCTTACATTTCGGTGACAGAAAGTTCTGGAATCTGAGAGGAGCCACAAATTTCCTTCCACCCAGCGTTCCCCCAAGCCTCCCGATATAAATGGTACCTCACTTGTGTGGGTAGGCCTAGCGCCCGCGACAGGATATGTCCCAAAACACAACGTGGACACATCACAGAAAACAGAGCTGTTTATTGCAAAGTGCCTACCTGTAGATTTTGGCCTCTAGCTCAGCCGGCACCTAGGGAAACCTACCAAACCTGTGCATTTTTGAAAACTAGAGACCTAGGGGAATCCAAGATGGGGTGACTTTTGAGGCTCTGACCCGGTTCTGTTACCCAGAATCCTTTGCAAACCTCAAATTTTGGCTAAAAAAACGCATTTTCCTCACATTTCGGTGACAGAAAGTTCTGGAATCTGAGAGGAGCCACAAGTTTCCTTCCACCCAACGTTCCTCCAAGTCTCCCGATAAATATGATACCTCACTTGTGTGGGTAGGCCTAGTGCCCGCGACAGGAAATGCCCCAAAACGCAACGTGGACACATACCATTTTTTGAAAGAAAATAGAGGTGTTTTTTGCAAAGTACCTACCTGTAGATTTTGGCCTCTAGCTCAGCCGGCACCTAGGGAAACCTACCAAACCTGTGCATTTTTTAAAACTAGAGACCAAGGGGAATCCAAGATGGGGTAACTTGTGGGGCTCTGACCAGGTTCTGTTACCCAGAATCCTTTGCAAACCTCAAAATTTGGCTTTCCTTACATTTCGGTGACAGAAAGTTCTGGAATCTGAGAGGAGCCACAAATTTCCTTCCACCCAGCGTTCCTCCAAGTCTCCCGATATAAATTGTACCTCAGTTGTGTGGGTAGGCCTAGCGCCCATGACAGGATATGCCCCAAAACACAACGTGGACACATCACAGAAAACAGAGCTGTTTTTTGCAAAGTGCCTACCTGTAGATTTTGGCCTCTAGCTCAGCCGGCACCTAGTGAAACCTACGAAAACTGTGCATTTTTGAAAACTAGAGACCTAGGGGAATCCAAGATGGGGTGACTTGTGGGGCTCTGACCAGGTTCTGGTACTCAGAATCCTTTTCAAACCTCAAAAATTGGCTAAAAAACACATTTTCCTCACATTTCGGTGACAGAAAGTTCTGGAATCGGAGAGGAGCCACAAATTTCCTTCCACCCAGCGTTACCCCAAGTCTCCAGATAAAAATGGTACCTCACTTGTGTGGGTAGGCCTAGCGCCCGCGACAGGAAACACCCCAAAACACAACGTGGACACATCGCATTTTTTGAAAGAAAACAGAGCTGTTTTTTGCAAAGTGCCTACCTGTAGATTTTGGCCTCTAGCTCAGCCGGCACCTAGGGAAACCTACCAAACCTGTGCATTTTTGAAAACTAGAGACCTAGTGGAATCCAAGATGGGGTGACTTGTGGGGCTCTGACCAGGTTCTGGTACCCAGAATCCTTTTCAAACCTCAAAATTTGGCTAAAAAACAAATTTTCCTCACATTTCAGTGACAGAAAGTTCTGGAATCTGAGAGGAGCCACAAATTTCCTTCCACCCAGCGTTCCCCCAAGTCTCCCGATAAAAATGATACCTCACTTGTGTGGGTAGGCCTAGCGCCCGCGACAGGAAACACCCCAAAACACAACGTGGACACATCGCATTTTTTTAAGGAAAACAGAGCTGTTTTTTGCAAAGTGCATACCTGTAGATTTTGGCCTCTAGCTCAGCCGGCACCAAGGGAAACCTGCCAAACCTGTCCATTTGTGAAAACTAGAGACCTAGGGGAATCCAAGATGGGGTGACTTGTAGGGCTCTGACCAGGTTCTGTTACCCAGAATCCTTTGCAAATCTCAAAATGTGGCTAAAAAAACACATTTTCCTCACATTTCGGTGACAGAAAGTTCTGGAATCTGATGGGAGCCACAAATTTCCTTCCACCCAGCGTTCCCCCAAGTCTCCAGATAAAAATGGTACCTCACTTGTGTGGGTATGCCTAGCGCCCGCGACAGGATATGCCCCAAAACACAACATGGACACATCACAGAAAACAGAGCTGTTTTTTGCAAAGTACCTACCTGTAGATTTTGGCCTCTAGCTCAGCCGGCACCTAGGTAAACCTACCAAACCTGTGCATTTTTGAAAACTAGAGACCTAGGGGAATCCAAGATGGGGTGACTTGTGGGGCTCTGACCAGGTTCTGTTACCCAGAATCCTTTGCAAACCCCAATATTTGGCTAAAAAAACATATTTTCCTTACATTTCGGTTACAGAAAGTTCTGGAATCTGAGAGGAGCCACCAATTTCCTTCCACCCAGCATTCCCCCAAGTCTCCCGATATAAATGGTACCTCACTTGTGTGGGTAGGCCTAGCACCCGCGACAGGATATGCCCCAAAACACAACGTGGACACATCACAGAAAATAGAGCTGTTTTTTGCAAAGTGGCTACCTGTAGATTTTAGCCTCTAGCTCAGCCGGCACCTAGGGAAACCTACCAAACCTGTGCATTTTTGAAAACTAAAGACCTAGGGGAATCTAAGAAGGGGTGACTTGTGGGGCTCTGACCAGGTTCTGTTACCCAGAATCCTTTGCAAACCTCAAAATGTGGCTAAAAAAACACATTTTCCTCACATTTCAGTGACAGAAAGTTCTGGAATCTGAGAGGAGCCACAAATTTCCTTCCACCCAGCTTTCCCCCAAGTCTCCCGATAAAAATATAACCTCACTTGTGTGGGTAGACCCAGCGCCCGCGACAGGAAACGCCCCAAAACGCAACGTGGACACATACCATTTTTTGAAAGAAAACAGAGGTGTTTTTTGCAAAGTACCTACCTGTAGATTTTGGCCTCTAGCTCAGCCGGCACCCAGGGAAACCTACCAAACCTGTGCATTTCTTAAAACTAGAGACCTAGGGGAATCCAAGATGGGGTAACTTGTGGGGCTCTGACCAGGTTCTGTTACCCAGAATCCTTTACAAACCTCAAAATTTGGCTAAAAAAACATATTTTCCTCACATTTCGGTGACAGAAAGTTCTGGAATCTGAGAGGAGCCACAAATTTCCTTCCACTCAGCGTTTCCCCAAGTCTCCCGATAAAAATGATACCTCACTTGTGTGCGTAGGCCTAGCAGCCGCGACAGAAGACGCCCCAAAACACAACGTGGACACATCCCATTTTTTGAAAGAAAATGGAGCTGTTTTTTGCAAAGTGCCTACCTGTAGATTTTGGCCTCTACCTCAGCCGGCACCTAGGGAAACTTACCAAACCTGTGCATTTTTAAAAACTAGAGACCTAGGGGAATCCAAGATGGGGTGACTTGTGGGGCTCTGACCAGGTTCTGTTACCCAGAATCCTTTGCAAACATCAGATTTTGCCTAAAAAAACATATTTTCCTCACATTTCGGTGACAGAAAGTTCTGGAATCTGAAAGGAGCCACAAATTTCCTTCCACCCAGCGTTCCCGGAGTCTCCCGATGAAAATTATACCTCACTTGTGTGGGTAGGCCTAGCTCCCGCGACAGGAAACGCCCCAAAATACAACGTGGACACATCCCATTTTTTTAAAGAAAACAGAGCTGTTTTTTGCAAAGTGCCTACCTGTAGGTTTTGGCCTCTAACTCAGCCGGCACCTAGAGAAACTTACCAAACCTGTGCATTTTTGAAAACTAGAGACCTAGGGGAATCCAAGATGGGGTGACTTGTGGGGCTCTGACCAGGTTCTGTTACCCAGAATCCTTTGCAAACATCAGATTTTGGCTAAAAAAACATATTTTCCTCACATTTCGGTGACAGAAAGTTCTGGAATCTGAGAGGAGCCACAAATTTCCTTCCACACAGCGTTCCCCCAAGTCTCCCGATAAAAATGATACCTCACTTGTGTGGGTAGGCCTAGCGCCCGCGACAGCAAACAACCCAAAACACAACATGGACACATCCCATTTTTTTAAAGAAAACAGAGCTGTTTTTTGCAAAGTGCCTACCTGTAGATTTTGGCCTCTAGCTCAGCCGGCACCTAGGGAAACCTACCAAACCTGTGCATTTTTGAAAACTAGAGACCTAGGGGAATCCAAGATGGGGTGACTTTTGAGGCTCTGACCCGGTTCTGTTACCCAAAATCCTTTGCAAACCTCAAATTTTGGCTAAAAAAACACATTTTCCTCACATTTCGGTGACAGAAAGTTCTGGAATCTGAGAGGAGCCACAAGTTTCCTTCCACCCAACGTTCCCCCAAGTCTCCCGATAAATATGATACCTCACTTGTGTGGGTAGGCCTAGCGCCCGCGACAGGAAACGCCCCAAAACGCAACGTGGACACATACCATTTTTTGAAAGAAAATAGAGGTGTTTTTTGCAAAGTACCTACCTGTAGATTTTGGCCTCTAGCTCAGCCGGCACCTAGGGAAACCTACCAAACCTGTTCATTTTTGAAAACTAGAGACCTAGGGGAATCCAAGATGGGGTGACTTGTGGGGCTCTGACCAGGTTCTGTTACCCAGAATCCTTTGCAAATCTCAAAATGTGGCTAAAAAAACATATTTTCCTCACATTTCGGTGACAGAAAGTTCTGGAATCTGAAGGGAGCCACAAATTTCCTTCCACCCAGCGTTCCCCTAAGTCTCCAGATAAAAATGGTACCTCACTTGTGTGGGTAGGCCTAGCACCCGCGACAGGATATGCCCCAAAACACAACATGGACACATCACAGAAAACAGAGCTGTTTTTTGCAAAGTACCTACCTGTAGATTTTGGCCTCTAGCTCAGCCGGCACCAAGGGAAACCTACCTAACCTGTGCATTTTTGAAAACTAGAGACCTAGGGGAATCCAAGATGGGGTGACTTGTGGGGCTCTGACCAGGTTCTGGTACTCAGAATCCTTTTCAAACCTCAAAAATTTGCTAAAAAACACATTTTCCTCACATTTCGGTGACAGAAAGTTCTGGAATCGGAGAGGAGCCACAAATTTCCTTCCACCCAGCGTTCCCCCAAGTCTCCAGATAAAAATGGTACCTCACTTGTGTGGGTAGGCCTAGCGCCCGCGACAGGAAACACCCCAAAACACAACGTGGACACATCGCATTTTTTGAAAGAAAACAGAGCTGTTTTTTGCAAAGTGCCTACCTGTAGATTTTGGCCTCTAGCTCAGCCGGCACCTAGGGAAACCTACCAAACCTGTGCATTTTTGAAAACTAGAGACCTAGTGGAATCCAAGATGGGGTGACTTGTGGGGCTCTGACCAGGTTCTGGTACCCAGAATCCTTTTCAAACCTCAAAATTTGGCTAAAAAACAAATTTTCCTCACATTTCGGTGACAGAAAGTTCTGGAATCTGAGAGGAGCCACAAATTTCCTTCCACCCAGCGTTCCCCCAAGTCTCCCGATAAAAATGATACCTCACTTGTGTGGGTAGGCCTAGCGCCCGCGACAGGAAACACCCCAAAACACAACGTGGACACATCGCATTTTTTTAAGGAAAACAGAGCTGTTTTTTGCAAAGTGCATACCTGTAGATTTTGGCCTCTAGCTCAGCCGGCACCAAGGGAAACCTGCCAAACCTGTCCATTTGTGAAAACTAGAGACCTAGGGGAATCCAAGATGGGGTGACTTGTGGGGCTCTGACCAGGTTCTGTTACCCAGAATCCTTTGCAAATCTCAAAATGTGGCTAAAAAAACACATTTTCCTCACATTTCGGTGACAGAAAGTTCTGGAATCTGATGGGAGCCACAAATTTCCTTCCACCCAGCGTTCCCCCAAGTCTCCAGATAAAAATGGTACCTCACTTGTGTGGGTATGCCTAGCGCCCGCGACAGGATATGCCCCAAAACACAACATGGACACATCACAGAAAACAGAGCTGTTTTTTGCAAAGTACCTACCTGTAGATTTTGGCCTCTAGCTCAGCCGGCACCTAGGTAAACCTACCAAACCTGTGCATTTTTGAAAACTAGAGACCTAGGGGAATCCAAGATGGGGTGACTTGTGGGGCTCTGACCAGGTTCTGTTACCCAGAATCCTTTGCAAACCCCAATATTTGGCTAAAAAAACATATTTTCCTTACATTTCGGTTACAGAAAGTTCTGGAATCTGAGAGGAGCCACCAATTTCCTTCCACCCAGCATTTCCCCAAGTCTCCCGATATAAATGGTACCTCACTTGTGTGGGTAGGCCTAGCACCCGCGACAGGATATGCCCCAAAACACAACGTGGACACATCACAGAAAATAGAGCTGTTTTTTGCAAAGTGGCTACCTGTAGATTTTAGCCTCTAGCTCAGCCGGCACCTAGGGAAACCTACCAAACCTGTGCATTTTTGAAAACTAAAGACCTAGGGGAATCTAAGAAGGGGTGACTTGTGGGGCTCTGACCAGGTTCTGTTACCCAGAATCCTTTGCAAACCTCAAAATGTGGCTAAAAAAACACATTTTCCTCACATTTCAGTGACAGAAAGTTCTGGAATCTGAGAGGAGCCACAAATTTCCTTCCACCCAGCTTTCCCCCAAGTCTCCCGATAAAAATATAACCTCACTTGTGTGGGTAGACCCAGCGCCCGCGACAGGAAACGCCCCAAAACGCAACGTGGACACATACCATTTTTTGAAAGAAAACAGAGGTGTTTTTTGCAAAGTACCTACCTGTAGATTTTGGCCTCTAGCTCAGCCGGCACCCAGGGAAACCTACCAAACCTGTGCATTTCTTAAAACTAGAGACCTAGGGGAATCCAAGATGGGGTAACTTGTGGGGCTCTGACCAGGTTCTGTTACCCAGAATCCTTTACAAACCTCAAAATTTGGCTAAAAAAACATATTTTCCTCACATTTCGGTGACAGAAAGTTCTGGAATCTGAGAGGAGCCACAAATTTCCTTCCACTCAGCGTTTCCCCAAGTCTCCCGATAAAAATGATACCTCACTTGTGTGCGTAGGCCTAGCAGCCGCGACAGAAGACGCCCCAAAACACAACGTGGACACATCCCATTTTTTGAAAGAAAATGGAGCTGTTTTTTGCAAAGTGCCTACCTGTAGATTTTGGCCTCTACCTCAGCCGGCACCTAGGGAAACTTACCAAACCTGTGCATTTTTAAAAACTAGAGACCTAGGGGAATCCAAGATGGGGTGACTTGTGGGGCTCTGACCAGGTTCTGTTACCCAGAATCCTTTGCAAACATCAGATTTTGCCTAAAAAAACATATTTTCCTCACATTTCGGTGACAGAAAGTTCTGGAATCTGAAAGGAGCCACAAATTTCCTTCCACCCAGCGTTCCCGGAGTCTCCCGATGAAAATTATACCTCACTTGTGTGGGTAGGCCTAGCTCCCGCGACAGGAAACGCCCCAAAATACAACGTGGACACATCCCATTTTTTTAAAGAAAACAGAGCTGTTTTTTGCAAAGTGCCTACCTGTAGGTTTTGGCCTCTAACTCAGCCGGCACCTAGAGAAACTTACCAAACCTGTGCATTTTTGAAAACTAGAGACCTAGGGGAATCCAAGATGGGGTGACTTGTGGGGCTCTGACCAGGTTCTGTTACCCAGAATCCTTTGCAAACATCAGATTTTGGCTAAAAAAACATATTTTCCTCACATTTCGGTGACAGAAAGTTCTGGAATCTGAGAGGAGCCACAAATTTCCTTCCACCCAGCGTTCCCCCAAGTCTCCCGATAAAAATGATACCTCACTTGTGTGGGTAGGCCTAGCGCCCGCGACAGCAAACAACCCAAAACACAACATGGACACATCCCATTTTTTTAAAGAAAACAGAGCTGTTTTTTGCAAAGTGCCTACCTGTAGATTTTGGCCTCTAGCTCAGCCGGCACCTAGGGAAACCTACCAAACCTGTGCATTTTTGAAAACTAGAGACCTAGGGGAATCCAAGATGGGGTGACTTTTGAGGCTCTGACCCGGTTCTGTTACCCAAAATCCTTTGCAAACCTCAAAATGTGGCTAAAAAAACACATTTTCCTCACATTTCAGTGACAGAAAGTTCTGGAATCTGAGAGGAGCCACAAATTTCCTTCCACCCAGCTTTCCCCCAAGTCTCCCGATAAAAATATAACCTCACTTGTGTGGGTAGACCCAGCGCCCGCGACAGGAAACGCCCCAAAACGCAACGTGGACACATACCATTTTTTGAAAGAAAACAGAGGTGTTTTTTGCAAAGTACCTACCTGTAGATTTTGGCCTCTAGCTCAGCCGGCACCCAGGGAAACCTACCAAACCTGTGCATTTCTTAAAACTAGAGACCTAGGGGAATCCAAGATGGGGTAACTTGTGGGGCTCTGACCAGGTTCTGTTACCCAGAATCCTTTACAAACCTCAAAATTTGGCTAAAAAAACATATTTTCCTCACATTTCGGTGACAGAAAGTTCTGGAATCTGAGAGGAGCCACAAATTTCCTTCCACTCAGCGTTTCCCCAAGTCTCCCGATAAAAATGATACCTCACTTGTGTGCGTAGGCCTAGCAGCCGCGACAGAAGACGCCCCAAAACACAACGTGGACACATCCCATTTTTTGAAAGAAAATGGAGCTGTTTTTTGCAAAGTGCCTACCTGTAGATTTTGGCCTCTACCTCAGCCGGCACCTAGGGAAACTTACCAAACCTGTGCATTTTTAAAAACTAGAGACCTAGGGGAATCCAAGATGGGGTGACTTGTGGGGCTCTGACCAGGTTCTGTTACCCAGAATCCTTTGCAAACATCAGATTTTGCCTAAAAAAACATATTTTCCTCACATTTCGGTGACAGAAAGTTCTGGAATCTGAAAGGAGCCACAAATTTCCTTCCACCCAGCGTTCCCGGAGTCTCCCGATGAAAATTATACCTCACTTGTGTGGGTAGGCCTAGCTCCCGCGACAGGAAACGCCCCAAAATACAACGTGGACACATCCCATTTTTTTAAAGAAAACAGAGCTGTTTTTTGCAAAGTGCCTACCTGTAGGTTTTGGCCTCTAACTCAGCCGGCACCTAGAGAAACTTACCAAACCTGTGCATTTTTGAAAACTAGAGACCTAGGGGAATCCAAGATGGGGTGACTTGTGGGGCTCTGACCAGGTTCTGTTACCCAGAATCCTTTGCAAACATCAGATTTTGGCTAAAAAAACATATTTTCCTCACATTTCGGTGACAGAAAGTTCTGGAATCTGAGAGGAGCCACAAATTTCCTTCCACCCAGCGTTCCCCCAAGTCTCCCGATAAAAATGATACCTCACTTGTGTGGGTAGGCCTAGCGCCCGCGACAGCAAACAACCCAAAACACAACATGGACACATCCCATTTTTTTAAAGAAAACAGAGCTGTTTTTTGCAAAGTGCCTACCTGTAGATTTTGGCCTCTAGCTCAGCCGGCACCTAGGGAAACCTACCAAACCTGTGCATTTTTGAAAACTAGAGACCTAGGGGAATCCAAGATGGGGTGACTTTTGAGGCTCTGACCCGGTTCTGTTACCCAAAATCCTTTGCAAACCTCAAATTTTGGCTAAAAAATCGCATTTTCCTCACATTTCGGTGACAGAAAGTTCTGGAATCTGAGAGGAGCCACAAGTTTCCTTCCACCCAACGTTCCCCCAAGTCTCCCGATAAATATGATACCTCACTTGTGTGGGTAGGCCTAGCGCCCGCGACAGGAAACGCCCCAAAACGCAACGTGGACACATACCATTTTTTGAAAGAAAATAGAGGTGTTTTTTGCAAAGTACCTACCTGTAGATTTTGGCCTCTAGCTCAGCCGGCACCTAGGGAAACCTACCAAACCTGTTCATTTTTGAAAACTAGAGACCTAGGGGAATCCAAGATGGGGTGACTTGTGGGGCTCTGACCAGGTTCTGTTACCCAGAATCCTTTGCAAATCTCAAAATGTGGCTAAAAAAACATATTTTCCTCACATTTCGGTGACAGAAAGTTCTGGAATCTGAAGGGAGCCACAAATTTCCTTCCACCCAGCGTTCCCCTAAGTCTCCAGATAAAAATGGTACCTCACTTGTGTGGGTAGGCCTAGCACCCGCGACAGGATATGCCCCAAAACACAACATGGACACATCACAGAAAACAGAGCTGTTTTTTGCAAAGTACCTACCTGTAGATTTTGGCCTCTAGCTCAGCCGGCACCAAGGGAAACCTACCTAACCTGTGCATTTTTGAAAACTAGAGACCTAGGGGAATCTAAGATAGGGTGACTTGTGGTGCTCTGACCAGGTTCTGTTACCCAGAATCCTTTGCAAACCTCAATATTTGGCTAAAAAAACATTTTTTCCTTACATTTCGGTTACAGAAAGTTCTGGAATCTGAGAGAAGCCACCAATTTCCTTCCACCCAGCATTCCCCCAAGTGTCCCGATATAAATGGTACCTCACTTGTGTAGGTAGGCCTAGCGCCCGCGACAGGATATGCCCCAAAACACAATGTGGACACTTCACAGAAAACAGAGCTGTTTTTTGCAAAGTGGCTACCTGTAGATTTTGGCCTCTAGCTCAGCCGGCACCCAGGGAAACCTACCAAACCTGTGCATTTCTTAAAACTAGAGACCTAGGGGAATCCAAGATGGGGTAACTTGTGGGGCTCTGACCAGGTTCTGTTACCCAGAATCCTTTACAAACCTCAAAATTTGGCTAAAAAAACATATTTTCCTCACATTTCGGTGACAGAAAGTTCTGGAATCTGAGAGGAGCCACAAATTTCCTTCCACTCAGCGTTTCCCCAAGTCTCCCGATAAAAATGATACCTCACTTGTGTGCGTAGGCCTAGCAGCCGCGACAGAAGACGCCCCAAAACACAACGTGGACACATCCCATTTTTTGAAAGAAAATGGAGCTGTTTTTTGCAAAGTGCCTACCTGTAGATTTTGGCCTCTACCTCAGCCGGCACCTAGGGAAACTTACCAAACCTGTGCATTTTTAAAAACTAGAGACCTAGGGGAATCCAAGATGGGGTGACTTGTGGGGCTCTGACCAGGTTCTGTTACCCAGAATCCTTTGCAAACATCAGATTTTGCCTAAAAAAACATATTTTCCTCACATTTCGGTGACAGAAAGTTCTGGAATCTGAAAGGAGCCACAAATTTCCTTCCACCCAGCGTTCCCGGAGTCTCCCGATGAAAATTATACCTCACTTGTGTGGGTAGGCCTAGCTCCCGCGACAGGAAACGCCCCAAAATACAACGTGGACACATCCCATTTTTTTAAAGAAAACAGAGCTGTTTTTTGCAAAGTGCCTACCTGTAGGTTTTGGCCTCTAACTCAGCCGGCACCTAGAGAAACTTAACAAACCTGTGCATTTTTGAAAACTAGAGACCTAGGGGAATCCAAGATGGGGTGACTTGTGGGGCTCTGACCAGGTTCTGTTACCCAGAATCCTTTGCAAACATCAGATTTTGGCTAAAAAAACATATTTTCCTCACATTTCGGTGACTGAAAGTTCTGGAATCTGAGAGGAGCCACAAATTATCTTCCACCCAGCGTTCCCCCAAGTCTCCCGATAAAAATGATACCTCACTTGTGTGGGTAGGCCTAGCGCCCGCGACAGCAAACAACCCAAAACACAACATGGACACATCCCATTTTTTTAAAGAAAACAGAGCTGTTTTTTGCAAAGTGCCTACCTGTAGATTTTGGCCTCTAGCTCAGCCGGCACCTAGGGAAACCTACCAAACCTGTGCATTTTTGAAAACTAGAGACCTAGGGGAATCCAAGATGGGGTGACTTTTGAGGCTCTGACCCGGTTCTGTTACCCAAAATCCTTTGCAAACCTCAAATTTTGGCTAAAAAAACGCATTTTCCTCACATTTCGGTGACAGAAAGTTCTGGAATCTGAGAGGAGCCACAAGTTTCCTTCCACCCAACGTTCCCCCAAGTCTCCCGATAAATATGATACCTCACTTGTGTGGGTAGGCCTAGCGCCCGCGACAGGAAACGCCCCAAAACACAACGTGGACACATACCATTTTTTGAAAGAAAATAGAGGTGTTTTTTGCAAAGTACCTACCTGTAGATTTTGGCCTCTAGCTCAGCCGGCACCTAGGGAAACCTACCAAACCTGTGCATTTTTTAAAACTAGAGATCTAGGGGAATCCAAGATGGGGTAACTTGTGGGGCTCTGACCAGGTTCTGTTACCCAGAATCCTTTGCAAACCTCAAAATTTGGCTTTCCTTACATTTCGGTGACAGAAAGTTCTGGAATCTGAGAGGAGCCACAAATTTCCTTCCACCCAGCGTTCCCCCTAGCCTCCCGATATAAATGGTACCTCACTTGTGTGGGTAGGCCTAGCGCCGGCGACAGGATATGTCCCAAAACACAACGTGGACACATCACAGAAAACAGAGCTGTTTATTGCAAAGTGCCTACCTGTAGATTTTGGCCTTTAGCTCAGCCGGCACCTAGGGAAACCTACCAAACCTGTGCATTTTTTAAAACTAGAGACCAGGGGGAATCTAAGAAGGGGTGACTTGTGGGGCTCTGACCAGGTTCTGTTACCCAGAATCCTTTGCAAACCTCAAAATTTGGCTAAAAAACACATTTTCCTCACATTTCGGTGACAGAAAGTTCTGGAATCGGACAGGAGCCACAAATTTCCTTCCACCCAGCGTTCCCCCAAGTCTCCCGATAAAAATGATACCTCACTTGTGTGGGTAGGCCTAGCGCCCGCGACAGGAAACACCCCAAAACACAACGTGGACAAATCGCATTTTTTGAAAGAAAACAGAGCTGTTTTTTGCAAAGTGCCTACCTGTAGATTTTGGCCTCTAGCTCATCCGGCACCTAGGGAAACCTACCAAACCTGTGCATTTTTGAAAACTAGAGACCTAGGGGAATCCAAGATGGGGTGACTTGTGGGGCTCTGACCAGGTTCTGTTACCCAGAATCCTTTGCAAATCTCAAAATGTGGCTAAAAAAACATATTTTCCTCACATTTCGGTGACAGAAAGTTCTGGAATCTGATGGGAGCCACAAATTTCCTTCCACCCAGCATTCCCCCAAGTCTCCAGATAAAAATGGTACCTCACTTGTGTGGGTAGGCCTAGCACCCGCGACAGGATATGCCCCAAAACACAACATGGACACATCACAGAAAACAGAGCTGTTTTTTGCAAAGTACCTACCTGTAGATTTTGGCCTCTAGCTCAGCCGGCACCTAGGGAAACCTACCTAACCTGTGCATTTTTGAAAACTAGAGACCTAGGGGAATCCAAGATGGGGTGACTTGTGGGTCTCAGACCCGGTTCTGTTACCCAGAATCCTTTGCAAACCTCAATATTTGGCTAACAAAAACATATTTTCCTTACATTTCGGTTACAGAAAGTTCTGGAATCTGAGAGAAGCCACCAATTTCCTTCCACCCAGCATTCCCCCAAGTCTCCTGATATAAATGGTACCTCACTTGTGTAGGTAGGCCTAGCGCCCGCGACAGGATATGCCCCAAAACACAATGTGGACACTTCACAGAAAACAGAGCTGTTTTTTGCAAAGTGGCTACCTGTAGATTTTGGCCTCTAGCTCAGCCGGCACCTAGGGAAACCTACCAAACCTGTGCATTTGTGAAAACTAGAGACCAGGGGGAAACTAAGAAGGGGTGACTTGTGGGGCTCTGACCAGGTTCTGTTACCCAGAATCCTTTGCAAACCTCAAAATTTGGCTAAAAAAACACATTTTCCTCACATTTCGGTAACAAAAAGTTCTGGAATCTGAGAGGAGCCACAAATTTCCATCCACACAGCATTCCCCCAAGTCTCCCGATAAAAATGATACCTCACTTGTGTGGGTAGGCCTATCGCCCGCGACAGGAAACACCCGAAAACACAACTTGGACACATCCCATTTTTTGAAAGAAAACAGAGCTGTTTTTTGGAAAGTGCCTACCTGTAGATTTTGGCCTCTAGCTCAGCCGGCACCTAGGGAAACCGACCAAACCTGTGCATTTTTTAAAACTAGAGACCTTGGGGAATCCAAGATGGTGTGACTTGTGGGGCTTTGACCAGGTTCTGTTACCCAGAATCCTTTGCAAACCTCAAAATTTGGTTAAAAAAACACATTTTCCTCACATTTTGGTGACAGAAAGTTCTGGAATCTATGAGGAGCCACAAATTTACTATCACCCAGCGTTCCCCCAAGTCTCCAGATAAAAATGGTACCTCACTTGTGTGGGTAGGCCTAGCGCCCGCGACAGGATATGCCCCAAAACACAACGTGGACACATCACAGACAACAGAGCTGTTTTTTGCAAAGTACCTACCTGTAGATTTTGGCCTCTAGCTCAGCCGGCACCTAGGGAAACCTACCAAACCTGTGCATTTTTTAAAACTAGAGACCTAGGGGAATCCAAGATGGGGTGACTTGTGGGGCTCTGACCAGGTTCTGTTACCCAGAATCCTTTGCAAACCTCACAATTTGGCTAAAAAAACATATTTTCCTTACATTTCAGTGACAGAAAGTTCTGGAATCTGAGAGGAGCCACAAATTTCCTTCCACCCAGCTTTCCCCCCAGTCTCCCGATATAAATGGTACCTCACTTGTGTGGGTAGGCCTAGCACCCGCGACAGGATATGCCCCAAAACACAACATTGACACATCACAGAAAACAGAGCTGTTTTTTGCAAAGTGCCTACCTGTAGATTTTGGCCTCTAGCTCAGCCGGCACCTAGGGAAACCTACCAAACCTGTGCATTTTTGAAAACTAGAGACCTAGGGGAATCCAAGATGGGGTGACTTTTGAGGCTCTGACCCGGTTCTGTTACCCAGAATCCTTTGCAAACCTCAAATTTTGGCTAAAAAAACGCATTTTCCTCACATTTCGGTGACAGAAAGTTCTGGAATCTGAGAGGAGCCACAAGTTTCCTTCCACCCAACGTTCCTCCAAGTCTCCCGATAAATATGATACCTCACTTGTGTGGGTAGGCCTAGCGCCCGCGACAGGAAATGCCCCAAAACGCAACGTGGACACATACCATTTTTTGAAAGAAAATAGAGGTGTTTTTTGCAAAGTACCTACCTGTAGATTTTGGCCTCTAGCTCAGCCGGCACCTAGGGAAACCTACCAAACCTGTGCATTTTTTAAAACTAGAGACCTAGGGGAATCCAAGATGGGGTAACTTGTGGGGCTCTGACCAGGTTCTGTTACCCAGAATCCTTTGCAAACCTCAAAATTTGGCTTTCCTTACATTTCGGTGACAGAAAGTTCTGGAATCTGAGAGGAGCCACAAATTTCCTTCCACCCAGCGTTCCCCCAAGTCTCCCGATATAAATTGTACCTCAGTTGTGTGGGTAGGCCTAGCGCCCACGACAGGATATGCCCCAAAACACAACGTGGACACATCACAGAAAACAGAGCTGTTTTTTGCAAAGTGCCTACCTGTAGATTTTGGCCTCTAGCTCAGCCGGCACCTAGGGAAACCTACAAAAACTGTGCATTTTTGAAAACTAGAGACCTAGGGGAATCCAAGATGGGGTGACTTGTGGGGCTCTGACCAGGTTCTGGTACTCAGAATCCTTTTCAAACCTCAAAAATTGGCTAAAAAACACATTTTCCTCACATTTCGGTGACAGAAAGTTCTGGAATCGGAGAGGAGCCACAAATTTCCTTCCACCCAGCGTTCCCCCAAGTCTCCAGATAAAAATGGTACCTCACTTGTGTGGGTAGGCCTAGCGCCCGCGACAGGAAACACCCCAAAACACAACGTGGACACATCGCATTTTTTGAAAGAAAACAGAGCTGTTTTTTGCAAAGTGCCTACCTGTAGATTTTGGCCTCTAGCTCAGCCGGCACCTAGGGAAACCTACCAAACCTGTGCATTTTTGAAAACTAGAGACCTAGGGGAATCCAAGATGGGGTGACTTGTGGGGCTCTGACCAGGTTCTGGTACCCAGAATCCTTTTCAAACCTCAAAATTTGGCTAAAAAACAAATTTTCCTCACATTTCGGTGACAGAAAGTTCTGGAATCTGAGAGGAGCCACAAATTTCCTTCCACCCAGCGTTCCCCCAAGTCTCCCGATAAAAATGATACCTCACTTGTGTGGGTAGGCCTAGCGCCCGCGACAGGAAACACCCCAAAACACAACGTGGACACATCGCATTTTTTTAAAGAAAACAGAGCTGTTTTTTGCAAAGTGCATACCTGTAGATTTTGGCCTCTAGCTCAGCCGGCACCAAGGGAAACCTGCCAAACCTGTGCATTTGTGAAAACTAGAGACCTAGGGGAATCCAAGATGGGGTGACTTGTGGGGCTCTGACCAGGTTCTGTTACCCAGAATCCTTTGCAAATCTCAAAATGTGGCTAAAAAAACACATTTTCCTCACATTTCGGTGACAGAAAGTTCTGGAATCTGATGGGAGCCACAAATTTCCTTCCACCCAGCGTTCCCCCAAGTCTCCAGATAAAAATGGTACCTCACTTGTGTGGGTATGCCTAGCGCCCGCGACAGGATATGCCCCAAAACACAACATGGACACATCACAGAAAACAGAGCTGTTTTTTGCAAAGTACCCACCTGTAGATTTTGGCCTCTAGCTCAGCCGGCACCTAGGTAAACCTACCAAACCTGTGCATTTTTGAAAACTAGAGACCTAGGGGAATCCAAGATGGGGTGACTTGTGGGGCTCTGACCAGGTTCTGTTACCCAGAATCCTTTGCAAACCCCAATATTTGGCTAAAAAAACATATTTTCCTTACATTTCGGTTACAGAAAGTTCTGGAATCTGAGAGGAGCCACCAATTTCCTTCCACCCAGCATTCCCCCAAGTCTCCCGATATAAATGGTACCTCACTTGTGTGGGTAGGCCTAGCACCCGCGACAGGATATGCCCCAAAACACAACGTGGACACATCACAGAAAATAGAGCTGTTTTTTGCAAAGTGGCTACCTGTAGATTTTAGCCTCTAGCTCAGCCGGCACCTAGGGAAACCTACCAAACCTGTGCATTTTTGAAAACTAAAGACCTAGGGGAATCTAAGAAGGGGTGACTTGTGGGGCTCTGACCAGGTTCTGTTACCCAGAATCCTTTGCAAACCTCAAAATGTGGCTAAAAAAACACATTTTCCTCACATTTCAGTGACAGAAAGTTCTGGAATCTGAGAGGAGCCACAAATTTCCTTCCACCCAGCTTTCCCCCAAGTCTCCCGATAAAAATATAACCTCACTTGTGTGGGTAGACCTAGCGCCCGCGACAGGAAACGCCCCAAAACGCAACGTGGACACATACCATTTTTTGAAAGAAAACAGAGGTGTTTTTTGCAAAGTACCTACCTGTAGATTTTGGCCTCTAGCTCAGCCGGCACCCAGGGAAACCTACCAAACCTGTGCATTTCTTAAAACTAGAGACCTAGGGGAATCCAAGATGGGGTAACTTGTGGGGCTCTGACCAGGTTCTGTTACCCAGAATCCTTTGCAAACCTCAAAATTTGGCTAAAAAAACATATTTTCCTCACATTTCGGTGACAGAAAGTTCTGGAATCTGAGAGAAGCCACAAATTTCCTTCCACTCAGCGTTTCCCCAAGTCTCCCGATAAAAATGATACCTCACTTGTGTGCGTAGGCCTAGCAGCCGCGACATAAGACACCCCAAAACACAACGTGGACACATCCCATTTTTTGAAAGAAAATGGAGCTGTTTTTTGCAAAGTGGCTACCTGTAGATTTTGGCCTCTACCTCAGCCGGCACCTAGGGAAACTTACCAAACCTGTGCATTTTTAAAAACTAGAGACCTAGGGGAATCCAAGATGGGGTGACTTGTGGGGCTCTGACCAGGTTCTGTTACCCAGAATCCTTTGCAAACATCAGATTTTGCCTAAAAAAACATATTTTCCTCACATTTCGGTGACAGAAAGTTCTGGAATCTGAAAGGAGCCACAAATTTCCTTCCACCCAGCGTTCCCGGAGTCTCCCGATGAAAATTATACCTCACTTGTGTGGGTAGGCCTAGCTCCCGCGACAGGAAACGCCCCAAAATACAACGTGGACACATCCCATTTTTTTAAAGAAAACAGAGCTGTTTTTTGCAAAGTGCCTACCTGTAGATTTTGGCCTCTAACTCAGCCGGCACCTAGAGTAACTTACCAAACCTGTGCATTTTTGAAAACTAGAGACCTAGGGGAATCCAAGATGGGGTGACTTGTGGGGCTCTGACCAGGTTCTGTTACCCAGAATCCTTTGCAAACATCAGATTTTGGCTAAAAAAACATATTTTCCTCACATTTCGGTGACAGAAAGTTCTGGAATCTGAGAGGAGCCACAAATTTCCTTCCACCCAGCGTTCCCCCAAGTCTCCCGATAAAAATGATACCTCACTTGTGTGGGTAGGCCTAGCGCCCGCGACAGCAAACAACCCAAAACACAACATGGACACATCCCATTTTTTTAAAGAAAACAGAGCTGTTTTTTGCAAAGTGCCTACCTGTAGATTTTGGCCTCTAGCTCAGTCGGCACCTAGGGAAACCTACCAAACCTGTGCATTTTTGAAAACTAGAGACCTAGGGGAATCCAAGATGGGGTGACTTTTGAGGCTCTGACCCGGTTCTGTTACCCAAAATCCTTTGCAAACCTCAAATTTTGGCTAAAAAAACACATTTTCCTCACATTTCGGTGACAGAAAGTTCTGGAATCTGAGAGGAGCCACAAGTTTCCTTCCACCCAACGTTCCCTCAAGTCTCCCGATAAATATGATACCTCACTTGTGTGGGTAAGCCTAGCGCCCGCGACAGGAAACGCCCCAAAACGCAACGTGGACACATACCATTTTTTGAAAGAAAATAGAGGTGTTTTTTGCAAAGTACCTACCTGTAGATTTTGGCCTCTAGCTCAGCCGGCACCTAGGGAAACCTACCAAACCTGTGCATTTTTTAAAACTAGAGACCTAGGGGAATCCAAGATGGGGTAACTTGTGGGGCTCTGACCAGGTTCTGTTACCCAGAATCCTTTGCAAACCTCAAAATTTGGCTTTCCTTACATTTCGGTGACAGAAAGTTCTGGAATCTGAGAGGAGCCACAAATTTCCTTCCACCCAGCGTTCCCCCAAGTCTCCCGATATAAATTGTACCTCAGTTGTGTGGGTAGGCCTAGCGCCCACGACAGGATATGCCCCAAAACACAACGTGGACACATCACAGAAAACAGAGCTGTTTTTTGCAAAGTGCCTACCTGTAGATTTTGGCCTCTAGCTCAGCCGGCACCTAGGGAAACCTACAAAAACTGTGCATTTTTGAAAACTAGAGACCTAGGGGAATCCAAGATGGGGTGACTTGTGGGGCTCTGACCAGGTTCTGGTACTCAGAATCCTTTTCAAACCTCAAAAATTGGCTAAAAAACACATTTTCCTCACATTTCGGTGACAGAAAGTTCTGGAATCGGAGAGGAGCCACAAATTTCCTTCCACCCAGCGTTCCCCCAAGTCTCCAGATAAAAATGGTACCTCACTTGTGTGGGTAGGCCTAGCGCCCGCGACAGGAAACACCCCAAAACACAACGTGGACACATCGCATTTTTTGAAAGAAAACACAGCTGTTTTTTGCAAAGTGCCTACCTGTAGATTTTGGCCTCTAGCTCAGCCGGCACCTAGGGAAACCTACCAAACCTGTGCATTTTTGAAAACTAGAGACCTAGGGGAATCCAAGATGGGGTGACTTGTGGGGCTCTGACCAGGTTCTGGTACCCAGAATCCTTTTCAAACCTCAAAATTTGGCTAAAAAACAAATTTTCCTCACATTTCGGTGACAGAAAGTTCTGGAATCTGAGAGGAGCCACAAATTTCCTTCCACCCAGCGTTCCCCCAAGTCTCCCGATAAAAATGATACCTCACTTGTGTGGGTAGGCCTAGCGCCCGCGACAGGAAACACCCCAAAACACAACGTGGACACATCGCATTTTTTTAAAGAAAACAGAGCTGTTTTTTGCAAAGTGCATACCTGTAGATTTTGGCCTCTAGCTCAGCCGGCACCAAGGGAAACCTGCCAAACCTGTGCATTTGTGAAAACTAGAGACCTAGGGGAATCCAAGATGGGGTGACTTGTGGGGCTCTGACCAGGTTCTGTTACCCAGAATCCTTTGCAAATCTCAAAATGTGGCTAAATAAACACATTTTCCTCACATTTCGGTGACAGAAAGTTCTGGAATCTGATGGGAGCCACAAATTTCCTTCCACCCAGCGTTCCCCCAAGTCTCCAGATAAAAATGGTACCTCACTTGTGTGGGTATGCCTAGCGCCCGCGACAGGATATGCCCCAAAACACAACATGGACACATCACAGAAAACAGAGCTGTTTTTTGCAAAGTACCCACCTGTAGATTTTGGCCTCTAGCTCAGCCGGCACCTAGGTAAACCTACCAAACCTGTGCATTTTTGAAAACTAGAGACCTAGGGGAATCCAAGATGGGGTGACTTGTGGGGCTCTGACCAGGTTCTGTTACCCAGAATCCTTTGCAAACCCCAATATTTGGCTAAAAAAACATATTTTCCTTACATTTCGGTTACAGAAAGTTCTGGAATCTGAGAGGAGCCACCAATTTCCTTCCACCCAGCATTCCCCCAAGTCTCCCGATATAAATGGTACCTCACTTGTGTGGGTAGGCCTAGCACCCGCGACAGGATATGCCCCAAAACACAACGTGGACACATCACAGAAAATAGAGCTGTTTTTTGCAAAGTGGCTACCTGTAGATTTTAGCCTCTAGCTCAGCCGGCACCTAGGGAAACCTACCAATCCTGTGCATTTTTGAAAACTAAAGACCTAGGGGAATCTAAGAAGGGGTGACTTGTGGGGCTCTGACCAGGTTCTGTTACCCAGAATCCTTTGCAAACCTCAAAATGTGGCTAAAAAAACACATTTTCCTCACATTTCAGTGACAGAAAGTTCTGGAATCTGAGAGGAGCCACAAATTTCCTTCCACCCAGCTTTCCCCCAAGTCTCCCGATAAAAATATAACCTCACTTGTGTGGGTAGACCTAGCGCCCGCGACAGGAAACGCCCCAAAACGCAACGTGGACACATACCATTTTTTGAAAGAAAACAGAGGTGTTTTTTGCAAAGTACCTACCTGTAGATTTTGGCCTCTAGCTCAGCCGGCACCCAGGGAAACCTACCAAACCTGTGCATTTCTTAAAACTAGAGACCTAGGGGAATCCAAGATGGGGTAACTTGTGGGGCTCTGACCAGGTTCTGTTACCCAGAATCCTTTGCAAACCTCAAAATTTGGCTAAAAAAACACATTTTCCTCACATTTCGGTAACAAAAAGTTCTGGAATCTGAGAGGAGCCACAAATTTCCATCCACACAGCATTCCCCCAAGTCTCCCGATAAAAATGATACCTCACTTGTGTGGGTACGCCTATCGCCCGCGACAGGAAACACCCGAAAACACAACTTGGACACATCCCATTTTTTAAAAGAAAACAGAGCTGTTTTTTGGAAAGTGCCTACCTGTAGATTTTGGCCTCTAGCTCAGCCGGCACCTAGGGAAACCGACCAAACCTGTGCATTTTTTAAAACTAGAGACCTTGGGGAATCCAAGATGGTGTGACTTGTGGGGCTTTGACCAGGTTCTGTTACCCAGAATCCTTTGCAAACCTCAAAATTTGGTTAAAAAAACACATTTTCCTCACATTTTGGTGACAGAAAGTTCTGGAATCTGGGAGGAGCCACAAATTTACTATCACCCAGCGTTCCCCCAAGTCTCCATATAAAAATGGTACCTCACTTGTGTGGGTAGGCCTAGCGCCCGCGACAGGATATGCCCCAAAACACAACGTGGACACATCACAGACAACAGAGCTGTTTTTTGCAAAGTACCTACCTGTAGATTTTGGCCTCTAGCTCAGCCGGCACCTAGGGAAACCTACCAAACCTGTGCATTTTTTAAAACTAGAGACCTAGGGGAATCCAAGATGGGGTGACTTGTGGGGCTCTGACCAGGTTCTGTTACCCAGAATCCTTTGCAAACCTCACAATTTGGCTAAAAAAACATATTTTCCTTACATTTCGGTGACTGAAAGTTCTGGAATCTGAGAGGAGCCACAAATTTCCTTCCACCCAGCGTTCCCCCCAGTCTCCCGATATAAATGGTACCTCACTTGTGTGGGGAGGCCTAGCACCCGCGACAGGATATGCCCCAAAACACAACATTGACACATCACAGAAAACAGAGCTGTTTTTTGCAAAGTCCCTACCTGTAGATTTTGGCCTCTAGCTCAGCCGGCACCTAGGGAAACCTACCAAACCTGTGCATTTTTGAAAACTAGAGACCTAGGGGAATCCAAGATGGGGTGACTTTTGAGGCTCTGACCCGGTTCTGTTACCCAGAATCCTTTGCAAACCTCAAATTTTGGCTAAAAAAACGCATTTTCCTCACATTTCGGTGACAGAAAGTTCTGGAATCTGAGAGGAGCCACAAGTTTCCTTCCACCCAACGTTCCTCCAAGTCTCCCGATAAATATGATACCTCACTTGTGTGGGTAGGCCTAGCGCCCGCGACAGGAAATGTCCCAAAACGCAACGTGGACACATACCATTTTTTGAAAGAAAATAGAGGTGTTTTTTGCAAAGTACCTACCTGTAGATTTTGGCCTCTAGCTCAGCCGGCACCTAGGGAAACCTACCAAACCTGTGCATTTTTTAAAACTAGAGACCTAGGGGAATCCAAGATGGGGTAACTTGTGGGGCTCTGACCAGGTTCTGTTACCCAGAATCCTTTGCAAACCTCAAAATTTGGCTTTCCTTACATTTCGGTGACAGAAAGTTCTGGAATCTGAGAGGAGCCACAAATTTCCTTCCACCCAGCGTTCCCCCAAGTCTCCCGATATAAATTGTACCTCAGTTGTGTGGGTAGGCCTAGCGCCCACGACAGGATATGCCCCAGAACACAACGTGGACACATCACAGAAAACAGAGCTGTTTTTTGCAAAGTGCCTACCTGTAGATTTTGGCCTCTAGCTCAGCCGGCACCTAGGGAAACCTACGAAAACTGTGCATTTTTGAAAACTAGAGACCTAGGGGAATCCAAGATGGGGTGACTTGTGGGGCTCTGACCAGGTTCTGGTACTCAGAATCCTTTTCAAACCTCAAAAATTGGCTAAAAAACACATTTTCCTCACATTTCGGTGACAGAAAGTTCTGGAATCGGAGAGGAGCCACAAATTTCCTTCCACCCAGCGTTCCCCCAAGTCTCCAGATAAAAATGGTACCTCACTTGTGTGGGTAGGCCTAGCGCCCGCGACAGGAAACACCCCAAAACACAACGTGGACACATCGCATTTTTTGAAAAAAAACAGAGCTGTTTTTTGCAAAGTGCCTACCTGTAGATTTTGGCCTCTAGCTCAGCCGGCACCTAGGGAAACCTACCAAACCTGTGCATTTTTGAAAACTAGAGACCTAGGGGAATCCAAGATGGGGTGACTTGTGGGGCTCTGACCAGGTTCTGGTACCCAGAATCCTTTTCAAACCTCAAAATTTGGCTAAAAAACAAATTTTCCTCACATTTCGGTGACAGAAAGTTCTGGAATCTGAGAGGAGCCACAAATTTCCTTCCACCCAGCGTTCCCCCAAGTCTCCCGATAAAAATGATACCTCACTTGTGTGGGTAGGCCTAGCGCCCGCAACAGGAAACACCCCAAAACACAACGTGGACACATCGCATTTTTTTAAAGAAAACAGAGCTGTTTTTTGCAAAGTGCATACCTGTAGATTTTGGCCTCTAGCTCAGCCGGCACCAAGGGAAACCTGCCAAACATGTGCATTTGTGAAAACTAGAGACCTAGGGGAATCCAAGATGGGGTGACTTGTGGGGCTCTGACCAGGTTCTGTTACCCAGAATCCTTTGCAAATCTCAAAATGTGGCTAAAAAAACACATTTTCCTCACATTTCGGTGACAGAAATTTCTGGAATCTGATGGGAGCCACAAATTTCCTTCCACCCAGCGTTCCTCCAAGTCTCCAGATAAAAATGGTACCTCACTTGTGTGGGTATGCCTAGCGCCCGCGACAGGATATGCCCCAAAACACAACATGGACACATCACAGAAAACAGAGCTGTTTTTTGCAAAGTACCTACCTGTAGATTTTGGCCTCTAGCTCAGCCGGCACCTAGGTAAACCTACCAAACCTGTGCATTTTTGAAAGCTAGAGACCTAGGGGAATCCAAGATGGGGTGACTTGTGGGGCTCTGACCAGGTTCTGTTACCCAGAATCCTTTGCAAACCCCAATATTTGGCTAAAAAAACATATTTTCCTTACATTTCGGTTACAGAAAGTTCTGGAATCTGAGAGGAGCCACCAATTTCCTTCCACCCAGCATTCCCCCAAGTCTCCCGATATAAATGGTACCTCACTTGTGTGGGTAGGCCTAGCACCCGTGACAGGATATGCCCCAAAACACAACGTGGACACATCACAGAAAATAGAGCTGTTTTTTGCAAAGTGGCTACCTGTAGATTTTAGCCTCTAGCTCAGCCGGCACCTAGGGAAACCTACCAAACCTGTGCATTTTTAAAAACTAGAGACCTAGGGGAATCCAAGATGGGGTGACTTGTGGGGCTCTGACCAGGTTCTGTTACCCAGAATCCTTTGCAAACCTCAAAATGTGGCTAAAAAAACACATTTTCCTCACATTTCAGTGACAGAAAGTTCTGGAATCTGAGAGGAGCCACAAATTTCCTTCCACCCAGCTTTCCCCCAAGTCTCCCGATAAAAATATAACCTCACTTGTGTGGGTAGACCTAGCGCCCGCGACAGGAAACGCCCCAAAACGCAACGTGGACACATACCATTTTTTGAAAGAAAACAGAGGTGTTTTTTGCAAAGTACCTACCTGTAGATTTTGGCCTCTAGCTCAGCCGGCACCCAGGGAAACCTACCAAACCTGTGCATTTCTTAAAACTAGAGACCTAGGGGAATCCAAGATGGGGTAACTTGTGGGGCTCTGACCAGGTTCTGTTACCCAGAATCCTTTGCAAACCTCAAAATTTGGCTAAAAAAACATATTTTCCTCACATTTCGGTGACAGAAAGTTCTGGAATCTGAGAGGAGCCACAAATTTCCTTCCACTCAGCGTTTCCCCAAGTCTCCCGATAAAAATGATACCTCACTTGTGTGCGTAGGCCTAGCAGCCGCGACAGAAGACGCCCCAAAACACAACGTGGACACATCCCATTTTTTGAAAGAAAATGGAGCTGTTTTTTGCAAAGTGCCTACCTGTAGATTTTGGCCTCTACCTCAGCCGACACCTAGGGAAACTTACCAAACCTGTGCATTTTTAAAAACTAGAGACCTAGGGGAATCCAAGATGGGGTGACTTGTGGGGCTCTGACCAGGTTCTGTTACCCAGAATCCTTTGCAAACATCAGATTTTGCCTAAAAAAACATATTTTCCTCACATTTCGGTGACAGAAAGTTCTGGAATCTGAAAGGAGCCACAAATTTCCTTCCACCCAGCGTTCCCGGAGTCTCCCGATGAAAATTATACCTCACTTGTGTGGGTAGGCATAGCTCCCGCGACAGGAAACGCCCCAAAATACAACGTGGACACATCCCATTTTTTTAAAGAAAACAGAGCTGTTTTTTGCAAAGTGCCTACCTGTAGATTTTGGCCTCTAACTCAGCCGGCACCTAGAGAAACTTACCAAACCTGTGCATTTTTGAAAACTAGAGACCTAGGGGAATCCAAGATGGGGTGACTTGTGGGGCTCTGACCAGGTTCTGTTACCCAGAATCCTTTGCAAACATCAGATTTTGGCTAAAAAAACATATTTTCCTTACATTTCGGTGACAGAAAGTTCTGGAATCTGAGAGGAACCACAAGTTTCCTTCCACCCAACGTTTCCCCAAGTCTCCCGATAAATATGATACCTCACTTGTGTGGGTAGGCCTAGCGCCCGCGACAGGAAACGCCCCAAAACGCAACGTGGACACATACCATTTTTTGAAAGAAAATAGAGGTGTTTTTTGCAAAGTACCTACCTGTAGATTTTGGCCTCTAGCTCAGCCGGCACCTAGGGAAACCTATCAAACCTGTGCATTTTTTAAAACTAGAGACCTAGGGGAATCCAAGATGGGGTAACTTGTGGGGCTCTGACCAGGTTCTGTTACCCAGAATCCTTTGCAAACCTCAAAATTTGGCTTTCCTTACATTTCGGTGACAGAAAGTTCTGGAATCTGAGAGGAGCCACAAATTTCCTTCCACCCAGCGTTCCCCCAAGCCTCCCGATATAAATGGTACCTCACTTGTGTGGGTAGGCCTAGCGCCCGCGACAGGATATGTCCCAAAACACAACGTGGACACATCACAGAAAACAGAGCTGTTTATTGCAAAGTGCCTACCTGTAGATTTTGGCCTTTAGCTCAGCCGGCACCTAGGGAAACCTACCAAACCTGTACATTTTTTAAAACTAGAGACCAGGGGGAATCTAAGAAGGGGTGACTTGTGGGGCTCTGACCAGGTTCTGTTACACAGAATCCTTTGCAAACCTCAAAATTTGGCTAAAAAAACACATTTTCCTCACATTTCGGTGACAGAAAGTTCTGGAATCGGACAGGAGCCACAAATTTCCTTCCACCCAGCGTTCCCCCAAGTCTCCCGATAAAAATGATACCTCACTTGTGTGGGTAGGCCTAGCGCCCGAGACAGGAAACACCCCAAAACACATCGTGGACACATCGCATTTTTTGAAAGAAAACAGAGCTGTTTTTTGCAAAGTGCCTACCTGTAGATTTTGGCCTCTAGCTCATCCGGCACCTACGGAAACCTACCAAACCTGTGCATTTTTTAAAACTAGAGACCTAGGGGAATCCAAGATGGGGTGACTTGTGGGGCTCTGACCAGGTTCTGTTACCCAGAATCCTTTGCAAATCTCAAAATGTGGCTAAAAAAACATATTTTCCTCACATTTCGGTGACAGAAAGTTCTGGAATCTGATGGGAGCCACAAATTTCCTTCCACCCAGCGTTCCCCCAAGTCTCCAGATAAAAATGGTACCTCACTTGTGTGGGTAGGCCTAGCACCCGCGACAGGATATGCCCCAAAACACAACATGGACACATCACAGAAAACAGAGCTGTTTTTTGCAAAGTACCTACCTGTAGATTTTGGCCTCTAGCTCAGCCGGCACCTAGGGAAACCTACCTAACCTGTGCATTTTTGAAAACTAGAGACCTAGGGGAATCCAAGATGGGGTGACTTGTGGGTCTCTGACCAGGTTCTGTTACCCAGAATCCTTTGCAAACCTCAATATTTGGCTAACAAAAACATATTTTCCTTACATTTCGGTTACAGAAAGTTCTGGAATCTGAGAGAAGCCACCAATTTCCTTCCACCCAGCATTCCCCCAAGTCTCCCGATATAAATGGTACCTCACTTGTGTAGGTAGGCCTAGCGCCCGCGACAGGATATGCCCCAAAACACAATGTGGACACTTCACAGAAAACAGAGCTGTTTTTTGCAAAGTGGCTACCTGTAGATTTTGGCCTCTAGCTCAGCCGGCACCTAGGGAAACCTACCAAACCTGTGCATTTGTGAAAACTAGAGACCAGGGGGAAACTAAGAAGGGGTGACTTGTGGGGCTCTGACCAGGTTCTGTTACCCAGAATCCTTTCCAAACCTCAAAATTTGGCTAAAAAAACACATTTTCCTCACATTTCGGTAACAAAAAGTTCTGGAATCTGAGAGGAGCCACAAATTTCCATCCACACAGCATTCCCCCAAGTCTCCCGATAAAAATGATACCTCACTTGTGTGGGTAGGCCTATCGCCCGCGACAGGAAACACCCGAAAACACAACTTGGACACATCCCATTTTTTGAAAGAAAACAGAGCTGTTTTTTGGAAAGTGCCTACCTGTAGATTTTGGCCTCTAGCTCAGCCGGCACCTAGGGAAACCGACCAAACCTGTGCATTTTTTAAAACTAGAGACCTTGGGGAATCCAAGATGGTGTGACTTGTGGGGCTTTGACCAGGTTCTGTTACCCAGAATCCTTTGCAAACCTCAAAATGTGGTTAAAAAAACACATTTTCCTCACATTTTGGTGATAGAAAGTTCTGGAATCTGGGAGGAGCCACAAATTTACTATCACACAGCGTTCCCCCAAGTCTCCAGATAAAAATGGTACCTCACTTGTGTGGGTAGGCCTAGCGCCCGCGACAGGAAACACCCCAAAACACAACGTGGACACATCGCATTTTTTGAAAGAAAACAGAGCTGTTTTTTGCAAAGTGCCTACCTGTAGATTTTGGCCTCTAGCTCAGCCGGCACCTAGGGAAACCTACCAAACCTGTGCATTTTTGAAAACTAGAGACCTAGGGGAATCCAAGATGGGGTGACTTGTGGGGCTCTGACCAGGTTCTGGTACCCAGAATCCTTTTCAAACCTCAAAATTTGGCTAAAAAACAAATTTTCCTCACATTTCGGTGACAGAAAGTTCTGGAATCTGAGAGGAGCCACAAATTTCCTTCCACCCAGCGTTCCCCCAAGTCTCCCGATAAAAATGATACCTCACTTGTGTGGGTAGGCCTAGCGCCCGCGACAGGAAACACCCCAAAACACAACGTGGACACATCGCATTTTTTTAAAGAAAACAGAGCTGTTTTTTGCAAAGTGCATACCTGTAGATTTTGGCCTCTAGCTCAGCCGGCACCAAGGGAAACCTGCCAAACCTGTGCATTTGTGAAAACTAGAGACCTAGGGGAATCCAAGATGGGGTGACTTGTGGGGCTCTGACCAGGTTCTGTTACCCAGAATCCTTTGCAAATCTCAAAATGTGGCTAAATAAACACATTTTCCTCACATTTCGGTGACAGAAAGTTCTGGAATCTGATGGGAGCCACAAATTTCCTTCCACCCAGCGTTCCCCCAAGTCTCCAGATAAAAATGGTACCTCACTTGTGTGGGTATGCCTAGCGCCCGCGACAGGATATGCCCCAAAACACAACATGGACACATCACAGAAAACAGAGCTGTTTTTTGCAAAGTACCCACCTGTAGATTTTGGCCTCTAGCTCAGCCGGCACCTAGGTAAACCTACCAAACCTGTGCATTTTTGAAAACTAGAGACCTAGGGGAATCCAAGATGGGGTGACTTGTGGGGCTCTGACCAGGTTCTGTTACCCAGAATCCTTTGCAAACCCCAATATTTGGCTAAAAAAACATATTTTCCTTACATTTCGGTTACAGAAAGTTCTGGAATCTGAGAGGAGCCACCAATTTCCTTCCACCCAGCATTCCCCCAAGTCTCCCGATATAAATGGTACCTCACTTGTGTGGGTAGGCCTAGCACCCGCGACAGGATATGCCCCAAAACACAACGTGGACACATCACAGAAAATAGAGCTGTTTTTTGCAAAGTGGCTACCTGTAGATTTTAGCCTCTAGCTCAGCCGGCACCTAGGGAAACCTACCAATCCTGTGCATTTTTGAAAACTAAAGACCTAGGGGAATCTAAGAAGGGGTGACTTGTGGGGCTCTGACCAGGTTCTGTTACCCAGAATCCTTTGCAAACCTCAAAATGTGGCTAAAAAAACACATTTTCCTCACATTTCAGTGACAGAAAGTTCTGGAATCTGAGAGGAGCCACAAATTTCCTTCCACCCAGCTTTCCCCCAAGTCTCCCGATAAAAATATAACCTCACTTGTGTGGGTAGACCTAGCGCCCGCGACAGGAAACGCCCCAAAACGCAACGTGGACACATACCATTTTTTGAAAGAAAACAGAGGTGTTTTTTGCAAAGTACCTACCTGTAGATTTTGGCCTCTAGCTCAGCCGGCACCCAGGGAAACCTACCAAACCTGTGCATTTCTTAAAACTAGAGACCTAGGGGAATCCAAGATGGGGTAACTTGTGGGGCTCTGACCAGGTTCTGTTACCCAGAATCCTTTGCAAACCTCAAAATTTGGCTAAAAAAACACATTTTCCTCACATTTCGGTAACAAAAAGTTCTGGAATCTGAGAGGAGCCACAAATTTCCATCCACACAGCATTCCCCCAAGTCTCCCGATAAAAATGATACCTCACTTGTGTGGGTAGGCCTATCGCCTGCGACAGGAAACACCCGAAAACACAACTTGGACACATCCCATTTTTTGAAAGAAAACAGAGCTGTTTTTTGGAAAGTGCCTACCTGTAGATTTTGGCCTCTAGCTCAGCCGGCACCTAGGGAAACCGACCAAACCTGTGCATTTTTTAAAACTAGAGACCTTGGGGAATCCAAGATGGTGTGACTTGTGGGGCTTTGACCAGGTTCTGTTACCCAGAATCCTTTGCAAACCTCAAAATTTGGTTAAAAAAACACATTTTCCTCACATTTTGGTGACAGAAAGTTCTGGAATCTGGGAGGAGCCACAAATTTACTATCACCCAGCGTTCCCCCAAGTCTCCAGATAAAAATGGTACCTCACTTGTGTGGGTAGGCCTAGCGCCCGCGACAGGATATGCCCCAAAACACAACGTGGACACATCACAGACAACAGAGCTGTTTTTTGCAAAGTACCTACCTGTAGATTTTGGCCTCTAGCTCAGCCGGCACCTAGGGAAACCTACCAAACCTGTGCATTTTTTAAAACTAGAGACCTAGGGGAATCCAAGATGGGGTGACTTGTGGGGCTCTGACCAGGTTCTGTTACCCAGAATCCTTTGCAAACCTCACAATTTGGCTAAAAAAACATATTTTCCTTACATTTCGGTGACAGAAAGTTCTGGAATCTGAGAGGAGCCACAAATTTCTTTCCACCCAGCGTTCCCCCCAGTCTCCCGATATAAATGGTACCTCACTTGTGTGGGTAGGCCTAGCACCCGCGACAGGATATGCCCCAAAACACAACATTGACACATCACAGAAAACTGAGCTGTTTTTTGCAAAGTCCCTACCTGTAGATTTTGGCCTCTAGCTCAGCCGGCACCTAGGGAAACCTACCAAACCTGTGCATTTTTGAAAACTAGAGACCTAGGGGAATCCAAGATGGGGTGACTTTTGAGGCTCTGACCCGGTTCTGTTACCCAGAATCCTTTGCAAACCTCAAATTTTGGCTAAAAAAACGCATTTTCCTCACATTTCGGTGACAGAAAGTTCTGGAATCTGAGAGGAGCCACAAGTTTCCTTCCACCCAACGTTCCTCCAAGTCTCCCGATAAATATGATACCTCACTTGTGTGGGTAGGCCTAGCGCCCGCGACAGGAAATGTCCCAAAACGCAACGTGGACACATACCATTTTTTGAAAGAAAATAGAGGTGTTTTTTGCAAAGTACCTACCTGTAGATTTTGGCCTCTAGCTCAGCCGGCACCTAGGGAAACCTACCAAACCTGTGCATTTTTTAAAACTAGAGACCTAGGGGAATCCAAGATGGGGTAACTTGTGGGGCTCTGACCAGGTTCTGTTACCCAGAATCCTTTGCAAACCTCAAAATTTGGCTTTCCTTACATTTCGGTGACAGAAAGTTCTGGAATCTGAGAGGAGCCACAAATTTCCTTCCACCCAGCGTTCCCCCAAGTCTCCCGATATAAATTGTACCTCAGTTGTGTGGGTAGGCCTAGCGCCCACGACAGGATATGCCCCAGAACACAACGTGGACACATCACAGAAAACAGAGCTGTTTTTTGCAAAGTGCCTACCTGTAGATTTTGGCCTCTAGCTCAGCCGGCACCTAGGGAAACCTACGAAAACTGTGCATTTTTGAAAACTAGAGACCTAGGGGAATCCAAGATGGGGTGACTTGTGGGGCTCTGACCAGGTTCTGGTACTCAGAATCCTTTTCAAACCTCAAAAATTGGCTAAAAAACACATTTTCCTCACATTTCGGTGACAGAAAGTTCTGGAATCGGAGAGGAGCCACAAATTTCCTTCCACCCAGCGTTCCCCCAAGTCTCCAGATAAAAATGGTACCTCACTTGTGTGGGTAGGCCTAGCGCCCGCGACAGGAAACACCCCAAAACACAACGTGGACACATCGCATTTTTTGAAAGAAAACAGAGCTGTTTTTTGCAAAGTGCCTACCTGTAGATTTTGGCCTCTAGCTCAGCCGGCACCTAGGGAAACCTACCAAACCTGTGCATTTTTGAAAACTAGAGACCTAGGGGAATCCAAGATGGGGTGACTTGTGGGGCTCTGACCAGGTTCTGGTACCCAGAATCCTTTTCAAACCTCAAAATTTGGCTAAAAAACAAATTTTCCTCACATTTCGGTGACAGAAAGTTCTGGAATCTGAGAGGAGCCACAAATTTCCTTCCACCCAGCGTTCCCCCAAGTCTCCCGATAAAAATGATACCTCACTTGTGTGGGTAGGCCTAGCGCCCGCGACAGGAAACACCCCAAAACACAACGTGGACACATCGCATTTTTTTAAAGAAAACAGAGCTGTTTTTTGCAAAGTGCATACCTGTAGATTTTGGCCTCTAGCTCAGCCGGCACCAAGGGAAACCTGCCAAACCTGTGCATTTGTGAAAACTAGAGACCTAGGGGAATCCAAGATGGGGTGACTTGTGGGGCTCTGACCAGGTTCTGTTACCCAGAATCCTTTGCAAATCTCAAAATGTGGCTAAAAAAACACATTTTCCTCACATTTCGGTGACAGAAAGTTCTGGAATCTGATGGGAGCCACAAATTTCCTTCCACCCAGCGTTCCTCCAAGTCTCCAGATAAAAATGGTACCTCACTTGTGTGGGTATGCCTAGCGCCCGCGACAGGATATGCCCCAAAACACAACATGGACACATCACAGAAAACAGAGCTGTTTTTTGCAAAGTACCTACCTGTAGATTTTGGCCTCTAGCTCAGCCGGCACCTAGGTAAACCTACCAAACCTGTGCATTTTTGAAAGCTAGAGACCTAGGGGAATCCAAGATGGGGTGACTTGTGGGGCTCTGACCAGGTTCTGTTACCCAGAATCCTTTGCAAACCCCAATATTTGGCTAAAAAAACATATTTTCCTTACATTTCGGTTACAGAAAGTTCTGGAATCTGAGAGGAGCCACCAATTTCCTTCCACCCAGCATTCCCCCAAGTCTCCCGATATAAATGGTACCTCACTTGTGTGGGTAGGCCTAGCACCCGCGACAGGATATGCCCCAAAACACAACGTGGACACATCACAGAAAATAGAGCTGTTTTTTGCAAAGTGGCTACCTGTAGATTTTAGCCTCTAGCTCAGCCGGCACCTAGGGAAACCTACCAAACCTGTGCATTTTTAAAAACTAGAGACCTAGGGGAATCCAAGATGGGGTGACTTGTGGGGCTCTGACCAGGTTCTGTTACCCAGAATCCTTTGCAAACCTCAAAATGTGGCTAAAAAAACACATTTTCCTCACATTTCAGTGACAGAAAGTTCTGGAATCTGAGAGGAGCCACAAATTTCCTTCCACCCAGCTTTCCCCCAAGTCTCCCGATAAAAATATAACCTCACTTGTGTGGGTAGACCTAGCGCCCGCGACAGGAAACGCCCCAAAACGCAACGTGGACACATACCATTTTTTGAAAGAAAACAGAGGTGTTTTTTGCAAAGTACCTACCTGTAGATTTTGGCCTCTAGCTCAGCCGGCACCCAGGGAAACCTACCAAACCTGTGCATTTCTTAAAACTAGAGACCTAGGGGAATCCAAGATGGGGTAACTTGTGGGGCTCTGACCAGGTTCTGTTACCCAGAATCCTTTGCAAACCTCAAAATTTGGCTAAAAAAACATATTTTCCTCACATTTCGGTGACAGAAAGTTCTGGAATCTGAGAGGAGCCACAAATTTCCTTCCACTCAGCGTTTCCCCAAGTCTCCCGATAAAAATGATACCTCACTTGTGTGCGTAGGCCTAGCAGCCGCGACAGAAGACGCCCCAAAACACAACGTGGACACATCCCATTTTTTGAAAGAAAATGGAGCTGTTTTTTGCAAAGTGCCTACCTGTAGATTTTGGCCTCTACCTCAGCCGGCACCTAGGGAAACTTACCAAACCTGTGCATTTTTAAAAACTAGAGACCTAGGGGAATCCAAGATGGGGTGACTTGTGGGGCTCTGACCAGGTTCTGTTACCCAGAATCCTTTGCAAACATCAGATTTTGCCTAAAAAAACATATTTTCCTCACATTTCGGTGACAGAAAGTTCTGGAATCTGAAAGGAGCCACAAATTTCCTTCCACCCAGCATTCCCGGAGTCTCCCGATGAAAATTATACCTCACTTGTGTGGGTAGGCCTAGCTCCCGCGACAGGAAACGCCCCAAAATACAACGTGGACACATCCCATTTTTTTAAAGAAAACAGAGCTGTTTTTTGCAAAGTGCCTACCTGTAGATTTTGGCCTCTAACTCAGCCGGCACCTAGAGAAACCTACCAAACCTGTGCATTTTTGAAAACTAGAGACCTAGGGGAATCCAAGATGGGGTGACTTGTGGGGCTCTGACCAGGTTCTGTTACCCAGAATCCTTTGCAAACATCAGATTTTGGCTAAAAAAACGCATTTTCCTCACATTTCGGTGACAGAAAGTTCTGGAATCTGAGAGGAGCCACAAGTTTCCTTCCACCCAACGTTCCTCCAAGTCTCCCGATAAATATGATACCTCACTTGTGTGGGTAGGCCTAGCGCCCGCGACAGGAAACGCCCCAAAACGCAACGTGGACACATACCATTTTTTGAAAGAAAATAGAGGTGTTTTTTGCAAAGTACCTACCTGTAGATTTTGGCCTCTAGCTCAGCCGGCACCTAGGGAAACCTATCAAACCTGTGCATTTTTTAAAACTAGAGACCTAGGGGAATCCAAGATGGGGTAACTTGTGGGGCTCTGACCAGGTTCTGTTACCCAGAATCCTTTGCAAACCTCAAAATTTGGCTTTCCTTACATTTCGGTGACAGAAAGTTCTGGAATCTGAGAGGAGCCACAAATTTCCTTCCACCCAGCGTTCCCCCAAGCCTCCCGATATAAATGGTACCTCACTTGTGTGGGTAGGCCTAGCGCCCGCGACAGGATATGTCCCAAAACACAATGTGGACACATCACAGAAAACAGAGCTGTTTATTGCAAAGTGCCTACCTGTAGATTTTGGCCTTTAGCTCAGCCGGCACCTAGGGAAACCTACCAAACCTGTACATTTTTTAAAACTAGAGACCAGGGGGAATCTAAGAAGGGGTGACTTGTGGGGCTCTGACCAGGTTCTGTTACCCAGAATCCTTTGCAAACCTCAAAATTTGGCTAAAAAAACACATTTTCCTCACATTTCGGTGACAGAAAGTTCTGGAATCGGACAGGAGCCACAAATTTCCTTCCACCCAGCGTTCCCCCAAGTCTCCCGATAAAAATGATACCTCACTTGTGTGGGTAGGCCTAGCGCCCGCGACAGGAAACACCCCAAAACACATCGTGGACACATCGCATTTTTTTAAAGAAAACAGAGCTGTTTTTTGCAAAGTGCCTACCTGTAGATTTTGGCCTCTAGCTCATCCGGCACCTAGGGAAACCTACCAAACCTGTGCATTTTTTAAAACTAGAGACCTAGGGGAATCCAAGATGGGGTGACTTGTGGGGCTCTGACCAGGTTCTGTTACCCAGAATCCTTTGCAAATCTCAAAATGTGGCTAAAAAAACATATTTTCCTCACATTTCGGTGACAGAAAGTTCTGGAATCTGATGGGAGCCACAAATTTCCTTCCACCCAGCGTTCCCCCAAGTCTCCAGATAAAAATGGTACCTCACTTGTGTGGGTAGGCCTAGCACCCGCGACAGGTTATGCCCCAAAACACAACATGGACACATCACAGAAAACAGAGCTGTTTTTTGCAAAGTACCTACCTGTAGATTTTGGCCTCTAGCTCAGCCGGCACCTAGGGAAACCTACCTAACCTGTGCATTTTTGAAAACTAGAGACCGAGGGGAATCCAAGATGGGGTGACTTGTGGGTCTCTGACCAGGTTCTGTTACCCAGAATCCTTTGCAAACCTCAATATTTGGCTAACAAAAACATATTTTCCTTACATTTCGGTTACAGAAAGTTCTGGAATCTGAGAGAAGCCACCAATTTCCTTCCACCCAGCATTCCCCCAAGTCTCCCGATATAAATGGTACCTCACTTGTGTAGGTAGGCCTAGCACCCGCGACAGGATATGCCCCAAAACACAATGTGGACACTTCACAGAAAACAGAGCTGTTTTTTGCAAAGTGGCTACCTGTAGATTTTGGCCTCTAGCTCAGCCGGCACCTAGGGAAACCTACCAAACCTGTGCATTTGTGAAAACTAGAGACCAGGGGGAAACTAAGAAGGGGTGACTTGTGGGGCTCTGACCAGGTTCTGTTACCCAGAATCCTTTGCAAACCTCAAAATTTGGCTAAAAAAACACATTTTCCTCACATTTCGGTAACAAAAAGTTCTGGAATCTGAGAGGAGCCACAAATTTCCATCCACACAGCATTCCCCCAAGTCTCCCGATAAAAATGATACCTCACTTGTGTGGGTAGGCCTATCGCCCGCGACAGGAAACACCCGAAAACACAACTTGGACACATCCCATTTTTTTAAAGAAAACAGAGCTGTTTTTTGGAAAGTGCCTACCTGTAGATTTTGGCCTCTAGCTCAGCCGGCACCTAGGGAAACCGACCAAACCTGTGCATTTTTTAAAACTAGAGACCTTGGGGAATCCAAGATGGTGTGACTTGTGGGGCTTTGACCAGGTTCTGTTACCCAGAATCCTTTGCAAACCTCAAAATGTGGTTAAAAAAACACATTTTCCTCACATTTTGGTGATAGAAAGTTCTGGAATCTGGGAGGAGCCACAAATTTACTATCACACAGCGTTCCCCCAAGTCTCCAGATAAAAATGGTACCTCACTTGTGTGGGTAGGCCTAGCGCCCGCGACAGGATATGCCCCAAAACACAACGTGGACACATCACAGACAACAGAGCTGTTTTTTGCAAAGTACCTACCTGTAGATTTTGGCCTCTAGCTCAGCCGGCACCTAGGGAAACCTACCAAACATGTGCATTTTTTAAAACTAGAGACCTAGGGGAATCCAAGATGGGGTGACTTGTGGGGCTCTGACCAGGTTCTGTTACCCAGAATCCTTTGCAAACCTCACAATTTGGCTAAAAAAACATATTTTCCTTACATTTCGGTGACAGAAAGTTCTGGAATCTGAGAGGAGCCACAAATTTCCTTCCACCCAGCGTTCCCCCCAGTCTCCCGATATAAATGGTACCTCACTTGTGTGGGTAGGCCTAGCGCCCGCGACAGGATATGCCCCAAAACACAACATTGACACATCACAGAAAACAGAGCTGTTTTTTGCAAAGTGCCTACCTGTAGATTTTGGCCTCTAGCTCATCCGGCACCTAGGGAAACCTACCAAACCTGTGCATTTTTGAAAACTAGAGATCTAGGGGAATCCAAGATGGGGTGACTTGTGGGGCTCTGACCAGGTTCTGTTACCCAGAATCCTTTGCAAATCTCAAAATGTGGCTAAAAAAACATATTTTCCTCACATTTCGGTGACAGAAAGTTCTGGAATCTGATGGGAGCCACAAATTTCCTTCCACCCAGCGTTCCCCCAAGTCTCCAGATAAAAATGGTACCTCACTTGTGTGGGTAGGCCTAGCACCCGCGACAGGATATGCCCCAAAACACAACATGGACACATCACAGAAAACAGAGCTGTTTTTTGCAAAGTACCTACCTGTAGATTTTGGCCTCTAGCTCAGCCGGCACCTAGGGAAACCTACCTAACCTGTGCATTTTTGAAAACTAGAGACCTAGGGGAATCCAAGATGGGGTGACTTGTGGGTCTCTGACCAGGTTCTGTTACCCAGAATCCTTTGCAAACCTCAATATTTGGCTAACAAAAACATATTTTCCTTACATTTCGGTTACAGAAAGTTCTGGAATCTGAGAGAAGCCACCAATTTCCTTCCACCCAGCATTCCCCCAAGTCTCCCGATATAAATGGTACCTCACTTGTGTAGGTAGGCCTAGCGCCCGCGACAGGATATGCCCCAAAACACAATGTGGACACTTCACAGAAAACAGAGCTGTTTTTTGCAAAGTGGCTACCTGTAGATTTTGGCCTCTAGCTCAGCCGGCACCTAGGGAAACCTATCAAACCTGTGCATTTGTGAAAACTAGAGACCAGGGGGAAACTAAGAAGGGGTGACTTGTGGGGCTCTGACCAGGTTCTGTTACCCAGAATCCTTTGCAAACCTCAAAATTTGGCTAAAAAAACACATTTTCCTCACATTTCGGTAACAAAAAGTTCTGGAATCTGAGAGGAGCCACAAATTTCCATCCACACAGCATTCCCCCAAGTCTCCCGATAAAAATGATACCTCACTTGTGTGGGTAGGCCTATCGCCCGCGACAGGAAACACCCGAAAACACAACTTGGACACATCCCATTTTTTGAAAGAAAACAGAGCGGTTTTTTGGAAAGTGCCTACCTGTAGATTTTGGCCTCTAGCTCAGCCGGCACCTAGGGAAACCGACCAAACCTGTGCATTTTTTAAAACTAGAGACCTTGGGGAATCCAAGATGGTGTGACTTGTGGGGCTTTGACCAGGTTCTGTTACCCAGAATCCTTTGCAAACCTCAAAATGTGGTTAAAAAAACACATTTTCCTCACATTTTGGTGATAGAAAGTTCTGGAATCTGGGAGGAGCCACAAATTTACTATCACACAGCGTTCCCCCAAGTCTCCAGATAAAAATGGTACCTCACTTGTGTGGGTAGGCCTAGCGCCCGCGACAGGAAACACCCCAAAACACAACGTGGACACATCGCATTTTTTGAAAGAAAACAGAGCTGTTTTTTGCAAAGTGCCTACCTGTAGATTTTGGCCTCTAGCTCAGCCGGCACCTAGGGAAACCTACCAAACCTGTGCATTTTTGAAACTAGAGACCTAGGGGAATCCAAGATGGGGTGACTTGTGGGGCTCTGACCAGGTTCTGGTACCCAGAATCCTTTTCAAACCTCAAAATTTGGCTAAAAAACAAATTTTCCTCACATTTCGGTGACAGAAAGTTCTGGAATCTGAGAGGAGCCACAAATTTCCTTCCACCCAGCGTTCCCCCAAGTCTCCCGATAAAAATGATACCTCACTTGTGTGGGTAGGCCTAGCGCCCGCGACAGGAAACACCCCAAAACACAACGTGGACACATCGCATTTTTTTAAAGAAAACAGAGCTGTTTTTTGCAAAGTGCATACCTGTAGATTTTGGCCTCTAGCTCAGCCGGCACCAAGGGAAACCTGCCAAACCTGTGCATTTGTGAAAACTAGAGACCTAGGGGAATCCAAGATGGGGTGACTTGTGGGGCTCTGACCAGGTTCTGTTACCCAGAATCCTTTGCAAATCTCAAAATGTGGCTAAAAAAACACATTTTCCTCACATTTCGGTGACAGAAAGTTCTGGAATCTGATGGGAGCCACAAATTTCCTTCCACCCAGCGTTCCCCCAAGTCTCCAGATAAAAATGGTACCTCACTTGTGTGGGTATGCCTAGCGCCCGCGACAGGATATGCCCCAAAACACAACATGGACACATCACAGAAAACAGAGCTGTTTTTTGCAAAGTACCTACCTGTAGATTTTGGCCTCTAGCTCAGCCGGCACCTAGGTAAACCTAACAAACCTGTGCATTTTTGAAAACTAGAGACCTAGGGGAATCCAAGATGGGGTGACTTGTGGGGCTCTGACCAGGTTCTGTTACCCAGAATCCTTTGCAAACCCCAATATTTGGCTAAAAAAACATATTTTCCTTACATTTCGGTTACAGAAAGTTCTGGAATCTGAGAGGAGCCACCAATTTCCTTCCACCCAGCATTCCCCCAAGTCTCCCGATATAAATGGTACCTCACTTGTGTGGGTAGGCCTAGCACCCGCGACAGGATATGCCCCAAAACACAACGTGGACACATCACAGAAAATAGAGCTGTTTTTTGCAAAGTGGCTACCTGTAGATTTTAGCCTCTAGCTCAGCCGGCACCTAGGGAAACCTACCAAACCTGTGCATTTTTAAAAACTAGAGACCTAGGGGAATCCAAGATGGGGTGACTTGTGGGGCTCTGACCAGGTTCTGTTACCCAGAATCCTTTGCAAACCTCAAAATGTGGCTAAAAAAACACATTTTCCTCACATTTCGGTGACAGAAAGTTCTGGAATCTGAGAGGAGCCACAAATTTCCTTCCACCCAGCTTTCCCCCAAGTCTCCCGATAAAAATATAACCTCACTTGTGTGGGTAGACCTAGCGCCCGCGACAGGAAACGCCCCAAAACGCAACGTGGACACATACCATTTTTTGAAAGAAAACAGAGGTGTTTTTTGCAAAGTACCTACCTGTAGATTTTGGCCTCTAGCTCAGCCGGCACCCAGGGAAACCTACCAAACCTGTGCATTTCTTAAAACTAGAGACCTAGGGGAATCCAAGATGGGGTAACTTGTGGGGCTCTGACCAGGTTCTGTTACCCAGAATCCTTTGCAAACCTCAAAATTTGGCTAAAAAAACATATTTTCCTCACATTTCGGTGACAGAAAGTTCTGGAATCTGAGAGGAGCCACAAATTTCCTTCCACTCAGCGTTTCCCCAAGTCTCCCGATAAAAATGATACCTCACTTGTGTGCGTAGGCCTAGCAGCCGCGACAGAAGACGCCCCACAACACAACGTGGACACATCCCATTTTTTGAAAGAAAATGGAGCTGTTTTTTGCAAAGTGCCTACCTGTAGATTTTGGCCTCTACCTCAGCCGGCACCTAGGGAAACTTACCAAACCTGTGCATTTTTAAAAACTAGAGACCTAGGGGAATCCAAGATGGGGTGACTTGTGGGGCTCTGACCAGGTTCTGTTACCCAGAATCCTTTGCAAACATCAGATTTTGCCTAAAAAACATATTTTCCTCACATTTCGGTGACAGAAAGTTCTGGAATCTGAAAGGAGCCACAAATTTCCTTCCACCCAGCGTTCCCGGAGTCTCCCGATGAAAATTATACCACACTTGTGTGGGTAGGCCTAGCTCCCGCGACAGGAAACGCCCCAAAATACAACGTGGACACATCCCATTTTTTTAAAGAAAACAGAGCTGTTTTTTGCAAAGTGCCTACCTGTAGATTTTGGCCTCTAACTCAGCCGGCACCTAGAGAAACTTACCAAACCTGTGCATTTTTGAAAACTAGAGACCTAGGGGAATCCAAGATGGGGTGACTTGTGGGGCTCTGACCAGGTTCTGTTACCCAGAATCCTTTGCAAACATCAGATTTTGGCTAAAAAAACATATTTTCCTCACATTTCGGTGACAGAAAGTTCTGGAATCTGAGAGGAGCCACAAGTTTCCTTCCACCCAACGTTCCCCCAAGTCTCCCGATAAATATGATACCTCACTTGTGTGGGTAGGCCTAGCGCCCGCGACAGGAAACGCCCCAAAACGCAACGTGGACACATACCATTTTTTGAAAGAAAATAGAGGTGTTTTTTGCAAAGTACCTACCTGTAGATTTTGGCCTCTAGCTCAGCCGGCACCTAGGGAAACCTACCAAACCTGTGCATTTTTTAAAACTAGAGACCTAGGGGAATCCAAGATGGGGTAACTTGTGGGGCTCTGACCAGGTTCTGTTACCCAGAATCCTTTGCAAACCTCAAAATTTGGCTTTCCTTACATTTCGGTGACAGAAAGTTCTGGAATCTGAGAGGAGCCACAAATTTCCTTCCACCCAGCGTTCCCCCAAGCCTCCCGATATAAATGGTACCTCACTTGTGTGGGTAGGCCTAGCGCCCGCGACAGGATATGTCCCAAAACACAACGTGGACACATCACAGAAAACAGAGCTGTTTATTGCAAAGTGCCTACCTGTAGATTTTGGCCTTTAGCTCAGCCGGCACCTAGGGAAACCTACCAAACCTGTGCATTTTTTAAAACTAGAGACCAGGGGGAATCTAAGAAGGGGTGACTTGTGGGGCTCTGACCAGGTTCTGTTACCCAGAATCCTTTGCAAACCTCAAAATTTGGCTAAAAAAACACATTTTCCTCACATTTCGGTGACAGAAAGTTCTGGAATCGGACAGGAGCCACAAATTTCCTTCCACCCAGCATTCCCCCAAGTCTCCCGATAAAAATGATACCTCACTTGTGTGGGTAGGCCTAGCGCCCGCGACAGGAAACACCCCAAAACACATCGTGGACACATCGCATTTTTTGAAAGAAAACAGAGCTGTTTTTTGCAAAGTGCCTACCTGTAGATTTTGGCCTCTAGCTCATCCGGCACCTAGGGAAACCTACCAAACCTGTGCATTTTTGAAAACTAGAGACCTAGGGGAATCCAAGATGGGGTGACTTGTGGGGCTCTGACCAGGTTCTGTTACCCAGAATCCTTTGCAAATCTCAAAATGTGGCTAAAAAAACATATTTTCCTCACATTTCGGTGACAGAAAGTTCTGGAATCTGATGGGAGCCACAAATTTCCTTCCACCCAGCGTTCCCCCAAGTCTCCAGATAAAAATGGTACCTCACTTGTGTGGGTAGGCCTAGCACCCGCGACAGGATATGCCCCAAAACACAACATGGACACATCACAGAAAACAGAGCTGTTTTTTGCAAAGTACCTACCTGTAGATTTTGGCCTCTAGCTCAGCCGGCACCTAGGGAAACCTACCTAACCTGTGCATTTTTGAAAACTAGAGACCTAGGGGAAACCAAGATGGGGTGACTTGTGGGTCTCTGACCAGGTTCTGTTACCCAGAATCCTTTGCAAACCTCAATATTTGGCTAACAAAAACATATTTTCCTTACATTTCGGTTACAGAAAGTTCTGGAATCTGAGAGAAGCCACCAATTTCCTTCCACCCAGCATTCCCCCAAGTCTCCCGATATAAATGGTACCTCACTTGTGTAGGTAGGCCTAGCGCCCGCGACAGGATATGCCCCAAAACACAATGTGGACACTTCACAGAAAACAGAGCTGTTTTTTGCAAAGTGGCTACCTGTAGATTTTGGCCTCTAGCTCAGCCGGCACCTAGGGAAACCTATCAAACCTGTGCATTTGTGAAAACTAGAGACCAGGGGGAAACTAAGAAGGGGTGACTTGTGGGGCTCTGACCAGGTTCTGTTACCCAGAATCCTTTGCAAACCTCAAAATTTGGCTAAAAAAACACATTTTCCTCACATTTCGGTAACAAAAAGTTCTGGAATCTGAGAGGAGCCACAAATTTCCATCCACACAGCATTCCCCCAAGTCTCCCGATAAAAATGATACCTCACTTGTGTGGGTAGGCCTATCGCCCGCGACAGGAAACACCCGAAAACACAACTTGGACACATCCCATTTTTTGAAAGAAAACAGAGCTGTTTTTTGGAAAGTGCCTACCTGTAGATTTTGGCCTCTAGCTCAGCCGGCACCTAGGGAAACCGACCAAACCTGTGCATTTTTTAAAACTAGAGACCTTGGGGAATCCAAGATGGTGTGACTTGTGGGGCTTTGACCAGGTTCTGTTACCCAGAATCCTTTGCAAACCTCAAAATGTGGTTAAAAAAACACATTTTCCTCACATTTTGGTGATAGAAAGTTCTGGAATCTGGGAGGAGCCACAAATTTACTATCACACAGCGTTCCCCCAAGTCTCCAGATAAAAATGGTACCTCACTTGTGTGGGTAGGCCTAGCGCCCGCGACAGGAAACACCCCAAAACACAACGTGGACACATCGCATTTTTTGAAAGAAAACAGAGCTGTTTTTTGCAAAGTGCCTACCTGTAGATTTTGGCCTCTAGCTCAGCCGGCACCTAGGGAAACCTACCAAACCTGTGCATTTTTGAAAACTAGAGACCTAGGGGAATCCAAGATGGGGTGACTTGTGGGGCTCTGACCAGGTTCTGGTACCCAGAATCCTTTTCAAACCTCAAAATTTGGCTAAAAAATAAATTTTCCTCTCATTTCGGTGACAGAAAGTTCTGGAATCTGAGAGGAGCCACAAATTTCCTTCCACCCAGCGTTCCCCCAAGTCTCCCGATAAAAATGATACCTCACTTGTGTGGGTAGGCCTAGCGCCCGAGACAGGAAACACCCCAAAACACAACGTGGACACATCGCATTTTTTTAAAGAAAACAGAGCTGTTTTTTGCAAAGTGCATACCTGTAGATTTTGGCCTCTAGCTCAGCCGGCACCAAGGGAAACCTGCCAAACCTGTGCATTTGTGAAAACTAGAGACCTAGGGGAATCCAAGATGGGGTGACTTGTGGGGCTCTGACCAGGTTCTGTTACCCAGAATCCTTTGCAAATCTCAAAATGTGGCTAAAAAAACACATTTTCCTCACATTTCGGTGACAGAAAGTTCTGGAATCTGATGGGAGCCACAAATTTCCTTCCACCCAGCGTTCCCCCAAGTCTCCAGATAAAAATGGTACCTCACTTGTGTGGGTATGCCTAGCGCCCGCGACAGGATATGCCCCAAAACACAACATGGACACATCACAGAAAACAGAGCTGTTTTTTGCAAAGTACCTACCTGTAGATTTTGGCCTCTAGCTCAGCCGGCACCTAGGTAAACCTAACAAACCTGTGCATTTTTGAAAACTAGAGACCTAGGGGAATCCAAGATGGGGTGACTTGTGGGGCTCTGACCAGGTTCTGTTACCCAGAATCCTTTGCAAACCCCAATATTTGGCTAAAAAAACATATTTTCCTTACATTTCGGTTACAGAAAGTTCTGGAATCTGAGAGGAGCCACCAATTTCCTTCCACCCAGCATTCCCCCAAGTCTCCCGATATAAATGGTACCTCACTTGTGTGGGTAGGCCTAGCACCCGCGACAGGATATGCCCCAAAACACAACGTGGACACATCACAGAAAATAGAGCTGTTTTTTGCAAAGTGGCTACCTGTAGATTTTAGCCTCTAGCTCAGCCGGCACCTAGGGAAACCTACCAAACCTGTGCATTTTTAAAAACTAGAGACCTAGGGGAATCCAAGATGGGGTGACTTGTGGGGCTCTGACCAGGTTCTGTTACCCAGAATCCTTTGCAAACCTCAAAATGTGGCTAAAAAAACACATTTTCCTCACATTTCGGTGACAGAAAGTTCTGGAATCTGAGAGGAGCCACAAATTTCCTTCCACCCAGCTTTCCCCCAAGTCTCCCGATAAAAATATAACCTCACTTGTGTGGGTAGACCTAGCGCCCGCGACAGGAAACGCCCCAAAACGCAACGTGGACACATACCATTTTTTGAAAGAAAACAGAGGTGTTTTTTGCAAAGTACCTACCTGTAGATTTTGGCCTCTAGCTCAGCCGGCACCCAGGGAAACCTACCAAACCTGTGCATTTCTTAAAACTAGAGACCTAGGGGAATCCAAGATGGGGTAACTTGTGGGGCTCTGACCAGGTTCTGTTACCCAGAATCCTTTGCAAACCTCAAAATTTGGCTAAAAAAACATATTTTCCTCACATTTCGGTGACAGAAAGTTCTGGAATCTGAGAGGAGCCACAAATTTCCTTCCACTCAGCGTTTCCCCAAGTCTCCCGATAAAAATGATACCTCACTTGTGTGCGTAGGCCTAGCAGCCGCGACAGAAGACGCCCCACAACACAACGTGGACACATCCCATTTTTTGAAAGAAAATGGAGCTGTTTTTTGCAAAGTGCCTACCTGTAGATTTTGGCCTCTACCTCAGCCGGCACCTAGGGAAACTTACCAAACCTGTGCATTTTTAAAAACTAGAGACCTAGGGGAATCCAAGATGGGGTGACTTGTGGGGCTCTGACCAGGTTCTGTTACCCAGAATCCTTTGCAAACATCAGATTTTGCCTAAAAAACATATTTTCCTCACATTTCGGTGACAGAAAGTTCTGGAATCTGAAAGGAGCCACAAATTTCCTTCCACCCAGCGTTCCCGGAGTCTCCCGATGAAAATTATACCACACTTGTGTGGGTAGGCCTAGCTCCCGCGACAGGAAACGCCCCAAAATACAACGTGGACACATCCCATTTTTTTAAAGAAAACAGAGCTGTTTTTTGCAAAGTGCCTACCTGTAGATTTTGGCCTCTAACTCAGCCGGCACCTAGAGAAACTTACCAAACCTGTGCATTTTTGAAAACTAGAGACCTAGGGGAATCCAAGATGGGGTGACTTGTGGGGCTCTGACCAGGTTCTGTTACCCAGAATCCTTTGCAAACATCAGATTTTGGCTAAAAAAACATATTTTCCTCACATTTCGGTGACAGAAAGTTCTGGAATCTGAGAGGAGCCACAAGTTTCCTTCCACCCAACGTTCCCCCAAGTCTCCCGATAAATATGATACCTCACTTGTGTGGGTAGGCCTAGCGCCCGCGACAGGAAACGCCCCAAAACGCAACGTGGACACATACCATTTTTTGAAAGAAAATAGAGGTGTTTTTTGCAAAGTACCTACCTGTAGATTTTGGCCTCTAGCTCAGCCGGCACCTAGGGAAACCTACCAAACCTGTGCATTTTTTAAAACTAGAGACCTAGGGGAATCCAAGATGGGGTAACTTGTGGGGCTCTGACCAGGTTCTGTTACCCAGAATCCTTTGCAAACCTCAAAATTTGGCTTTCCTTACATTTCGGTGACAGAAAGTTCTGGAATCTGAGAGGAGCCACAAATTTCCTTCCACCCAGCGTTCCCCCAAGCCTCCCGATATAAATGGTACCTCACTTGTGTGGGTAGGCCTAGCGCCCGCGACAGGATATGTCCCAAAACACAACGTGGACACATCACAGAAAACAGAGCTGTTTATTGCAAAGTGCCTACCTGTAGATTTTGGCCTTTAGCTCAGCCGGCACCTAGGGAAACCTACCAAACCTGTGCATTTTTTAAAACTAGAGACCAGGGGGAATCTAAGAAGGGGTGACTTGTGGGGCTCTGACCAGGTTCTGTTACCCAGAATCCTTTGCAAACCTCAAAATTTGGCTAAAAAAACACATTTTCCTCACATTTCGGTGACAGAAAGTTCTGGAATCGGACAGGAGCCACAAATTTCCTTCCACCCAGCATTCCCCCAAGTCTCCCGATAAAAATGATACCTCACTTGTGTGGGTAGGCCTAGCGCCCGCGACAGGAAACACCCCAAAACACATCGTGGACACATCGCATTTTTTGAAAGAAAACAGAGCTGTTTTTTGCAAAGTGCCTACCTGTAGATTTTGGCCTCTAGCTCATCCGGCACCTAGGGAAACCTACCAAACCTGTGCATTTTTGAAAACTAGAGACCTAGGGGAATCCAAGATGGGGTGACTTGTGGGGCTCTGACCAGGTTCTGTTACCCAGAATCCTTTGCAAATCTCAAAATGTGGCTAAAAAAACATATTTTCCTCACATTTCGGTGACAGAAAGTTCTGGAATCTGATGGGAGCCACAAATTTCCTTCCACCCAGCGTTCCCCCAAGTCTCCAGATAAAAATGGTACCTCACTTGTGTGGGTAGGCCTAGCACCCGCGACAGGATATGCCCCAAAACACAACATGGACACATCACAGAAAACAGAGCTGTTTTTTGCAAAGTACCTACCTGTAGATTTTGGCCTCTAGCTCAGCCGGCACCTAGGGAAACCTACCTAACCTGTGCATTTTTGAAAACTAGAGACCTAGGGGAAACCAAGATGGGGTGACTTGTGGGTCTCTGACCAGGTTCTGTTACCCAGAATCCTTTGCAAACCTCAATATTTGGCTAACAAAAACATATTTTCCTTACATTTCGGTTACAGAAAGTTCTGGAATCTGAGAGAAGCCACCAATTTCCTTCCACCCAGCATTCCCCCAAGTCTCCCGATATAAATGGTACCTCACTTGTGTAGGTAGGCCTAGCGCCCGCGACAGGATATGCCCCAAAACACAATGTGGACACTTCACAGAAAACAGAGCTGTTTTTTGCAAAGTGGCTACCTGTAGATTTTGGCCTCTAGCTCAGCCGGCACCTAGGGAAACCTATCAAACCTGTGCATTTGTGAAAACTAGAGACCAGGGGGAAACTAAGAAGGGGTGACTTGTGGGGCTCTGACCAGGTTCTGTTACCCAGAATCCTTTGCAAACCTCAAAATTTGGCTAAAAAAACACATTTTCCTCACATTTCGGTAACAAAAAGTTCTGGAATCTGAGAGGAGCCACAAATTTCCATCCACACAGCATTCCCCCAAGTCTCCCGATAAAAATGATACCTCACTTGTGTGGGTAGGCCTATCGCCCGCGACAGGAAACACCCGAAAACACAACTTGGACACATCCCATTTTTTGAAAGAAAACAGAGCTGTTTTTTGGAAAGTGCCTACCTGTAGATTTTGGCCTCTAGCTCAGCCGGCACCTAGGGAAACCGACCAAACCTGTGCATTTTTTAAAACTAGAGACCTTGGGGAATCCAAGATGGTGTGACTTGTGGGGCTTTGACCAGGTTCTGTTACCCAGAATCCTTTGCAAACCTCAAAATGTGGTTAAAAAAACACATTTTCCTCACATTTTGGTGATAGAAAGTTCTGGAATCTGGGAGGAGCCACAAATTTACTATCACACAGCGTTCCCCCAAGTCTCCAGATAAAAATGGTACCTCACTTGTGTGGGTAGGCCTAGCGCCCGCGACAGGAAACACCCCAAAACACAACGTGGACACATCGCATTTTTTGAAAGAAAACAGAGCTGTTTTTTGCAAAGTGCCTACCTGTAGATTTTGGCCTCTAGCTCAGCCGGCACCTAGGGAAACCTACCAAACCTGTGCATTTTTGAAAACTAGAGACCTAGGGGAATCCAAGATGGGGTGACTTGTGGGGCTCTGACCAGGTTCTGGTACCCAGAATCCTTTTCAAACCTCAAAATTTGGCTAAAAAATAAATTTTCCTCTCATTTCGGTGACAGAAAGTTCTGGAATCTGAGAGGAGCCACAAATTTCCTTCCACCCAGCGTTCCCCCAAGTCTCCCGATAAAAATGATACCTCACTTGTGTGGGTAGGCCTAGCGCCCGAGACAGGAAACACCCCAAAACACAACGTGGACACATCGCATTTTTTTAAAGAAAACAGAGCTGTTTTTTGCAAAGTGCATACCTGTAGATTTTGGCCTCTAGCTCAGCCGGCACCAAGGGAAACCTGCCAAACCTGTGCATTTGTGAAAACTAGAGACCTAGGGGAATCCAAGATGGGGTGACTTGTGGGGCTCTGACCAGGTTCTGTTACCCAGAATCCTTTGCAAATCTCAAAATGTGGCTAAAAAAACACATTTTCCTCACATTTCGGTGACAGAAAGTTCTGGAATCTGATGGGAGCCACAAATTTCCTTCCACCCAGCGTTCCCCCAAGTCTCCAGATAAAAATGGTACCTCACTTGTGTGGGTATGCCTAGCGCCCGCGACAGGATATGCCCCAAAACACAACATGGACACATCACAGAAAACAGAGCTGTTTTTTGCAAAGTACCTACCTGTAGATTTTGGCCTCTAGCTCAGCCGGCACCTAGGTAAACCTACCAAACCTGTGCATTTTTGAAAACTAGAGACCTAGGGGAATCCAAGATGGGGTGACTTGTGGGGCTCTGACCAGGTTCTGTTACCCAGAATCCTTTGCAAACCCCAATATTTGGCTAAAAAAACATATTTTCCTTACATTTCGGTTACAGAAAGTTCTGGAATCTGAGAGGAGCCACCAATTTCCTTCCACCCAGCATTCCCCCAAGTCTCCCGATATAAATGGTACCTCACTTGTGTAGGTAGGCCTAGCACCCGCGACAGGATATGCCCCAAAACACAACGTGGACACATCACAGAAAATAGAGCTGTTTTTTGCAAAGTGGCTACCTGTAGATTTTAGCCTCTAGCTCAGCCGGCACCTAGGGAAACCTACCAAACCTGTGCATTTTTAAAAACTAGAGACCTAGGGGAATCCAAGATGGGGTGACTTGTGGGGCTCTGACCAGGTTCTGTTACCCAGAATCCTTTGCAAACCTCAAAATGTGGCTAAAAAAACACATTTTCCTCACATTTCAGTGACAGAAAGTTCTGGAATCTGAGAGGAGCCACAAATTTCCTTCCACCCAGCTTTCCCCCAAGTCTCCCGATAAAAATATAACCTCACTTGTGTGGGTAGACCTAGCGCCCGCGACAGGAAACGCCCCAAAACGCAACGTGGACACATACCATTTTTTGAAAGAAAACAGGTGTTTTTTGCAAAGTACCTACCTGTAGATTTTGGCCTCTAGCTCAGCCGGCACCCAGGGAAACCTACCAAACCTGTGCATTTCTTAAAACTAGAGACCTAGGGGAATCCAAGATGGGGTAACTTGTGGGGCTCTGACCAGGTTCTGTTACCCAGAATCCTTTGCAAACCTCAAAATTTGGCTAAAAAAACATATTTTCCTCACATTTCGGTAACAAAAAGTTCTGGAATCTGAGAGGAGCCACAAATTTCCATCCACACAGCATTCCCCCAAGTGTCCCGATAAAAATGATACCTCACTTGTGTGGGTAGGCCTATCGCCCGCGACAGGAAACACCCGAAAACACAACTTGGACACATCCCATTTTTTGAAAGAAAACAGAGCTATTTTTTGGAAAGTGCCTACCTGTAGATTTTGGCCTCTAGCTCAGCCGGCACCTAGGGAAACCGACCAAACCCGTGCATTTTTTAAAACTAGAGACCTTGGGGAATCCAAGATGGTGTCACTTGTGGGGCTTTGACCAGGTTCTGTTACCCAGAATCCTTTGCAAACCTCAAAATGTGGTTAAAAAAACACATTTTCCTCACATTTTGGTGATAGAAAGTTCTGGAATCTGGGAGGAGCCACAAATTTACTATCACACAGCGTTCCCCCAAGTCTCCAGATAAAAATGGTACCTCACTTGTGTGGGTAGGCCTAGCGCCCGCGACAGGATATGCCCCAAAACACAACGTGGACACATCACAGACAACAGAGCTGTTTTTTGCAAAGTACCTACCTGTAGATTTTGGCCTCTAGCTCAGCCGGCACCTAGGGAAACCTACCAAACCTGTGCATTTTTTAAAACTAGAGACCTAGGGGAATCCAAGATGGGGTGACTTGTGGGGCTCTGACCAGGTTCTGTTACCCAGAATCCTTTGCAAACCTCACAATTTGGCTAAAAAAACATATTTTCCTTACATTTCGGTGACAGAAAGTTCTGGAATCTGAGAGGAGCCACAAATTTCCTTCCACCCAGCGTTCCCCCCAGTCTCCCGATATAAATGGTACCTCACTTGTGTGGGTAGGCCTAGCGCCCGCGACAGGATATGCCCCAAAACACAACATTGACACATCACAGAAAACAGAGCTGTTTTTTGCAAAGTGCCTACCTGTAGATTTTGGCCTCTAGCTCAGCCGGCACCTAGGGAAACCTACCAAACCTGTGCATTTTTGAAAACTAGAGACCTAGGGCAATCCAAGATGGGGTGACTTTTGAGGCTCTGACCCGGTTCTGTTACCCAGAATCCTTTGCAAACCTCAAATTTTGGCCAAAAAAACGCATTTTCCTCACATTTCCGTGACAGAAAGTTCTGGAATCTGAGAGGAGCCACAAGTTTCCTTCCACCCAACGTTCCTCCAAGTCTCCCGATAAATATGATACCTCACTTGTGTGGGTAGGCCTAGCGCCCGCGACAGGAAATGCCCCAAAACGCAACGTGGACACATACCATTTTTTGAAAGAAAATAGAGGTGTTTTTTGCAAAGTACCTACCTGTAGATTTTGGCCTCTAGCTCAGCCGGCACCTAGGGAAACCTACCAAACCTGTGCATTTTTTAAAACTAGAGACCTAGGGGAATCCAAGATGGGGTAACTTGTGGGGCTCTGACCAGGTTCTGTTACCCAGAATCCTTTGCAAACCTCAAAATTTGGCTTTCCTTACATTTCGGTGACAGAAAGTTCTGGAATCTGAGAGGAGCCACAAATTTCCTTCCACCCAGCGTTCCCCCAAGTCTCCCGATATAAATTGTACCTCAGTTGTGTGGGTAGGCCTAGCGCCCACGACAGGATATGCCCCAAAACACAACGTGGACACATCACAGAAAACAGAGCTGTTTTTTGCAAAGTGCCTACCTGTAGATTTTGGCCTCTAGCTCAGCCGGCACCTAGGGAAACCTACGAAAACTGTGCATTTTTGAAAACTAGAGACCTAGGGGAATCCAAGATGGGGTGACTTGTGGGGCTCTGACCAGGTTCTGGTACTCAGAATCCTTTTCAAACCTCAAAAATTGGCTAAAAAACACATTTTCCTCACATTTCGGTGACAGAAAGTTCTGGAATCGGAGAGGAGCCACAAATTTCCTTCCACCCAGCCTTCCCCCAAGTCTCCAGATAAAAATGGTACCTCACTTGTGTGGGTAGGCCTAGCGCCCGCGACAGGAAACACCCCAAAACACAACGTGGACACATCGCATTTTTTTAAAGAAAACAGAGCTGTTTCTTGCAAAGTGCCTACCTGTAGATTTTGGCCTCTAGCTCAGCCGGCACCTAGGGAAACCTACCAAACCTGTGCATTTTTGAAAACTAGAGACCTAGGGGAATCCAAGATGGGGTGACTTGTGGGGCTCTGACCAGGTTCTGGTACCCAGAATCCTTTTCAAACCTCAAAATTTGGCTAAAAAACAAATTTTCCTCACATTTCGGTGACGGAAAGTTCTGGAATCTGAGAGGAGCCACAATTTTCCTTCCACCCAGCGTTCCCCCAAGTCTCCCGATAAAAATGATACCTCACTTGTGTGGGTAGGCCTAGCGCCCGCGACAGGAAACACCCCAAAACACAATGTGGACACATCGCATTTTTTGAAAGAAAACAGAGCTGTTTTTTGCAAAGTGCATACCTGTAGATTTTGGCCTCTAGCTCAGCCGGCACCAAGGGAAACCTGCCAAACCTGTGCATTTGTGAAAACTAGAGACCTAGGGGAATCCAAGATGGGGTGACTTGTGGGGCTCTGACCAGGTTCTGTTACCCAGAATCCTTTGCAAATCTCAAAATGTGGCTAAAAAAACACATTTTCCTCACATTTCGGTGACAGAAAGTTCTGGAATCTGATGGGAGCCACAAATTTCCTTCCACCCAGCGTTCCCCCAAGTCTCCAGATAAAAATGGTACCTCACTTGTGTGGGTAGGCCTAGCGCCCGCGACAGGATATGCCCCAAAACACAACATGGACACATCACAGAAAACAGAGCTGTTTTTTGCAAAGTACCTACCTGTAGATTTTGGCCTCTAGCTCAGCCGGCACCTAGGTAAACCTACCAAACCTGTGCATTTTTGAAAACTAGAGACCTAGGGGAATCCAAGATGGGGTGACTTGTGGGGCTCTGACCAGGTTCTGTTACCCAGAATCCTTTGCAAACCCCAATATTTGGCTAAAAAAACATATTTTCCTTACATTTCGGTTACAGAAAGTTCTGGAATCTGAGAGGAGCCACCAATTTCCTTCCACCCAGCATTCCCCCAAGTCTCCCGATATAAATGGTACCTCACTTGTGTGGGTAGGCCTAGCACCCGCGACAGGATATGCTCCAAAACACAACGTGGACACATCACAGAAAATAGAGCTGTTTTTTGCAAAGTGGCTACCTGTAGATTTTAGCCTTTAGCTCAGCCGGCACCTAGGGAAACCTACCAAACCTGTGCATTTTTGTAAACTAAAGACCTAGGGGAATCTAAGAAGGGGTGACTTGTGGGGCTCTGACCAGGTTCTGTTACCCAGAATCCTTTGCAAACCTCAAAATGTGGCTAAAAAAACACATTTTCCTCACATTTCAGTGACAGAAAGTTCTGGAATCTGAGAGGAGCCACAAATTTCCTTCCACCCAGCTTTCCCCCAAGTCTTCCGATAAAAATATAACCTCACTTGTGTGGGTAGACCTAGCGCCCGCGACAGGAAACGCCCCAAAACGCAACGTGGACACATACCATTGTTTGAAAGAAAACAGAGGTGTTTTTTGCAAAGTACCTACCTGTAGATTTTGGCCTCTAGCTCAGCCGGCACCCAGGGAAACCTACCAAACCTGTGCATTTCTTAAAACTAGAGACCTAGGGGAATCCAAGATGGGGTAACTTGTGGGGCTCTGACCAGGTTCTGTTAACCAGAATCCTTTGCAAACCTCAAAATTTGGCTAAAAAAACATATTTTCCTTACATTTCGGTGACAGAAAGTTCTGGAAGCTGAGAGGAGCCACAAATTTCCTTCCACCCAGCGTTCCCACAAGTCTCCCGATATAAATGGTACCTCACTTGTGTGGGTAGGCCTAGCGCCCGCGACAGCATATGCCCCAAAACACAACGTGGACACATCACAGAAAACAGAGCTGTTTTTTGCAAAGTGCCTACCTGTAGATTTTGGCCTCTAGCTCAGCCGGCACCTCGGGAAACCAACCAAACCTGTGCATTTTTGAAAACTAGAGACCTAGGGGAATCCAAGATGATGTGACTTGTGGGGCTCTGACTAGGTTCTGGTAGCCAAAATCCTTTGCAAACCTCAAAATGTGGCTAAAAAAACACATTTTCCTCACATTTCGGTGACAGAAAGTTCTGGAATCTGATGGGAGCCACAAATTTCCTTCCACCCAGCGTTCCCCCAAGTCTCCAGATAAAAATGGTACCTCACTTGTGTGGGTAGGCCTAGCGCCCGCGACAGGATATGCCCCAAAACACAACATGGACACATCACAGAAAACAGAGCTGTTTTTTGCAAAGTACCTACCTGTAGATTTTGGCCTCTAGCTCAGCCGGCACCTAGGGAAACCTACCAAACCTGTGCATTTTTGAAAACTAGAGACCTAGGATAATCCAAGATGGGGTGACTTGTGGGGTTCTGACCCGGTTCTGTTACCCAGAATCCTTTGCAAACCTCAAATATTGGCTAAAAAAACGCATTTTCCTCACATTTCGGTGACAGAAAGTTCTGGAATCTGAGAGGAGCCACAAATTTCCTTCCACCCAGCATTCCCCCAAGTCTCCCGATATAAATTGTACCTCACTTGTGTGGGTAGGCCTAGCGTCTGCGACAGGATATGCCACAAAACACAACGTTGACACATCACAGAAAACAGAGCAGTTTTTTGCAAAGTGGCTACCTGTAGATTTTGGCCTCTAGCTCAGCCGGCACCTAGGGAAACCTACCAAACCTGTGCATTTTTAAAAACTAGAGACCTAGGGAAATCCAAGATGGGGTGACTTGTGGGGCTCTGACCAGGTTCTGTTACCCAGAATCCTTTGCAAACCTCAAAATTTGGCTAAAAAAACACATTTTCCTCACATTTCGGTGATAGAAAGTTCTGGAATCTGAGAGGAGCCACAAATTTCCTTCCACCCAGCGTTCCCCCAAGTCTCCCGATAAAAATGATACCTCACTTGTGTGGGTAGGCCTAGCGCCCGTGACAGGAAACACCCCAAAACACATCGTGGACACATCCCATTTTTTGAAAGAAAACAGAGCTGTTTTTTGCAAAGTGCCTACCTGTAGATTTTGGCCTCTAGCTCAGCCGGGACCTAGGGAAACCTACCAATCCTGTGCATTTTTGAAAACTAGAGACCTAGGGGAATCCACGATGGGGTGACTTGTGGGGCTCTGACCAGGTTCTGTTACGTAGAATCCTTTGCAAACCTCAAAATGTTGCTGAAAAAACACATTTTCCTCACATTTCGGTGACAGAAAGTTCTGGAATCTGATGGGAGCCACAAATTTCCTTCCACCCAGCGTTCCCCCAAGTCTTCAGATAAAAATGGTACCTCACTTATGTGGGTAGGCCTAGCGCCCGCGACAAGATATGCCCCAAAACACAACATGGACACATCACAGAAAACAGAGCTGTTTTTTGCAAAGTACCTACCTGTAGATTTTGGCCTCTAGCTCAGCCGGCACCTAGGGAAACCTACCAAACCTGTGCATTTTTGAAAACTAGAAACCTAGGGTAATCCAAGATGGGGTGACTTGTGGGGCTCTGACCCGGTTCTGTTACACAGAATCCTTTGCAAACCTCAAATTTTGGCTAAAAAAACGCATTTTCCTCAGATTTTGGTGACAGAAAGTTCTGGAATCTGAGAGGAGCCACAAATTTCCTTCCACTCAGCGTTTCCCCAAGTCTCCCGATAAAAATGATACCTCACTTGTGTGGGTAGGCCTAGCGCCCGCGACAGGAAACGCCCCAAAACGCAACGTGGACACATACCATTTTTTGAAAGAAAACAGAGGTGTTTTTTGCAAAGTACCTACCTGTAGATTTTGACCTCTAGCTCAGCCGGCACCTAGGGAAACCTACCAAACCTGTGCATTTTTTAAAACTAGAGACCTAGGGGAATCCAAGATGGGGTGACTTGTGGGGCTCTGACCAGGTTCTGTTACCCAGAATCCTTTGCAAACCTCAAAATTTGGCTAAAAAACATATTTTCCTTACATTTCGGTGACAGAAAGTTCTGGAATCTGGGAGGAGAAACAAATTTCCTTCCACCCAGCGTTCCGCCAAGTCTCCAGATAAAAATGGTACCTCACTTGTGTGGGTAGGCCTAGCGCCCGCGACAGGATATGCCCTAAAACACAACGTTGACACATCACAGAAAACAGAGCTGTTTTTTGCAAAGTGGCTACCTGTAGATTTTGGCCTCTAGCTCAGCCGGCACCTAGGGAAACCTACCAAACCTGTGCATTTTTGAAAGCTAGAGACCTAGGGAAATCCAAGATGGGGTGACTTGTGGGGCTCTGACCAGGTTCTGTTACCCAGAATCCTTTGCAAACCTCAAAATTTGGCTAAAAAAACACATTTTCCTCAAATTTCGGTGACAGAAAGTTCTGGAATCTGAGAGGAGCCACAAATTTCCTTCCACCCAGCGATCCCCCAAGTCTCCCGATAAAAATGATACCTCACTTGTGTGGGTAGGCCTAGCGCCCGTGACAGGAAACACCCCAAAACACAACGTGGACTCATCCCATTTTTTGAAAGAAATTAGAGCTGTTTTTTGCAAAGGGCCTACCTGTAGATTTTGGCTTCTAGCTCAGCTGGCACCAGGGAAACCTACAAAACCTGTGCATTTTTTAAAACTAGAGACCTAGGGGAATCTAAGAAGGGGTGACTTGTGGGGCTCTGACCAGGTTCTGTTACCCAGAATCCTTTGCAAACCTCAACATTTTGCTAAAAAAACACATTTTCCTCACATTTCGGTGACAAAAAGTTCTGGAATCTGAGAGGAGCCACAAATGTCCTTCCACACAGCGTTCCCCCAAGTCTCCCGATAAAAATGATAACTCACTTGTGTAGGTAGGCCTAGCGCCCGCAACAGGAAACACCCGAAAACACAACGTGGACACATCCCATTTTTTGAAAGAAAACAGAGCTGTTTTTTGCAAAGTGGCTACCTGTAGATTTTGGCCTCTAGCTCAGCCGGCACCTAGGGAAACCTTCCAAACCTGTGCATTTGTGAAAACTAGAGACCTAGGGAAATCCAAGATGGGTTGACTTGTGGGGCTCTGACCAGGTTCTGTTACCCAGAATCCTTTGCAAACCTCAAAATTTGGCTAAAAAAACACATTTTCCTCATATTTCGGTAACAGAAAGTTCTGGAATCTGAGAGGAGCCACAAATTTCCTTCCACCCAGCGTTCCCCCAAGTCTCCCGATAAAAATGATACCTCACTTGTGTGGGTAGGCCTAGCGCCCGCGACAGGAAACACCCCAAAACACAACGTGGACACATCCCATTTTTTGAAAGAAAACAGAGCTGTTTTTTGCAAAGTGCCTACCTGTAGATTTTGGCCTCTAGCTCAGCCGGCACCTAGGGAAACCTATCAAACCTGTGCATTTTTTAAAACTAGAGACCTAGGGGAATCCAAGATGGGGTGACTTGTGGGGCTCTGACCAGGTTCTGTTACCCAGAATCCTTTGCAAACCTCAAAATGTGGCTAAAAAAACACATTTTCCTCACATTTCGGTGACAGAAAGTTCTGGAATCTGATGGGAGCCACAACTTTCCTTCCACCCAGCTTTCCCCCAAGTCTCCAGATAAAAATGGTACCACACTTGTGTGGGTAGGCCTAGCGCCCGCGACAGAATATGCCCCAAAAGACAACGTGGACACATCACAGACAACAGAGCTGTTTTTTGCAAAGTACCTACCTGTAGATTTTGGCCTCTAGCTCAGCCTGCACCTAGGGAAACCTACCAAACCTGTGCATTTTTTAAAACTAGAGACCTAGGGGAATCCAAGATGGGTGACTTGTGGGGCTCTGACCAGGTTCTGTTACCCAGAATCCTTTGCAAACCTCAAATTTTGGCTAAAAAAACATATTTTCTTAACATTTCGGTGACAGAAAGTTCTGGAATCTGAGAATAGCCACAAATTTCCTTCCACTCAGCGTTTTCCCAAGTCTCCCGATATAAAATGATACCTCACTTTTGTGCGTAGGCCTAGCAGCCGCGACAAGAGATACCCCAAAACACAACGTGGACATATCCCATTTTTTTAAATAAAACAGAGGTGTTTTTTGCAAAGTGCCTACCTGTAGATTTTGGCCTCTAGCTCAGCTGGCACCTAGGGAAACCTACCAAACCTGTGCATTTTTTAAAACTAGAGACCTAGGGGAAGCCAAGATGGGGTGACTTGTGGGGCTCTGACCAGGTTCTGTTACCCAGAATCCTTTGCAAACCTCAAATTTTGGCTAAAAAAACACATTTTCCTCACGTTTCAGTGACAGAAAGTTCTGGAATCTGAGAGGAGCCACAAATTTCCTTCCACCCAGCTTTCCCCCAAGTCTCCCGATAAAAATATAACCTCACTTGTGTGGGTAGACCTAGCGCCCGCGACAGGAAACGCCCCAAAACGCAACGTGGACACAAACCATTTTTTGAAAGAAAACAGAGGTGTTTTTTGCAAAGTACCTACCTGTAGATTTTGGCCTCTAGCTCAGCCGGCACCTAGGGAAACCTACCAAACCTGTGCATTTCTTAAAACTAGAGACCTAGGGGAATCCAAGATGGGGTAACTTGTGGGGCTCTGACCAGGTTCTGTTACCCAGAATCCTTTGCAAACCTCAAAATTTGGCTAAAAAAACATATTTTCCTTACATTTCGGTGACAGAAAGTTCTGGAATCTGAGAGGAGCCACAAATTTCCTTCCACCCAGCGTTCCCACAAGTCTCCCGATATAAATGGTACATCACTTGTGTGGGTAGGCCTAGCGCCCGCGACAGGATATGTCCCAAAACACAACGTGGAAACATCACAGAAAAAAGAGCTGTTTTTTGCTAAGTGCCTACCTGTAGATTTTGGCCTCTAGCTCAGCCGGCACCTAGGGAAACCTACCAAACCTGTGCATTTTTCATAACTAGAGACCTAGGGGAATCCAAGATGATGTGACTTGTGGGGATCTGACCAGGTTCTGGTACCCAGAATCCTTTGCAAACCTCAAAATTTGGCTAAAGAAACACATTTTCCTCACATTTCGGTGACAGAAAGTTCTGGAATCTGAGAGGAGCGACAAATTTCCTTCCACCCAGCGTTCCCTCAAGTCTCCCGATAAAAATGATACCTGACTCGTGTGGGTAGGCCTAGCGCCCGCGACAGGAAAAACCCCAAAACACAACGTGGACACATCCCATTTTTTGAAAGAAAACAGGGCTGTTTTTTGCAAAGTGCCTACCTGTAGATTTTGGCCTCTAGCTCAGCCGGCACCTAGGGAAACCTACCAAATCTGTACATTTTTGAAAACTAGAGACCTAGGGGAATCCAAGATGGGGTGACTTGTGGGGCTCTGACCAGGTTCTGTTACCCAGAATCCTTTGCAAACCTCAAAATGTGGCTAAAAAAACACATTTTCTTCACATTTCCGTGACAGAAAGTTCTGGAATCTGATGGGAGCCACAAATTTCCTTCCACCCAGCGTTCCCCCAAGTCTCCAGATAAAAATGGTACCTCACTTGTGTGGGTAGGCCTAGCGCCCGCGACAGAATATGCCCCAAAACACAACGTGGACACATCACAGAAAACAGAGCTGTTTTTTGCAAAGTACCTACCTGTAGATTTTGGCCTCTAGCTCAGCCTGCACGTAGGGAAACCTACCAAACCTGTGCATTTTTTAAAACTAGAGACCTAGGGGAATCCAAGATGGGTGACTTGTGGGGCTCTGAACCAGGTTCTGTTACCCAGAATCCTTTGCAAACCTCAAATTTTGGCAAAAAAAACATATTTTCCTAACATTTCGGTGACAGAAAGTTCTGGAATCTGAGAGGAGCCACAAATTTCCTTCCACTCAGCGTTCCCCCAAGTCTCCCGATAAAAATGATACCAGACTCGTGTGGGTAGGCCTAGCGCCCGCGACAGGAAAAACCCCAAAACACAACGTGGACACATCCCATTTTTTTAAAGAAAACAGGGCTGTTTTTTGCAAAGTGCCTACCTGTAGATTTTGGCCACTAGCTCAGCCGGCACCTAGGGAAACCTACCAAATCTGTACATTTTTGAAAACTAGAGACCTAGGTGAATCCAAGATGGGGTGACTTGTGGGGCTCTGACCAGGTTCTGTTACCCAGAATCCTTTGCAAACCTCAAAATGTGGCTAAAAAAACACATTTTCTTCACATTTCCGTGACAGAAAGTTCTGGAATCTGATGGGAGCCACAAATTTCCTTCCACCCAGCGTTCCCCCAAGTCTCCAGATAAAAATGGTACCTCACTTGTGTGGGTAGGCCTAGCGCCCGCAACAGGATATGCCCCAAAACACAACATGGACACATCACAGAAAACAGAGCTGTTTTTTGCAAAGTACCTACCTGTAGATTTTGGCCTCTAGCTCAGCCGGCACCTAGGGAAACCTACCAAACCTGTGCATTTTTTAAAACTAGAGACCTAGGGGAATCTAAGATGGGGTGACTTGTGGGGCTCTGACCAGGTTTGGTTACCCAGAATCCTTTGCAAACCTCAAAATGTGGCTAAAAAATCACATTTTTCTCACATTTCGGTGACAGAAAGTTCTGGAATCTGATGGGAGCCACAAATTTCCTTCCACCCAGCGATCCCCCAAGTCTCCAGATAAAAATGGTACCTCACTTGTGTGGGTAGGCCTAGCGCCCGCGACAGAATATGCCCCAAAACACAACGTGGACACATCACAGACAACAGAGCTGTTTTTTGCAAAGTACCTACCTGTAGATTTTGGCCTCTAGCTCAGCCTGCACATAGGGAAACCTACCAAACCTGTGCATTTTTTAAAACTAGAGACCTAGGGGAATCCAAGATGGGTTACTTGTGGGGCACTGAACCAGGTTCTGTTACCCAGAATCCTTTGCAAACCTCAAATTTTGGCAAAAAAAACATATTTTCCTAACATTTCGGTGACAGAAAGTTCTGGAATCTGAGAGGAGCCACAAATTTCCTTCCACTCAGCGTTTCCCCAAGTCTCCCGATATAAAATGATACCTCACTTGTGTGCGTAGGCCTAGCACCCGCGACAAGAGATGCCCCAAAACACAACGTGGACACATCCCATTTTTTGAAAGAAAACAGAGGTGTTTTTTGCAAAGTTCCTACCTGTAGATTTTGGCCTCTAGCTCAGCTGGCACCTAGGGAAACCTACCAAACCTGTGCATTTTTTTAAACTAGAGACCTAGGGGAATCCATGATGGGGTGACTTGTGGGGCTCTGACCATGTTCTGTTACCCAGAATCCTTTGCAAACCTCAAATTTTGGCTAAAAATAAACATTTTCCTCACATTTCAGTGACAGAAAGTTCTGGAATCTGAGAGGAGCCACAAATTTCCTTCCACCCAGCTTTCCCTCAAGTCTCCCGATAAAAATATAACCTCACTTGTGTGAGTAGACCTAGCGCCCGCGACAGGAAACGCCCCAAAACGCAACGTGGACACATACCATTTTTTGAAAGAAAACAGAGGTGTTTTTTGCAAAGTACCTACCTGTAGATTTTGGCCTCTAGCTCAGCCGGCACCTAGGGAAACCTACCAAACCTGTGCATTTCTTAAAACTAGAGACCTAGGGGAATCCAAGATGGGGTAACTTGTGGGCTCTGACCAGGTTCTGTTACCCAGAATCCTTTGCAAACCTCAAAATTTGGCTAAAAAAACATATTTTCCTTACATTTCGGTGACAGAAAGTTCTGGAATCTGAGAGGAGCCACAAATTTCCTTCCACCCAGCGTTCCCACAAGTCTCCCGATATAAATGGTACCTCACTTGTGTGGGTAGGCCTAGCGCCCGCGACAGGATATGCCCCAAAACACAACGTGGACACATCACAGAAAACAGAGCTGTTTTTTGCAAAGTGCCTACCTGTAGATTTTGGCCTCTAGCTCAGCCGGCACCTCGGGAAACCTACCAAACCTGTGCATTTTTTAAAACTAGAGACCTAGGGGAATCCAAGATGATGTGACTTGTGGGGCTCTGACTAGGTTCTGGTACCCAGAATCCTTTGCAAACCTCAAAATTTGGCTAAAGAAACACATTTTCCTCACATTTCGGTGACAGAAAGTTCTGGAATCTGAGAGGAGCCACAAATTTCCTTCCTCCCAGCGTTGCCCCAAGTCTCCCGATAAAAATGATACCTCACTTGTGTGGGTAGGCCTAGCGCCCGCGACAGGAGACGGCCCAAAACGCAACGTGGACACATACCATTTTTTGAAAGAAAACAGAGCTGTTTTTTGCAAAGTGCCTACCTGTAGATTTTGGCCTCTAGCTCTGCCGGCACCTAGGGAAACCTACCAAACCTGTGTGTGCATTTTTGAAAACTAGAGACCTAGGGGAATCCAACATGGGGTGACTTGTGGGGCTCTGACCAGGTTCTGTTATGCAGAATCCTTTGCAAACCTCAAAATGTGGCTAAAAAAACACATTTTCTTCACATTTCCGTGACAGAAAGTTCTGGAATCTGATGGGAGCCACAAATTTCCTTCCACCCAGCGTTCCCCCAAGTCTCCAGATAAAAATGGTACCTCACTTGTGTGGGTAGGCCTAGCGCCCGCAACAGGATATGCCCCAAAACACAACATGGACTCATCACAGAAAACAGAGCTGTTTTTTGCAAAGTACCTACCTGTAGATTTTGGCCTCTAGCTCAGCCGGCACCTAGGGAAACCTACCAAACCTGTGCATTTTTTAAAACTAGAGACCTAGGATAATCCAAGATGGGGTGACTTGTGGGGCTCTGACCCGGTTCTGTTACACAGAATCCTTTGCAAACCTCAAATTTTGGCTAAAAAAATGAATTTTCCTCACATTTCGGTGACAGAAAGTTCTGGAATCTGAGAGGAGCCACAAATTTCCTTCCACTCAGCGTTTCACCAAGTCTCCCGAAAAAAATGATACCTCACTTGTGTGGGTAGGCCTAGCGCCCGTGACAGGAAACGCCCCAAAAAGCAACGTGGACACATACCATTTTTTGAAAGAATACAGAGGTGTTTTTTGCAAAGTACCTACCTGTAGATTTTGACCTCTAACTCAGCCGGCACCTAGGGAAACCTACCAAACCTGTGCATTTTCTAAAACTAGAGACCTAGGGGAATCCAAGATGGGGTGACTTGTGGGGCTCTGACCAGGTTCTGTTACCCAGAATCCTTTGCAAACCTCAAAATTTGGCTAAAAAACATATTTCCTTACATTTCGGTGACAGAAAGTTCTGGAATCTGGGAGGAGAAACAAATTTTCTTCCACCCAGCGTTCCCCCAAGTCTCCAGATAAAAATGGTACCTCACTTGTGTGGGTAGGCCTAGCGCCCGCGACAGGATATGCCCCAAAACACAACATGGACACATCACAGAAAACAGAGCTGTTTTTTGCAAAGTACCTACCTGTAGATTTTGGCCTGTAGCTCAGGGAAACCTAGGGAAACCTACCAAACCTGTGCATTTTTGAAAACTAGAGACCTAGGGGAATCCAAGATGGGTGACTTGTGGGGCTCTGACCCGGTTCTGTTACCCAGAATCCTTTGAAAACCTCAAATTTTGGCTAAAAAACATATTTTCCTAACATTTCGGTGACAGAAAGTTCTGGAATCTGAGAATAGCCACATTTTTCCTTCCACTCAGCGTTTCCCCAAGTCTCCCGATATAAAATGATACCTCACTTGTGTGCGTAGGCCTAGCAGCCGCGACAAGAGATGCCCCAAAACACAACGTGGACACATCCCATTTTTGGAAAGAAAACAGAGGTGTTTTTTGCAAAGTGCCTACCTGTAGATTTTGGCCTCTAGCTCAGCTGGCACCTAGGGAAACCTACCAAACCTGTGCATTTTTTAAAACTAGAGACCTAGGGGAATCCAAGATGGGGTGACTTGTGGGGCTCTGACCAGGTTCTGTTACCCAGAATCCTTTGCAAACCACAAATTTTGGCTAAAAAAACACATTTTCCTCACATTTCAGTGACAGAAAGTTCTGGAATCTGAGAGAAGCCACAAATTTCCTTCCACCCAGCTTTCCCCCAAGTCTCCCGATAAAAATATAACCTCACTTGTGTGGGTAGACCTAGCGCCCGCGACAGGAAACGCCCCAAACCGCAACGTGGACACATAACATTTTTTGAAAGAAAACAGAGGTGTTTTTTCCAAAGTACCTACCTGTAGATTTTGGCCTCTAGCTCAGCCGGCACCTAGGGAAACCTACCAAACCTGTTCATTTCTTAAAACTAGAGACCTAGGGGAATCCAAGATGGGGTAACTTGTGGGGCTCTGACCATGTTCTGTTACCCAGAATCCTTTGCAAACCTCAAAATGTGGCTAAAAAAACATATTTTCCTTACATTTCGGTGACAGAAAGTTCTGGAATCTGAGAGGAGCCACAAATTTCCTTCCACCCAGCGTTCCCACAAGTCTCCTGATATAAATGGTACATCACTTGTGTGGGTAGGCCTAGCGCCCGCGACAGGAAACACCCCAAAACACAACGTGGACACATCCCATTTTTTGAAAGAAAACAGAGCTGTTTTTTGCAAAGTGCCTACCTGTAGATTTTGGCCTCTAGCTCAGCCGGCACCTAGGGAAACCTACCAAACCTGTACATTTTTGAAAACTAGAGACCTAGGGGAATCCAAGATGGGGTGACTTGTGGGGCTCTGACCAGGTTCTGTTACCCAGAATCCTTTGCAAACCTCAAAATGTGGCTAAAAAAACACATTTTCCTCACATTTCCGTGACAGAAAGTTCTGGAATCTGATGGGAGCCACAAATTTCCTTCCACCCAGCGTTCCCCCAAGTCTCCAGATAAAAATGGTACCTCACTTGTGTGGGTAGGCCTAGCGCCCGCGACAGGATATGCCCCAAAACACAACATGGACACATCACAGAAAACAGAGCTGTTTTTTGCAAAGTACCTACCTGTAGATTTTGGCTTCTAGCTCAGCCGGCACCTAGGGAAACCTACCAAACCTGTGCATTTTTGAAAACTAGAGACCTAGGATAATCCAAGATGGGGTGACTTGTGGGGCTCTGACCCGGTTCTGTTACACAGAATCCTTTGCAAACCTCAAATTTTGACTAAAAAAACGCATTTTCCTCACATTTCGGTGACAGAAAGTTCTGGAATCTGAGAGGAGCCACAAATTTCCTTCCACTCAGCGTTTCCCCAAGTCTCCCGATAAAAATGATACCTCACTTGTGTGGGTAGGCCTAGCGCCCGCAACAGGAAATGCCCCAAAACGCAACGTGGATACATACCATTTTTTGAAAGAAAACAGAGGTGTTTTTTGCAAAGTACCTACCTGTAGATTTTGACCTCTAGCTCAGCCGGCACCTATTGAAACCTACCAAACCTGTGCATTTTTTAAAACTAGAGACCTAGGGGAATCCAAGATGGGGTGACTTGTGGGGCTCTGACCAGGTTCTGTTACCCAGAATCCTTTGCAAACCTCAGAATTTGGCTAAAAAACATATTTTCCTTACATTTCGGTGACAGAAAGTTCTGGAATCTGGGAGGAGAAACAAATTTTCTTCCACCCAGCGTTCCCCCAAGTCTCCAGATAAAAATGGTACCTCACTTGTGTGGGTAGGCCTAGCGCCCGCGATAGGATATGCCCCAAAACACAACATGGACACATCACAGAAAACAGAGCTGTTTTTTGCAAAGTACCTACCTGTAGATTTTGGCCTCTAGCTCAGGGAAACCTACCAAACCTGTGCATTCTTGAAAACTAGAGACCTAGGGGAATCCAAGATGGGGTGACTTGTGGGGCTCTGACCCGGTTCTGTTACCCAGAATCCTTTGCAAACCTCAAATATTGGCTAAAAAAACGCATTTTCCTCACATTTCGGTGACAGAAAGTTCTGGAATCTGAGAGGAGCCACAAATTTCCTTCCACCCAGCATTCCCCCAAGTCTCCCGATATAAATGGTACCTCACTTTTGTGGGTAGGCCTAGCGCCCACGACAGTATATGCCACAAAACACAACGTTGACACATCACAGAAAACAGAGCAGTTTTTTGCAAAGTGGCTACCTGTAGATTTTGGCCTCTAGCTCAGCTGGCACCTAGGGAAACCTACCAAACCTGTGCATTTTTGAAAACTAGAGACCTAGGGAAATCCAAGATGGGGTGACTTGTGGGGCTCTGACCAGGTTCTGTTACCCAGAATCCTTTGCAAACCTCAAAATTTGGCTAAAAAAACACATTTTCCTCACATTTCGGTGACAGAAAGTTCTGGAATCTGAGAGGACCCACAAATTTCCTTCCACCCAGCGTTCCCCCAAGTCTCCTGATAAAAATGATACCTCACTTGTGTGGGTAGGCCTAGCGCCCGCGACAGGAAACACCCCAAAATACAACGTGGACACATCCCATTTTTTTAAAGAAAACAGATCTGTTTTTTTCCAATTGCCTACCTGTAGATTTTGGCCTCTAGCTCAGCCGGCACCTAGGGAAACCTACCAAACCTGTGCATTTTTGAAAACTAGAGACCTAGGGGAATCCAAGACGGGGTGACTTGTGGGGCTCTGACCCGGTTCTGTTACCCAGAATCCTTTGCAAACCTCAAATTTTGGCTAAAAAAAAACGCATTTTCCTCACATTTCGGTGACAGAAAGTTCTGGAATCTGCGAGGAGCCACAAATTTCCTTCCACTCAGCGTTTCCCCAAGTCTCCCGATAAAAATGATACCTCACTTGTGTGGGTAGGCCTAGCGCCCGCGACAGGAAACGCCCCAAAACGAAACGTGGACACATCCCATTTTTTGAAAGAAAACAGAGTTGTTTTTTGCAAAGTGCCTACCTGTAGATTTTGGCCTCTAGCTCAGCCGGCACCTAGGGAAACCTACCAAACCTGTGCATTTTTGAAAACTAGAGACCTAGGGGAAACCAAGATGGGCTGACTTGTGGGGCTCTGACCAGGTTCTATTACCTAGAATCCTTTGCAAACCTCAAAATTTGGCTAAAAAAACACATTTTCCTCACATTTCGGTGACAGAAAGTTCTGGAATGTGGGAGGAGAAACACATTTCCTTCCATCCAGCGTTCCCCCAAGTCTCCAGATAAAAATGGTACCTCACTTGTGTGGGTAGGCGTAGCGCCCGCGACAGGATATGCCCCAAAACACAACATGGACACATCACAGAAAACAGAGCTGTTTTTTGCAAAGTACCTACCTGTAGATTTTGGCCTCTAGCTCAGCCTGCACCAAGGAAACCTACCAAACCTGTTCATTTTTGAAAACTAGACACCTAGGGGAATCCAGGATGGGGTGACTTGTGGGGCTCTGATCAGGTTCTGTTACCCAGAATCCTTTGCAAACCTCAAATTTTGGCTAAAAAAACAAATTTTCCTCACATTTCGGTGACAGAAAGTTCTGGAATCTGAGAGGAGCCACAAATTTCCTTCCACCCAGCGTTTCCCCAAGTCTCACGATAAAAATTATACTTCACTTGTGTGGGTAGGACTAGCGCCCGCGACAGGCAACGCCCCAAAACGCAACGTGGACACATCCCATTTTTTTAAAGAAAACAGAGCTGTTTTTTTCCAATTGCCTACCTGTAGATTTTGGCCCCTAGCTCAGCCGGCACCTAGGGAAACCTACCAAACCTGTGCATTTTTGAAAACTAGAGACCTAGGGGAATCCAAGACGGGGTGACTTGTGGGGCTCTGACCCGGTTCTGTTACCCAGAATCCTTTGCAAACCTCAAATTTTGGCTAAAAAAAAACGCATTTTCCTCACATTTCGGTGACAGAAAGTTCTGGAATCTGAGAGGAGCCACAAATTTCCTTCCACTCAGCGTTTCCCCAAGTCTCCCGATAAAAATGATACCTCACTTGTGTGGGTAGGCCTAGCGCCCGCGACAGGAAACGCCCCAAAACGAAACGTGGACACATCCCATTTTTTGAAAGAAAACAGAGTTGTTTTTTGCAAAGTGCCTACCTGTAGATTTTGGCCTCTAGCTCAGCCGGCACCTAGGGAAACCTACCAAACCTGTGCATTTTTTAAAACTAGAGACCTAGGGGAATCCAAGATGGGCTGACTTGTGGGGCTCTGACCAGGTTCTGTTACCCAGAATCCTTTGCAAACCTCAAAATTTGGCTAAAAAACACATTTTCCTCACATTTCGGTGACAGAAAGTTCTGGAATGTGGGAGGAGAAACACATTTCCTTCCATCCAGCGTTCCCCCAAGTCTCCAGATAAAAATGGTACCTCACTTGTGTGGGTAGGCCTAGCGCCCGCGACAGGATATGCCCCAAAACACAACGTGGACACATCACAGAAAACAGAGGTGTTTTTTGCAAAGTACCTACCTGTAGATTTTGGCCTCTAGCTCAGCCTGCACCAAGGAAACCTACCAAACCTGTGCATTTTTGAAAACTAGAGACCTAGGGGAATACAGGATGGGGTGACTTGTGGGGCTCTGATCAGGTTCTGTTACCCAGAATCCTTTGCAAACCTCAAATTTTGGCTAAAAAAACAAATTTTCCTCACATTTCGGTGACAGAAAGTTCTGGAATCTGAGAGGAGCCACAAATTTCCTTCCACCCAGCGTTTCCCAAAGTCTCACGATAAAAATTATACCTCACTTGTGTGGGTAGGCCTAGCGCCCGCGACAGGCAACGCCCCAAAACGCAACGTGGACACATCCCATTTTTTTAAAGAAAACAGAGGTGTTTTTTGCAAAGTACCTACCTGTAGATTTTGGCCTCTAGCTCAGCCGGCACCTAGGGAAACCTACCAAACCTGTGCATTTTTTAAATCTAGAGACCTAGGGGAATCCAAGATGGGGTGACTTGTGGGGCTCTGACCAGGTTCAGTTACCCAGAATCCTTTGCAAACCTCAAAATGTGGCTAAAAAAACACATTTTCCTCACATTTCGGTGACAGAAAGTTCTGGAATCTGATGGGAGCCACAAATTTCCTTCCACCCAGCGTTCCCCCAAGTCTCCAGATAAAAATGGTACCTCACTTGTGTGGGTAGGCCTAGCGCCCGCGACAGGATATGCCCCAAAACACAACGTGGACACATCACAGAAAACAGAGCTGTTTTTTGCAAAGTACCTACCTGTAGATTTTGGCCTCTAGCTCAGCCGGCACCTAGGGAAACCTACCAAACCTGTGCAATTTTGAAAACTAGAGACCTAGGGGAATCCAAGATGGGGTGACTTGTGGGGCTCTGACCCAGTTCTGTTACCCAGAATCCTTTGCAAACCTCAAATTTTGGCTAAAAAAATGCATTTTCCTCACATTTTGGTGACAGAAAGTTCGTTTAATCTGAGAGGAGCCACAAATTTCCATCCACCCAGCGTTCCCCCAAGTCTCATGATAAAAATGATACCTCACTTTTGTGGGTAGGCCTAGCGCCCGCGACAGGAAACGCCCCAAAACGCAAAGTGGACACATCCCATTTTTTTAAAGAAAACAGAGGTGTTTTTTGCAAAGTACCTACCTGTAGATTTTGGCCTCTAGCTCAGCCGGCACCTAGGGAAACCTACCAAACCTGTGCATTTTTGAAAACTAGAGACCTAGGAGAATCCAAGATGGGGTGACTTGTGGGGCTCTGACCCGGTTCTGTTACCCAGAATCCTTTGCAAACCTCAAATTTTGGCTAAAAAAAACGCATTTTCCTCACATTTCAGTGACAGAAAGTTCTGGAATCTGAGAGGAGCCACAAATTTCCTTCCACTCAGCGTTTCCCCAAGTCTCCCGATAAAAATGATACCTCACTTGTGTGGGTAGGCCTAGCGCCAGCGACAGGAAACGCCCCAAAACGCAACGTGGACACATCCCATTTTTTTAAAGAAAACAGAGGTGTTTTTTGCGAAGTGCCTACCTGTAGATTTTGGCCTCTAGCTCAGCCGGCACCTAGGGAAACCTACCAAACCTGTGCATTTTTGAAAACTAGAGACCTAGGGGAATCCAAGATGGGGTGACTTGTGGGGCTCTGACCAGGTTCTGTTACCCAGAATCCTTTGCAAACCTCAAAATTTGGCTAAAAAAACACATTTTCCTCACATTTCGGTGACAGAAAGTTCTGGAATGTGGGAGGAGAAACACATTTCCTTCCATCCAGCGTTCCCCCAAGTCTCCAGATAAAAATGGTACCTCACTTGTGTGGGTAGGCCTAGCGCCCGCGACAGGATATGCCCCAAAACACAACGTGGACACATTACAGAAAACAGAGCTGTTTTTTGCAAAGTACCTACCTGTAGATTTTGGCCTCTAGCTCAGCCTGCACCAAGGAAACCTACCAAACCTGTGCATTTTTGAAAACTAGAGACCTAGGGGAATCCAAGATGGGGTGACTTGTGGGGCCCTGACCAGGTTCTGTTACCCAGAATCGTTTGCAAACCTCAAAATGTGGCTAAAAAAACACATTTTCCTCACATTTCGGTGACAGAAAGTTCTGGAATCTGATGGGAGCCACAAATTTCCTTCCACCCAGCGTTCCCCCAAGTCTCCAGATAAAAATGGTACCTCACTTGTGTGGGTAGGCCTAGCGCCCGCGACAGAATATGCCCCAAAACACAACGTGGACACATTACAGAAAACAGAGCTGTTTTTTGCAAAGTACCTACCTGTAGATTTTGGCCTCTAGCTCAGCCTGCACCTAGGGAAACCTACCAAACCTGTGCATTTTTTAAAACTAGAGACCTAGGGGAATCCAAGATGGGTGACTTGTGGGGCTCTGACCCGGTTCTGTTACCCAGAATCCTTTGCAAACCTCAAATATTGGCTAAAAAAACGCATTTTACTCACATTTCGGTGACAGAAAGTTCTGGAATCTGAGAGGAGCCACAAATTTCCTTCCACTCAGCGTTTCCCCAAGTCTCCCGATATAAAATGATACCTCACTTGTGTGCGTAGGCCTAGCAGCCGCGACAGGAGATGCCCCAAAACACAACGTGGACACATCCCATTTTTTGAAAGAAAACAGAGCTGTTTTTTTGCAAAGTGCCTACCTGTAGATTTTGGCCTCTAGCTCAGCCGGCACCTAGGGAAACCTACCAAACCTGTGCATTTTTTAAAACTAGAGACCTAGGGGAATCCAAGATGGGGTGACTTGTGGGGCCCTGACCAGGTTCTGTTACCCAGAATCCTTTGCAAACCTCACAATTTGGCTAAAAAAACATATTTTCCTTACATTTAGGTGAGAGAAAGTTCTGGAATCTGAGAGGAGCCACAAATTTCCTTCCACCCAGCATTCCCCCAAGTCTCCCGATATAAATGGTACGTCACTTGTGTGGGTAGGCCTAGCGCCAGCGACAGGATATGCCCCAAAACACAACGTGGACACCTCACAGACAACAGAGCTGTTTTTTGCAAAGTACCTACCTGTAGATTTTGGCCTCTAGCTCAGCCGGCACCCAGGGAAACCTACCAAACCTGTGCATTTTTTAAAACTAGAGACCTAGGGGAATCCAAGATGGGGTTACTTGTGGGGCTCTGACCAGGTTCTGTTACCCAGAATCCATTGCAAACCTCAATATTTGGCTTAAAAAACATATTTTCCTTACATTTCGGTTACAGAAAGTTCTGGAATCTGGGAGGAGAAATAAATTTCCTTCCACCCAGCGTTCCCCCAAGTCTCCAGATAAAAATGATAACTCACTTGTGTAGGTAGGCCTAGCGCCCGCGACAGGAAACACCCGAAAACACAACGTGGACACATCCCATTTTTTGAAAGAAAACAGAGCTGTTTTTTACAAAGTGGCTACCTGTAGATTTTGGCCTCTAGCTCAGCCGGCACCTAGGGAAACCTACCAAACCTGTGCATTTTTGAAAACTAGAGACCTAGGGAAATCCAAGATGGGGTGACTTGTGGGGCTCTGACCAGGTTCTGTTACCCGGAATCATTGGCAAACCTCAAAATTTGGCTAAAAAAACACATTTTCCTCACATTTCGGTGACAGAAAGTTCTGGAATCTGAGATGAGCCACAAATTTCCTTCCACCCAGCGTTCCTCCAAGTCTCCCGATAAAAATGATACCTCACTTGTGTGGGTAGGCCTAGCGCCCGCGACAGGAAACACCCCAAAACACAACGTGGACACATCCCATTTTTTTAAAGAAAACAGAGCTGTTTTTTTCAAAGTGCCTACCTGTAGATTTTGGCCTCTAGCTCAGCCGGCACCTAGGGAAACCTACCAAACCTGTGCATTTTTTAAAACTAGAGACCTAGGGGAATCCAGGATGGGGTGACTTGTGGGGCTCTGACCAGGTTCTGTTACCCAGAATCCTTTGCAAACCTCAAAATGTGGATAAAAAAACACATTTTCCTCACATTTCAGTGACAGAAAGTTCTGGAATCTGATGGGAGCCACAAATTTCCTTCCACCCAGCGTTCCCCCAAGTCTCCAGATAAAAATGGTACCTCACTTGTGTGGGTAGGCCTAGCGCCCGCGACAGAATATGCCCCAAAACACAACATGAACACATCACAGACAACAGAGCTGTTTTTTGCAAAGTACCTACCTGTAGATTTTGGCCTCTAGCTCAGCCTGCACCTAGGGAAACCTACCAAACCTGTGCATTTTTTTAAACTAGAGACCTAGGGGAATCCAAGATGGGTGACTTGTGGGGCTCTGACCAGGTTCTGTTACCCAGAATCCTTTGCAAACCTCAAATATTGGCTAAAAAAACGCATTTTACTCACATTTCGGTGACAGAAAGTTCTGGAATCTGAGAGGAGCCACAAATTTCCTTCCACTCAGCGTTTCCCCAAGTCTCCCGATATAAAATGATACCTCACTTGTGTGCGTTGGCCTAGCAGCCGCGACAGGAGATGCCCCAAAACACAACGTGGACACATCCCATTTTTTGAATGAAAACAGAGCTGTTTTTTTGCAAAGTGCCTACCTGTAGATTTTGGCCTCTAGCTCAGCCGGCACCTAGGGAAACCTACCAAACCTGTGCATTTTTGAAAACTAGAGACCTAGGGGAATCCAAGATGGGGTGACTTGTGGGGCTCTGACCAGGTTCTGTTACCCAGAATCCTTTGCAAACCTCAAAATGTGGCAAAAAAACGCATTTTCCTCACATTTCGGTGACAGAAAGTTCTGGAATCTGAGAGGAGCCACAACTTTCCTTCCACCCAGCGTTCCCCCAAGTCTCCAGATAAAAATGGTACCTCACTTGTGTGGGTAGGCCTAGCGCCCGCGACAGGATATGCCCCAAAACACAACGTGGACACATCACAGACAACAGAGCTGTTTTTTGCAAAGTACCTACCTGTAGATTTTGGCCTCTAGCTCAGCCTGCACCTAGGGAAACCTACCAAACCTGTGCATTTTTTAAAACTAGAGACCTAGGGGAATCCAAGATGGGTGACTTGTGGGGCTCTGACCAGGTTCTGTTACCCAGAATCCTTTGCAAACCTCAAAATTTGGCTAAAAAAACACATTTTCCTCACATTTCAGTGACAGAAAGTTCTGGAATCTGAGAGGAGCCACAAATTTCCTTCCACCCAGCGTTCCTCCAAGTCTCCTGATAAAAATGATACCTCACTTGTGTGGGTATGCCTAGCGCCCGCGACAGGAAACACCCCAAAACACAGCGTGGACACATCCCATTTTTTGAAAGAAAACAGAGCTGTTTTTTTGCAAAGTGCCTACCTGTAGATTTTGGCCTCTAGCTCAGCCGGCACCTAGGGAAACCTACCAAACCTGTGCATTTGTGAAAACTAGAGACCTAGGGGAATCCAAGATGGGGTGACTTGTGGGGCTCTGACCAGGTTCTGTTACCCAGAATCCTTTGCAAACCTCACAATTTGGCTAAAAAAACATATTTTCCTTACATTTAGGTGAGAGAAAGTTCTGGAATCTGAGAGGAGCCACAAATTTCCTTCCACCCAGCGTTCCCCCAAGTCTCCCGATATAAATGGTACGTCACTTGTGTGGGTAGGCCTAGCGCCCGCGACAGGATATGCCCCAAAACACAACGTGGACACATCACAGACAACAGAGCTGTTTTTTGCAAAGTACCTACCTGTAGATTTTGGCCTCTAGCTCAGCCGGCACCCAGGGAAACCTACCAAACCTGTGCATTTTTTAAAACTAGAGACCTAGGGGAATCCAAGATGGGATTACTTGTGGGGCTCTGACCAGGTTCTGTTACCCAGAATCCTTTGCAAACCTCAATATTTGGCTTAAAAAACATATTTTCCTTACATTTCGGTTACAGAAAGTTCTGGAATCTGGGAGGAGAAACAAATGTTTTCTTCCACCCAGCGTTCCCCCAAGTCTCCAGATAAAAATGATAACTCACTTGTGTAGGTAGGCCTAGCGCCCGCGACAGGAAACACCTGAAAACACAACGTGGACACATCCCATTTTTTGAAAGAAAACAGAGCTGTTTTTTGCAAAGTGGCTACCTGTATATTTTGGCCTCTAGCTCAGCCGGCACCTAGGGAAACCTACCAAACCTGTGTATTTTTGAAAACTAGAGACCTAGGGAAATCCAAGATGGGGTGACTTGTGGGGCTCTGACCAGGTTCTGTTACCCGGAATCCTTTGCAAACCTCAAAATTTGGCTAAAAAAACACATTTTCCTCACATTTCGGTGACAGAAAGTTCTGGAATCTGAGATGAGCCACAAATTTCCTTCCACCCAGCGTTCCTCCAAGTCTCCTGATAAAAATGATACCTCACTTGTGTGGGTATGCCTAGCGCCCGCGACAGAAAACACCCCAAAACACAGCGTGGACACATCCCATTTTTTGAAAGAAAACAGAGCTGTTTTTTTGCAAAGTGCCTACCTGTAGATTTTGGCCTCTAGCTCAGCCGGCACCTAGGGAAACCTACCAAACCTGTGCATTTTTGAAAACTAGAGACCTAGGGGAATCCAAGATGGGGTGACTTGTGGGGCTCTGACCAGGTTCTGTTACCCAGAATCCTTTGCAAACCTCACAATTTGGCTAAAAAAACATATTTTCCTTACATTTAGGTGAGAGAAAGTTCTGGAATCTGAGAGGAGCCACAAATTTCCTTCCACCCAGCGTTCCCCCAAGTCTCCCGATATAAATGGTACGTCACTTGTGTGGGTAGGCCTAGCGCCCGCGACAGGATATGCCCCAAAACACAACGTGGACACATCACAGACAACAGAGCTGTTTTTTGCAAAGTACCTACCTGTAGATTTTGGCCTCTAGCTCAGCCGGCACCCAGGGAAACCTACCAAACCTGTGCATTTTTTAAAACTAGAGACCTAGGGGAATCCAAGATGGGGTTACTTGTGGGGCTCTGACGAGGTTCTGTTACCCAGAATCCTTTGCAAACCTCAATATTTGGCTTAAAAAACATATTTTCCTTACATTTCGGTTACAGAAAGTTCTGGAATCTGGGAGGAGAAACAAATTTTTTCTTCCACCCAGCGTTCCCCCAAGTCTCCAGATAAAAATGATAACTCACTTGTGTAGGTAGGCCTAGCGCCCGCGACAGGAAACACCCGAAAACACAACGTGGACACATCCCATTTTTTGAAAGAAAACAGAGCTGTTTTTTGCAAAGTGGCTACCTGTATATTTTGGCCTCTAGCTCAGCCGGCACCTAGGGAAACCTACCAAACCTGTGTATTTTTGAAAACTAGAGACCTGGGGAAATCCAAGATGGGGTGACTTGTGGGGCTCTGACCAGGTTCTGTTACCCGGAATCCTTTGCAAACCTCAAAATTTGGCTAAAAAAACACATTTTCCTCACATTTCGGAGACAGAAAGTTCTGGAATCTGAGATGAACCACAAATTTCCTTCCACCCAGCGTTCCTCCAAGTCTCCCGATAAAAATGATACCTCACTTGTGTGGGTAGGCCTAGCGCCCGCGACAGGAAACACCCCAAAACACAACGTGGACACATCCCATTTTTTTAAAGAAAACAGAGCTGTTTTTTTCAAAGTGCCTACCTGTAGATTTTGGCCTCTAGTTCAGCCGACACCTAGGGAAACCTACCAAACCTGTGCATTTTTGAAAACTAGAGACCTAGGGGAATCCAAGATGGGGTGACTTGTGGGGCTCTGACCAGGTTCTGTTACCCAGAATCCTTTGCAAACCTCAAAATGTGGCTAAAAAAACACATTTTCCTCACATTTCAGTGACAGAAAGTTCTGGAATCTGATGGGAGCCACAAATTTCCTTCCACCCAGCGTTCCCCCAAGTCTCCATATAAAAATGGTACCTCACTTGTGTGGGTAGGGCTAGCGCCCGCGACAGAATATGCCCCAAAACACAACGTGGACACATCACAGACAACAGAGCTGTTTTTTGCAAAGTACCTACCTGTAGATTTTGGCCTCTAGCTCAGCCTGCACCTAGGGAAACCTACCAAACCTGTGCATTTTTTAAAACTAGAGACCTAGGGGAATCCAAGATGGGTGACTTCTGGGGCTCTGACCAGGTTCTGTTACCCAGAATCCTTTGCAAACCTCAAAATTTGGCTAAAAAAACACATTTTCCTCACATTTCGGTGACAGAAAGTTCTGGAATGTGGGAGGAGAAACACATTTCCTTCCATCCAGCGTTCCCCCAAGTCTCCAGATAAAAATGGTACCTCACTTGTGTGGGTAGGCCTAGCGCCCGCAACAGGATATGCCCCAAAACACAACGTGGACACATCACAGAAAACAGAGCTGTTTTTTGCAAAGTACCTACCTGTAGATTTTGGCCTCTAGCTCAGCCTGCACCAAGGAAACCTACCAAACCTGTGCATTTATGAAAACTAGAGACCTAGGGGAATCCAGGATGGGGTGACTTGTGGGGCTCTGATCAGGTTCTGTTACCCAGAATCCTTTGCAAACCTCAAATTTTGGCTAAAAAAACAAATTTTCCTCACATTTCGGTGACAGAAAGTTCTGGAATCTGAGAGGAGCCACAAATTTCCTTCCACCCAGCGTTTCCCCAAGTCTCACGATAAAAATTATACCTCACTTGTGTGGGTAGGCCTAGCGCCCGCGACAGGCAACACCCCAAAACGCAACGTGGACACATCCCATTTTTTTAAAGAAAACAGAGATGTTTTTTGCAAAGTACCTACCTGTAGATTTTGGCCTCTAGCTCAGCCGGCACCTAGGGAAACCTACCAAACCTGTGCATTTTTTAAAACTAGAGACCTAGGGGAATCCAAGATGGGGGTACTTGTGGGGCTCTGACCAGGTTCTGTTACCCAGAATCCTTTGCAAACCTCAAAATGTGGCTAAAAAAACACATTTTCCACACATTTCGGTGACAGAAAGTTCTGGAATCTGATGGGAGCCACAAATTTCCTTCCACCCAGCGTTCCCCCAAGTCTCCAGATAAAAATGGTACCTCACTTGTGTGGGTAGGCCTAGCGCCCGCGACAGGATATGCCCCAAAACACAACGTGGACACATCACAGAAAACAGAGCTGTTTTTTGCAAAGTACCTACCTGTAGATTTTGGCCTCTAGCTCAGCCGGCACCTAGGGAAACCTACCAAACTTGTGCATTTTTGAAAACTAGAGACCTAGGGGAATCCAAGATGGGGTGACTTGTGGGGCTCTGACCCGGTTCTGTTACCCAGAATCCTTTGCAAACCTCAAATTTTGGCTAAAAAAACGCATTTTCCTCACATTTCGGTGACAGAAAGTTCTGGAATCTGAGAGGAGCCACAAATTTCCTTCCACCCAGCGTTCCCCCAAGTCTCATGATAAAAATTATACCTCACTTTTGTGGGTAGGCCTAGCGCCCGCGACAGGAAACGCCCCAAAACGCAACGTGGACACATCCCATTTTTTTAAAGAAAACAGAGGTGTTTTTTGCAAAGTACCTACCTGTAGATTTTGGCCTCTAGCTCAGCCGGCACCTAGGGAAACCTACCAAACCTGTGCATTTTTGAAAACTAGAGACCTAGGAGAATCCAAGATGGGGTGACTTGTGGGGCTCTGACCCGGTTCTGTTACCCAGAATCCTTTGCAAACCTCAAATTTTGGCTAAAAAAAACACATTTTCCTCACATTTCAGTGACAAAAAGTTCTGGAATCTGAGAGGAGCCACAAATTGCCTTCCACTCAGCGTTTCCCCAAGTCTCCCGATAAAAATGATACCTCACTTGTGTGGGTAGGCCTAGCGCCCGCGACAGGAAACGCCCCAAAACGCAACGTGGACACATCCCATTTTTTGAAAGAAAACAGAGGTGTTTTTTGCGAAGTGCCTACCTGTAGATTTTGGCCTCTAGCTCAGCCGGCACCTAGGGAAACCTACCAAACCTGTACATTTTTGAAAACTAGAGACCTAGGGGAATCCAAGATGGGGTGACTTGTGGGGCTCTGACCAGGTTCTGTTACCCAGAATCCTTTGCAAACCTCAAAATGTGGCTAAAAAAACACATTTTCCTCACATTTCAGTGACAGAAAGTTCTGGAATCTGATGGGAGCCACAAATTTCCTTCCACCCAGCGTTCCCCCAAGTCTCCATATAAAAATGGTACCTCACTTGTTTGGGTAGGGCTAGCGCCCGCGACAGAATATGCCCCAAAACACAACGTGGACACATCACAGACAACAGAGCTGTTTTTTGCAAAGTACCTACCTGTAGATTTTGGCCTCTAGCTCAGCCTGCACCTAGGGAAACCTACCAAACCTGTGCATTTTTTAAAACTAGAGACCTAGGGGAATCCAAGATGGGTGACTTCTGGGGCTCTGACCAGGTTCTGTTACCCAGAATCCTTTGCAAACCTCAAAATTTGGCTAAAAAAACACATTTTCCTCACATTTCGGTGACAGAAAGTTCTGGAATGTGGGAGGAGAAACACATTTCCTTCCATCCAGCGTTCCCCCAAGTCTCCAGATAAAAATGGTACCTCACTTGTGTGGGTAGGCCTAGCGCCCGCAACAGGATATGCCCCAAAACACAACGTGGACACATCACAGAAAACAGAGCTGTTTTTTGCAAAGTACCTACCTGTAGATTTTGGCCTCTAGCTCAGCCTGCACCAAGGAAACCTACCAAACCTGTGCATTTATGAAAACTAGAGACCTAGGGGAATCCAGGATGGGGTGACTTGTGGGGCTCTGATCAGGTTCTGTTACCCAGAATCCTTTGCAAACCTCAAATTTTGGCTAAAAAAATAAATTTTCCTCACATTTCGGTGACAGAAAGTTCTGGAATCTGAGAGGAGCCACAAATTTCCTTCCACCCAGCGTTTCCCCAAGTCTCACGATAAAAATTATACCTCACTTGTGTGGGTAGGCCTAGCGCCCGCGACAAGCAACACCCCAAAACGCAACGTGGACACATCCCATTTTTTTAAAGAAAACAGAGATGTTTTTTGCAAAGTACCTACCTGTAGATTTTGGCCTCTAGCTCAGCCGGCACCTAGGGAAACCTACCAAACCTGTGCATTTTTTAAAACTAGAGACCTAGGGGAATCCAAGATGGGGGTACTTGTGGGGCTCTGACCAGGTTCTGTTACCCAGAATCCTTTGCAAACCTCAAAATGTGGCTAAAAAAACACATTTTCCTCACATTTCGGTGACAGAAAGTTCTGGAATCTGATGGGAGCCACAAATTTCCTTCCACCCAGCGTTCCCCCAAGTCTCCAGATAAAAATGGTACCTCACTTGTGTGGGTAGGCCTAGCGCCCGCGACAGGATATGCCCCAAAACACAACGTGGACACATCACAGAAAACAGAGCTGTTTTTTGCAAAGTACCTACCTGTAGATTTTGGCCTCTAGCTCAGCCGGCACCTAGGGAAACCTACCAAACTTGTGCATTTTTGAAAACTAGACACCTAGGGGAATCCAAGATGGGGTGACTTGTGGGGCTCTGACCCGGTTCTGTTACCCAGAATCCTTTGCAAACCTCAAATTTTGGCTAAAAAAACGCATTTTCCTCACATTTCGGTGACAGAAAGTTCTGGAATCTGAGAGGAGCCACAAATTTCCTTCCACCCAGCGTTCCCCCAAGTCTCATGATAAAAATTATACCTCACTTTTGTGGGTAGGCCTAGCGCCCGCGACAGGAAACGCCCCAAAACGCAACGTGGACACATCCCATTTTTTTAAAGAAAACAGAGGTGTTTTTTGCAAAGTACCTACCTGTAGATTTTGGCCTCTAGCTCAGCCGGCACCTAGGGAAACCTACCAAACCTGTGCATTTTTGAAAACTAGAGACCTAGGAGAATCCAAGATGGGGTGACTTGTGGGGCTCTGACCTGGTTCTGTTACCCAGAATCCTTTGCAAACCTCAAATTTTGGCTAAAAAAAACACATTTTCCTCACATTTCAGTGACAGAAAGTTCTGGAATCTGAGAGGAGCCACAAATTGCCTTCCACTCAGCGTTTCCCCAAGTCTCCCGATAAAAATGATACCTCACTTGTGTGGGTAGGCCTAGCGCCCGCGACAGGAAACGCCCCAAAACGCAACGTGGACACATCCCATTTTTTGAAAGAAAACAGAGGTGTTTTTTGCGAAGTGCCTACCTGTAGATTTTGGCCTCTAGCTCAGCCGGCACCTAGGGAAACCTACCAAACCTGTGCATTTTTGAAAACTAGAGACCTAGGGGAATCCAAGATGGGGTGACTTGTGGGGCTCTGACCAGGTTCTGTTACCCAGAATCCTTTGCAAACCTCAAAATTTGGCTAAAAAAACACATTTTCCTCACATTTCGGTGACAGAAAGTTCTGGAATGTGGGAGGAGAAACACATTTCCTTCCATCTAGCGTTCCCCCAAGTCTCCAGATAAAAATGGTACCTCACTTGTGTGAGTAGGCCTAGCGCCCACGACAGGATATGCCCCAAAACACAACGTGGACCCATTACAGAAAGCAGAGCTGTTTTTTGCAAAGTACCTACCTGTAGATTTTGGCCTCTAGCTCAGCCTGCACCAAGGAAACCTACCAAAACTGTGCATTTTTGAAAACTAGAGACCTAGGGGAACCCAAGATGGGGTGACTTGTGGGGCTCTGACCAGGTTCTGTTACCCAGAATCGTTTGCAAACCTCAAAATGTGGCTAAAAAAACACATTTTCCTCACATTTCGGTGACAGAAAGTTCTGGAATCTGATGGGAGCCACACATTTCCTTCCACCCAGAGTTCCCCCAAGTCTCCAGATAAAAATGGTACCTCACTTGTGTGGGTAGGCCTAGCGCCCGCGACAGAATATGCCCCAAAACACAACATGGACACATCACAGACAACAGAGCTGTTTTTTGCAAAGTACCTACCTGTAGATTTTGGCCTCTAGCTCAGCCTGCACCTAGGGAAACCTACCAAACCTGTGCATTTTTTTAAACTAGAGACCTAGGGGAATCCAAGATGGGTGACTTGTGGGGCTCTGACCAGGTTCTGTTACCCAGAATCCTTTGTAAACCTCAAATATTGGCTAAAAAAACGCATTTTACTCACATTTCGGTGACAGAAAGTTCTGTAATCTGAGAGGAGCCACAAATTTCCTTCCACTCAGCGTTTCCCCAAGTGTCCCGATATAAAATGATACCTCACTTGTGTGCGTAGGCCTAGCAGCCGCGACAGGAGATGCCCCAAAACACAACGTGGACACATCCCATTTTTTGAAAGAAAACAGAGCTGTTTTTTTGCAAAGTGCCTACCTGTAGATTTTGGCCTCTAGCTCAGCCGGCACCTAGGGAAACCTACCAAACCTGTGCATTTTTTAAAACTAGAGACCTAGGGGAATCCAAGATGGGGTGACTTGTGGGGCCCTGACCAGGTTCTGTTACCCAGAATCCTTTGCAAACCTCACAATTTGGCTAAAAAAACATATTTTCATTACATTTAGGTGAGAGAAAGTTCTGGAATCTGAGAGGAGCCACAAATTTCCTTCCACCCAGCGTTCCCCCAAGTCTCCCGATATAAATGGTACGTCACTTGTGTGGGTAGGCCTAGCGCCCGCGACAGGATATGCCCCAAAACACAACGTGGACACATCACAGACAACAGAGCTGTTTTTTGCAAAGTACCTACCTGTAGATTTTGGCCTCTAGCTCAGCCGGCACCCAGGGAAACCTACCAAACCTGTGCATTTTTTAAAACTAGAGACCTAGGGGAATCCAAGATGGGGTTACTTGTGGGGCTCTGACCAGGTTCTGTTACCCAGAATCCTTTGCAAACCTCAATATTTGGCTTAAAAAACATATTTTCCTTACATTTCGGTTACAGAAAGTTCTGGAATCTGGGAGGAGAAACAAATTTCCTTCCACCCAGCGTTCCCCCAAGTCTCCAGATAAAAATGATAACTCACTTGTGTAGGTAGGCCTAGCGCCCGCGACAGGAAACACCCGAAAACACAACGTGGACACATCCCATTTTTTGAAAGAAAACAGAGCTGTTTTTTGCAAAGTGGCTACCTGTATATTTTGGCCTCTAGCTCAGCCGGCACCTAGGGAAACCTACCAAACCTGTGCATTTTTGAAAACTAGAGACCAAGGGAAATCCAAGATGGGGTGACTTGTGGGGCTCTGACCAGGTTCTGTTACCCGGAATCATTGGCAAACCTCAAAATTTTGCTAAAAAAACACATTTTCCTCACATTTCGGTGACAGAAAGTTCTGGAATCTGAGATGAGCCACAAATTTCCTTCCACCCAGCGTTCCTCCAAGTCTCCCGATAAAAATGATACCTCACATGTGTGGGTAGGCCTAGCGCCCGCGACAGGAAACACCCCAAAAAACAACGTGGACACATCCCATTTTTTTAAAGAAAACAGAGCTGTTTTTTTTAAAGTGCCTACCTGTAGATTTTGGCCTCTAGCTCAGCCGGCACCTAGGGAAACCTACCAAACCTGTGCATTTTTGAAAACTAGAGACCTAGGGGAATCCAAGATGGGGTGACTTGTGGGGCTCTGACCAGGTTCTGTTACCCAGAATCCTTTGCAAACCTCAAAATGTGGCTAAAAAAACACATTTTCCTCACATTTCAGTGACAGAAAGTTCTGGAATCTGATGGGAGCCACAAATTTCCTTCCACCCAGCGTTCCCCCAAGTCTCCAGATAAAAATGGTACCTCACTTGTGTGGGTAGGCCTAGCGCCCGCGACAGAATATGCCCCAAAACACAACGTGGACACATCACAGACAACAGAGCTGTTTTTTGCAAAGTACCTACCTGTAGATTTTGGCCTCTAGCTCAGCCTGCACCTAGGGAAACCTACCAAACCTGTGCATTTTTTAAAACTAGAGACCTAGGGGAATCCAAGATGGGTGACTTGTGGGGCTCTGACCAGGTTCTGTTACCCAGAATCCTTTGCAAACCTAAAATATTGGCTAAAAAAACGCATTTTACTCACATTTCGGTGACAGAAAGTTCTGGAATCTGAGAGGAGCCACAAATTTCCTTCCACTCAGCGTTTCCCCAAGTCTCCCGATATAAAATGATACCTCACTTGTGTGCGTTGGCCTAGCAGCCGCGACAGGAGATGCCCCAAAACACAACGTGGACACATCCCATTTTTTGAAAGAAAACAGAGCTGTTTTTTTGCAAAGTGCCTACCTGTAGATTTTGGCCTCTAGCTCAGCCGGCACCTAAGGAAACCTACCAAACCTGTGCATTTTTTAAAACTAGAGACCTAGGATAATCCAAGATGGGGTGACTTGTGGGGCTCTGACCCGGTTCTGTTACACAGAATTCTTTGCAAACCTCAAATTTTGGCTAAAAAAATGAATTTTCCTCACATTTCGGTGACAGAAAGTTCTGGAATCTGAGAGGAGCCACAAATTTCCTTCCACTCAGCGTTTCACCAAGTCTCCCGATAAAAATGATACCTCACTTGTGTGGGTAGGCCTAGCGCCCGTGACAGGATATGCCCCAAAACACAACGTGGACACATTACAGAAAACAGAGCTGTTTTTTTTAAAGTGCCTACCTGTAGATTTTGGCCTCTAGCTCAGCCGGCACCTAGGGAAACCTACCAAACCTGTGCATTTTTGAAAACTAGAGACCTAGGGGAATCCAAGATGGGGTGACTTGTGGGGCTCTGACCAGGTTCTGTTACCCAGAATCCTTTGCAAACCTCAAAATGTGGCTAAAAAAACACATTTTCCTCACATTTCAGTGACAGAAAGTTCTGGAATCTGATGGGAGCCACAAATTTCCTTCCACCCAGCGTTCCCCCAAGTCTCCAGATAAAAATGGTACCTCACTTGTGTGGGTAGGCCTAGCGCCCGCGACAGAATATGCCCCAAAACACAACGTGGACACATCACAGACAACAGAGCTGTTTTTTGCAAAGTACCTACCTGTAGATTTTGGCCTCTAGCTCAGCCTGCACCTAGGGAAACCTACCAAACCTGTGCATTTTTTAAAACTAGAGACCTAGGGGAATCCAAGATGGGTGACTTGTGGGGCTCTGACCAGGTTCTGTTACCCAGAATCCTTTGCAAACCTAAAATATTGGCTAAAAAAACGCATTTTACTCACATTTCGGTGACAGAAAGTTCTGGAATCTGAGAGGAGCCACAAATTTCCTTCCACTCAGCGTTTCCCCAAGTCTCCCGATATAAAATGATACCTCACTTGTGTGCGTTGGCCTAGCAGCCGCGACAGGAGATGCCCCAAAACACAACGTGGACACATCCCATTTTTTGAAAGAAAACAGAGCTGTTTTTTTGCAAAGTGCCTACCTGTAGATTTTGGCCTCTAGCTCAGCCGGCACCTAAGGAAACCTACCAAACCTGTGCATTTTTTAAAACTAGAGACCTAGGATAATCCAAGATGGGGTGACTTGTGGGGCTCTGACCCGGTTCTGTTACACAGAATTCTTTGCAAACCTCAAATTTTGGCTAAAAAAATGAATTTTCCTCACATTTCGGTGACAGAAAGTTCTGGAATCTGAGAGGAGCCACAAATTTCCTTCCACTCAGCGTTTCACCAAGTCTCCCGATAAAAATGATACCTCACTTGTGTGGGTAGGCCTAGCGCCCGTGACAGGAAACGCCCCAAAAAGCAACGTGGACACATACCATTTTTTGAAAGAAAACAGAGGTGTTTTTTGCAAAGTACCTACCTGTAGATTTTGACCTCTAACTCAGCCGGCACCTAGGGAAACCTACCAAACCTGTGCATTTTCTAAAACTAGAGACCTAGGGGAATCCAAGATGGGGTTACTTGTGGGGCTCTGACCAGGTTCTGTTACCCAGAATCCTTTGCAAACCTCAAAATTTGGCTAAAAAACATATTTCCTTACATTTCGGTGACAGAAAGTTCTGGAATCTGGGAGGAGAAACAAATTTTCTTCCACCCAGCGTTCCCCCAAGTCTCCAGATAAAAATGGTACCTCACTTGTGTGGGTAGGCCTAGCGCCCGCGACAGGATATGCCCCAAAACACAACATGGACACATCACAGAAAACAGAGCTGTTTTTTGCAAAGTACCTACCTGTAGATTTTGGCCTCTAGCTCAGGGAAACCTAGGGAAACCTACCAAACCTGTGCATTTTTGAAAACTAGAGACCTAGAGGAATCCAAGATGGGGTGACTTGTGGGGCTCTGACCCGGTTCTGTTACCCAGAATCCTTTGCAAACCTCAAATATTGGCTAAAAAAAACGCATTTTCTTCACATTTCGGTGACAGAAAGTTCTGGAATCTGAGAGGAGCCACAAATTTCCTTCCACCCAGCATTCCCCCAAGTCTCCCGATATAAATGGTACCTCACTTGTGTGGGTAGGCCTAGCGCCCGCGACAGGATATGCCACAAAACACAACGTTGACACATCACAGAAAACAGATCAGTTTTTTGCAAAGTGGCTACCTGTAGATTTTGGCCTCTAGCTCAGCCGGCACCTAGGGAACAGGCTGTTACCCAGAATCCTTTGCAAACCTCAAAATTTGGCTAAAAAAAACACATTTTCCTCACATTTTGGTGACAGAAAGTTCTGGAATCTGAGAGGAGCCACAAATTTACTTCCACCCAGCGTTCCCCCAAGTCTCCCGATAAAAATGATATCTCACTTGTGTGGGTAGGCCTAGCGCCCGTGACAGGAAACACCCCAAAACACAACGTGGACACATCCCATTTTTTTAAAGAAAACAGAGCTGTTTTTTGCAAAGTGCCTACCTGTAGATTTTGGCCTCTAGCTCATCTGGCACCTAGGGAAACCTACCAAACCGGTGCATTTTTGAAAACTAGAGACCTAGGGGAATCCAAGATGGGGTGACTTGTGGGGCTCTGACCAGGTTCTGTTACCCAGAATCCTTTGCAAACCTCAAATTTTGGCTAAAAAAACGCATTTTCCTCACATTTCAGTGACAGAAAGTTCTGGAATCTGAGAGGAGCCACAAATTTCCTTCCACCCAGCGTTCCTCCAAGTCTCCCGATAAAAATGATACCTCACTTGTGTGGGTAGGCCTAGCGCCCGCGACAGGAAACACCCCAAAACACAACGTGGACACATCCCATTTTTTTAAAGAAAACAGAGCTGTTTTTTGCAAAGTGCCTACCTGTAGATTTTGGCCTCTAGCTCAGCCGGCACCTAGGGAAACCTACCAAACCTGTGCATTTTTGAAAACTAGAGACCTAGGGGAATCCAAGATGGGGTGACTTGTGGGGCTCTGACCAGGTTCTGTTACCCAGAATCCTTTGCAAACCTCAAAATGTGGCTAAAAAAACACATTTTCCTCACATTTCGGTGACAGAAAGTTCTGGAATCTGATGGGAGCCACAAATTTCCTTCCACCCAGCGTTCCCCCAAGTCTCCAGATAAAAATGGTACCTCACTTGTGTGGGTAGGCCTAGCGCCCGCGACAGAATATGCCCCAAAACACAACGTGGACACCTCACAGACAACAGAGCTGTTTTTTGCAAAGTACCTACCTGTAGATTTTGGCCTCTAGCTCAGCCTGCACCTAGGGAAACCTACCAAACCTGTGCATTTTTTAAAACTAGAGACCTAGGGGAATCCAAGATGGGTGACTTGTGGGGCTCTGACCAGGTTCTGTTACCCAGAATCCTTTGAAAACCTCAAATTTTGGCTAAAAAACATATTTTCCTAACATTTCGGTGACAGAAAGTTCTGGAATCTGAGAATAGCCACAAATTTCCTTCCACTCAGCGTTTCCCCAAGTCTTCCGATATAAAATGATACCTCACTTGTGTGCGTAGGCCTAGCAGCCGCGACAAGAGATGCCCCAAAACACAACGTGGACACATCCCATTTTTTGAAAGAAAACAGAGGTGTTTTTTGCAAAGTGCCTACCTGTAGATTTTGGCCTCTAGCTCAGCTGGCACCTAGGGAAACCTACCAAACCTGTGCATTTTTTAAAACTAGAGACCTAGGGGAATCCAAGATGGGGTGACTTGTGGGGCTCTGACCAGGTTCTGTTACCCAGAATCCTTTGCAAACCTCAAATTTTGGCTAAAAAAACACATTTTCCTCACATTTCAGTGACAGAAAGTTCTGGAATCTGAGAGGAGCCACAAATTTCCTTCCACCCAGCTTTCTCCCAAGTCTCCCGATAAAAATATAACCTCACTTGTGTGGGTAGACCTAGCGCCCGCGACAGGAAACGCCCCAAACCGCAACGTGGACACATAACATTTTTTGAAAGAAAACAGAGGTGTTTTTTGCAAAGTACCTACCTGTAGATTTTGGCCTCTAGCTCAGCCGGCACCTAGGGAAACCTACCAAACCTGTTCATTTCTTAAAACTAGAGACCTAGGGGAATCCAAGATGGGGTAACTTGTGGGGCTCTGACCAGGTTCTGTTACCCAGAATCCTTTGCAAACCTCAAAATGTGGCTAAAAAAACATATTTTCCTTACATTTCGGTGACAGAAAGTTCTGGAATCTGAGAGGAGCCACAAATTTCCTTCCACCCAGCGTTCCCACAAGTCTCCTGATATAAATGGTACATCACTTGTGTGGGTAGGCCTAGCGCCCGCGACAGGATATGCCCCAAAACACAACGTGGACACATCACTGAAAACAGAGCTGTTTTTTGCAAAGTGCCTACCTGTAGATTTTGGCCTCTAGCTCAGCCGGCACCTCGGGAAACCTACCAAACCTGTGCATTTTTCAAAACTAGAGACCTAGGGGAATCCAAGATGATGTGACTTGTGGGGATCTGACCAGGTTCTGGTAACCAGAATCCTTTGCAAACCTTAAAATTTGGCTAAAGAAACACATTTTCCTCACATTTCGGTGACAGAAAGTTCTGGAATCTGAGAGGAGCGACAAATTTCCTTCCACCCAGCGTTCCCCCAAGTCTCCCGATAAAAATGATACCTGACTTGTGTGGGTAGGCCTAGCGCCCGCGACAGGAAACACCCCAAAACACAACGTGGACACATCCCATTTTTTGAAAGAAAACAGAGCTGTTTTTTGCAAAGTGCCTACCTGTAGATTTTTGCCTCTAGCTCAGCCGGCACCTAGGGAAACCTACCAAACCTGTACATTTTTGAAAACTAGAGACCTAGGGGAATCCAAGATGGGGTGACTTGTGGGGCTCTGACCAGGTTCTGTTACCCAGAATCCTTTGCAAACCTCAAAATGTGGCTAAAAAAACACATTTTCCTCACATTTCCGTGACAGAAAGTTCTGGAATCTGATGGGAGCCACAAATTTCCTTCTACCCAGCGTTCCCCCAAGTCTCCAGATACAAATGGTACCTCACTTGTGTGGGTAGGCCTAGCGCCCGCGACAGGATATGCCCCAAAACACAACATGGACACATCACAGAAAACAGAGCTGTTTTTTGCAAAGTACCTACCTGTAGATTTTGGCCTCTAGCTCACCTAGGGAAACCTACCAAACCTGTGCATTTTTGAAAACTAGAGACCTAGGGGAATCCAAGATGGGGTGACTTGTGGGGCTCTGACCCGGTTCTGTTACACAGAATCCTTTGCAAACCTCAAATTTTGGCTAAAAAAACGCATTTTCCTCACATTTCGGTGACAGAAAGTTCTGGAATCTGAGAGGAGCCACAAATTTCCTTCCACCCAGCATTCCCCCAAGTCTCCCGATATAAATGGTACCTCACTTTTGTGGGTAGGCCTAGCGCCCACGACAGGATATGCCACAAAACACAACGTTGACACATCACAGAAAACAGAGCAGTTTTTTGCAAAGTGGCTACCTGTAGATTTTGGCCTCTAGCTCAGCTGGCACCTAGGGAAACCTACCAAACCTGTGCATTTTTGAAAACTAGAGACCTAGGGAAATCCAAGATGGGGTGACTTGTGGGGCTCTGACCAGGTTCTGTTACCCAGAATCCTTTGCAAACCTCAAAATTTGGCTAAAAAAACACATTTTCCTCACATTTCGGTGACAGAAAGTTCTGGAATCTGAGAGGACCCACAAATTTCCTTCCACCCAGCGTTCCCCCAAGTCTCCCGATAAAAATGATACCTCACTTGTGTGGGTAGGCCTAGCGCCCGCGACAGGAAACACCCCAAAATACAACGTGGACACATCCCATTTTTTTAAAGAAAACAGAGCTGTTTTTTTCCAATTGCCTACCTGTAGATTTTGGCCTCTACCTCAGCCGGCACCTAGGGAAACCTACCAAACCTGTGCATTTTTGAAAACTAGAGACCTAGGGGAATCCAAGACAGGGTGACTTGTGGGGCTCTGACCTGTTTCTGTTACCCAGAATCCTTTGCAAACCTCAAATTTTGGCTAAAAAAAAATGCATTTTCCTCACATTTCGGTGACAGAAAGTTCTGGAATCTGAGAGGAGCCACAAATTTCCTTCCACTCAGCGTTTCCCCAAGTCTCCCGATAAAAATGATACCTCACTTGTGTGGGTAGGCCTAGCGCCCGCGACAGGAAACGCCCCAAAACGAAACGTGGACACATCCCATTTTTTGAAAGAAAACAGAGTTGTTTTTTGCAAAGTGCCTACCTGTAGATTTTGGCCTCTAGCTCAGCCGGCACCTAGGGAAACCTACCAAACCTGTGCATTTTTGAAAACTAGAGACCTAGGGGAATCCAAGATGGGCTGACTTGTGGGGCTCTGACCAGGTTCTGTTACCCAGAATCCTTTGCAAACCTCAAAATTTGGCTAAAAAAACACATTTTCCTCACATTTCGGTGACAGAAAGTTCTGGAATGTGGGAGGAGAAACACATTTCCTTCCATCCAGCGTTCCCCCAAGTCTCCAGATAAAAATGGTACCTCACTTGTGTGGGTAGGCCTAGCGCCCGCGACAGGATATGCCCCAAAACACAACGTGGACACATCACAGAAAACAGAGCTGTTTTTTGCAAAGTACCTACCTGTAGATTTTGGCCTCTAGCTCAGCCTGCACCAAGGAAACCTACCAAACCTGTGCATTTTTGAAAACTAGAGACCTAGGGGAATCCAGGATGGGGTGACTTGTGGGGCTCTGATCAGGTTATGTTACCCAGAATCCTTTGCAAACCTCAAATTTTGGCTAAAAAAACAAATTTTCCTCACATTTCGGTGACAGAAAGTTCTGGAATCTGAGAGGAGCCACAAATTTCCTTCCACCCAGCATTTCCCCAAGTCTCACGATAAAAATTATACCTCACTTGTGTGGTAGGCCTAGCGCCCGCGACAGGCAACGCCCCAAAACGCAACGTGGACACATCCCATTTTTTTAAAGAAAACAGAGGTGTTTTTTGCAAAGTACCTACCTGTAGATTTTGGCCTCTACCTCAGCCGGCACCTTGGGAAACCTACCAAACCTGTGCATTTTTTAAATCTAGAGACCTAGGGGAATCCAAGATGGGGTGACTTGTGGGGCTCTGACCAGGTTCTGTTACCCAGAATCCTTTGCAAACCTCAAAATGTGGCTAAAAAAACACATTTTCCTCACATTTCGGTGACAGAAAGTTCTGGAATCTGATGGGAGCCACGAATTTCCTTCCACCCAGCGTTCCCCCAAGTCTCCAGATAAAAATGGTACCTCACTTGTGTGGGTAGGCCTAGCGCCCGTGACAGGATATGCCCCAAAACACAACGTGGACACATCACAGAAAACAGAGCTGTTTTTTGCAAAGTACCTACCTGTAGATTTTGGCCTCTAGCTCAGCCGGCACCTAGGGAAACCTACCAAACCTGTGCAATTTTGAAAACTAGAGACCTAGGGGAATCCAAGATGGGGTGACTTGTGGGGCTCTGACCCGGTTCTGTTACCCAGAATCCTTTGCAAACCTCAAATTTTGGCTAAAAAAAACGCATTTTCCTCACATTTCAGTGACAGAAAGTTCTGGAATCTGAGAGGAGCCACAAATTTCCTTCCACTCAGCGTTTCCCCAAGTCTCCCGATAAAAATGATACCTCACTTGTGTGGGTAGGCCTAGCGCCCGCGACAGGAAACGCCCCAAAACGCAACGTGGACACATCCCATTTTTTGAAAGAAAACAGAGGTGTTTTTTGCGAAGTGCCTACCTGTAGATTTTGGCCTCTAGCTCAGCCGGCACCTAGGGAAACCTACCAAACCTGTGCCTTTTTGAAAACTAGAGACCTAGGGGAATCCAAGATGGGGTGACTTGTGGGGCTCTGACCAGGTTCTGTTACCCAGAATCCTTTGCAAACCTCAAAATTTGGCTAAAAAAACACATTTTCCTCACATTTCGGTGACAGAAAGTTCTGGAATGTGGGAGGAGAAACTCATTTCCTTCCATCCAGCGTTCCCCCAAGTCTCCAGATAAAAATGGTACCTCACTTGTGTGGGTAGGCCTAGCGCCCGCGACAGGATATGCCCCAAAACACAACGTGGACACATTACAGAAAACAGAGCTGTTTTTTGCAAAGTACCTACCTGTAGATTTTGGCCTCTAGCTCAGCCGGCACCTAGGGAAACCTACCAAACCTGTGCAATTTTGAAAACTAGAGACCTAGGGGAATCCAAGATGGGGTGACTTGTGGGGCTCTGACCCGGTTCTGTTACCCAGAATCCTTTGCAAACCTCAAATTTTGGCTAAAAAAAAACGCATTTTCCTCACATTTCAGTGACAGAAAGTTCTGGAATCTGAGAGGAGCCACAAATTTCCTTCCACTCAGCGTTTCCCCAAGTCTCCCGATAAAAATGATACCTCACTTGTGTGGGTAGGCCTAGCGCCCGCGACAGGAAACGCCCCAAAACGCAACGTGGACACATCCCATTTTTTGAAAGAAAACAGAGGTGTTTTTTGCGAAGTGCCTACCTGTAGATTTTGGCCTCTAGCTCAGCCGGCACCTAGGGAAACCTACCAAACCTGTGCCTTTTTGAAAACTAGAGACCTAGGGGAATCCAAGATGGGGTGACTTGTGGGGCTCTGACCAGGTTCTGTTACCCAGAATCCTTTGCAAACCTCAAAATTTGGCTAAAAAAACACATTTTCCTCACATTTCGGTGACAGAAAGTTCTGGAATGTGGGAGGAGAAACACATTTCCTTCCATCCAGCGTTCCCCCAAGTCTCCAGATAAAAATGGTACCTCACTTGTGTGGGTAGGCCTAGCGCCCGCGACAGGATATGCCCCAAAACACAACGTGGACACATTACAGAAAACAGAGCTGTTTTTTGCAAAGTACCTACCTGTAGATTTTGGCCTCTAGCTCAGCCTGCACCAAGGAAACCTACCAAACCTGTGCATTTTTGAAAACTAGAGACCTAGGGGAATCCAAGATGGGGTGACTTGTGGGGCCCTGACCAGGTTCTGTTACCCAGAATCGTTTGCAAACCTCAAAATGTGGCTAAAAAAACACATTTTCCTCACATTTCGGTGACAGAAAGTTCTGGAATCTGATGGGAGCCACAAATTTCCTTCCACCCAGCGTTCCCCCAAGTCTCCAGATAAAAATGGTACCTCACTTGTGTGGGTAGGCCTAGCGCCCGCGACAGAATATGCCCCAAAACACAACGTGGACACATTACAGAAAACAGAGCTGTTTTTTGCAAAGTACCTACCTGTAGATTTTGGCCTCTAGCTCAGCCTGCACCTAGGGAAACCTACCAAACCTGTGCATTTTTTAAAACTAGAGACCTAGGGGAATCCAAGATGGGTGACTTGTGGGGCTCTGACCAGGTTCTGTTACCCAGAATCCTTTGCAAACCTCAAATATTGGCTAAAAAAAACGCATTTTACTCACATTTCGGTGACAGAAAGTTCTGGAATCTGAGAGGAGCCACAAATTTCCTTCCACTCAGCGTTTCCCCAAGTCTCCCGATATAAAATGATACCTCAATTGTGTGCGTAGGCCTAGCAGCCGCGACAGGAGATGCCCCAAAACACAACGTGGACACATCCCATTTTTTGAAAGAAAACAGCTGTTTTTTTGCAAAATGCCTACCTGTAGATTTTGGCCTCTAGCTCAGCCGGCACCTAGGGAAACCTACCAAACCTGTGCATTTTTTAAAACTAGAGACCTAGGGGAATCCAAGATGGGGTGACTTGTGGGGCCCTGACCAGGTTCTGTTACCCAGAATCCTTTGCAAACCTCACAATTTGGCTAAAAAAACATATTTTCCTTACATTTAGGTGAGAGAAAGTTCTGGAATCTGAGAGGAGCCACAAATTTCCTTCCACCCAGCGTTCCCCCAAGTCTCCCGATATAAATGGTACGTCACTTGTGTGGGTAGGCCTAGCGCCAGCGACAGGATATGCCCCAAAACACAACGTGGACACCTCACAGACAACAGAGCTGTTTTTTGCAAAGTACCTACCTGTAGATTTTGGCCTCTAGCTCAGCCGGCACCCAGGGAAACCTACCAAACCTGTGCATTTTTTAAAACTAGAGACCTAGGGGAATCCAAGATGGGGTTACTTGTGGGGCTCTGACCAGGTTCTGTTACCCAGAATCCATTGCAAACCTCAATATTTGGCTTAAAAAACATATTTTCCTTACATTTCGGTTACAGAAAGTTCTGGAATCTGGGAGGAGAAACAAATTTCCTTCCACCCAGCGTTCCCCCAAGTCTCCAGATAAAAATGATAACTCACTTGTGTAGGTAGGCCTAGCGCCCGCGACAGGAAACACCCGAAAACACAACGTGGACACATCCCATTTTTTGAAAGAAAACAGAGCTGTTTTTTACAAAGTGGCTACCTGTAGATTTTGGCCTCTAGCTCAGCCGGCACCTAGGGAAACCTACCAAACCTGTGCATTTTTGAAAACTAGAGACCTAGGGAAATCCAAGATGGGGTGACTTGTGGGGCTCTGACCAGGTTCTGTTACCCGGAATCATTGGCAAACCTCAAAATTTGGCTAAAAAAACACATTTTCCTCACATTTCGGTGACAGAAAGTTCTGGAATCTGAGATGAGCCACAAATTTCCTTCCACCCAGCGTTCCTCTAAGTCTCCCGATAAAAATGATACCTCACTTGTGTGGGTAGGCCTAGCGCCCGCGACAGGAAACACCCCAAAACACAACGTGGACACATCCCATTTTTTTAAAGAAAACAGAGCTGTTTTTTTCAAAGTGCCTACCTGTAGATTTTGGCCTCTAGCTCAGCCGGCACCTAGGGAAACCTACCAAACCTGTGCATTCTTGAAAACTAGAGACCTAGGGGAATCCAGGATGGGGTGACTTGTGGGGCTCTGACCAGGTTCTGTTACCCAGAATCCTTTGCAAACCTCAAAATGTGGCTAAAAAAACACATTTTCCTCACATTTCAGTGACAGAAAGTTCTGGAATCTGATGGGAGCCACAAATTTCCTTCCACCCAGCGTTCCCCCAAGTCTCCAGATAAAAATGGTACCTCACTTGTGTGGGTAGGCCTAGCGCCCGCGACAGAATATGCCCCAAAACACAACATGAACACATCACAGACAACAGAGCTGTTTTTTGCAAAGTACCTACCTGTAGATTTTGGCCTCTAGCTCAGCCTGCACCTAGGGAAACCTACCAAACCTGTGCATTTTTTTAAACTAGAGACCTAGGGGAATCCAAGATGGGTGACTTGTGGGGCTCTGACCAGGTTCTGTTACCCAGAATCCTTTGCAAACCTCAAATATTGGCTAAAAAAACGCATTTTACTCACATTTCGGTGACAGAAAGTTCTGGAATCTGAGAGGAGCCACAAATTTCCTTCCACTCAGCGTTTCCCCAAGTCTCCCCATATAAAATGATACCTCACTTGTGTGCGTTGGCCTAGCAGCCGCGACAGGAGATGCCCCAAAACACAACGTGGACACATCCCATTTTTTGAATGAAAACAGAGCTGTTTTTTTGCAAAGTGCCTACCTGTAGATTTTGGCCTCTAGCTCAGCCGGCACCTAGGGAAACCTACCAAACCTGTGCATTTTTGAAAACTAGAGACCTAGGGGAATCCAAGATGGGGTGACTTGTGGGGCTCTGACCAGGTTCTGTTACCCAGAATCCTTTGCAAACCTCAAAATGTGGCAAAAAAAAACGCATTTTCCTCACATTTCGGTGACAGAAAGTTCTGGAATCTGAGAGGAGCCACAAATTTCCTTCCACCCAGCGTTCCCCCAAGTCTCCAGATAAAAATGGTACCTCACTTGTGTGGGTAGGCCTAGCGCCCGCGACAGGATATGCCCCAAAAAACAACGTGGGACACATCACAAACAACAGAGCTGTTTTTTGCAAAGTACCTACCTGTAGATTTTGGCCTCTAGCTCAGCCTGCACCTAGGGAAACCTACCAAACCTGTGCATTTTTTAAAACCAGAGACCTAGGGGAATCCAAGATGGGTGACTTGTGGGGCTCTGACCAGGTTCTGTTACCCAGAATCCTTTGCAAACCTCAAAATTTGGCTAAAAAAACACATTTTCCTCACATTTCAGTGACAGAAAGTTCTGGAATCTGAGAGGAGCCACATATTTCCTTACACCCAGCGTTCCTCCAAGTCTCCCGATAAAAATGATACCTCACTTGTGTGGGTAGGCCTAGCGCCCGCGCCAGGAAACACCCCAAAACACAGCGTGGACACATCCCATTTTTTGAAAGAAAACAGAGCTGTTTTTTTGCAAAGTGCCTACCTGTAGATTTTGGCCTCTAGCTCAGCCGGCACCTAGGGAAACCTACCAAACCTGTGCATTTTTGAAAACTAGAGACCTAGGGGAATCCAAGATGGGGTGACTTGTGGGGCTCTGACCAGGTTCTGTTACCCAGAATCCTTTGCAAACCTCACAATTTGGCTAAAAAAACATATTTTCCTTACATTTAGGTGAGAGAAAGTTCTGGAATCTGAGAGGAGCCACAAATTTCCTTCCACCCAGCGTTCCCCCAAGTCTCCCGATATAAATGGTACGTCACTTGTGTGGGTAGGCCTAGCGCCCGCGACAGGATATGCCCCAAAACACAACGTGGACACATCACAGACAACAGAGCTGTTTTTTGCAAAGTACCTACCTGTAGATTTTGGCCTCTAGCTCAGCCGGCACCCAGGGAAACCTACCAAACCTGTGCATTTTTTAAAACTAGAGACCTAGGGGAATCCAAGATGGGGTTACTTGTGGGGCTCTGACCAGGTTCTGTTACCCAGAATCCTTTGCAAACCTCAATATTTGGCTTAAAAAACATATTTTCCTTACATTTCGGTTACAGAAAGTTCTGGAATCTGGGAGGAGAAACAAATTTCCTTCCACCCAGCGTTCCCCCAAGTCTCCAGATAAAAATGATAACTCACTTGTGTAGGTAGGCCTAGCGCCCGCGACAGGAAACACCCGAAAACACAACGTGGACACATCCCATTTTTTGAAAGAAAACAGAGCTGTTTTTTGCAAAGTGGCTACCTGTATATTTTGGCCTCTAGCTCAGCCGGCACCTAGGGAAACCTACCAAACCTGTGTATTTTTGAAAACTAGAGACCTAGGGAAATCCAAGATGGGGTGACTTGTGGGGCTCTGACCAGGTTCTGTTACCCGGAATCCTTTGCAAACCTCAAAATTTGGCTAAAAAAACACATTTTCCTCTCATTTCGGTGACAGAAAGTTCTGGAATCTGAGATGAGCCACAAATTTCCTTCCACCCAGCGTTCCTCCAAGTCTCCCCGATAAAAATGATACCTCACTTGTGTGGGTAGGCCTAGCGCCCGCGACAGGAAACACCCCAAAACACAACGTGGACACATCCCATTTTTTTAAAGAAAACAGAGCTGTTTTTTTCAAAGTGCCTACCTGTAGATTTTGGCCTCTAGCTCAGCCGGCACCTAGGGAAACCTACCAAACCTGTGCATTTTTGAAAACTAGAGACCTAGGGGAATCCAAGATGAGGTGACTTGTGGGGCTCTGACCAGGTTCTGTTACCCAGAATCCTTTGCAAACCTCAAAAGTTGGCTAAAAAAACACATTTTCCTCACATTTCAGTGACAGAAAGTTCTAGAATCTGATGGGAGCCACAAATTTCCTTCCACCCAGCGTTCCCCCAAGTCTCCATATAAAAATGGTACCTCACTTGTGTGGGTAGACCTAGCGCCCGCGACAGAATATGCCCCAAAACACAACGTGGACACATCACAGACAACAGAGCTGTTTTTTGCAAAGTACCTACCTGTAGATTTTGGCCTCTAGCTCAGCCTGCACCTAGGGAAACCTACCAAACCTGAGCATTTTTTAAAACTAGAGACATAGGGGAATCCAAGATGGGGTGACTTGTGGGGCTCTGACCAGGTTCTGTTACCCAGAATCCTTTGCAAACCTCAAAATGTGGCTAAAAAAACACATTTTCCTCACATTTCAGTGACAGAAAGTTCTGGAATCTGATGGGAGCCACAAATTTCCTTCCACCCAGCGTTCCCCCAAGTCTCCATATAAAAATGGTACCTCACTTGTGTGGGTAGGCCTAGCGCCCGCGACAGAATATGCCCCAAAACACAACGTGGACACATCACAGACAACAGAGCTGTTTTTTGCAAAGTACCTACCTGTAGATTTTGGCCTCTAGCTCAGCCTGCACCTAGGGAAACCTACCAAACCTGTGCATTTTTTTAAACTAGAGACCTAGGGGAATCCAAGATGGGTGACTTGTGGGGCTCTGACCAGGTTCTGTTACCCAGAATCCTTTGCAAACCTCAAAATTTGGCTAAAAAAACACATTTTCCTCACATTTCGGTGACTGAAAGTTCTGGAATGTGGGAGGAGAAACACATTTCCTTCCATCCAGCGTTCCCCCAAGTCTCCAGATAAAAATGGTACCTCACTTGTGTGGGTAGGCCTAGCGCCCGCAACAGGATATGCCCCAAAACACAACGTGGACACATCACAGAAAACAGAGCTGTTTTTTGCAAAGTACCTACCCATAGATTTTGGCCTCTAGCTCAGCCTGCACCAAGGAAACCTACCAAACCTGTGCATTTTTGAAAACTAGAGACCTAGGGGAATCCAGGATGGGGTGACTTGTGGGGCTCTGATCAGGTTCTGTTACCCAGAATCTTTTGCAAACCTCAAATTTTGGCTAAAAAAACAAATTTTCCTCACATTTCGGTGACAGAAAGTTCTGGAATCTGAGAGGAGCCACAAATTTCCTTCCACCCAGCGTTTCCCCAAGTCTCACGATAAAAATTATACCTCACTTGTGTGGGTAGGCCTAGCGCCCGCGACAGGCAACACCCCAAAACGCAACGTGGACACATCCCATTTTTTTAAAGAAAACAGAGGTGTTTTTTGCAAAGTACCTACCTGTAGATTTTGGCCTCTAGCTCAGCCGGCACCTAGGGAAACCTACCAAACCTGTGCATTTTTTAAAACTAGAGACCTAGGGGAATCCAAGATGGGGGTACTTGTGGGGCTCTGACCAGGTTCTGTTACCCAGAATCCTTTGCAAACCTCAAAATGTGGCTAAAAAAACACATTTTCCTCACATTTCGGTGACAGAAAGTTCTGGAATCTGATGGGAGCCACAAATTTCCTTCCACCCAGCGTTCCCCCAAGTCTCCCGATAAAAATGATACCTCACTTGTGTGGGTAGGCCTAGCGCCCGCGACAGGAAACGCCCCAAAACGCAACGTGACACATCCCATTTTTTTAAAGAAAACAGAGGTGTTTTTTGCGAAGTGCCTACCTGTAGATTTTGGCCTCTAGCTCAGCCGGCACCTAGGGAAACCTACCAAACCTGTGCATTTTTGAAAACTAGAGACCTAGGGGAATCCAAGATGGGGTGACTTGTGGGGCTCTGACCAGGTTCTGTTACCCAGAATCCTTTGCAAACCTCAAAATTTGGCTAAAAAAACACATTTTCCTCACATTTCGGTGACAGAAAGTTCTGGAATGTGGGAGGAGAAACACATTTCCTTCCATCCAGCGTTCCCCCAAGTCTCCAGATAAAAATGGTACCTCACTTGTGTGAGTAGGCCTAGCGCCCACGACAGGATATGCCCCAAAACACAACGTGGACACATCACAGACAACAGAGCTGTTTTTTGCAAAGTACCTACCTGTAGATTTTGGCCTCTAGCTCAGCCGGCACCCAGGGAAACCTACCAAACCTGTGCATTTTTTAAAACTAGAGACCTAGGGGAATCCAAGATGGGGTTACTTGTGGGGCTCTGACCAGGTTCTGTTACCCAGAATCCTTTGCAAACCTCAATATTTGGCTTAAAAAACATATTTTCCTTACATTTCGGTTACAGAAAGTTCTGGAATCTGGGAGGAGAAACAAATTTCCTTCCACCCAGCGTTCCCCCAAGTCTCCAGATAAAAATGATAACTCACTTGTGTAGGTAGGCCTAGCGCCCGCGACAGGAGACACCCGAAAACACAACGTGGACACATCCCATTTTTTGAAAGAAAACAGAGCTGTTTTTTGCAAAGTGGCTACCTGTAGATTTTGGCCTCTAGCTCAGCCGGCACCTAGGGAAACCTACCAAACCTGTGCATTTTTGAAAACTAGAGACCTAGGGGAATCCAAGATGGGGTGACTTGTGGGGCTCTGACCAGGTTCTGTTACCCAGAATCCTTTGCAAACCTCAAAATTTGGCTACAAAAACACATTTTCCTCACATTTCGGTGACAGAAAGTTCTGGAATGTGGGAGGAGAAACACATTTCCTTCCATCCAGCGTTCCCCCAAGTCTCCAGATAAAAATGGTACCTCACTTGTGTGAGTAGGCCTAGCGCCCACGACAGGATATGCCCCAAAACACAACGTGGACCCATTACAGAAAGCAGAGCTGTTTTTTGCAAAGAACCTACCTGTAGATTTTGGCCTCTAGCTCAGCCTGCACCAAGGAAACCTACCAAACCTGTGCATTTTTGAAAACTAGAGACCTAGGGGAATCCAAGATGGGGTGACTTGTGGGGCTCTGACCAGGTTCTGTTACCCAGAATCGTTTGCAAACCTCAAAACGTGGCTAAAAAAACACATTTTCCTCACATTTCGATGACAGAAAGTTCTGGAATCTGATGGGAGCCACAAATTTCCTTCCACCCAGAGTTCCCCCAAGTCTCCAGATAAAAATGGTACCTCACTTGTGTGGGTAGGCCTAGCGCCCGCGACAGAATATGCCCCAAAACACAACATGGACACATCACAGACAACAGAGCTGTTTTTTGCAAAGTACCTACCTGTAGATTTTGGCCTCTAGCTCAGCCTGCACCTAGGGAAACCTACCAAACCTGTGCATTTTTTAAAACTAGAGACCTACGGGAATCCAAGATGGGTGACTTGTGGGGCTCTGACCAGGTTCTGTTACCCAGAATCCTTTGCAAACCTCAAATATTGGCTAAAAAAAACGCATTTTACTCACATTTCAGTGACAGAAAGTTCTGTAATCTGAGAGGAGCCACAAATTTCCTTCCACTCAGCGTTTCCCCAAGTCTCTCGATATAAAATGATACCTCACTTGTGTGCGTAGGCCTAGCAGCCGCGACAGGAGATGCCCCAAAACACAACGTGGACACATCCCATTTTTTGAAAGAAAACAGAGCTGTTTTTTTGCAAAGTGCCTACCTGTAGATTTTGGCCTCTAGCTCAGCCGGCACCTAGGGAAACCTACCAAACCTGTGCATTTTTTAAAACTAGAGACCTAGGGGAATCCAAGATGGGGTGACTTGTGGGGCCCTGACCAGGTTCTGTTACCCAGAATCCTTTGCAAACCTCACAATTTGGCTAAAAAAACATATTTTCCTTACATTTAGGTGAGAGAAAGTTCTGGAATCTGAGAGGAGCCACAAATTTCCTTCCACCCAGCGTTCCCCCAAGTCTCCCGATATAAATGGTACGTCACTTGTGTGGGTAGGCCTAGCGCCCGCGACAGGATATGCCCCAAAACACAACGTGGACACATCACAGACAACAGAGCTGTTTTTTGCAAAGTACCTACCTGTAGATTTTGGCCTCTAGCTCAGCCGGCACCCAGGGAAACCTACCAAACCTGTGCATTTTTTAAAACTAGAGACCTAGGGGAATCCAAGATGGGGTTACTTGTGGGGCTCTGACCAGGTTCTGTTACCCAGAATCCTTTGCAAACCTCAATATTTGGCTTAAAAAACATATTTTCCTTATATTTCGGTTACAGAAAGTTCTGGAATCTGGGAGGAGAAACAAATTTCCTTCCACCCAGCGTTCCCCCAAGTCTCCAGATAAAAATGATAACTCACTTGTGTAGGTAGGCCTAGCGCCCGCGACAGGAAACACCCGAAAACACAACGTGGACACATCCCATTTTTTGAAAGAAAACAGAGCTGTTTTTTGCAAAGTGGCTACCTGTAGATTTTGGCCTCTAGCTCAGCCGGCACCTAGGGAAACCTACCAAACCTGTGCATTTTTGAAAACTAGAGACCTAGGGAAATCCAAGATGGGGTGACTTGTGGGGCTCTGACCAGGTTCTGTTACCCGGAATCATTGGCAAACCTCAAAATTTGGCTAAAAAAACACATTTTCCTCACATTTCGGTGACAGAAAGTTCTGGAATCTGAGATGAGCCACAAATTTCCTTCCACCCAGCGTTCCTCCAAGTCTCCCGATAAAAATGATACCTCACATGTGTGGGTAGGCCTAGCGCCCGCGACAGGAAACACCCCAAAACACAACGTGGACACATCCCATTTTTTTAAAGAAAACAGAGCTGTTTTTTTCAAAGTGCCTACCTGTAGATTTTGGCCTCTAGCTCAGCCGGCACCTAGGGAAACCTACCAAACCTGTGCATTTTTTAAAACTAGAGACCTAGGGGAATCCAAGATGGGTGACTTGTGGGGCTCTGACCAGGTTCTGTTACCCAGAATCCTTTGCAAACCTCAAATATTGGCTAAAAAAACGCATTTTACTCACATTACGGTGACAGAAAGTTCTGGAATCTGAGAGGAGCCACAAATTTTCTTCCACTCAGCGTTTCCCCAAGTCTCCCGATAAAAATGATACCTCACTTGTGTGGGTAGGCCTAGCGTCCGCGACAGGAAACACCCCAAAGCACAGCGTGGACACATCCCATTTTTTGAAAGAAAACAGAGCTGTTTTTTTGCAAAGTGCCTACCTGTAGATTTTGGCCTCTAGGTCAGCCGGCACCTAGGGAAACCTACCAAACCTGTACATTTTTGAAAACTAGAGACCTAGGGGAATCCAAGATGGGGTGACTTGTGGGGCTCTGACCAGGTTCTGTTACCCAGAATCCTTTGCAAACCTCACAATTTGGCTAAAAAAACATATTTTCCTTACATTTAGGTGAGAGAAAGTTCTGGAATCTGAGAGGAGCCACAAATTTCCTTCCACCCAGCGTTCCCCCAAGTCTCCCGATATAAATGGTACGTCACTTGTGTAGGTAGGCCTAGCGCCCGCGACAGGAAACACCCCAAAACACAACGTGGACACATCCCATTTTTTTAAAGAAAACAGAGCTGTTTTTTGCAAAGTGGCTACCTGTAGATTTTGGCCTCTAGCTCAGCACCTAGGGAAACCTACCAAACCTGTGCATTTTTGAAAACTAGAAAACTAGAGACCTAGGGAAATCCAAGATGGGGTGACTTGTGGGGCTCTGACCAGGTTCTGTTACCCGGAATCCTTTGCAAACCTCAAAATTTGGCTAAAAAAACACATTTTCCTCACATTTCGGTGACAGAAAGTTCTGGAATCTGAGATGAGCCACAAATTTCCTTCCACCCAGCGTTCCTCCAAGTCTCCCGATAAAAATGATACCTCACTTGTGTGGGTAGGCCTAGCGCCCGCGACAGGAAACACCCCAAAACACAACGTGGACACATCCCATTTTTTTAAAGAAAACAGAGCTGTTTTTTTCAAAGTGCCTACCTGTAGATTTTGGCCTCTAGCTCAGCCGGAACCTAGGGAAACCTACCAAACCTGTGCATTTTTGAAAACTAGAGACCTAGGGGAATCCAATATGGGGTGACTTGTGGGGCTCTGACCAGGTTCTGTTACCCAGAATCCTTTGCAAACCTCAAAATGTGGCTAAAAAAACACATTTTCCTCACATTTCAGTGACAGAAAGTTCTGGAATCTGATGGGAGCCACAAATTTCCTTCCACCCAGCGTTCCCCCAAGTCTCCATATAAAAATGGTACCTCACTTGTGTGGGTAGGCCTAGCGCCCGCGACAGAATATGCCCCAAAACACAACGTGGACACATCACAGACAACAGAGCTGTTTTTTGCAAAGTACCTACCTGTAGATTTTGGCCTCTAGCTCAGCCTGCACCTAGGGAAACCTACCAAACCTGTGCATTTTTTAAAACTAGAGACCTAGGGGAATCCAAGATGGGTGACTTGTGGGGCTCTGACCAGGTTCTGTTACCCAGAATCCTTTGCAAACCTCAAAATTTGGCTAAAAAAACACATTTTCCTCACATTTCGGTGACAGAAAGTTCTGGAATGTGGGAGGAGAAACACATTTCCTTCCATCCAGCGTTCCCCCAAGTCTCCAGATAAAAATGGTACCTCACTTGTGTGGGTAGGCCTAGCGCCCGCAACAGGATATGCCCCAAAACACAACGTGGACACATCACAGAAAACAGAGCTGTTTTTTGCAAAGTACCTACCTGTAGATTTTGGCCTCTAGCTCAGCCGGCACCCAGGGAAACCTACCAAACCTGTGCATTTTTGAAAACTAGAGACCTAGGGGAATCCAATATGGGGTGACTTGTGGGGCTCTGACCAGGTTCTGTTACCCAGAATCCTTTGCAAACCTCAAAATGTGGCTAAAAAAACACATTTTCCTCACATTTCAGTGACAGAAAGTTCTGGAATCTGATGGGAGCCACAAATTTCCTTCCACCCAGCGTTCCCCCAAGTCTCCATATAAAAATGGTACCTCACTTGTGTGGGTAGGCCTAGCGCCCGCGACAGAATATGCCCCAAAACACAACGTGGACACATTACAGACAACAGAGCTGTTTTTTGCAAAGTACCTACCTGTAGATTTTGGCCTCTAGCTCAGCCTGCACCTAGGGAAACCTACCAAACCTGTGCATTTTTTAAAACTAGAGACCTAGGGGAATCCAAGATGGGTGACTTGTGGGGCTCTGACCAGGTTCTGTTACCCAGAATCCTTTGCAAACCTCAAAATTTGGCTAAAAAAACACATTTTCCTCACATTTCGGTGACAGAAAGTTCTGGAATGTGGGAGGAGAAACACATTTCCTTCCATCCAGCGTTCCCCCAAGTCTCCAGATAAAAATGGTACCTCACTTGTGTGGGTAGGCCTAGCGCCCGCAACAGGATATGCCCCAAAACACAACGTGGACACATCACAGAAAACAGAGCTGTTTTTTGCAAAGTACCTACCTGTAGATTTTGGCCTCTAGCTCAGCCTGCACCAAGGAAACTTACCAAACCTGTGCATTTTTGAAAACTAGAGACCTAGGGGAATCCAGGATGGGGTGACTTGTGGGGCTCTGATCAGGTTCTGTTACCCAGAATCCTTTGCAAACCTCAAATTTTGGCTAAAAAAACAAATTTTCCTCACATTTCGGTGACAGAAAGTTCTGGAATCTGAGAGGAGCCACAAATGTCCTTCCACCCAGCGTTTCCCCAAGTCTCACGATAAAAATTATACCTCACTTGTGTGGGTAGGCCTAGCGCCCGCGACAGGCAACACCCCAAAACGCAACGTGGACACATCCCATTTTTTTAAAGAAAACAGAGGTGTTTTTTGCAAAGTACCTACCTGTAGATTTTGGCCTCTAGCTCAGCCGGCACCTAGGGAAACCTACCAAACCTGTGCATTTTTTAAAACTAGAGACCTAGGGGAATCCAAGATGGGGGTACTTGTGGGGCTCTGACCAGGTTCTGTTACCCAGAATCCTTTGCAAACCTCAAAATGTGGCTAAAAAAACAAATTTTCCTCACATTTCGGTGACAGAAAGTTCTGGAATCTGATGGGAGCCACAAATTTCCTTCCACCCAGCGTTCCCCCAAGTCTCCAGATAAAAATGGTACCTCACTTGTGTGGGTAGGCCTAGCGCCCGCGACAGGATATGCCCCAAAACACAACGTGGACACATCACAGAAAACAGAGCTGTTTTTTGCAAAGTACCTACCTGTAGATTTTGGCCTCTAGCTCAGCCGGCACCTAGGGAAACCTACCAAACCTGTGCATTCTTGAAAACTAGAGACCTAGGGGAATCCAAGATGGGGTGACTTGTGGGGCTCTGACCCAGTTCTGTTACCCAGAATCCTTTGCAAACCTCAAATTTTGACTAAAAAAACGCATTTTCCTCACATTTCGGTGACAGAAAGTTCTGGAATCTGAGAGGAGCCACAAATTTCCTTCCACCCAGCGTTCCCCCAAGTCTCATGATAAAAATTATACCTCACTTTTGTGGGTAGGCCTAGCGCCCGCAACAGGAAACACCCCAAAACGCAACGTGGACACATCCCATTTTTTTAAAGAAAACAGAGGTGTTTTTTGCAAAGTGCCTACCTGTAGATTTTGGCCTCTAGCTCAGCCGGCACCTAGGGAAACCTACCAAACCTGTGCATTTTTGAAAACTAGAGACCTAGGGGAATCCAAGATGGGGTGACTTTTGAGGCTCTGACCCGGTTCTGTTACCCAGAATCCTTTGCAAACCTCAAATTTTGGCTAAAAAAACGCATTTTCCTCACATTTCGGTGACAGAAAGTTCTGGAATCTGAGAGGAGCCACAAGTTTCCTTCCACCCAACGTTCCTCCAAGTCTCCCGATAAATATGATACCTCACTTGTGTGGGTAGGCCTAGCGCCCGCGACAGGAAATGTCCCAAAACGCAACGTGGACACATACCATTTTTTGAAAGAAAATAGAGGTGTTTTTTGCAAAGTACCTACCTGTAGATTTTGGCCTCTAGCTCAGCCGGCACCTAGGGAAACCTACCAAACCTGTGCATTTTTGAAAACTAGAGACCTAGGAGAATCCAAGATGGGGAGACTTGTGGGGCTCTGACCCGGTTCTGTTACCCAGAATCCTTTGCAAACCTCAAATTTTGGCTAAAAAAAACACATTTTCCTCACATTTCAGTGACAGAAAGTTCTGGAATCTGAGAGGAGCCACAAATTGCCTTCCACTCAGCGTTTCCCCAAGTCTCCCGATAAAAATGATACCTCACTTGTGTGGGTAGGCCTAGCTCCCGCGACAGGAAACGCCCCAAAACGCAACGTGGACACATCCCATTTTTTGAAAGAAAACAGAGGTGTTTTTTGCGAAGTGCCTACCTGTAGATTTTGGCCTCTAGCTCAGCCGGCACCTAGGGAAACCTACCAAACCTGTGCATTTTTGAAAACTAGAGACCTAGGGGAATCCAAGATGGGGTGACTTGTGGGGCTCTGACCAGGTTCTGTTACCCATAATCCTTTGCAAACCTCAAAATTTGGCTAAAAAAACACATTTTCCTCACATTTCGGTGACAGAAAGTTCTGGAATGTGGGAGGAGAAACACATTTCCTTCCATCCAGCGTTCCCCCAAGTCTCCAGATAAAAATGGTACCTCACTTGTGTGAGTAGGCCTAGCGCCCACGACAGGATATGCCCCAAAACACAACGTGGACCCATTACAGAAAGCAGAGCTGTTTTTTGCAAAGTACCTACCTGTAGATTTTGGCCTCTAGCTCAGCCTGCACCAAGGAAACCTACCAAACCTGTGCATTTTTGAAAACTAGAGACCTACGGGAATCCAAGATGGGGTGACTTGTGGGGCTCTGACCAGGTTCTGTTACCCAGAATCGTTTGCAAACCTCAAAATGTGGCTAAAAAATCACATTTTCCTCACATTTCGGTGACAGAAAGTTCTGGAATCTGATGGGAGCCACAAATTTCCTTCCACCCAGAGTTCCCCCAAGTCTCCAGATAAAAATGGTACCTCACTTGTGTGGGTAGGCCTAGCGCCCGCGACAGAATATGCCCCAAAACACAACATGGACACATCACAGACAACAGAGCTGTTTTTTGCAAAGTACCTACCTGTAGATTTTGGCCTCTAGCTCAGCCTGCACCTAGGGAAACCTACCAAACCTGTGCATTTTTTTAAACTAGAGACCTAGGGGAATCCAAGATGGGTGACTTGTGGGGCTCTGACCAGGTTCTGTTACCCAGAATCCTTTGCAAACCTCAAATATTGGCTAAAAAAACGCATTTTACTCACATTTCGGTGACAGAAAGTTCTGTAATCTGAGAGGAGCCACAAATTTCCTTCCACTCAGCGTTTCCCCAAGTCTCCCGATATAAAATGATACCTCACTTGTGTGCGTAGGCCTAGCAGCCGCGACAGGAGATGCCCCAAAACACAACGTGGACACATCCCATTTTTTGAAAGAAAACAGAGCTGTTTTTTTGCAAAGTGCCTACTTGTAGATTTTGGCCTCTAGCTCAGCCGGCACCTAGGGAAACCTACCAAACCTGTGCATTTTTTAAAACTAGAGACCTAGGGGAATCCAAGATGGGGTGACTTGTGGGGCCCTGACCAGGTTCTGTTACCCAGAATCCTTTGCAAACCTCACAATTTGGCTAAAAAAACATATTTTCCTTACATTTAGGTGAGAGAAAGTTCTGGAATCTGAGAGGAGCCACAAATTTCCTTCCACCCAGCGTTCCCCCAAGTCTCCCAATATAAATGGTACATCACTTGAGTGGGTAGGCCTAGCGCCCGCGACAGGATATGCCCCAAAACACAACGTGGACACATCACAGACAACAGAGCTGTTTTTTGCAAAGTACCTACCTGTAGATTTTGGCCTCTAGCTCAGCCGGCACCCAGGGAAACCTACCAAACCTGTGCATTTTTTAAAACTAGAGACCTAGGGGAATCCAAGATGGGGTTACTTGTGGGGCTCTGACCAGGTTCTGTTACCCAGAATCCTTTGCAAACCTCAATATTTGGCTTAAAAAACATATTTTCCTTACATTTCGGTTACAGAAAGTTCTGGAATCTGGGAGGAGAAACAAATTTCCTTCCACCCAGCGTTCCCCCAAGTCTCCAGATAAAAATGATAACTCACTTGTGTAGGTAGGCCTAGCGCCCGTGACAGGAAACACCCGAAAACACAACGTGGACACATCCCATTTTTTGAAAGAAAACAGAGCTGTTTTTTGCAAAGTGGCTACCTGTAGATTTTGGCCTCTAGCTCAGCCGGCACCTAGGGAAACCTACCAAACCTGTGCATTTTTGAAAACTAGAGACCAAGGGAAATCAAAGATGGGGTGACTTGTGGGGCTCTGACCAGGTTCTGTTACCCGGAATCATTGGCAAACCTCAAAATTTGGCTAAAAAAACACATTTTCCTCACATTTCGGTGACAGAAAGTTCTGGAATCTGAGATGAGCCACAAATTTCCTTCCACCCAGCGTTCCTCCAAGTCTCCCGATACAAATGATACCTCACTTGTGTGGGTAGGCCTAGCGCCCGCGACAGGAAACACCCCAAAACACAACGTGGACACATCCCATTTTTTTAAAGAAAACAGAGCTGTTTCTTTCAAAGTGCCTACCTGTAGATTTTGGCCTCTAGCTCAGCCGGCACCTAGGGAAACCTACCAAACCTGTGCATTTTTGAAAACTAGAGACCTAGGGGAATCCAAGATGGGGGGACTTGTGGGGCTCTGACCCGGTTCTGTTACCCAGAATCCTTTGCAAACCTCAAAATGTGGCTAAAAAAACACATTTTCCTCACATTTCAGTGACAGAAAGTTCTGGAATCTGATGGGAGCCACAAATTTCCTTCCACCCAGCGTTCCCCCAAGTCTCCAGATAAAAATGGTACCTCACTTGTGTGGGTAGGCCTAGCGCCCGCGACAGAATATGCCCCAAAACACAACGTGGACACATCACAGACAACAGAGCTGTTTTTTGCAAAGTACCTACCTGTAGATTTTGGCCTCTAGCTCAGCCTGCACCTAGGGAAACCTACCAAACCTGTGCATTTTTTAAAACTAGAGACCTAGGGGAATCCAAGATGGGTGACTTGTGGGGCTCTGACCAGGTTCTGTTACCCAGAATCCTTTGCAAACCTCAAATATTGGCTAAAAAAACGCATTTTACTCACATTTCGGTGACAGAAAGTTCTGGAATCTGAGAGGAGCCACAAATTTCCTTCCACTCAGCGTTTCCCCAAGTCTCCCGATATAAAATGATACCTCACTTGTGTGCGTTGGCCTAGCAGCCGCGACAGGAGATGCCCCAAAACACAACGTGGACACATCCCATTTTTTGAAAGAAAACAGAGCTGTTTTTTTGCAAAGTGCCTACCTGTAGATTTTGGCCTCTAGCTCAGCCGGCACCTAGGGAAACCTACCAAACCTGTGCATTTTTTTAAACTAGAGACCTAGGGAAATCCAAGATGGGGTGACTTGTTGGGCTCTGACCAGGTTCTGTTACCCAGAATCCTTTGCAAACCTCAAAATTTGGCTAAAAAAACGCATTTTCCTCACATTTCGGTGACAGAAAGTTCTGGAATCTGAGAGGAGCCACAAATTTCCTTCCACCCAGCGTTCCCCCAAGTCTCCAGATAAAAATGGTACCTCACTTGTGTGGGTGGGCCTAGCGCCCGCGACAGGATATGCCCCAAAACACAATGTGGACACATCACAGACAACAGAGCTGTTTTTTGCAAAGTACCTACCTGTAGATTTTGGCCTCTAGCTCAGCCTGCACCTAGGGAAACCTACCAAACCTGTGCATTTTTTAAAACTAGAGACCCAGGGGAATCCAAGATGGGTGACTTGTGGGGCTCTGACCAGGTTCTGTTACCCAGAATCCTTTGCAAACTTCAAAATTTGGCTAAAAAAACACATTTTCCTCACATTTCAGTGACAGAAAGTTCTGGAATCTGAGAGGAGCCACAAATTTCCTTCCACCCAGCGTTCCTCCAAGTCTCCCGATAAAAATGATACCTCACTTGTGTGGGTAGGCCTAGGGCCCGCGAAAGGAAACACCCCAAAGCACAGCGTGGACACATCCCATTTTTTTAAAGAAAACAGAGCTGTTTTTTTGCAAAGTGCCTACCTGTAGATTTTGGCCTCTAGGTCAGCCGGCACCTAGGGAAACCTACCAAACCTGTGCATTTTTGAAAACTAGAGACCTAGGGGAATCCAAGATGGGGTGACTTGTGGGGCTCTGACCAGGTTCTGTTACCCAGAATCCTTTGCAAACCTCACAATTTGGCTAAAAAAACATATTTTCCTTACATTTAGGTGAGAGAAAGTTCTGGAATCTGAGAGGAGCCACAAATTTCCTTCCACCCAGCGTTCCCCCAAGTCTCCCGATATAAATGGTACGTCACTTGTGTAGGTAGGCCTAGCGCCCGCGACAGGAAACACCCGAAAACACAACATGGACACATCCCATTTTTTTAAAGAAAACAGAGCTGTTTTTTGCAAAGTGGCTACCTGTAGATTTTGGCCTCTAGCTCAGCCGGCACCTAGGGAAACCTACCAAACCTGTGCATTTTTGAAAACTAGAGACCTAGGGAAATCCAAGATGGGGTGACTTGTGGGGCTCTGACCAGGTTCTGTTACCCGGAATCCTTTGCAAACCTCAAAATTTGGCTAAAAAAACACATTTTCCTCACATTTCGGTGACAGAAAGTTCTGGAATCTGAGATGAGCCACAAATTTCCTTCCACCCAGCGTTCCTCCAAGTCTCCCGATAAAAATGATACCTCACTTGTGTGGGTAGGCCTAGCGCCCGCGACAGGGAACACCCCAAAACACAACGTGGACACATCCCATTTTTTTTAAGAAAACAGAGCTGTTTTTTTCAAAGTGCCTACCTGTAGATTTTGGCCTCTAGCTCAGCCGGCACCTAGGGAAACCTACCAAACCTGTGCATTTTTGAAAACTAGAGACCTAGGGGAATCCAAGATGGGGTGATTTGTGGGGCTCTGACCAGGTTCTGTTACCCACAATCCTTTGCAAACCTCAAAATGTGGCTAAAAAAACACATTTTCCTCACATTTCAGTGACAGAAAGTTCTGGAATCTGATGGGAGCCACAAATTTCCTTCCACCCAGCGTTCCCCCAAGTCTCCATATAAAAATGGTACCTCACTTGTGTGGGTAGGCCTAGCGCCCGCGACAGAATATGCCCCAAAACACAACGTGGACACATCACAGACAACAGAGCTGTTTTTTGCAAAGTACCTACCTGTAGATTTTGGCCTCTAGCTCAGCCTGCACCTAGGGAAACCTACCAAACCTGTGCATTTTTTTAAACTAGAGAACTAGGGGAATCCAAGATGGGTGACTTGTGGGGCTCTGACCAGGTTCTGTTACCCAGAATCCTTTGCAAACCTCAAATATTGGCTAAAAAAACGCATTTTACTCACATTTCGGTGACAGAAAGTTCTGGAATCTGAGAGGAGCCACAAATTTCCTTCCACTCAGAGTTTCCCCAAGTCTCCCGATATAAAATGATACCTCACTTGTGTGCGTTGGCCTAGCAGCCGCGACAGGAGATGCCCCAAAACACAACGTGGACACATCCCATTTTTTGAAAGAAAACAGAGCTGTTTTTTTGCAAAGTGCCTACCTGTAGATTTTGGCCTCTAGCTCAGCCGGCACCTAGGGAAACCTACCAAACCTGTGCATTTTTGAAAACTAGAGACCTAGGGGAATCCAAGATAGGGTGACTTGTGGTGCTCTGACCAGGTTCTGTTACCCAGAATCCTTTGCAAACCTCAAAATGTGGCTAAAAAAACGCATTTTCCTCACATTTCGGTGACAGAAAGTTCTGGAATCTGAGAGGAGCCACAAATTTCCTTCCACCCAGCGTTCCCCCAAGTCTCCAGATAAAAATGGTACCTCACTTGTGTGGGTAGGCCTAGCGCCCGCGACAGAATATGCCCCAAAACACAACGTGGACACATCACAGACAACAGAGCTGTTTTTTGCAAAGTACCTACCTGTAGATTTTGGCCTCTAGCTCAGCCTGCACCTAGGGAAACCTACCAAACCTGTGCATTTTTTAAAACTAGAGACCTAAGGGAATCCAAGATGGGTGACTTGTGGGGCTCTGACCAGGTTCTGTTACCCAGAATCCTTTGCAAACCTCAAATATTGGCTAAAAAAACGCATTTTACTCACATTTCGGTGACAGAAAGTTCTGGAATCTGAGAGGAGCCACAAATTTCCTTCCACTCAGCGTTTCCCCAAGTCTCCCGATATAAAATGATACCTCACTTGTGTGCGTTGGCCTAGCAGCCGCGACAGGAGATGCCCCAAAACACAACGTGGACACATCCCATTTTTTGAAAGAAAACAGAGCTGTTTTTTTGCAAAGTGCCTACCTGTAGATTTTGGCCTCTAGCTCAGCCGGCACCTAGGGAAACCTACCAAACCTGTGCATTTTTTAAAACTAGAGACCTAGGGAAATCCAAGATGGGGTGACTTGTGGGGCTCTGACCAGGTTCTGTTACCCAGAATCCTTTGCAAACCTCAAAATTTGGCTAAAAAAACGCATTTTCCTCACATTTCGGTGACAGAAAGTTCTGGAATCTGAGAGGAGCCACAAATTTCCTTCCACCCAGCGTTCCCCCAAGTCTCCAGATAAAAATGGTACCTCACTTGTGTGGGTAGGCCTAGCGCCCGCGACAGGATATGACCCAAAACACAATGTGGACACATCACAGACAACAGAGCTGTTTTTTGCAAAGTACCTACCTGTAGATTTTGGCCTCTAGCTCAGCCTGCACCTAGGGAAACCTACCAAACCTGTGCATTTTTTAAAACTAGAGACCTAGGGGAATCCAAGATGGGTGACTTGTGGGGCTCTGACCAGGTTCTGTTACCCAGAATCCTTTGCAAACTTCAAAATTTGGCTAAAAAAACACATTTTCCTCACATTTCAGTGACAGAAAGTTCTGGAATCTGAGAGGAGCCACAAATTTTCTTCCACCCAGCGTTCCTCCAAGTCTCCCGATAAAAATGATACCTCACTTGTGTGGGTAGGCCTAGGGCCCGCGACAGGAAACACCCCAAAGCACAGCGTGGACACATCCCATTTTTTGAAAGAAAACAGAGCTGTTTTTTTGCAAAGTGCCTACCTGTAGATTTTGGCCTCTAGGTCAGCCGGCACCTAGGGAAACCTACCAAACCTGTGCATTTTTGAAAACTAGAGACCTAGGGGAATCCAAGATGGGGTGACTTGTGGGGCTCTGACCAGGTTCTGTTACCCAGAATCCTTTGCAAACCTCACAATTTGGCTAAAAAAACATATTTTCCTTACATTTAGGTGAGAGAAAGTTCTGGAATCTGAGAGGAGCCACAAATTTCCTTCCACCCAGCGTTCCCCCAAGTCTCCCGATATAAATGGTACGTCACTTGTGTAGGTAGGCCTAGCGCCCGCGACAGGGAACACCCCAAAACACAACGTGGACACATCCCATTTTTTTAAAGAAAACAGAGCTGTTTTTTTCAAAGTGCCTACCTGTAGATTTTGGCCTCTAGCTCAGCCGGCACCTAGGGAAACCTACCAAACCTGTGCATTTTTGAAAACTAGAGACCTAGGGGAATCCAAGATGGGGTGACTTGTGGGGCTCTGACCAGGTTCTGTTACCCACAATCCTTTGCAAACCTCAAAATGTGGCTAAAAAAACACATTTTCCTCACATTTCAGTGACAGAAAGTTCTGGAATCTGATGGGAGCCACAAATTTCCTTCCACCCAGCGTTCCCCCAAGTCTCCATCTAAAAATGGTACCTCACTTGTGTGGGTAGGCCTAGCGCCCGCGACAGAATATGCCCCAAAACACAACGTGGACACATCACAGACAACAGAGCTGTTTTTTGCAAAGTACCTACCTGTAGATTTTGGCCTCTAGCTCAGCCTGCACCTAGGGAAACCTACCAAACCTGTGCATTTTTTAAAACTAGAGAACTAGGGGAATCCAAGATGGGTGACTTGTGGGGCTCTGACCAGGTTCTGTTACCCAGAATCCTTTGCAAACCTCAAATATTGGCTAAAAAAACGCATTTTACTCACATTTCGGTGACAGAAAGTTCTGGAATCTGAGAGGAGCCACAAATTTCCTTCCACTCAGAGTTTCCCCAAGTCTCCCGATATAAAATGATACCTCAATTGTGTGCGTTGGCCTAGCAGCCGCGACAGGAGATGCCCCAAAACACAACGTGGACACATCCCATTTTTTGAAAGAAAACAGAGCTGTTTTTTTGCAAAGTGCCTACCTGTAGATTTTGGCCTCTAGCTCAGCCGGCACCTAGGGAAACCTACCAAACCTGTGCATTTTTGAAAACTAGAGACCTAGGGGAATCCAAGATAGGGTGACTTGTGGGGCTCTGACCAGGTTCTGTTACCCAGAATCCTTTGCAAACCTCAAAATGTGGCTAAAAAAACGCATTTTCCTCACATTTCGGTGACAGAAAATTCTGGAATCTGAGAGGAGCCACAAATTTCCTTCCACCCAGCGTTCCCCCAAGTCTCCAGATAAAAATGGTACCTCACTTGTGTTGGTAGGCCTAGCGCCCGCGACAGGATATGCCCCAAAACACAACATGGACACATCACACACAACAGAGCTGTTTTTTGCAAAGTACCTACCTGTAGATTTTGGCCTCTAGCTCAGCCTGCACCTAGGGAAACCTACCAAACCTGTGCATTTTTTAAAACTAGAGACCTAGGGGAATCCAAGATGGGTGACTTGTGGGGCTCTGACCAGGTTCTGTTACCCAGAATCCTTTGCAAACCTCAAATATTGGCTAAAAAAACGCATTGTACTCACATTTCGGTGACAGAAAGTTCTGGAATCTGAGAGGAGCCACAAATGTCCTTCCACTCAGCGTTTCCCCAAGTCTTTCGATATAAAATGATACCTCACTTGTGTGCGTTGGCCTAGCAGCCGCGACAGGAGATGCCCCAAAACACAACGTGGACACATCCCATTTTTTGAAAGAAAACAGAGCTGTTTTTTTGCAAAGTGCCTACCTGTAGATTTTGGCCTCTAGCTCAGCCGGCACCTAGGGAAACCTACCAAACCTGTGCATTTTTTAAAACTAGAGACCTAGGGAAATCCAAGATGGGGTGACTTGTGGGGCTCTGACCAGGTTCTGTTACCCAAAATCCTTTGCAAACCTCAAAATTTGGCTAAAAAAACGCATTTTCCTCACATTTCGGTGACAGAAAGTTCTGGAATCTGAGAGGAGCCACAAATTTCCTTCCACCCAGCGTTCCCCCAAGTCTCCAGATAAAAATGGTACCTCACTTGTGTGGGTAGGCCTAGCGCCCGCGACAGGATATGCCCCAAAACACAATGTGGACACATCACAGACAACAGAGCTGTTTTTTGCAAAGTACCTACCTGTAGATTTTGGCCTCTAGCTCAGCCTGCACCTAGGGAAACCTACCAAACCTGTGCATTTTTTAAAACTAGAGACCTAGGGGAATCCAAGATGGGTGACTTGTGGGGCTCTGACCAGGTTCTGTTACCCAGAATCCTTTGCAAACTTCAAAATTTGGCTAAAAAAACACATTTTCCTCACATTTCAGTGACAGAAAGTTCTGGAATCTGAGAGGAGCCACAAATTTCCTTCCACCCAGCGTTCCTCCAAGTCTCCCGATAAAAATGATACCTCACTTGTGTGGGTAGGCCTAGGGCACGCGACAGGAAACACCCCAAAGCACAGCGTGGACACATCCCATTTTTTGAAAGAAAACAGAGCTGTTTTTTTGCAAAGTGCCTACCTGTAGATTTTGGCCTCTAGGTCAGCCGGCACCTAGGGAAACCTACCAAACCTGTGCATTTTTTAATACTAGAGACCTAGGGGAATCCAAGATGGGGTGACTTGTGGGGCTCTGACCAGGTTCTGTTACCCAGAATCCTTTGCAAACCTCACAATTTGGCTAAAAAAACATATTTTCCTTACATTTAGGTGAGAGAAAGTTCTGGAATCTGAGAGGAGCCACAAATTTCCTTCCACCCAGCGTTCCCCCAAGTCTCCCGATATAAATGGTACGTCACTTGTGTAGGTAGGCCTAGCGCCCGCGACAGGAAACACCCGAAAACACAACATGGACACATCCCATTTTTTTAAAGAAAACAGAGCTGTTTTTTGCAAAGTGGCTACCTGTAGATTTTGGCCTCTAGCTCAGCCGGCACCTAGGGAAACCTACCAAACCTGTGCATTTTTGAAAACTAGAGACCTAGGGAAATCCAAGATGGGGTGACTTGTGGTGCTCTGACCAGGTTCTGTTACCCGGAATCCTTTCCAAACCTCAAAATTTGGCTAAAAAAACACATTTTCCTCACATTTCGGTGACAGAAAGTTCTGGAATCTGAGATGAGCCACAAATGTCCTTCCACCCAGCGTTCCTCCAAGTCTCCCGATAAAAATGATACCTCACTTGTGTGGGTAGGCCTAGCGCCCGCGACAGGGAACACCCCAAAACACAACGTGGACACATCCCATTTTTTTAAAGAAAACAGAGCTGTTTTTTTCAAAGTGCCTACCTGTAGATTTTGGCCTCTAGCTCAGCCGGCACCTAGGGAAACCTACCAAACCTGTGCATTTTTGAAAACTAGAGACCTAGGGGAATCCAAGATGGGGTGACTTGTGGGGCTCTGACCAGGTTCTGTTACCCACAATCCTTTGCAAACCTCAAAATGTGGCTAAAAAAACACATTTTCCTCACATTTCAGTGACAGAAAGTTCTGGAATCTGATGGGAGCCACAAATTTCCTTCCACCCAGCGTTCCCCCAAGTCTCCATATAAAAATGGTACCTCAATTGTGTGGGTAGGCCTAGCGCCCGCGACAGAATATGCCCCAAAACACAACGTGGACACATCACAGACAACAGAGCTGTTTTTTGCAAAGTACCTACCTGTAGATTTTGGCCTCTAGCTCAGCCTGCACCTAGGGAAACCTACCAAACCTGTGCATTTTTTAAAACTAGAGAACTAGGGGAATCCAAGATGGGTGACTTGTGGGGCTCTGACCAGGTTCTGTTACCCAGAATCCTTTGCAAACCTCAAATATTGGCTAAAAAAACGCATTTTACTCACATTTCGGTGACAGAAAGTTCTGGAATCTGAGAGGAGCCACAAATTTCCTTCCACTCAGAGTTTCCCCAAGTCTCCCGATATAAAATGATACCTCACTTGTGTGCGTTGGCCTAGCAGCCGCGACAGGAGATGCCCCAAAACACAACGTGGACACATCCCATTTTTTGAAAGAAAACAGAGCTGTTTTTTTGCAAAGTGCCTACCTGTAGATTTTGGCCTCTAGCTCAGCCGGCACCTAGGGAAACCTACCAAACCTGTGCATTTTTGAAAACTAGAGACCTAGGGGAATCCAAGATAGGGTGACTTGTGGGGCTCTGACCAGGTTCTGTTACCCAGAATCCTTTGCAAACCTCAAAATGTGGCTAAAAAAACGCATTTTCCTCACATTTCGGTGACAGAAAGTTCTGGAATCTGAGAGGAGCCACAAATTTCCTTCCACCCAGCGTTCCCCCAAGTCTCCAGATAAAAATGGTACCTCACTTGTGTTGGTAGGCCTAGCGCCCGCGACAGGATATGCCCCAAAACACAACATGGACACATCACAGACAACAGAGCTGTTTTTTGCAAAGTACCTACCTGTAGATTTTGGCCTCTAGCTCAGCCTGCACCTAGGGAAACCTACCAAACCTGTGCATTTTTTAAAACTAGAGACCTAGGGGAATCCAAGATGGGTGACTTGTGGGGCTCTGACCAGGTTCTGTTACCCAGAATCCTTTGCAAACTTCAAAATTTGGCTAAAAAAACACATTTTCCTCACATTTCAGTGACAGAAAGTTCTGGAATCTGAGAGGAGCCACAAATTTTCTTCCACCCAGCGTTCCTCCAAGTCTCCCGATAAAAATGATACCTCACTTGTGTGGGTAGGCCTAGGGCCCGCGACAGGAAACACCCCAAAGCACAGCGTGGACACATCCCATTTTTTGAAAGAAAACAGAGCTGTTTTTTTGCAAAGTGCCTACCTGTAGATTTTGGCCTCTAGGTCAGCCGGCACCTAGGGAAACCTACCAAACCTGTGCATTTTTGAAAACTAGAGACCTAGGGGAATCCAAGATGGGGTGACTTGTGGGGCTCTGACCAGGTTCTGTTACCCAGAATCCTTTGCAAACCTCACAATTTGGCTAAAAAAACATATTTTCCTTACATTTAGGTGAGAGAAAGTTCTGGAATCTGAGAGGAGCCACAAATTTCCTTCCACCCAGCGTTCCCCCAAGTCTCCCGATATAAATGGTACGTCACTTGTGTAGGTAGGCCTAGCGCCCGCGACAGGGAACACCCCAAAACACAACGTGGACACATCCCATTTTTTTAAAGAAAACAGAGCTGTTTTTTTCAAAGTGCCTACCTGTAGATTTTGGCCTCTAGCTCAGCCGGCACCTAGGGAAACCTACCAAACCTGTGCATTTTTGAAAACTAGAGACCTAGGGGAATCCAAGATGGGGTGACTTGTGGGGCTCTGACCAGGTTCTGTTACCCACAATCCTTTGCAAACCTCAAAATGTGGCTAAAAAAACACATTTTACTCACATTTCAGTGACAGAAAGTTCTGGAATCTGATGGGAGCCACAAATTTCCTTCCACCCAGCGTTCCCCCAAGTCTCCAGATAAAAATGGTACCTCACTTGTGTGGGTAGGCCTAGCGCCCGCGACAGAATATGCCCCAAAACACAACGTGGACACATCACAGACAACAGAGCTGTTTTTTGCAAAGTACCTACCTGTAGATTTTGGCCTCTAGCTCAGCCTGCACCTAGGGAAACCTACCAAACCTGTGCATTTTTTAAAACTAGAGAACTAGGGGAATCCAAGATGGGTGACTTGTGGGGCTCTGACCAGGTTCTGTTACCCAGAATCCTTTGCAAACCTCAAATATTGGCTAAAAAAACGCATTTTACTCACATTTCGGTGACAGAAAGTTCTGGAATCTGAGAGGAGCCACAAATTTCCTTCCACTCAGAGTTTCCCCAAGTCTCCCGATATAAAATGATACCTCAATTGTGTGCGTTGGCCTAGCAGCCGCGACAGGAGATGCCCCAAAACACAACGTGGACACATCCCATTTTTTGAAAGAAAACAGAGCTGTTTTTTTGCAAAGTGCCTACCTGTAGATTTTGGCCTCTAGCTCAGCCGGCACCTAGGGAAACCTACCAAACCTGTGCATTTTTGAAAACTAGAGACCTAGGGGAATCCAAGATAGGGTGACTTGTGGGGCTCTGACCAGGTTCTGTTACCCAGAATCCTTTGCAAACCTCAAAATGTGGCTAAAAAAACGCATTTTCCTCACATTTCGGTGACAGAAAATTCTGGAATCTGAGAGGAGCCACAAATTTCCTTCCACCCAGCGTTCCCCCAAGTCTCCAGATAAAAATGGTACCTCACTTGTGTTGGTAGGCCTAGCGCCCGCGACAGGATATGCCCCAAAACACAACATGGACACATCACACACAACAGAGCTGTTTTTTGCAAAGTACCTACCTGTAGATTTTGGCCTCTAGCTCAGCCTGCACCTAGGGAAACCTACCAAACCTGTGCATTTTTTAAAACTAGAGACCTAGGGGAATCCAAGATGGGTGACTTGTGGGGCTCTGACCAGGTTCTGTTACCCAGAATCCTTTGCAAACCTCAAATATTGGCTAAAAAAACGCATTGTACTCACATTTCGGTGACAGAAAGTTCTGGAATCTGAGAGGAGCCACAAATGTCCTTCCACTCAGCGTTTCCCCAAGTCTTTCGATATAAAATGATACCTCACTTGTGTGCGTTGGCCTAGCAGCCGCGACAGGAGATGCCCCAAAACACAACGTGGACACATCCCATTTTTTGAAAGAAAACAGAGCTGTTTTTTTGCAAAGTGCCTACCTGTAGATTTTGGCCTCTAGCTCAGCCGGCACCTAGGGAAACCTACCAAACCTGTGCATTTTTTAAAACTAGAGACCTAGGGAAATCCAAGATGGGGTGACTTGTGGGGCTCTGACCAGGTTCTGTTACCCAAAATCCTTTGCAAACCTCAAAATTTGGCTAAAAAAACGCATTTTCCTCACATTTCGGTGACAGAAAGTTCTGGAATCTGAGAGGAGCCACAAATTTCCTTCCACCCAGCGTTCCCCCAAGTCTCCAGATAAAAATGGTACCTCACTTGTGTGGGTAGGCCTAGCGCCCGCGACAGGATATGCCCCAAAACACAATGTGGACACATCACAGACAACAGAGCTGTTTTTTGCAAAGTACCTACCTGTAGATTTTGGCCTCTAGCTCAGCCTGCACCTAGGGAAACCTACCAAACCTGTGCATTTTTTAAAACTAGAGACCTAGGGGAATCCAAGATGGGTGACTTGTGGGGCTCTGACCAGGTTCTGTTACCCAGAATCCTTTGCAAACTTCAAAATTTGGCTAAAAAAACACATTTTCCTCACATTTCAGTGACAGAAAGTTCTGGAATCTGAGAGGAGCCACAAATTTCCTTCCACCCAGCGTTCCTCCAAGTCTCCCGATAAAAATGATACCTCACTTGTGTGGGTAGGCCTAGGGCACGCGACAGGAAACACCCCAAAGCACAGCGTGGACACATCCCATTTTTTGAAAGAAAACAGAGCTGTTTTTTTGCAAAGTGCCTACCTGTAGATTTTGGCCTCTAGGTCAGCCGGCACCTAGGGAAACCTACCAAACCTGTGCATTTTTTAATACTAGAGACCTAGGGGAATCCAAGATGGGGTGACTTGTGGGGCTCTGACCAGGTTCTGTTACCCAGAATCCTTTGCAAACCTCACAATTTGGCTAAAAAAACATATTTTCCTTACATTTAGGTGAGAGAAAGTTCTGGAATCTGAGAGGAGCCACAAATTTCCTTCCACCCAGCGTTCCCCCAAGTCTCCCGATATAAATGGTACGTCACTTGTGTAGGTAGGCCTAGCGCCCGCGACAGGAAACACCCGAAAACACAACATGGACACATCCCATTTTTTTAAAGAAAACAGAGCTGTTTTTTGCAAAGTGGCTACCTGTAGATTTTGGCCTCTAGCTCAGCCGGCACCTAGGGAAACCTACCAAACCTGTGCATTTTTGAAAACTAGAGACCTAGGGAAATCCAAGATGGGGTGACTTGTGGTGCTCTGACCAGGTTCTGTTACCCGGAATCCTTTCCAAACCTCAAAATTTGGCTAAAAAAACACATTTTCCTCACATTTCGGTGACAGAAAGTTCTGGAATCTGAGATGAGCCACAAATGTCCTTCCACCCAGCGTTCCTCCAAGTCTCCCGATAAAAATGATACCTCACTTGTGTGGGTAGGCCTAGCGCCCGCGACAGGGAACACCCCAAAACACAACGTGGACACATCCCATTTTTTTAAAGAAAACAGAGCTGTTTTTTTCAAAGTGCCTACCTGTAGATTTTGGCCTCTAGCTCAGCCGGCACCTAGGGAAACCTACCAAACCTGTGCATTTTTGAAAACTAGAGACCTAGGGGAATCCAAGATGGGGTGACTTGTGGGGCTCTGACCAGGTTCTGTTACCCACAATCCTTTGCAAACCTCAAAATGTGGCTAAAAAAACACATTTTCCTCACATTTCAGTGACAGAAAGTTCTGGAATCTGATGGGAGCCACAAATTTCCTTCCACCCAGCGTTCCCCCAAGTCTCCATATAAAAATGGTACCTCAATTGTGTGGGTAGGCCTAGCGCCCGCGACAGAATATGCCCCAAAACACAACGTGGACACATCACAGACAACAGAGCTGTTTTTTGCAAAGTACCTACCTGTAGATTTTGGCCTCTAGCTCAGCCTGCACCTAGGGAAACCTACCAAACCTGTGCATTTTTTAAAACTAGAGAACTAGGGGAATCCAAGATGGGTGACTTGTGGGGCTCTGACCAGGTTCTGTTACCCAGAATCCTTTGCAAACCTCAAATATTGGCTAAAAAAACGCATTTTACTCACATTTCGGTGACAGAAAGTTCTGGAATCTGAGAGGAGCCACAAATTTCCTTCCACTCAGAGTTTCCCCAAGTCTCCCGATATAAAATGATACCTCACTTGTGTGCGTTGGCCTAGCAGCCGCGACAGGAGATGCCCCAAAACACAACGTGGACACATCCCATTTTTTGAAAGAAAACAGAGCTGTTTTTTTGCAAAGTGCCTACCTGTAGATTTTGGCCTCTAGCTCAGCCGGCACCTAGGGAAACCTACCAAACCTGTGCATTTTTGAAAACTAGAGACCTAGGGGAATCCAAGATAGGGTGACTTGTGGGGCTCTGACCAGGTTCTGTTACCCAGAATCCTTTGCAAACCTCAAAATGTGGCTAAAAAAACGCATTTTCCTCACATTTCGGTGACAGAAAGTTCTGGAATCTGAGAGGAGCCACAAATTTCCTTCCACCCAGCGTTCCCCCAAGTCTCCAGATAAAAATGGTACCTCACTTGTGTTGGTAGGCCTAGCGCCCGCGACAGGATATGCCCCAAAACACAACATGGACACATCACAGACAACAGAGCTGTTTTTTGCAAAGTACCTACCTGTAGATTTTGGCCTCTAGCTCAGCCTGCACCTAGGGAAACCTACCAAACCTGTGCATTTTTTAAAACTAGAGACCTAGGGGAATCCAAGATGGGTGACTTGTGGGGCTCTGACCAGTTTCTGTTACCCAGAATCCTTTGCAAACCTCAAAATGTGGCTAAAAAAACACATTTTCCTCACATTTCAGTGACAGAAAGTTCTGGAATCTGAGAGGAGCCACAAATTTCCTTCCACCCAGCGTTTCTCCAAGTCTCCCGATAAAAATGATACCTCACTTGTGTGGGTAGGCCTAGCGCCCACGACAGGAAACACCCCAAAACACAACGTGGACACATCCCATTTTTTGAAAGAAAACAGAGCTGTTTTTTGCAAAGTGCCTACCTGTAGATTTAGGCCTCTAGCTCAGCCGGCACCTAGGGAAACCGACCAAACCTGTGCATTTTTTAAAACTAGAGACCTAGGGGAATCCAAGATGGGTGACTTGTGGGGCTCTGACCAGGTTCTGTTACCCAGAATCCTTTGCAAACCTCAAATATTGGCTAAAAAAACGCATTTTACTCACATTTCGGTGACAGAAAGTTCTGGAATCTGAGAGGAGCCACAAATTTCCTTCCACTCAGCGTTTCCCCAAGTCTCCCGATATAAAATGATACCTCACTTGTGTGCGTAGGCCTAGCAGCTGCGACAGGAGATGCCCCAAAACACAACGTGGACACATCCCATTTTTTGAAAGAAAACAGAGGTGTTTTTTGCAAAGTGCCTACCTGTAGATTTTGGCCTCTAGCTCAGCCGGCACCTAGGGAAACCTACCAAACCTGTGCATTTTTGAAAACTAGAGACCTAGGGTAATCCAAGATGGGGTGACTTGTGGGGCTCTGACCAGGTTCTGTTACCCAGAATCCTTTGCAAACCTCAAATTTTGGCTAAAAAAAACGCATTTTCCTCACATTTCAGTGACCGAAAGTTCTGGAATCTGAGAGGAGCCACAAATTTCCTTCCACCCAGCGTTCCACCAAGTCTCCCGATAAAAATGATACCTCACTTGTGTGGGTAGGCCTAGCGCCCGCGACAGGAAACACCCCAAAACACAACGTGGACACATCCCATTTTTTGAAAGAAAACAGAGCTGTTTTTTGCAAAGTGCCTACCTGTAGATTTTGGCCTCTAGCTCAGCCGGCACCTAGGGAAACCTACCAAACCTGTGCATTTTTGAAAACTAGAGACCTAGGGTAATCCAAGATGGGGTGACTTATGGGGCTCTGACCAGGTTCTGTTACCCAGAATCCTTTGCAAACCTCAAAATGTGGCTAAAAAAACATATTTTCCTAACATTTCGGTGACAGAAAGTTCTGGAATCTGAGAGGAGCCACAAATTTCCTTCCACTCAGCGTTTCCCCAAGTCTCCCGATATAAAATGATACCTCACTTGTGTGCGTAGGCCTAGCAGCTGCGACAGGAGATGCCCCAAAACACAACGTGGACACATCCCATTTTTTGAAAGAAAACAGAGGTGTTTTTTGCAAAGTGCCTACCTGTAGATTTTGGCCTCTAGCTCAGCCGGCACATAGGGAAACCTACCAAACCTGTGCATTTTTTAAAACTAGAGACCTAGGGTAATCCAAGATGGGGTGACTTGTGGGGCTCTGACCCGGTTCTGTTACACAGAATCCTTTGCAAACCTCAATATTTGGCTTAAAAAACATATTTTCCTTACATTTCGGTTACAGAAAGTATTGGAATCTGGGAGGAGAAACAAATTTCCTTCCACCCAGCATTCCCCCAAGTCTCCAGATAAAAATGATAACTCACTTGTGTAGGTAGGCCTAGCGCCCGCGACAGGAAACACCCGAAAACACAACGTGGACACATCCCATTTTTTGAAAGAAAACAGAGCTGTTTTTTGCAAAGTGGCTACCTGTAGATTTTGGCCTCTAGCTCAGCCGGCACCTAGGGAAACCTACCAAACCTGTGTATTTTTGAAAACTAGAGACCTAGGGAAATCCAAGATTTGGTGACTTGTGGGGCTCTGACCAGGTTCTGTTACCCGGAATCCTTTGCAAACCTCAAAATTTGGCTAAAAAAACACATTTTCCTCACATTTCGGTGACAGAAAGTTCTGGAATCTGAGATGAGCCACAAATTTCCTTCCACCCAGCGTTCCTCCAAGTCTCCCGATAAAAATGATACCTCACTTGTGTGGGTAGGCCTAGCGCCCGCGACAGGAAACACCCCAAAACACAACGTGGACACATCCCATTTTTTTAAAGAAAACAGAGCTGTTTTTTTCAAAGTGCCTACCTGTAGATTTTGGCCTCTAGCTCAGCCGGCACCTAGGGAAACCGACCAAACCTGTGCATTTTTGAAAACTAGAGACCTAGGGGAATCCAAGATGGGGTGACTTGAGGGGCTCTGACCAGGTTCTGTTACCCAGAATCCTTTGCAAACCTCAAAATGTGGCTAAAAAAACACATTTTCCTCACATTTCAGTGACAGAAAGTTCTGGAATCTGATGGGAGCCACACATTTCCTTTTACCCAGCGTTCCCCCAAGTCTCCATATAAAAATGGTACCTCACTTGTGTGGGTAGGCCTAGCGCCCGCGACAGGATATGCCCCAAAACACAACATGGACACATCACAGACAACAGAGCTGTTTTTTGCAAAGTACCTACCTGTAGATTTTGGCCTCTAGCTCAGCCTGCACCTAGGGAAACCTACCAAACCTGTGCATTTTTTAAAACTAGAGACCTAGGGGAATCCAAGATGGGTGACTTGTGGGGCTCTGACCAGGTTCTGTTACCCAGAATCCTTTGCAAACCTCAAAATGTGGCTAAAAAAACACATTTTCCTCACATTTCAGTGACAGAAAAATCTGGAATCTGAGAGGAGCCACAAATTTCCTTCCACCCAGCGTTCCTCCAAGTCTCCCGATAAAAATGATACCTCACTTGTGTGGGTAGGCCTAGCGCCCACGACAGGAAACACCCCAAAACACAACGTGGACACATCCCATTTTTTGAAAGAAAACAGAGCTGTTTTTTGAAAAGTGCCTACCTGTAGATTTTGGCCTCTAGCTCAGCCGGCACCTAGGGAAACCTACCAAACCTGTGCATTTTTGAAAACTAGAGACCTAGGGTAATCCAAGATGGGGTGACTTATGGGGCTCTGACCAGGTTCTGTTACCCAGAATCCTTTGCAAACCTCAAAATGTGGCTAAAAAAACATATTTTCCTTACATTTCGGTGACAGAAAGTTCTGGAATCTGAGAGGAGCCACAAATTTCCTTCCACTCAGCGTTTCCCCAAGTCTCCCGATATAAAATGATACCTCACTTGTGTGCGTAGGCCTAGCAGCTGCGACAGGAGATGCCCCAAAACACAACGTGGACACATCCCATTTTTTGAAAGAAAACAGAGGTGTTTTTTGCAAAGTGCCTACCTGTAGATTTTGGCCTCTAGCTCAGCCGGCACCTAGGGAACCCTACCAAACCTGTGCATTTTTGAAAACTAGAGACCTAGGGTAATCCAAGATGGGGTGACTTGTGGGGCTCTGACCAGGTTCTGTTACCCAGAATCCTTTGCAAACCTCAAATTTTGGCTAAAAAAACGCATTTTCCTCACATTTCAGTGACCGAAAGTTCTGGAATCTGAGAGGAGCCACAAATTTCCTTCCACCCAGCGTTCCACCAAGTCTCCCGATAAAAATGATACCTCACTTGTGTGGGTAGGCCTAGCGCCCGCGACAGGAAACACCCCAAAACACAACGTGGACACATCCCATTTTTTGAAAGAAAACAGAGCTGTTTTTTGCAAAGTGCCTACCTGTAGATTTTGGCCTCTAGCTCAGCCGGCACCTAGGGAAACCTACCAAACCTGTGCATTTTTGAAAACTAGAGACCTAGGGTAATCCAAGATGGGGTGACTTATGGGGCTCTGACCAGGTTCTGTTACCCAGAATCCTTTGCAAACCTCAAAATGTGGCTAAAAAAACATATTTTCCTAACATTTCGGTGACAGAAAGTTCTGGAATCTGAGAGGAGCCACAAATTTCCTTCCACTCAGCGTTTCCCCAAGTCTCCCGATATAAAATGATACCTCACTTGTGTGCGTAGGCCTAGCAGCTGCGACAGGAGATGCCCCAAAACACAACGTGGACACATCCCATTTTTTGAAAGAAAACAGAGGTGTTTTTTGCAAAGTGCCTACCTGTAGATTTTGGCCTCTAGCTCAGCCGGCACCTAGGGAAACCTACCAAACCTGTGCATTTTTTAAAACTAGAGACCTAGGGTAATCCAAGATGGGGTGACTTGTGGGGCTCTGACCCGGTTCTGTTACACAGAATCCTTTGCAAACCTCAATATTTGGCTTAAAAAACATATTTTCCTTACATTTCGGTTACAGAAAGTTCTGGAATCTGGGAGGAGAAACAAATTTCCTTCCACCCAGCGTTCCCCCAAGTCTCCAGATAAAAATGATAACTCACTTGTGTAGGTAGGCCTAGCGCCCGCGACAGGAAACACCCGAAAACACAACGTGGACACATCCCATTTTTTGAAAGAAAACAGAGCTGTTTTTTGCAAAGTGGCTACCTGTAGATTTTGGCCTCTAGCTCAGCCGGCACCTAGGGAAACCTACCAAACCTGTGTATTTTTGAAAACTAGAGACCTAGGGAAATCCAAGATTTGGTGACTTGTGGGGCTCTGACCAGGTTCTGTTACCCGGAATCCTTTGCAAACCTCAAAATTTGGCTAAAAAAACACATTTTCCTCACATTTCGGTGACAGAAAGTTCTGGAATCTGAGATGAGCCACAAATTTCCTTCCACCCAGCGTTCCTCCAAGTCTCCCGATAAAAATGATACCTCACTTGTGTGGGTAGGCCTAGCGCCCGTGACAGGAAACACCCCAAAACACAACGTGACACATCCCATTTTTTTAAAGAAAACAGAGCTGTTTTTTTCAAAGTGCCTACCTGTAGATTTTGGCCTCTAGCTCAGCCGGCACCTAGGGAAACCTACCAAACCTGTGCATTTTTGAAAACTAGAGACCTAGGGGAATCCAAGATGGGGTGACTTGTGGGGCTCTGACCAGGTTCTGTTACCCAGAATCTTTTGCAAACCTCAAAATGTGGCTAAAAAAACACATTTTCCTCACATTTCAGTGACAGAAAGTTCTGGAATCTGATGGGAGCCACAAATTTCCTTCCACCCAGCGTTCCCCCAAGTCTCCATATAAAAATGGTACCTCACTTGTGTGGGTAGGCCTAGCGCCCGCGACAGAATATGCCCCAAAACACAACGTGGACAAATCACAGACAACAGAGCTGTTTTTTGCAAAGTACCTACCTGTAGATTTTGGCCTCTAGCTCAGCCTGCACCTAGGGAAACCTACCAAACCTGTGCATTTTTTAAAACTAGAGACCTAGGGGAATCCAAGATGGGTGACTTGTGGGTCTCTGACCAGGTTCTGTTACCCAGAATCCTTTGCAAACCTCAAAATTTGGCTAAAAAAACACATTTTCCTCACATTTCGGTGACAGAAAGTTCTGGAATGTGGGAGGAGAAACACATTTCCTTCCATCCAGCGTTCCCCCAAGTCTCCAGATAAAAATGGTACCTCACTTGTGTGGGTAGGCCTAGCGCCCGCAACAGGATATGCCCCAAAACACAACGTGGACACATCACAGAAAACAGAGCTGTTTTTTGCAAAGTACCTACCTGTAGATTTTGGCCTCTAGCTCAGCCTGCACCAAGGAAACCTACCAAAACCTGTGCATTTTTTAAAACTAGAGACGTAGGGGAATCCAGGATGGGGTGACTTGTGGGGCTCTGATCAGGTTCTGTTACCCAGAATCCTTTGCAAACCTCAAATTTTGGCTAAAAAAACAAATTTTCCTCACATTTCGGTGACAGAAAGTTCTGGAATCTGAGAGGAGCCACAAATTTCCTTCCACCCAGCGTTTCCCCAAGTCTCACGATAAAAATTATACCTCACTTGTGTGGGTACGCCTAGCGCCCGCGACAGGCAACGCCCCAAAACGCAACGTGGACACATCCCATTTTTTTAAAGAAAACAGAGGTGTTTTTTGCAAAGTACCTACCTGTAGATTTTGGCCTCTAGCTCAGCCGGCACCTAGGGAAACCTACCAAACCTGTGCATTTTTTAAAACTAGAGACCTAGGGGAATCCAAGATGGGGGGACTTGTGGGGCTCTGACCAGGTTCTGTTACCCAGAATCCTTTGCAAACCTCAAAATGTGGCTAAAAAAACACATTTTCCTCACATTTCGGTGACAGAAAGTTCTGGAATCTGATGGGAGCCACAAATTTCCTTCCACCCAGCGTTCCCCCAAGTCTCCAGATAAAAATGGTACCTCACTTGTGTGGGTAGGCCTAGCGCCCGCGACAGGATATGCCCCAAAACACAACGTGGACACATCACAGAAAACAGAGCTGTTTTTTGCAAAGTACCTACCTGTAGATTTTGGCCTCTAGCTCAGCCGGCACCTAGGGAAACCTACCAAACCTGTGTATTTTTGAAAACTAGAGACCTAGGGAAATCCAAGATTTGGTGACTTGTGGGGCTCTGACCAGGTTCTGTTACCCGGAATCCTTTGCAAACCTCAAAATTTGGCTAAAAAAACACATTTTCCTCACATTTCGGTGACAGAAAGTTCTGGAATCTGAGATGAGCCACAAATTTCCTTCCACCCAGCGTTCCTCCAAGTCTCCCGATAAAAATGATACCTCACTTGTGTGGGTAGGCCTAGCGCCCACGACAGGAAACACCCCAAAACACAACGTGGACACATCCCATTTTTTTAAAGAAAACAGAGCTGTTTTTTTCAAAGTGCCTACCTGTAGATTTTGGCCTCTAGCTCAGCCGGCACCTAGGGAAACCTACCAAACCTGTGCATTTTTAAAAACTAGAGACCTAGGGGAATCCAAGATGGGGTGACTTGTGGGGCTCTGACCAGGTTCTGTTACCCAGAATCCTTTGCAAACCTCAAAATGTGGCTAAAAAAACACATTTTCCTCACATTTCAGTGACAGAAAGTTCTGGAATCTGATGGGAGCCACAAATTTCCTTCCACCCAGCGTTCCCCCAAGTCTCCATATAAAAATGGTACCTCACTTGTGTGGGTAGGCCTAGCGCCCGCGACAGAATATGCCCCAAAACACAACGTGGACACATCACAGACAAGAGAGCTGTTTTTTGCAAAGTACCTACCTGTAGATTTTGGCCTCTAGCTCAGCCGGCACCTAGGGAAACCTACCAAACCTGTGCATTTTTAAAAACTAGAGACCTAGGGGAATCCAAGATGGGGTGACTTGTGGGGCTCTGACCAGGTTCTGTTACCCAGAATCCTTTGCAAACCTCAAAATGTGGCTAAAAAAACACATTTTCCTCACATTTCAGTGACAGAAAGTTCTGGAATCTGATGGGAGCCACAAATTTCCTTCCACCCAGCGTTCCCCCAAGTCTCCATATAAAAATGGTACCTCACTTGTGTGGGTAGGCCTAGCGCCCGCGACAGAATATGCCCCAAAACACAACGTGGACACATCACAGACAAGAGAGCTGTTTTTTGCAAAGTACCTACCTGTAGATTTTGGCCTCTAGCTCAGCCTGCACCAAGGAAACCTACCAAAACCTGTGCCTTTTTTAAAACTAGAGACGTAGGGGAATCCAGGATGGGGTGACTTGTGGGGCTCTGATCAGGTTCTGTTACCCAGAATCCTTTGCAAACCTCAAAATGTGGCTAAAAAAACACATTTTCCTCACATTTCAGTGACAGAAAGTTCTGGAATCTGATGGGAGCCACAAATTTCCTTCCACCCAGCGTTCCCCCAAGTCTCCATATAAAAATGGTACCTCACTTGTGTGAGTAGGCCTAGCGCCCGCGACAGAATATGCCCCAAAACACAACGTGGACACATCACAGACAAAAGAGCTGTTTTTTGCAAAGTACCTACCTGTAGATTTTGGCCTCTAGCTCAGCCTGCACCTAGGGAAACCTACCAAACCTGTCCATTTTTTAAAACTAGAGACCTAGGGGAATCCAAGATGGGTGACTTGTGGGTCTCTGACCAGGTTCTGTTACCCAGAATCCTTTGCAAACCTCAAAATTTGGCTAAAAAAACACATTTTCCTCACATTTCGGTGTCAGAAAGTTCTGGAATGTGGGAGGAGAAACACATTTCCTTCCATCCAGCGTTACCCCAAGTCTCCAGATAAAAATGGTACCTCACTTGTGTGGGTAGGCCTAGCGCCCGCAACAGGATATGCCCCAAAACACAACGTGGACACATCACAGAAAACAGAGCTGTTTTTTGCAAAGTACCTACCTGTAGATTTTGGCCTCTAGCTCAGCCTGCACCAAGGAAACCTACCAAAACCTGTGCATTTTTTAAAACTAGAGACGTAGGGGAATCCAGGATGGGGTGACTTGTGGGGCTCTGATCAGGTTCTGTTACCCAGAATCCTTTGCAAACCTCAAATTTTGGCTAAAAAAACAAATTTTCCTCACATTTCGGTGACAGAAAGTTCTGGAATCTGAGAGGAGCCACAAATTTCCTTCCACCCAGCGTTTCCCCAAGTCTCACGGTAAAAATTATACCTCACTTGTGTGGGTACGCCTAGCGCCCGCGACAGGCAACGCCCCAAAACGCAACGTGGACACATCCCATTTTTTTTAAGAAAACAGAGGTGTTTTTTGCAAAGTACCTACCTGTAGATTTTGGCCTCTAGCTCAGCCGGCACCTAGGGAAACCTACCAAACCTGTGCATTTTTTAAAACTAGAGACCTAGGGGAATCCAAGATGGGGGGACTTGTGGGGCTCTGACCAGGTTCTGTTACCCAGAATCCTTTGCAAACCTCAAAATGTGGCTAAAAAAACACATTTTCCTCACATTTCGGTGACAGAAAGTTCTGGAATCTGATGGGAGCCACAAATTTCCTTCCACCCAGCGTTCCCCCAAGTCTCCCGATAAAAATGATACCTCACTTGTGTGGGTAGGCCTAGCGCCCGCGACAGAAAACACCCCAAAACACAGCGTGGACACATCCCATTTTTTGAAAGAAAACAGAGCTGTTTTTTGCAAAGTGCCTACCTGTAGATTTTGGCCTCTAGCTCAGCCGGCACCTAGGGAAACCTACCAAACCTGTGCATTTTTGAAAACTAGAGACCTAGGGGAATCCAAGATGGGGTGACTTGTGGGGCTCTGACCCGGTTCTGTTACCCAGAATCCTTTGCAAACCTCAAATTTTGGCTAAAAAACAAATTTTCCTCACATTTCGGTGACAGAAAGTTCTGGAATCTGAGAGGAGCCACAAATGTCCTTCCACCCAGCGTTCCTCCAAGTCTCCCGATAAAAATGATACCTCACTTGTGTGGGTAGGCCTAGCGCCCGCGACAGGAAACACCCCAAAACACAGCGTGGACACATCCCATTTTTTGAAAGAAAACAGAGCTGTTTTTTGCAAAGTGCCTACCTGTAGATTTTGGCCTCTAGCTCAGCCGGCACCTAGGGAAACCTACCAAACCTGTGCCTTTTTTAAAACTAGCGACCTAGGGTAATCCAAGATGGGGTGACTTGCGGGGCTCTAACCAGGTTCTGTTACCCAGAATCCTTTGCAAACCTCAAATTTTGGCTAAAAAAACGCATTTTCCTCACATTTCAGTGACCGAAAGTTCTGGAATCTGAGAGGAGCCACAAATTTCCTTCCACCCAGCGTTCCACCAAGTCTCCCGATAAAAATGATACCTCACTTGTGTGGGTAGGCCTAGCGCCCGCGACAGGAAACACCCGAAAACACAACGTGGACACATCCCATTTTTTTAAAGAAAACAGAGCTGTTTTTTGCAAAGTGCCTACCTGTAGATTTTGGCCTCTAGCTCAGCCGGCACCTAGGGAAACCTACCAAACCTGTGCATTTTTGAAAACTAGAGACCTAGGGTAATCCAAGATGGGGTGACTTATGGGGCTCTGACCAGGTTCTGTTACCCAGAATCCTTTGCAAACCTCAAAATGTGGCTAAAAAAACATATTTTCCTAACATTTCGGTGACAGAAAGTTCTGGAATCTGAGAGGAGCCACAAATTTCCTTCCACTCAGCGTTTCCCCAAGTCTCCCGATATAAAATGATACCTCACTTGTGTGCGTAGGCCTAGCAGCTGCGACAGGAGATGCCCCAAAACACAACGTGGACACATCCCATTTTTTGAAAGAAAACAGAGGTGTTTTTTGCAAAGTGCCTACCTGTAGATTTTGGCCTCTAGCTCAGCCAGCACCTAGGGAAACCTACAAACCTGGGCATTTTTTAAAACTAGAGACCTAGGGTAATCCAAGATGGGGTGACTTGTGGGGCTCTGACCCCATTCTGTTACACAGAATCCTTTGCGAACCTCAAATTTTGGCTAAAAAAACACATTTTCCTCAGATTTCGGTGACAGAAAGTTCTGGAATCTGAGAGGAGCCACAAATTTACTTCCACTCAGCGTTTCCCCAAGTCTCCCGATAAAAATGATACCTCACTTGTGTGGGTAGGCCTAGCGCCCGCGACAGGAAACGCCGCAAAACGCAACGTGGACACATACAATTTTTTGAAAGAAAACAGAGGTGTTTTTTGCAAAGTACCTACCTGTAGATTTTGACCTCTAGCTCAGCCGGCACCTATGGAAACCGACCAAACCTGTGCATTTTTTAAAACTAGAGACCTAGGGGAATCCAAGATGGGGTGACTTGTGGGGCTCTGACCAGGTTCTGTTACCCAGAATCCTTTGCAAACCTCAAAATTTGGCTAAAAAACATATTTTCCTTACATTTCGGTGACAGAAAGTTCTGAAATCTGGGAGGAGAAACAAATTTCCTTCCACCCAGCATTCCCCCAAGTCTCCAGATAAAAATGGTACCTCACTTGTGTGGGTAGGCCTAGCGCCCGCGACAGGATATGCCCCAAAACACAACATGGACACATCACAGAAAACAGAGCTGTTTTTTGCAAAGTACCTACCTGTAGATTTTGTCCTCTAGCTCAGGGATACCTAGGGAAACCTACCAAACCTGTGCATTTTTGAAAACTAGAGACCTAGGGGAATCCAAGATGGGGTGACTTGTGGGGCTCTGACCCGGTTCTGTTTCCCAGAATCCTTTGCAAACCTCAAAATGTGGCTAAAAAAACAAATTTTCCTCACATTTCGGTGACAGAAAGTTCTGGAATCTGATGGGAGCCACACATTTCCTTCCACCCAGCGTTCCCCCAAGTCTCCAGATAACAATGGTACCTCACTTGTGTGGGTAGGCCTAGCGCCCGCGACAGGTTATGCCCCAAAACACAACATGGACACATCACAGAAAACAGAGCTGTTTTTTGCAAAGTACCTACCTGTAGATTTTGGCCTCTAGCTCAGGGAAACCTATGGAAACCTACCAAACCTGTGCATTTTTTAAAACTAGAGACCTAGGGGAATCCAAGATGGGGTGACTTGTGGGGCTCTGACCCGGTTCTGTTACCCAGAATCCTTTGCAAACCTCAAATTTTGGCTAAAAAAATGCATTTTCCTCACATTTCGGTGACAGAAAGTTCTGGAATCTGAGAGGAGCCACAAATTTCCTTCCACCCAGCATTCCCCCAAGTCTCCCGATATGAATGGTACCTCACTTGTGTGGGTAGGCCTAGCGCCCGCGACAGGATATGCCCCAAAACACAACGTTGACACATCACAGAAAACAGAGCTGTTTTTTGCAAAGTGGCTACCTGTAGATTTTGGCCTCTAGCTCAGCCGGCACCTAGGGAAACCTACCTAACCTGTGCATTTCTGAAAACTAGAGACCTAGGGGAATCCAAGATGGGGTGACTTCTGGGGCTCTGACCAGGTTCTGTTACCCAGAATCCTTTGCAAACCTAAAATTTTGGCTAAAAAAACACATTTTCCTCACATTTCGGTAACAGAAAGTTCTGGAATCTGAGAGGAGCCACAAATTTCCTTCCACCCAGCGTTCCCCCAAGTCTCCAGATAAAAATGGTACCTCACTTGTGTGGGTAGGCCTAGCGCCCACGACAGGATATGCCCCAAAACACAACGTGTACACATCACAGAAAACAGAGGTGTTTTTTGCAAAGTACCTACCTGTAGATTTTGGCCACTAGCTCAGCCGGCACCTAGGGAAACCTACCAAACCTGTACATTTTTTAAAACTAGAGACCTAGGGGAATCCAAGATGGGGTGACTTGTGGGGCTCTGACCAGGTTCTGTTACCCAGAATCCTTTGCAAACCTCACAATTTGGCTAAAAAAACATATTTTCCTTACATTTAGGTGGCAGAAAGTTCTGGAATCTGAGAGGAGCCACAAATTTCCTTCCACCCAGCGTTCCCACAAGTCTAACCGATTTAAATGGTACCTCACTTGAGTGGGTAGGCCTAGCGCCCGCGACAGGATATGCCCCAAAACACAACGTGGACACATCACAGACAACAGAGCTGTTTTTTGCAAAGTACCTACCTGTAGATTTTGGCCTCTAACTCAGCCGGCACCTAGGGAAACCTACCAAACCTGTGCATTTTTTAAAACTAGAGACCTAGGGGAATCCAAGATGGGTGACTTGTGGGGCTCTGACCAGGTTCTGTTACCCAGAATCCTTTGCAAACCTCAATATTTGGCTAAAAAAACATATTTTACTTAGATTTCGGTTACAGAAAGTTCTGGAATCTGAGAGGAGCCACAAATTTCCTTCCACCCAGCATTCCCCCAAGTCTCCCGATAAAAATGATACCTCACTTGTGTGGGTAGGCCTAGCGCCCGTGACAGGAAACACCCCAAAACACAACGTGGACACATCCCATTTTTTGAAAGAAAACAGAGCTGTTTTTTGCAAAGTGCCTACCTGTAGATTTTGGCCTCTAGCTCAGCCGGCACCTAGGGAAACCTACCAAACCTGTGCATTTTTGAAAACTAGAGACCTAGGGGAATCCAAGATGGGGTGACTTTTGGGGCTCTGTCCAGGTTCTGTTACCCAGAATCCTTTGCAAACCTCAAAATGTGGCTAAAAAAACAAATTTTCCTCAAATTTCGGTGACAGAAAGTTCTGGAATCTGATGGGAGCCACACATTTCCTTCCACCCAGCGTTCCCCCAAGTCTCCAGATAACAATGGTACCTCACTTGTGTGGGTAGGCCTAGCGCCCGCGACAGGTTATGCCCCAAAACACAACATGGACACATCACAGAAAACAGAGCTGTTTTTTGCAAAGTACCTACCTGTAGATTTTGGCCTCTAGCTCAGGGAAACCTATGGAAACCTACCAAACCTGTGCATTTTTGAAAACTAGAGACCTAGGGGAATCCAAGATGGGGTGACTTGTGGGGCTCTGACCCGGTTCTGTTACCCAGAATCCTTTGCAAACCTCAAATTTTGGCTAAAAAAATGCATTTTCCTCACATTTCGGTGACAGAAAGTTCTGGAATCTGAGAGGAGCCACAAATTTCCTTCCACCCAGCATTCCCCCAAGTCTCCCGATATAAATGGTACCTCACTTGTGTGGGTAGGCCTAGCGCCCGCGACAGGATATGCCCCAAAACACAACGTTGACACATCACAGAAAACAGAGCTGTTTTTTGCAAAGTGGCTACCTGTAGATTTTGGCCTCTAGCTCAGCCGGCACCTAGGGAAACCTACCTAACCTGTGCATTTCTGAAAACTAGAGACCTAGGGGAATCCAAGATGGGGTGACTTCTGGGGCTCTGACCAGGTTCTGTTACCCAGAATCCTTTGCAAACCTAAAATTTTGGCTAAAAAAACACATTTTCCTCACATTTCGGTAACAGAAAGTTCTGGAATCTGAGAGGAGCCACAAATTTCCTTCCACCCAGCGTTCCCCCAAGTCTCCAGATAAAAATGGTACCTCACTTGTGTGGGTAGGCCTAGCGCCCACGACAGGATATGCCCCAAAACACAACGTGTACACATCACAGAAAACAGAGGTGTTTTTTGCAAAGTACCTACCTGTAGATTTTGGCCACTAGCTCAGCCGGCACCTAGGGAAACCTACCAAACCTGTACATTTTTTAAAACTAGAGACCTAGGGGAATCCAAGATGGGGTGACTTGTGGGGCTCTGACCAGGTTCTGTTACCCAGAATCCTTTGCAAACCTCACAATTTGGCTATAAAAACATATTTTCCTTACATTTAGGTGGCAGAAAGTTCTGGAATCTGAGAGGAGTCACAAATTTCCTTCCACCCAGCGTTCCCACAAGTCTAACCGATTTAAATGGTACCTCACTTGAGTGGGTAGGCCTAGCGCCCGCGACAGGATATGCCCCAAAACACAACGTGGACACATCACAGACAACAGAGCTGTTTTTTGCAAAGTACCTACCTGTAGATTTTGGCCTCTAACTCAGCCGGCACCTAGGGAAACCTACCAAACCTGTGCATTTTTTGAAACTAGAGACCTAGGGGAATCCAAGATGGGGTGACTTGTGGGGCTCTGACCAGGTTCTGTTACCCAGAATCCTTTGCAAACCTCAATATTTGGCTAAAAAAACATATTTTACTTAGATTTCGGTTACAGAAAGTTCTGGAATCTGAGAGGAGCCACAAATTTCCTTCCACCCAGCATTCCCCCAAGTCTCCCGATAAAAATGATACCTCACTTGTGTGGGTAGGCCTAGCGCCCGTGACAGGAAACACCCCAAAACACAACGTGGACACATCCCATTTTTTGAAAGAAAACAGAGCTGTTTTTTTGCAAAGTGCCTACCTGTAGATTTTGGCCTCTAGCTCAGCCGGCACCTAGGGAAACCTACCAAACCTGTGCATTTTTGAAAACTAGAGACCTAGGGGAATCCAAGATGGGGTGACTTTTGGGGCTCTGTCCAGGTTCTGTTACCCAGAATCCTTTGCAAACCTCAAAATGTGGCTAAAAAAACAAATTTTCCTCAAATTTCGGTGACAGAAAGTTCTGGAATCTGATGGGAGCCACACATTTCCTTCCACCCAGCGTTCCCCCAAGTCTCCAGATAACAATGGTACCTCACTTGTGTGGGTAGGCCTAGCGCCCGCGACAGGTTATGCCCCAAAACACAACATGGACACATCACAGAAAACAGAGCTGTTTTTTGCAAAGTACCTACCTGTAGATTTTGGCCTCTAGCTCAGGGAAACCTATGGAAACCTACCAAACCTGTGCATTTTTGAAAACTAGAGACCTAGGGGAATCCAAGATGGGGTGACTTGTGGGGCTCTGACCCGGTTCTGTTACCCAGAATCCTTTGCAACCCTCAAATTTTGGCTAAAAAAATGCATTTTCCTCACATTTCGGTGACAGAAAGTTCTGGAATCTGAGAGGAGCCACAAATTTCCTTCCACCCAGCATTCCCCCAAGTCTCCCGATATAAATGGTACCTCACTTGTGTGGGTAGGCCTAGCGCCCGAGACAGGATATGCCCCAAAACACAACGTTGACACATCACAGAAAATAGAGCTGTTTTTTGCAAAATGGCTACCTGTAGATTTTGGCCTCTAGCTCAGCCGGCACCTAGGGAAACCTACCTAACCTGTGCATTTCTGAAAACTAGAGACCTAGGGGAATCCAAGATGGGGTGACTTGTGGGGCTCTGACCAGGTTCTGTTACCCAGAATCCTTTGCAAACCTCAAATTTTGGCTAAAAAAACACATTTTCCTCACATTTTGGTGACAGAAAGTTCTGGAATCTGAGAGGAGCCACAAATTTCCTTCCACCCAGCGTTCCCCCAAGTCTCCAGATAAAAATGGTACCTCACTTGTGTGGGTAGGCCTAGCGCCCGCGACAGGATATGCCCCAAAACACAACGTGTACACATCACAGAAAACAAAGGTGTTTTTTGCAAAGTACCTACCTGTAGATTTTGGCTACTAGCTCAGCCGGCACCTAGGGAAACCTACCAAACCTGTGCATTTTTTAAAACTAGAGACCTAGGGGAATCCAAGATGGGGTGACTTGTGGGGCTCTGACCAGGTTCTGTTACCCAGAATCCTTTGCAAACCTCAATATTTGGCTAAAAAAACATATTTTACTTAGATTTCGGTTACAGAAAGTTCTGGAATCTGAGAGGAGCCACAAATTTCCTTCCACCCAGCATTCCCCCAAGTCTCCCGATAAAAATGATACCTCACTTGTGTGGGTAGGCCTAGCGCCCGTGACAGGAAACACCCCAAAACACAACGTGGACACATCCCATTTTTTGAAAGAAAACAGAGCTGTTTTTTGCAAAGTGCCTACCTGTAGATTTTGGCCTCTAGCTCAGCCGGCACCTAGGGAAACCTACCAAACCTGTGCATTTTTGAAAACTAGAGACCTAGGGGAATCCAAGATGGGGTGACTTTTGGGGCTCTGTCCAGGTTCTGTTACCCAGAATCCTTTGCAAACCTCAAAATGTGGCTAAAAAAACAAATTTTCCTCAAATTTCGGTGACAGAAAGTTCTGGAATCTGATGGGAGCCACACATTTCCTTCCACCCAGCGTTCCCCCAAGTCTCCAGATAACAATGGTACCTCACTTGTGTGGGTAGGCCTAGCGCCCGCGACAGGTTATGCCCCAAAACACAACATGGACACATCACAGAAAACAGAGCTGTTTTTTGCAAAGTACCTACCTGTAGATTTTGGCCTCTAGCTCAGGGAAACCTATGGAAACCTACCAAACCTGTGCATTTTTGAAAACTAGAGACCTAGGGGAATCCAAGATGGGGTGACTTGTGGGGCTCTGACCCGGTTCTGTTACCCAGAATCCTTTGCAAACCTCAAATTTTGGCTAAAAAAATGCATTTTCCTCACATTTCGGTGACAGAAAGTTCTGGAATCTGAGAGGAGCCACAAATTTCCTTCCACCCAGCATTCCCCCAAGTCTCCCGATATAAATGGTACCTCACTTGTGTGGGTAGGCCTAGCGCCCGCGACAGGATATGCCCCAAAACACAACGTTGACACATCACAGAAAACAGAGCTGTTTTTTGCAAAGTGGCTACCTGTAGATTTTGGCCTCTAGCTCAGCCGGCACCTAGGGAAACCTACCTAACCTGTGCATTTCTGAAAACTAGAGACCTAGGGGAATCCAAGATGGGGTGACTTCTGGGGCTCTGACCAGGTTCTGTTACCCAGAATCCTTTGCAAACCTAAAATTTTGGCTAAAAAAACACATTTTCCTCACATTTCGGTAATAGAAAGTTCTGGAATCTGAGAGGAGCCACAAATTTCCTTCCACCCAGCGTTCCCCCAAGTCTCCAGATAAAAATGGTACCTCACTTGTGTGGGTAGGCCTAGCGCCCACGACAGGATATGCCCCAAAACACAACGTGTACACATCACAGAAAACAGAGGTGTTTTTTGCAAAGTACCTACCTGTAGATTTTGGCCACTAGCTCAGCCGGCACCTAGGGAAACCTACCAAACCTGTACATTTTTTAAAACTAGAGACCTAGGGGAATCCAAGATGGGGTGACTTGTGGGGCTCTGACCAGGTTCTGTTACCCAGAATCCTTTGCAAACCTCACAATTTGGCTATAAAAACATATTTTCCTTACATTTAGGTGGCAGAAAGTTCTGGAATCTGAGAGGAGTCACAAATTTCCTTCCACCCAGCGTTCCCACAAGTCTAACCGATTTAAATGGTACCTCACTTGAGTGGGTAGGCCTAGCGCCCGCGACAGGATATGCCCCAAAACACAACGTGGACACATCACAGACAACAGAGCTGTTTTTTGCAAAGTACCTACCTGTAGATTTTGGCCTCTAACTCAGCCGGCACCTAGGGAAACCTACCAAACCTGTGCATTTTTTGAAACTAGAGACCTAGGGGAATCCAAGATGGGGTGACTTGTGGGGCTCTGACCAGGTTCTGTTACCCAGAATCCTTTGCAAACCTCAATATTTGGCTAAAAAAACATATTTTACTTAGATTTCGGTTACAGAAAGTTCTGGAATCTGAGAGGAGCCACAAATTTCCTTCCACCCAGCATTCCCCCAAGTCTCCCGATAAAAATGATACCTCACTTGTGTGGGTAGGCCTAGCGCCCGTGACAGGAAACACCCCAAAACACAACGTGGACACATCCCATTTTTTGAAAGAAAACAGAGCTGTTTTTTGCAAAGTGCCTACCTGTAGATTTTGGCCTCTAGCTCAGCCGGCACCTAGGGAAACCTACCAAACCTGTGCATTTTTGAAAACTAGAGACCTAGGGGAATCCAAGATGGGGTGACTTTTGGGGCTCTGTCCAGGTTCTGTTACCCAGAATCCTTTGCAAACCTCAAAATGTGGCTAAAAAAACAAATTTTCCTCAAATTTCGGTGACAGAAAGTTCTGGAATCTGATGGGAGCCACACATTTCCTTCCACCCAGCGTTCCCCCAAGTCTCCAGATAACAATGGTACCTCACTTGTGTGGGTAGGCCTAGCGCCCGCGACAGGTTATGCCCCAAAACACAACATGGACACATCACAGAAAACAGAGCTGTTTTTTGCAAAGTACCTACCTGTAGATTTTGGCCTCTAGCTCAGGGAAACCTATGGAAACCTACCAAACCTGTGCATTTTTGAAAACTAGAGACCTAGGGGAATCCAAGATGGGGTGACTTGTGGGGCTCTGACCCGGTTCTGTTACCCAGAATCCTTTGCAACCCTCAAATTTTGGCTAAAAAAATGCATTTTCCTCACATTTCGGTGACAGAAAGTTCTGGAATCTGAGAGGAGCCACAAATTTCCTTCCACCCAGCATTCCCCCAAGTCTCCCGATATAAATGGTACCTCACTTGTGTGGGTAGGCCTAGCGCCCGAGACAGGATATGCCCCAAAACACAACGTTGACACATCACAGAAAATAGAGCTGTTTTTTGCAAAATGGCTACCTGTAGATTTTGGCCTCTAGCTCAGCCGGCACCTAGGGAAACCTACCTAACCTGTGCATTTCTGAAAACTAGAGACCTAGGGGAATCCAAGATGGGGTGACTTGTGGGGCTCTGACCAGGTTCTGTTACCCAGAATCCTTTGCAAACCTCAAATTTTGGCTAAAAAAACACATTTTCCTCACATTTTGGTGACAGAAAGTTCTGGAATCTGAGAGGAGCCACAAATTTCCTTCCACCCAGCGTTCCCCCAAGTCTCCAGATAAAAATGGTACCTCACTTGTGTGGGTAGGCCTAGCGCCCGCGACAGGATATGCCCCAAAACACAACGTGTACACATCACAGAAAACAAAGGTGTTTTTTGCAAAGTACCTACCTGTAGATTTTGGCTACTAGCTCAGCCGGCACCTAGGGAAACCTACCAAACCTGTGCATTTTTTAAAACTAGAGACCTAGGGGAATCCAAGATGGGGTGACTTGTGGGGCTCTGACCAGGTTCTGTTACCCAGAAGCCTTTGCAAACCTCACAATTTGGCTAAAAAAACATATTTTCCTTACATTTAGGTGGCAGAAAGTTCTGGAATCTGGGAGGAGCCACAAATTTCCTTCCACCCAGCGTTCCCACAAGGCTAACCGATATAAATGGTACCTCACTTGTGTGGGTAGGCCTAGCGCCCGCGACAGGATATGCCCCAAAACACAACGTGGACACATCACAGACAACAGAGCTGTTTTTTGCAAAGTACCTACCTGTAGATTTTGGCCTCTAGCTCAGCCGGCACCTAGGGAAACCTACCAAACCTGTGCATTTTTTAAAACTAGAGACCTAGGGAAATCCAAGATGGGGTGACTTGTGGGGCTCTGACCAGGTTCTCTTACCCAGAATCCTTTGCAAACCTCAATATTTGGCTAAAAAAACATATTTTCCTTAGATTTCGGTTACAGAAAGTTCTCGAATCTGAGAGGAGCCACAAATTTCCTTCCACCCAGCATTCCCCCAAGTCTCCCGATATAAATGGTACCTCACTTGTATGGGTAGGCCTAGCGCCCGCGACAGGATATGCCCCAAAACACAACGTGGACACATCACAGAAAACAGAGCTGTTTTTTGCAGAGTGGCTACCTGTAGATTTTGGCCTCTAGCTCAGCCGGCACCTAGGGAAACCTACCAAACCTGTGCATTTTTGAAAACTAGAGACCTAGGGAAATCCAAGATGGGGTGACTTGTGGGGCTCTGACCAGGTTCTGTTACCCAGAATCCTTTGCAAACCTCAAAATTTGGCTAAAAAAACACATTTTCCTCACATTTCGGTGACAGAAAGTTCTGGAATCTGAGAGGAGCCACAAATATCCTTCCACCCAGCGTTCCCCCAAGTCTCCTGATAAAAATGATACCTCACTTGTGTGGGTAGGCCTAGCGCCCGCGACAGGAAGCACCCCAAAACACAGCGTGGACACATCCCATTTTTTTAAAGAAAACAGAGTTGTTTTTTGCAAAGTGCCTACCTGTAGATTTTGGCCTCTAGCTCAGCCGGCACCTAGGGAAACCTACCAAACCTATGCATTTTTAAAAACTAGAGACCTAGGGGAATCCAAGATGGGGTGACTTCTGGGGCTCTGACCAGGTTCTGTTACCCAGAATCCTTTGCAAACCTCAAAATTTGGCTAAAAAAACACATTTTCCTCACATTTCGGTGACAGAAAGTTCTGGAATCTGGGAGGAGAAACAAATTTCCTTCCACCCAGCGATCCCCCACGTCTCCAGATAAAAATGGTACCTCACTTGTGTGGGTAGGCCTAGCGCCCGCGACAGGATATGCCCCAAAACACAACGTGGACACATCACAGAAAACAGAGCTGTTTTTTGCAAAGTACCTACCTGTAGATTTTGGCCTCTAGCTCAGCCTGCACCAAGGAAACCTACCAAACCTGTGCATTTTTGAAAACTAGAGAAGTAGGGGAATCCAAGATGGGGTGACTTGTGGGGCTCTGACCAGGTTCTGTTACCCAGAATCCTTTGCAAACCTCAAATTTTGGCTAAATAAACGCATTTTCCTCACATTTCAGTGACCGAAAGTTCTGGAATCTGAGAGGAGCCACAAATTTCCTTCCACCCAGCGTTCCTCCAAGTCTCCCGATAAAAATGATACCTCACTTGTGTGGGTAGGCCTAGCGCCCGCGACAGGAAACACCCCAAAACACAACGTGGACACATCCCATTTTTTGAAAGAAAACAGAGCAGTTTTTTTGCAAAGTGCCTACCTGTAGATTTTGGCCTCTAGCTCAGCCGGCACCTAGGGAAACCTACCAAACCTGTGCATTTTTGAAAACTAGAGACCTAGGGGAATCCAAGATGGGGTGACTTGTGGGGCTCTGACCAGGTTCTGTTACCCAGAATCCTTTGCAAACCTCAAAATGTGGCTAAAAAAACAAATTTTCCTCACATTTCGGTGACAGAAAGTTCTGGAATCTGATGGGAGCCACAAATTTCCTTCCACCCAGCTTTCCCCCAAGTCTCCAGATAAAAATGGTACCTCACTTGTGTGGGTAGGCCTAGCGCCCGCAACAGAATATGCCCCAAAACACAACGTGGACACATCACAGACAACAGAGCTGTTTTTTGCAAGGCACCTACCTGTAGATTTTGGCCTCTAGCTCAGCCTGCACCTAGGGAAACCTACCAAACCTGTGCATTTTTTAAAACTAGAGACCTAGGGGAATCCAAGATGGGTGACTTGTGGGGCTCTGACCAGGTTCTGTTCCCAGAATCCTTTGCAAACCTCAAATTTTGGCTAAAAAAACATATTTTCCTAACATTTCGGTGACAGAAAGTTCTGGAATCTGAGAGGAGCCACAAATTTCCTTCCACTCAGCGTTTCCCCAAGTCTCCCGATATAAAATGATACCTCACTTGTGTGCGTAGGCCTAGCAGCCGCGACAGGAGATGCCCCAAAACACAACGTGGACACATCCCATTTTTTTAAAGAAAACAGAGTTGTTTTTTGCAAAGTGCCTACCTGTAGATTTTGGCCTCTAGCTCAGCCGGCACCTAGGGAAACCTACCAAACCTGTGCATTTTTAAAAACTAGAGACCTAGGGGAATCCAAGATGGGGTGACTTCTGGGGCTCTGACCTGGTTCTGTTACCCAGAATCCTTTGCAAACCTCAAAATTTGGCTAAAAAAACACATTTTCCTCACATTTCGGTGACAGAAAGTTCTGTAATCTGGGAGGAGAAACAAATTTCCTTCCACCCAGCGATCCCCCACGTCTCCAGATAAAAATGGTACCTCACTTGTGTGGGTAGGCCTAGCGCCCGCGACAGGATATGCCCCAAAACACAACGTGGACACATCACAGAAAACAGAGCTGTTTTTTGCAAAGTACCTACCTGTAGATTTTGGCCTCTAGCTCAGCCTGCACCAAGGAAACCTACCAAACCTGTGCATTTTTGAAAACTAGAGAAGTAGAGGAATCCAAGATGGGGTGACTTGTGGGGCTCTGACCAGGTTCTGTTACCCAGAATCCTTTGCAAACCTCAAATTTTGGCTAAAAAAACGCATTTTCCTCACATTTCAGTGACCGAAAGTTCTGGAATCTGAGAGGAGCCACAAATTTCCTTCCACCCAGCGTTCCTCCAAGTCTCCCGATAAAAATGATACCTCACTTGTGTGGGTAGGCCTAGCGCCCGCGACAGGAAACACCCCAAAACACAACGTGGACACATCCCATTTTTTGAAAGAAAACAGAGCAGTTTTTTTGCAAAGTGCCTACCTGTAGATTTTGGCCTCTAGCTCAGCCGGCACCTAGGGAAACCTACCAAACCTGTGCATTTTTGAAAACTAGAGACCTAGGGGAATCCAAGATGGGATGACTTGTGGGGCTCTGACCAGGTTCTGTTACCCAGAATCCTTTGCAAACCTCAAAATGTGGCTAAAAAAACAAATTTTCCTCACATTTCGGTGACAGAAAGTTCTGGAATCTGATGGGAGCCACAAATTTCCTTCCACCCAGCTTTCCCCCAAGTCTCCAGATAAAAATGGTACCTCACTTGTGTGGGTAGGCCTAGCGCCCGCAACAGAATATGCCCCAAAACACAACGTGGACACATCACAGACAACAGAGCTGTTTTTTGCAAAGCACCTACCTATAGATTTTGGCCTCTAGCTCAGCCTGCACCTAGGGAAACCTACCAAAACTGTGCATTTTTTAAAACTAGAGACCTAGGGGAATCCAAGATGGGTGACTTGTGGGGCTCTGACCAGGTTCTGTTCCCAGAATCCTTTGCAAACCTCAAATTTTGGCTAAAAAAACATATTTTCCTAACATTTCGGTGACAGAAAGTTCTGGAATCTGAGAGGAGCCACAAATTTCCTTCCACTCAGCGTTTCCCCAAGTCTCCCGATATAAAATGATACCTCACTTGTGTGCGTAGGCCTAGCAGCCGCGACAGGAGATGCCCCAAAACACAACGTGGACACATCCCATTTTTTTAAAGAAAACAGAGTTGTTTTTTGCAAAGTGCCTACCTGTAGATTTTGGCCTCTAGCTCAGCCGGCACCTAGGGAAACCTACCAAACCTGTGCATTTTTAAAAACTAGAGACCTAGGGGAATCCAAGATGGGGTGACTTCTGGGGCTCTGACCAGGTTCTGTTACCCAGAATCCTTTGCAAACCTCAAAATTTGGCTAAAAAAACACATTTTCCTCACATTTCGGTGACAGAAAGTTCTGGAATCTGGGAGGAGAAACAAATTTCCTTCCACCCAGCGATCCCCCACGTCTCCAGATAAAAATGGTACCTCACTTGTGTGGGTAGGCCTAGCGCCCGCGACAGGATATGCCCCAAAACACAACGTGGACACATCACAGAAAACAGAGCTGTTTTTTGCAAAGTACCTACCTGTAGATTTTGGCCTCTAGCTCAGCCTGCACCAAGGAAACCTACCAAACCTGTGCATTTTTGAAAACTAGAGAAGTAGGGGAATCCACGATGGGGTGACTTGTGGGGCTCTGACCAGGTTCTGTTACCCAGAATCCTTTGCAAACCTCAAATTTTGGCTAAAAAAATGCATTTTCCTCACATTTCAGTGACCGAAAGTTCTGGAATCTGAGAGGAGCCACAAATTTCCTTCCACCCAGCGTTCCTCCAAGTCTCCCGATAAAAATGATACCTCACTTGTGTGGGTAGGCCTAGCGCCCGCGACAGGAAACACCCCAAAACACAACGTGGACACATCCCATTTTTTGAAAGAAAACAGAGCAGTTTTTTTGCAAAGTGCCTACCTGTAGATTTTGGCCTCTAGCTCAGCCGGCACCTAGGGAAACCTACCAAACCTGTGCATTTTTGAAAACTAGAGACCTAGGGGAATCCAAGATGGGGTGACTTGTGGGGCTCTTACCAGGTTCTGTTACCCAGAATCCTTTGCAAACCTCAAAATGTGGCTAAAAAAACAAATTTTCCTCACATTTCGGTGACAGAAAGTTCTGGAATCTGATGGGAGCCACAAATTTCCTTCCACCCAGCTTTCCCCCAAGTCTCCAGATAAAAATGGTACCTCACTTGTGTGGGTAGGCCTAGCGCCCGCAACAGAATATGCCCCAAAACACAACGTGGACACATCACAGACAACAGAGCTGTTTTTTGCAAAGCACCTACCTGTAGATTTTGGCCTCTAGCTCAGCCTGCACCTAGGGAAACCTACCAAACCTGTGCATTTTTTTAAACTAGAGACCTAGGGGAATCCAAGATGGGTGACTTGTGGGGCTCTGACCAGGTTCTGTTCCCAGAATCCTTTGCAAACCTCAAATTTTGGCTAAAAAAACATATTTTCCTAACATTTCGGTGACAGAAAGTTCTGGAATCTGAGAGGAGCCACAAATTTCCTTCCACTCAGCGTTTCCCCAAGTCTCCCGATATAAAATGATACCTCACTTGTGTGCGTAGGCCTACCAGCCGCGACAGGAGATGCCCCAAAACACAACGTGGACACATCCCATTTTTTGAAAGAAAACAGAGCTGTTTTTTGCAAAGTGCCTACCTGTAGATTTTGGCCTCTAGCTCAGCCGGCACCTAGGGAAACCTACCAAACCTGTGCATTTTTTAAAACTAGCGACCTAGGGGAATCCAAGATGGGGTGACTTGTGGGGCTCTGACCAGGTTCTGTTACCCAGAATCCTTTGCAAACCTCAAATTTTGGCTAAAAAAACGCATTTTCCTCACATTTCAGTGACAGAAAGTTCTGGAATTTGAGAGGAGCCACAAATTTCCTTCCACCCAGCGTTCCTCCAAGTCTCCCGATAAAAATGATACCTCACTTGTGTGGGTAGGCCTAGCGCCTGCGACAGGAAACACCCCAAAACACAACATGGACACATCCCATTTTTTGAAAGAAAACAGCTGTTTTTTGCAAAGTGCCTACCTGTATAATTTGGCCTCTAGCTCAGCCGGCACCTAGGGAAACCTTCCAAACCTGTGCATTTTTGAAAACTAGAGACCTAGGGGAATCCAAGATGGGGTGACTTGTGGGGCTCTGACCAGGTTCTGTTACCCAGAATCCTTTGCAAACCTCAATATTTGTCTAAAAAAACATATTTTCCTTAGATTTCGGTTACAGAAAGTTCTGGAATCTGAGAGGAGCCACAAATTTCCTTCCACCCAGCATTCCCCCAAGTCTCCCGATAAAAATGATACCTCACTTGTGTGGGTAGGCCTAGCGCCCGCGACAGGAAACACCCCAAAACACAACGTGGACACATCCCATTTTTTGAAAGAAAACAGAGCTGTTTTTTGCAAAGTGCCTACCCGTAGATTTTGGCCTCTAGCTCAGCCGGCACCTAGGGAAACCTACCAAACCTGTGCATTTTTGAAAACTAGAGACCTAGGGGAATCCAAGATGGGGTGACTTTTGGGGCTCTGACCACGTTCTGTTACCCAGAATCCTTTGCAAACCTCAAAATGTGGCTAATAAAACAAATTTTCCTCAAATTTCGGTGACAGAAAGTTCTGGAATCTGATGGGAGCCACACATTTCCTTCCACCCAGCGTTCCCCCAAGTCTCCAGATAACAATGGTACCTCACTTGTGTGGGAAGGCCTAGCGCCCGCGACAGGTTATGCCCCAAAACACAACATGGACACATCACAGAAAACAGAGCTGTTTTTTGCAAAGTACCTACCTGTAGATTTTGGCCTCTAGCTCAGGGAAACCTATGGAAACCTACCAAACCTGTGCATTTTTGAAAACTAGAGACCTAGGGGAATCCAAGATGGGGTGACTTGTGGGGCTCTGACCCGGTTCTGTTACCCAGAATCCTTTGCAAACCTCAAATTTTGGCTAAAAAAATGCATTTTCCTCACATTTCGGTGACAGAAAGTTCTGGAATCTGAGAGGAGCCACAAATTTCCTTCCACCCAGCATTCCCCCAAGTCTCCCGATATAAATGGTACGTCACTTTTGTGGGTAGGCCTAGCGCCCGCGACAGTATATGCCCCAAAACACAACGTTGACACATCACAGAAAACAGAGCTGTTTTTTGCAAAGTGGCTACCTGTAGATTTTGGCCGCTAGCTCAGCCGGCACCTAGGGAAACCTACCAAACCTGTGCATTTCTGAAAACTAGAGACCTAGGGGAATCCAAGATGGGGTGACTTGTGGGGCTCTGACCCAGTTCTGTTACCCAGAATCCTTTGCAAACCTCAAATTTTGGCTAAAAAAATGCATTTTCCTCACATTTCGCTGACAGAAAGTTCTGGAATCTGAGAGGAGCCACAAATTTCCTTCCACCCAGCATTCCCCCAAGTCTCCCGATATAAATGGTGCCTCACTTGTGTGGGTAGGCCTAGCGCCCGCGACAGGGTATGCCCCAAAACACAACGTTAACACATCACAGAAAACAGAGATGTTTTTTGCAAAGTGGCTACCTGTAGATTTTGGCCTCTAGCCTAGCCGGCACCTAGGGAAACCTACCAAACCTGTGCATTTCTGAAAACTAGAGACCTAGGGGAATCCAAGATGGGGTGACTTTTGGGGCTCTGACCACGTTCTGTTACCCAGAATCCTTTGCAAACCTCAAAATGTGGCTAAAAAAACAAATTTTCCTCAAATTTCGGTGACAGAAAGTTCTGGAATCTGATGGGAGCCACACATTTCCTTCCACCCAGCGTTCCCCCAAGTCTCCAGATAACAATGGTACCTCACTTGTGTGGGTAGGCCTAGCGCCCGCGACAGGTTATGCCCCAAAACACAACATGGACACATCACAGAAAACAGAGCTGTTTTTTGCAAAGTACCTACCTGTAGATTTTGGCCTCTAGCTCAGGGAAACCTATGGAAACCTACCAAACCTGTGCATTTTTGAAAACTAGAGACCGAGGGGAATCCAAGATGGGGTGACTTGTGGGGCTCTGACCAGGTTCTGTTATCCAGAATCATTTGCAAACCTCAAATTTTGGCTAAAAAAACACATTTTCCTCACATTTCGGTGACAGAAAGTTCTGGAATCTGAGAGGAGCCACAAATTTCCTTCCACTCAGCGTTCCCCCAAGTCTCCAGATAAAAATGGTACCTCACTTGTGTGGGTAGGCCTAGCGCCCGCGACAGGATATGCCCCAAAACACAACGTGTACACATCACAGAAAACAGAGGTGTTTTTTGCAAAGTACCTACCTGTAGATTTTGACCACTAGCTCAGCCGGCACCTAGGGAAACCTACAAAACCTATGCATTTTTTAAAACTAGAGACGTAGGGGAATCCAAGATGGGGTGACTTGTGGGGCTCTGACCAGGTTCTGTTACCCAGAATCCTTTGCAAACCTCACAATTTGGCTAAAAAAACATATTTTCCTTACATTTAGGTGGCAGAAAGTTCTGGAATCTGAGAGGAGCCACAAATTTCCTTCCACCCAGCGTTCCCACAAGTCTAACCGATATAAATGGTACCTCACTTGTGTGGGTAGGCCTAGCGCCCGCGACAGGATATGCCCCAAAACACAACGTGGACACATCACAGACAACAGAGCTGTTTTTTGCAAAGTACCTACCTGTAGATTTTGGATTCTAACTCAGCCGGCACCTAGGGAAACCTACCAAACCTGTGCATTTTTGAAAACTAGAGACCTAGGGGAATCCAAGATGGGGTGACTTGTGGGGCTCTGACCCGGTTCTGTTACCCAGAATCCTTTGCAAACCTCAAATATTGGCTAAAAAAACTCATTTTACTCACATTTCGGTGACAGAAAGTTCTGGAATCTAAGAGGAGCCACAAATTTCCTTCCACACAGCGTTCCCCCAAGTCTCCCGATAAAAATGATACCTCACTTGTGTGGGTAGGCCTAGCGCCCGCGACAGGAAACGCCCCAAAACGCAACGTGGACACATCCCATTTTTTTAAAGAAAACAGAGTTGTTTTTTACAAAGTGCCTACATGTAGATTTTGGCCTCTTGCTCAGCCGGCACCTAGGGAAACCTACCAAACCTGTGCATTTTTTAAAACTAGCGACCTAGGGGAATCCAAGATGGGGTGACTTGTGGGGCCCTGACCAGTTTCTGTTACCCAGAATCCTTTGCAAACCTCACAATTTGGCTAAAAAAACATATTTTCCTTACATTTAGGTGACAGAAAGTTCTGGAATCTGAGAGAAGCCACAAATTTCCTTCCACACAGCGTTCCCCCAAGTCTCCCGATAAAAATGATACCTCACTTGTGTGGGTAGGCCTAGCGCCCGCGACAGGAAACGCCCCAAAACGCAACGTGGACACATCCCATTTTTTTAAAGAAAACAGAGTTGTTTTTTGCAAAGTGCCTACCTGTAGATTTTGGCCTCTAGCTCAGCCGGCACCTAGGGAAACCTACCAAACCTGTGCATTTTTTAAAACTAGCGACCTAGGGGAATCCAAGATGGGGTGACTTGTGGGGCCCTGACCAGGTTCTGTTACCCAGAATCCTTTGCAAACCTCACAATTTGGCTAAAAAAACATATTTTCCTTACATTTAGGTGACAGAAAGTTCTGGAATCTGAGAGAAGCCACAAATTTCCTTCCACCCAGCGTTCCCCCAAGTCTCTCGATATAAATGGTACCTCATTTGTGAGGGTAGGCCTAGCGCCCGCGACAGGATATGCCCCAAAACACAACGTGGACACATCACAGACAACAGAGCTGTTTTTTGCAAAGTACCTACCTGTAGATTTTGGCCTCTAGCTCAGCCGGCACCCAGGGAAACCTACCAAATCTGTGCATTTTTTAAAACTAGAGACCTAGGGGAATCCAAGATGGGAAAACTTGTGGGGCTCTGACCAGGTTCTGTTACCCAGAATCCTTTGCAAACCTCAATATTTGGCTAAAAAAACATATTTTCCTTACATTTCGGTTACAGAAAGTTCTGGAATCTGGGAGGAGAAACAAATTTCATTCCACCCAGCGTTCCCCCAAGTCTCCAGATAAAAATGGTACCTCACTTGTGTGGGTAGGCCTAGCGTCCGAAACAGGATATGCCCCAAAACACAACGTGGACACATCACAGAAAACAGAGCTGTTTTTTGCAAAGTGGCTACCTGTAGATTTTGGCCTCTAGCTCAGCCGGCACCTAGGGAAACCTACCAAACCTGTGCATTTTTTAAAACTAGAGACCTAGGGGAATCCAAGATGGGGTGATTTGTGGGGCTCTGACCAGGTTCTGTTACCCAGAATCCTTTGCAAACCTCACAATTTGGCTAAAAAAACATATTTTCCTTACATTTCGGTGACAGAAAGTTCTGGAATCTGAGAGGAGCCACAAATTTCCTTCCACCCAGCGTTCCCCCAAGTCTCTCGATATAAATGGTACCTCACTTGTGTAGGTAGGCCTAGCGCCCGCGACAGGATATGCCCCAAAACACAACGTGGACACATCACCGAAAACAGAGCTGTTTTTTGCAAAGTGCCTACCTGTAGATTTTGGCCTCTAGCTCAGCTGGCACCTAGGGAAACCTACCAAACCTGTGCATTTTTGAAAACTAGAGACCTAGGGGAATCTAAGATGGGGTGACTTGTGGGGCTCTGACCAGGTTCTGTTATCCAGAATCCTTTGCAAACCTCAAATTTTGGCTAAAAAAACACATTTTCCTCACATTTCGGTGACAGAAAGTTCTGGAATCTGAGAGGAGCCACAAATTTCCTTCCACACAGCGTTCCCCCAAGTCTCCCGATAAAAATGATAACTCACTTGTGTAGGTAGGCCTAGCGCCCGCGACAGGAAACACCCAAAAACACAACGTGGACACATCCCATTTTTTTAAAGAAAACAGAGCTGTTTTTTGCAAAGTGGCTACTTGTAGATTTTGGTCTCTAGCTCAGCCGGCACCTAGGGAAACCTACCAAACCTGTGCATTTTTTAAAACTAGAGACCTAGGGAAATCCAAGATGGGGTGACTTGTGGGGCTCTGACCAGGTTCTGTTACCCAGAATCCTATGCAAACCTCAAAATTTGGCTAAAAAAACACATTTTCCTCACATTTCGGTGACAGAAAGTTCTGGAATCTGAGAGGAGCCACAAATTTCCTTCCACCCAGCGTTCCCCCAAGTCTCCCGATAAAAATGATACCTCACTTGTGTGGGTAGGCCTAGCGCCCGCGACAGGAAACACCCCAAAACACAACGTGGACACATCCCATTTTTTTAAAGAAAACAGAGCTGTTTTTTTCAAAGTGCCTACCTGTAGATTTTGGCCTCTAGCTCAGCCGGCACCTAGGGAAACCTACCAAACCTGTGCATTTTTTAAAACTAGAGACCTAGGGGAATCCAAGATGGGGAGACTTGTGGGGGTCTGACCAGGTTCTGTTACCCAGAATCCTTTGCAAACCTCAAATATTGGCTAAAAAAACGCATTTTACTCACATTTCGGTGACAGAAAGTTCTGGAATCTCAGAGGAGCCACAAATTTCCTTCCACCCAGCGTTCCCCCAAGTCTCCCGATAAAAATGATACCTTACTTGTGTGGGTAGGCCTAGCGCCCGCGACAGGAAATGCCCCAAAACGCAAAGTGGACACATCCCATTTTTTTAAAGAAAACAGAGGTGTTTTTTGCAAAGTACCTACCTGTAGATTTTGGCCTCTAGCTCAGCCGGCACCTAGGGAAACCTACCAAACCTGTACATTTTTGAAAACTAGAGACCTAGGGGAATCCAAGATGGGGTGGATTGTGGGGCTCTGACCAGGTTCTGTTACCCAGAATCCTTTGCAAACCTCACAATTTGGCAAAAAAAAAACATATTTTCCTTACATTTCGGTGACAGAAAGTTCTGGAATCTGAGAGGAGCCACAAATTTCCTTCCACCCAGCGTTCCCCCAAGTCTCCCGATATAAATGGTACCTCACTTGTGTGGGTAGGCCTAGCGCCCGCGACAGGAAACACCCCAAAACACAATGTGGACACATCCCATTTTTTTAAAGAAAACAGAGCTGTTTTTTGCAAAGTGCCTACCTGTAGATTTTGGCCTCTAGCTCAGCTGGCACCTAGGGAAACCTACCAAACCTGTGCATTTTTGAAAACTAGAGACCTAGGGGAATCTAAGAAGGGGTGACTTGTGGGGCTCTGACCAGGTTCTGTTACCCAGAATCCTTTGCAAACCTTAAAATTTGGCTAAAAAAACACATTTTCCTCACATTTCGGTGACAAAAAGTTCTGGAATCTGAGAGGAGCCACAAATTTCCTTCCACACAGCGTTCCCCCAAGTCTCCCGATAAAAATGATAACTCACTTGTGTAGGTAGGCCTAGCGCCCGCGACAGGAAACACCTAAAAACACAACGTGGACACATCCCATTTTTTGAAAGAAAACAGAGCTGTTTTTTGCAAAGTGGCTACCTGTAGATTTTGGCCTCTAGCTCAGCCGGCACCTAGGGAAACCTACCAAACCTGTGCATTTTTGAAAACTAGAGACCTAGGGAAATCCAAGATGGGGTGACTTGTGGGGCTCTGACCAGGTTCTGTTACCCAGAATCCTTTGCAAATCTCAAAATTTGGCTAAAAAAACACATTTTCCTCACATTTCGGTGACAGAAAGTTCTGCAATCTGAGAGGAGCCACAAATTTCCTTCCACCCAGCGTTCCCCCAAGTCTCCCGATAAACATGATACCTCACTTGTGTGGGTAGGCCTAGCGCCCGCGACAGGAAACACCCCAAAACACAACGTGGACACATCCCATTTTTTTAAAGTAAACAGAGCTGTTTTTTTCAAAGTGCCTACCTGTAGATTTTGGCCTCTAGCTCAGCCGGCACCTAGGGAAACCTACCAAACCTGTGCATTTTTTAAAACTAGAGACCTAGGGGAATCCAAGATGGGGTGACTTGTGGGGGTCTGACCCGGTTCTGTTACCCAGAATCCTTTGCAAACCTCAAATATTGGCTAAAAAAACACATTTTACTCACATTTCGGTGACAGAAAGTTCTGGAATCTCAGAGGAGCCACAAATTTCCTTCCACCCACAGTTCCCCCAAGTCTCCCGATAAAAATGATACCTTAATTGTGTGGGTAGGCCTAGCGCCCGCGACAGGAAATGCCCCAAAACGCAAAGTGGACACATCCCATTTTTTTAAAGAAAACAGAGGTATTTTTTGCAAAGTACCTACCTGTAGATTTTGGCCTCTAGCTCAGCCGGCACCTAGGGAAATCTACCAAACCTGTGCATTTTTGAAAACTAGAGACCTAGGGGAATCCAAGATGGGGTGACTTGTGGGGCTCTGACCAGGTTCTGTTACCCAGAATCCTTTGCAAACCTCAGGATTTGGCTAAAAAAACACATTTTCCTCACATTTTGGTGACAGAAAGTTCTGGAATCTGAGAGGAGCCACAAATTTCCTTCCACCCAGCGCTCCCCCAAGTCTCACGATAAACATTATACCTCACTTGTGTGGGTAGGCCTAGCGCCCGCGACAGGAAACACCCCAAAACACAACGTGGACACATCCCATTTATTGAAAGAAAACAGAGCTGGTTTTTGCAAAGTGCCTACCTGTAGATTTTGGCCTCTAGCTCAGCTGGCACCTAGGGAAACCTACTAAACCTGTGCATTTCTGAAAACTAGAGACCTAGGGGAATCTAAGAAGGGGTGACTTGTGGGGCTCTGACCAGGTTCTGTTACCCAGAATCCTTTGCAAACCTCACAATTTGGCTAAAAAAACATATTTTCCTTACATTTCGGTGACAGAAAGTTCTGGAATCTGAGAGGAGCCCCAAATTTCCTTCCACCCAGCGTTCCCCCAAGTCTCCCGATATAAATGGTACCTCACTTGTGTAGGTAGGCCTAGCGCCCGCGACAGGATATGCCCCAAAACACAACGTGGACACATCACAGAAAACATAGCTGTTTTTTGCAAAGTGCCTACCTGTAGATTTTGGCCTCTAGCTCAGCTGGCACCTAGGGAAACCTACCAAACCTGTGCATTTTTAAAAACTAGAGACCTAGGGGAATCTAAGAAGGGGTGACTTGTGGGGCTCTGACCAGGTTCTGTTACCCAGAATCCTTTGCAAACCTCAAAATTTGGCTAAAAAAACACATTTTCCTCACATTTCGGTGACAAAAAGTTCTGGAATCTGAGAGGAGCCACAAATTTCCTTCCACACAGTGTTCCCCCAAGTCTCCCGATAAAAATAATAACTCACTTGTGTAGGTAGGCCTAGCGCCCGCGACAGGAAACACCCGAAAACACAACGTGGACACATCCCATTTTTTGAAAGAAAACAGAGCTGTTTTTTGCAAAGTGCCTACCTGTAGATTTTGGCCTCTAGTTCAGCCGGCACCTAGGGAAACCTACCAAACCTGTGCATTTTTGAAAACTAGAGTCCTAGGGGAATCCAAGATGGGGTGACTTGTGGGGCTCTGACCAGGTTCTGTTACCCAGAATCCTTTGCAAACCTCAAATTTTGGCTAAGAAAAACGAATTTTCCTCCCATTTCAGTGACAGAAAGTTGTGGAATCTGAGAGGAGCCACAAATTTCCTTCCACCCAGCGTTCCTCCAAGTCTCCCGATAAAAATTATACCTTACTTGTGTGGGTAGGCCTAGCGCCCGCGACAGGAAATGCCCCAAAACGCAAAGTGGACACATCCCATTTTTTTAAAGAAAACAGAGGTGTTTTTTGCAAAGTACCTACCTGTAGATTTTGGCCTCTAGCTCAGCCGGCACCTAGGGAAACCTACCAAACCTGTGCATTTTTGAAAACTAGAGACCTAGGGTAATCCAAGATGGGGTAACTTATGGGTCTCTGACCAGGTTCTGTTACCCAGAATCCTTTGCAAACCTCAAATTATGGCTAAAAAAACATATTTTCCTAACATTTCGGTGACAGAAAGTTCTGGAATCTGAGAGGAGCCACAAATTTCCTTCCACTCAGCGTTTCCCCAAGTTTCCCGATATAAAATGATACCTCACTTGTGTGCATTGGCCTAGCAGCCGCGACAGGAAACACCCCAAAACACAACGTGGACACATCCCATTTTTTTAAAGAAAACAGAGCTGTTTTTTTCAAAGTGCCTACCTGTAGATTTTGGCCTCTAGCTCAGCCGGCACCTAGGGAAACCTACCAAACCTGTGCATTTTTGAAAACTAGAGACCTAGGGTAATCCAAGATGGGGTGACTTATGGGTCTCTGACCAGGTTCTGTTACCCAGAATCCTTTGCAAACCTCAAATTATGGCTAAAAAAACATATTTTCCTAACATTTCGGTGACAGAAAGTTCTGGAATCTGAGAGGAGCCACAAATTTCCTTCCACTCAGCGTTTCCCCAAGATTCCCGATATAAAATGATACCTCACTTGTGTGCATTGGCCTAGCAGCCGCGAAAGGAAACACCCCAAAACACAACGTGGACACATCCCATTTTTTTAAAGAAAACAGAGCTGTTTTTTTCAAAGTGCCTACCTGTAGATTTTGGCCTCTAGCTCAGCCGGCACCTAGGGAAACCTACCAAACCTGTGCATTTTTGAAAACTAGAGACCTAGGGAAATCCAAGATGGGGTGACTTGTGGGGCTCTGAACAGGTTCTGTTACCCAGAATCCTTTGCAAACCTCACAATTTGGCTAAAAAAACATATTTTCCTTACATTTCGGTGACAGAAAGTTCTGGAATCTGAGAGGAGCCACAAATTTCCTTCCACCCAGCGTTCCCCCAAGTCTCCCGATATAAATGGTACCTCACTTGTGTAGGTAGGCCTAGCGCCCGCGACAGGATATGCCCCAAAACACAACGTGGACACATCACAGAAAACAGAGCTGTTTTTTGCAAAGTGCCTACCTGTAGATTTTGGCCTCTAGCTCAGCTGGCACCTAGGGAAACCTACCAAACCTGTGCATTTTTGAAAACTAGAGACCTAGGGGAATCTAAGAAGGGGTGACTTGTGGGGCTCTGACCAGGTTCTGTTACCCAGAATCCCCTCACAATTTGGCTAAAAAAACATATTTTCCTTACATTTCGGTGACAGAAAGTTCTGGAATCTGAGAGGAGCCACAAATTTCCTACCACACAGCGTTCCCCCAAGTCTCCCGATAAAAATGATAACTCACTTGTGTAGGTAGGCCTAGCGCCCGCGACAGGAAACACCCGAAAACACAACGTGGACACATCCCATTTTTTGAAAGAAAACAGAGCTGTTTTTTGCAAAGTGGCTACCTGTAGATTTTGGCCTCTAGCTCAGCCGGCACCTAGGGAAACCTACCAAACCTGTGCATTTTTTAAAACTAGAGACCTAGGGGAATCCAAGATGGGGTGACTTGTGGGGCTCTGACCAGGTTCTGTTACCCAGAATCCTTTGCAAACCTCAAAATTTGGCTAAAAAAACACATTTTCCTCACATTTCGGTGACAAAAAGTTCTGGAATCTGAGAGGAGCCACAAATTTCCTTCCACACAGCGTTCCCCCAAGTCTCCCGATAAAAATGATAACTCACTTGTGTAGGTAGGCCTAGCGCCCGCGACAGGAAACACCCCAAAACACAACGTGGACACATCCCATTTTTTGAAAGAAAACAGAGCTGTTTTTTGCAAAGTGGCTACCTGTAGATTTTGGCCTCTAGCTCAGCCGGCACCTAAGGAAACCTACCAAACCTGTGCATTTTTGAAAACTAGAGACCTAGGGTAATCCAAGATGGGGTGACTTGTGGGGCTCTGACCAGGTTCTGTTACCCAGAATCCTTTGCAAACCTCAAAATTTGGCTACAAAAACACATTTTCCTCACATTTCGGTGACAGAAAGTTCTGGAATCTGAGAGGAGCCACAAATTTCCTTCCACCCAGCGTTCCTCCAAGTCTCCCGATAAAAATGACACCTCACTTGTGTGGGTAGGCCTAGCGCCCGCGACAGGAAACACCCCAAAACACAACGTGGACACATCCCATTTTTTGAAAGAAAACAGAGCTGTTTTTTGCAAAGTGCCTACCTGTAGATTTTGGCCTCTAGCTCAGCCGGCACCTAGGGAAACCTACCAAACCTGTGCATTTTTTAAAACAAGAGACCTAGGGGAATCCAAGATGGTGTGACTTGTGGGGCTCTGACCAGGTTCTGTTACCCAGAATCCTTTGCAAACCTCAAATTTTGGCTAAGAAAAACAAATTTTCCTCACATTTCAGTGACAGAAAGTTCTGGAATCTGAGAGGAGCCACAAATTTCCTTCCACCCAACATTCCCCCAAGTCTCCCGATAAAAATGATACCTCACTTGTGTGGGTAGGCATAGCGCCCGCGACAGGAAACAACCCAAAACACAACGTGGACACTTCCCATTTTTTGAAAGAAAACAGAGCTGTTTTTTGCAAAGTACCTACCTGTAGATTTTGGCCTCTAGCTCAGCCGGCACCTAGGGAAACCTACCAAACCTGTGCATTTTTTAAAACTAGAGACCTAGGGGAATCCAAGATGGGGTGACTTGTGGGGCTCTGACCAGGTTCTGTTACCCAGAATCCTTTGCAAACCTCACAATTTGGCTAAAAAAACATATTTTCCTTACATTTCGGTGACAGAAAGTTCTGGAATCTGAGAGGAGCCACAAATTTCCTTCCACCCAGTGTTCCTCAAGTCTCCCGATATAAGTGGTACCTCACTTGTGTAGGTAGGCCTAGCGCCCGCGACAGGAAACACCCCAAAACACAACGTGGACACATCCCATTTTTTGAAAGAAAACAGAGCTGTTTTTTGCAAAGTGCCTACCTGTAGATTTTGGCCTCTAGCTCAGCCGGCACCTAGGGAAACCTACCAAACCTGTGCATTTTTTAAAACTAGAGACCTAGGGGAATCCAAGATGGGGTGACTTGTGGTGCTCTGACCAGGTTCTGTTACCCAGAATCCTTTGCAAACCTCAAATTTTGGCTAAGAAAAAATAATTTTCCTCACATTTCAGTGAGAGAAAGTTCTGGAATCTGAGAGGAGCCACAAATTTCCTTTCACCCAGCGTTCCTCCAAGTCTCCCGATAAAAATGATACCTCACTTGTGTGGGTAGGCCTAGCGCCCGCGACAGGAAACACCCCAAAACACAACGTGGACACATCCCATTTTTTTAAAGAAAACAGAGCTGTTTTTTGCAAAGTGCCTACCTGTAGATTTTGGCCTCTAGCTCAGCCGGCACCTAGGGAAACCTACCAAACCTGTGCATTTTTGAAAACTAGAGTCCTAGGGTAATCCAAGATGGGGTGGCTTATGGGGCTCTGACCAGGTTCTGTTACCCAGAATCCTTTGCAAACCTCAAAATGTGGCTAAAAAAACACATTTTCCTCACATTTCGGTGACATAAAGTTCTGGAATCTGATGGGAGCCACAAATTTCCTTCCACCCAGCGTTCCCCCAAGTCTCCAGATAAAAATGGTACCTCACTTGTGTGGGTAGGCCTAGCGCCCGCGACAGAATATGCCCCAAAACACAACGTGGACACATCACAGACAACAGAGCTGTTTTTTGCAAAGTACCTACCTGTAGATTTTGGCCTCTAGCTCAGCCTGCACCGAGGGAAACCTACCAAACCTGTGCATTTTTGAAAACTAGAGACCTAGGGGAATCCAAGATCGGTGACTTGTGGGTCTCTGACCAGGTTCTGTTACCCAGAATCCTTTGCAAACCTCAAATTTTGGCTAAAAAAACATATTTTCCTAACATTTCGGTGACAGAAAGTTCTGGAATCTGAGAGGAGCCACAAATATCCTTAAACTCAGCGTTTCCCCAAGTCTCCCGATATAAAATGATACCTCACTTGTGTGCATAGGCCTAGCAGCCGCGACAGGAAACACCCCAAAACACAACGTGGACACATCCCATTTTTTTAAAGAAAACAGAGCTGTTTTTTTCAAAGTGCCTACCTGTAGATTTTGGCCTCTAGCTCAGCCGGCACCTAGTGAAACCTACCAAACCTGTGCATTTTTTAAAACTAGAGACCTAGGGGAATCCAAGATGGGGTGACTTGTGGGGGTCTGACCCGGTTCTGTTACCCAGAATCCTTTGCAAACCTCAAATATTGGCTAAAAAAACGCATTTTACTCACATTTCGGTGACATAAAGTTCTGGAATCTCAGAGGAGCCACAAATTTCCTTCCACCCAGCGTTCCCCCAAGTCTCCAGATAAAAATGGTACCTCACTTGTGTGGGTAGGCCTAGCGCCCGCGACAGAATATGCCCCAAAACACAACGTGGACACATCACAGACAACAGAGCTGTTTTTTGCAAAGTACCTACCTGTAGATTTTGGCCTCTAGCTCAGCCTGCACCGAGGGAAACCTACCAAACCTGTGCATTTTTGAAAACTAGAGACCTAGGGGAATCCAAGATCGGTGACTTGTGGGTCTCTGACCAGGTTCTGTTACCCAGAATCCTTTGCAAACCTCAAATTTTGGCTAAAAAAACATATTTTCCTAACATTTCGGTGACAGAAAGTTCTGGAATCTGAGAGGAGCCACAAATATCCTTAAACTCAGCGTTTCCCCAAGTCTCCCGATATAAAATGATACCTCACTTGTGTGCATAGGCCTAGCAGCCGCGACAGGAAACACCCCAAAACACAACGTGGACACATCCCATTTTTTTAAAGAAAACAGAGCTGTTTTTTTCAAAGTGCCTACCTGTAGATTTTGGCCTCTAGCTCAGCCGGCACCTAGTGAAACCTACCAAACCTGTGCATTTTTTAAAACTAGAGACCTAGGGGAATCCAAGATGGGGTGACTTGTGGGGGTCTGACCCGGTTCTGTTACCCAGAATCCTTTGCAAACCTCAAATATTGGCTAAAAAAACGCATTTTACTCACATTTCGGTGACAGAAAGTTCTGGAATCTCAGAGGAGCCACAAATTTCCTTCCACCCAGCGTTCCCCCAAGTCTCCCGATAAAAATGATACCTTACTTGTGTGGGTAGGCCTAGCGCCCGCGACAGGAAATGCCCCAAAACGCAAAGTGGACACATCCCATTTTTTAAAAGAAAACAGAGGTGTTTTTTGCAAAGTACCAACCTGTAGATTTTGGCCTCTAGCTCAGCCGGCACCTAGGGAAACCTACCAAACCTGTGCATTTTTGAAAACTAGAGACCTAGGGGAATCCAAGATGGGGTGACTTGTGGGGCTCTGACCAGGTTCTGTTACCCAGAATCCTTTGCAAACCTCACAATTTGGCTAAAAAAACATATTTTCCTTACATTTCGGTGACAGAAAGTTCTGGAATCTGAGGGGAGCCACAAATTTCCTTCCACCCAGCGTTCCCCCAAGTCTCCCGATATAAATGGTACCTCACTTGTGTAGGTAGGCCTAGGGCCCGCAACAGGAAACACCCCAAAACACAACGTGGACACATCCCATTTTTTGAAAGAAAACAGAGCTGGTTTTTGCAAAGTGCCTACCTGTAGATTTTGGCCTCTAGCTCAGCTAGCACTTAGGGAAACCTACCAAACCTGTGCATTTTTGAAAACTAGAGACCTAGGGGAATCCAAGAAGGGGTGACTTGTGGGGCTCTGACCAGGTTCTGTTACCCAGAATCCTTTGCAAACCTCACAATTTGGCTAAAAAAAACATATTTTCCTTACATTTCAGTGACAGAAAGTTCTGGAATCTGAGAGGAGCCACAAATTTCCTTCCACCCAGCGTTCCCCCAAGTCTCCCGATATAAATGGTACCTCACTTGTGTAGGTAGGCCTAGCGCCCGCGACAGGATATGCCCCAAAACACAACGTGGACACATCACAGAAAACAGAGCTGTTTTTTGCAAAGTGCCTACCTGTAGATTTTGGCCTCTAGCTCAGCTGGCACCTAGGGTAACCTACCAAACCTGTGCATTTTTGAAAACTAGAGACCTAGGGGAATCTAAGAAGGGGTGACTTGTGGGGCTCTGACCAGGTTCTGTTACCCAGAATCCTTTGCAAACCTCACAATTTGGCTAAAAAAACATATTTTCCTTACATTTCGGTGACAGAAAGTTCTGGAATCTGAGAGGAGCCACAAATTTCCTACCACACAGCGTTCCCCCAAGTCTCCCGATAAAAATGATAACTCACTTGTGTAGGTAGGCCTAGCGCCCGCGACAGGAAACACCCGAAAACACAACGTGGACACATCCCATTTTTTGAAAGAAAACAGAGCTGTTTTTTGCAAAGTGGCTATCTGTAGATTTTGGCCTCTAGCTCAGCCGGCACCTAGGGAAACCTACCAAACCTGTGCATTTTTTAAAACTAGAGACCTAGGGGAATCCAAGATGGGGTGACTTGTGGGGCTCTGACCAGGTTCTGTTACCCAGAATCCTTTGCAAACCTCACAATTTGGCTAAAAAAACATATTTTCCTTACATTTCGGTGACAGAAAGTTTTGGAATCTGAGAGGAGCCACAAATTTCCTTCCACCCAGCGTTCCCCCAAGTCTCCCGATATAAATGGTACCTCACTTGTGTAGGTAGGCCTAGCGCCCGCGACAGGAAACACCCCAAAACACAACGTGGACACATCCCATTTTTTGAAAGAAAACAGAGCTGTTTTTTGCAAAGTGCCTTCCTGTAGATTTTGGCCTCTAGCTCAGCTGGCACCTAGTGAAACCTACCAAACCTGTGCATTTTTTAAAACTAGAGACCTAGGGGAATCCAAGAAGGGGTGGCTTATGGGGCTCTGACCAGGTTCTGTTACCCAGAATCCTTTGCAAACCTCACAATTTGGCTAAAAAAACATATTTTCCTTACATTTCGGTGACAGAAAATTCTGGAATCTGAGAGGAGCCACAAATTTCCTTCCACCCAGCGTTCCCCCAAGTCTCCCGATATAAATGGTACCTCACTTGTGTAGGTAGGCCTAGCGCCCGCTACAGGATATGCCCCAAAACACAACGTGGACACATCACAGAAAACAGAGCTGTTTTTTGCAAAGTGCCTACCTGTAGATTTTGGCCTCTAGCTCAGCCGGCACCTAGGGAAACCTACCAAACCTGTGCATTTTTTAAAACTAGAGACCTAGGGGAATCCAAGATGGAGTGACTTGTGGGGCTCTGACCAGGTTCTGTTACCCAGAATCCTTTGCAAACCTCAAATTTTGGCTAAGAAAAAATAATTTTCCTCACATTTCAGTGAGAGAAAGTTCTGGAATCTGAGAGGAGCCACAAATTTCCTTTCACCCAGCGTTCCTCCAAGTCTCCCGATAAAAATGATACCTCACTTGTGTGGGTAGGCCTAGCGCCCGCGACAGGAAACACCCCAAAACACAACGTGGACACATCCCATTTTTTAAAAGAAAACAGAGCTGTTTTTTGCAAAGTGCCTACCTGTAGATTTTGGCCTCTAGCTCAGCCGGCACCTAGGGAAACCTACCAAACCTGTGCATTTTTGAAAACTAGAGACCTAGGGTAATCCAAGATGGGGTGACTTATGGGGCTCTGACCAGGTTCTGTTACCCAGAATCCTTTGCAAACCTCAAAATGTGGCTAAAAAAACACATTTTCCTCACATTTCGGTGACATAAAGTTCTGGAATCTGATGGGAACCACAAATTTCCTTCCACCCAGCGTTCCCCCAAGTCTCCAGATAAAAATGGTACCTCAATTGTGTGGGTAGGCCTAGCGCCCGCGACAGAATATGCCCCAAAACACAACGTGGACACATCACAGACAACAGAGCTGTTTTTTGCAAAGTACCTACCTGTAGATTTTGGCCTCTAGCTCAGCCTGCACCGAGGGAAACCTACCAAACCTGTGCATTTTTGAAAACTAGAGATCTAGGGGAATCCAAGATCGGTGACTTGTGGGTCTCTGACCAGGTTCTGTTACCCAGAATCCTTTGCAAACCTCAAATTTTGGCTAAAAAAACATATTTTCCTAACATTTCGGTGACAGAAAGTTCTGGAATCTGAGAGGAGCCACAAATTTCCTTCCACTCAGCGTTTCCCCAAGTCTCCCGATATAAAATGATACCTCACTTGTGTGCATAGGCCTAGCAGCCGCGACAGGAAACACCCCAAAACACAACGTGGACACATCCCATTTTTTTAAAGAAAACAGAGCTGTTTTTTTCAAAGTGCCTACCTGTAGATTTTGGCCTCTAGCTCAGCCACCACCTAGGGAAACCTACCAAACCTGTGCATTTTTTAAAACTAGAGACCTAGGGGAATCCAAGATGGGGTGACTTGTGGGGGTCTTACCCGGTTCTGTTACCCAGAATCCTTTGCAAACCTCAAATATTGGCTAAAAAAACACATTTTACTCACATTTCGGTGACAGAAAGTTCTGGAATCTCAGAGGAGCCACAAATTTCCTTCCACCCAGCGTTCCCCCAAGTCTCCCGATAAAAATGATACCTTACTTGTGTGGGTAGGCCTAGCGCCCGCGACAGGAAATGCCCCAAAACGCAAAGTGGACACATCCCATTTTTTTAAAGAAAACAGAGGTGTTTTTTGAAAAGTACCTACCTGTAGATTTTGGCCTCTAGCTCAGCCGGCACCTAGGGAAACCTACCAAACCTGTGCATTTTTGAAAACTAGAGACCTAGGGGAATCCAAGATGGGGTGACTTGTGGGGCTCTGACCAGGTTCTGTTACCCAGAATCCTTTGCAAACCTCACAATTTGGCTAAAAAAACATATTTTCCTTACATTTCGGTGACAGAAAGTTCTGGAATCTGAGGGGAGCCACAAATTTCCTTCCACCCAGCGTTCCCCCAAGTCTCCCGATATAAATGGTACCTCACTTGGGTAGGTAGGCCTAGCGCCCGCGACAGGAAAAACCCCAAAACACAACGTGGACACATCCCATTTTTTGAAAGAAAACAGAGCTGTTTTTTGCAAAGTGCCTACCTGTAGATTTTGGCCTCTAGCTCAGCCGGCACCTAGGGAAACCTACCAAACCTGTGCATTTTTGAAAACTAGAGACCTAGGGGAATCCAAGAAGGGGTGACTTGTGAGGCTCTGACCAGGTTCTGTTACCCAGAATCCTTTGCAAACCTCACAATTTGGCTAAAAAAACATATTTTCCTTACATTTCGGTGACAGAAAGTTCTGGAATCTGAGAGGAGCCACAAATTTCCTTCCACCCAGCGTTCCCCCAAGTCTCCCGATATAAATGGTACCTCACTTGTGTAGGTAGGCCTAGCGCCCGCGACAGGATATGCCCCAAAACACAACGTGGACACATCACAGAAAACAGAGCTGTTTTTTGCAAAGTGCCTACCTGTAGATTTTGGCCTCTAGCTCAGCTGGCACCTAGGGTAACCTACCAAACCTGTGCATTTTTTAAAACTAGAGACCTAGGGGAATCTAAGAAGGGGTGACTTGTGGGGCTCTGACCAGGTTCTGTTACCCAGAATCCTTTGCAAACCTCACAATTTGGCTAAAAAAACATATTTTCCTTACATTTCGGTGACAGAAAGTTCTGGAATCTGAGAGGAGCCACAAATTTCCTACCACACAGCGTTCCCCCAAGTCTCCCGATAAAAATGATAACTCACTTGTGTAGGTAGGCCTAGCGCCCGCGACAGGAAACACCCGAAAACACAACGTGGACACATCCCATTTTTTGAAAGAAAACAGAGCTGTTTTTTGCAAAGTGGCTATCTGTAGATTTTGGCCTCTAGCTCAGCCGGCACCTAGGGAAACCTACCAAACCTGTGCATTTTTTAAAACTAGAGACCTAGGGGAATCCAAGATGGGGTGACTTGTGGGGCACTGACCAGGTTCTGTTACCCAGAATCCTTTGCAAACCTCACAATTTGGCTAAAAAAACATATTTTCCTTACATTTTGGTGAAAGAAAGTTCTGGAATCTGAGAGGAGCCACAAATTTCCTTCCACCCAGCGTTCCCCCAAGTCTCCCGATATAAATGGTACCTCACTTGTGTAGGTAGGCCTAGCGCCCGCGACAGGAAACACCCCAAAACACAACGTGGACACATCCCATTTTTTTAAAGAAAATAGAGCTGGTTTTTGCAAAGTGCCTACCTGTAGATTTTGGCCTCTAGCTCAGCTGGCACCTAGTGAAACCTACCAAACCTGTGCATTTTTTAAAACTAGAGACCTAGGGGAATCCAAGAAGGGGTGGCTTATGGGGCTCTGACCAGGTTCTGTTACCCAGAATCCTTTGCAAACCTCACAATTTGGCTAAAAAAACATATTTTCCTTACATTTCGGTGACAGAAAGTTCTGGAATCTGAGAGGAGCCACAAATTTCCTTCCACCCAGCGTTCCCCCAAGTCTCCCGATATAAATGGTACCTCACTTGTGTAGGTAGGCCTAGCGCCCGCTACAGGATATGCCCCAAAACACAACGTGGACACATCACAGAAAACAGAGCTGTTTTTTGCAAAGTGCCTACCTGTAGATTTTGGCCTCTAGCTCAGCCGGCACCTAGGGAAACCTACCAAACCTGTGCATTTTTGAAAACTAGAGACCTAGGGTAATCCAAGATGGGGTGACTTATGGGGCTCTGACCAGGTTCTGTTACCCAGAATCCTTTGCAAACCTCAAAATGTGGCTAAAAAAACACATTTTCCTCACATTTCGGTGACATAAAGTTCTGGAATCTGATGGGAACCACAAATTTCCTTCCACCCAGCGTTCCCCCAAGTCTCCAGATAAAAATGGTACCTCAATTGTGTGGGTAGGCCTAGCGCCCGCGACAGAATATGCCCCAAAACACAACGTGGACACATCACAGACAACAGAGCTGTTTTTTGCAAAGTACCTACCTGTAGATTTTGGCCTCTAGCTCAGCCTGCACTGAGGGAAACCTACCAAACCTGTGCATTTTTTAAAACTAGAGACCTAGGGGAATCCAAGATCGGTGACTTGTGGGTCTCTGACCAGGTTCTGTTACCCAGAATCCTTTGCAAACCTCAAATTTTGGCTAAAAAAACATATTTTCCTAACATTTCGGTGACAGAAAGTTCTGGAATCTGAGAGGAGCCACAAATTTCCTTCCACTCAGCGTTTCCCCAAGTCTCCCGATATAAAATGATACCTCACTTGTGTGCATAGGCCTAGCAGCCGCGACAGGAAACACCCCAAAACACAACGTGGACACATCCCATTTTTTTAAAGAAAACAGAGCTGTTTTTTTCAAAGTGCCTACCTGTAGATTTTGGCCTCTAGCTCAGCCACCACCTAGGGAAACCTACCAAACCTGTGCATTTTTTAAAACTAGAAACCTAGGGGAATCCAAGATGGGGTGACTTGTGGGGGTCTTACCCGGTTCTGTTACCCAGAATCCTTTGCAAACCTCAAATATTGGCTAAAAAAACACATTTTACTCACATTTCGGTGACAGAAAGTTCTGGAATCTCAGAGGAGCCACAAATTTCCTTCCACCCAGCGTTCCCCCAAGTCTCCCGATAAAAATGATACCTTACTTGTGTGGGTAGGCCTAGCGCCCGCGACAGGAAATGCCCCAAAACGCAAAGTGGACACATCCCATTTTTTTAAAGAAAACAGAGGTGTTTTTTGCAAAGTACCTACCTGTAGATTTTGGCCTCTAGCTCAGCCGGCACCTAGGGAAACCTACCAAACCTGTGCATTTTTGAAAACTAGAGACCTAGGGGAATCCAAGATGGGGTGACTTGTGGGGCTCTGACCAGGTTCTGTTACCCAGAATCCTTTGCAAACCTCACAATTTGGCTAAAAAAACATATTTTCCTTACATTTCGGTGACAGAAAGTTCTGGAATCTGAGGGGAGCCACAAATTTCCTTCCACCCAGCGTTCCCCCAAGTCTCCCGATATAAATGGTACCTCACTTGGGTAGGTAGGCCTAGCGCCCGCGACAGGAAAAACCCCAAAACACAACGTGGACACATCCCATTTTTTGAAAGAAAACAGAGCTGTTTTTTGCAAAGTGCCTACCTGTAGATTTTGGCCTCTAGCTCAGCCGGCACCTAGGGAAACCTACCAAACCTGTGCATTTTTGAAAACTAGAGACCTAGGGGAATCCAAGAAGGGGTGACTTGTGAGGCTCTGACCAGGTTCTGTTACCCAGAATCCTTTGCAAACCTCACAATTTGGCTAAAAAAACATATTTTCCTTACATTTCGGTGACAGAAAGTTCTGGAATCTGAGAGGAGCCACAAATTTCCTACCACACAGCGTTCCCCCAAGTCTCCCGATAAAAATGATAACTCACTTGTGTAGGTAGGCCTAGCGCCCGCGACAGGAAACACCCGAAAACACAACGTGGACACATCCCATTTTTTGAAAGAAAACAGAGCTGTTTTTTGCAAAGTGGCTACCTGTAGATTTTGGCCTCTAGCTCAGCCGGCACCTAGGGAAACCTACCAAACCTGTGCATTTTTTAAAACTAGAGACCTAGGGGAATCCAAGATGGGGTGACTTGTGGGGCTCTGACCAGGTTCTGTTACCCAGAATCCTTTGCAAACCTCACAATTTGGCTAAAAAAACATATTTTCCTTACATTTCGGTGACAGAAAGTTCTGGAATCTGAGAGGAGCCACAAATTTCCTTCCACCCAGCGTTCCCCCAAGTCTCCCGATATAAATGGTACCTCACTTGTGTAGGTAGGCCTAGCGCCCGCGACAGGAAACACCCCAAAACACAAAGTGGACACATCCCATTTTTTTAAAGAAAATAGAGCTGGTTTTTGCAAAGTGCCTACCTGTAGATTTTGGCCTCTAGCTCAGCTGGCACCTAGTGAAACCTACCAAACCTGTGCATTTTTTAAAACTAGAGACCTAGGGGAATCCAAGAAGGGGTGACTTGTGGGGCTCTGACCAGGTTCTGTTACCCAGAATCCTTTGCAAACCTCACAATTTGGCTAAAAAAACATATTTTCCTTACATTTCGGTGACAGAAAGTTCTGGAATCTGAGAGGAGCCACAAATTTCCTTCCACCCAGCGTTCCCCCAAGTCTCCCGATATAAATGGTACCTCACTTGTGTAGGTAGGCCTAGCGCCCACTACAGGATATGCCCCAAAACACAACGTGGACACATCACAGAAAACAGAGCTGTTTTTTGCAAAGTGCCTACCTGTAGATTTTGGCCTCTATCTCAGCTGGCACCTAGGGAAACCTACCAAACCTGTGCATTTTTGAAAACTAGAGACCTAGGGGAATCTAAGAAGGGGTGACTTGTGGGGCTCTGACCAGGTTCTGTTACCCAGAATCCTTTGCAAACCTCAAAATTTGGCTAAAAAAACATATTTTCCTTACATTTCGGTGACAGAAAGTTCTGGAATCTGAGAGGAGCCACAAATTTCCTTCCACACAGCGTTCCCCCAAGTCTCCCGATAAAAATGATAACTCACTTGTGTAGGTAGGCCTAGCGCCCGCGACAGGAAACACCCGAAAACACAACGTGGACACATCCCATTTTTTGAAAGAAAACAGAGCTGTTTTTTGCAAAGTACCAACCTGTAGATTTTGGCCTCTAGCTCAGCCTGCACCGAGGGAAACCTACCAAACCTGTGCATTTTTTAAAACTAGAGACCTAGGGGAATCCAAGATCGGTGACTTGTGGGTCTCTGACCAGGTTCTGTTACCCAGAATCCTTTGCAAACCTCAAATTTTGGCTAAAAAAACATATTTTCCTAACATTTCGGTGACAGAAAGTTCTGGAATCTGAGAGGAGCCACAAATTTCCTTCCACTCAGCGTTTCCCCAAGTCTCCCGATAAAAATGATACCTCACTTGTGTGGGTAGGCCTCGCGCCCGCGACAGGAAACGCCCCAAAATGCAACGTGGACACATACCATTTTTTTAAAGAAAACAGAGGTGTTTTTTGCAAAGTACCTACCTGTAGATTTTGACCTCTAGCTCAGCCGGCACCTAGGGAAACCTACCAAACCTGTGCATTTTTTAAAACTAGAGACCTAGGGGAATCCAAGATGGGGTGACTTGTGGGGCTCTGACCAGGTTCTGTTACCCAGAATCCTTTGCAAACCTCAAATTTTGGCTAAAAAAACGCATTTTCCTCACATTTCAGTGACAGAAAGTTCTGGAATTTGAGAGGAGCCACAAATTTCCTTCCACCCAGCGTTCCTCCAAGTCTCCCGATAAAAATGATACCTCACTTGTGTGGGTAGGCCTAGCGCCTGCGACAGGAAACACCCCAAAACACAACATGGACACATCCCATTTTTTTAAAGAAAACAGCTGTTTTTTGCAAAGTGCCTACCTGTATAATTTGGCCTCTAGCTCAGCCGGCACCTAGGGAAACCTTCCAAACCTGTGCATTTTTGAAAACTAGAGACCTAGGGGAATCCAAGATGGGGTGACTTGTGGGGCTCTGACCAGGTTCTGTTACCCAGAATCCTTTGCAAACCTCAATATTTGTCTAAAAAAACATATTTTCCTTAGATTTCGGTTACAGAAAGTTCTGGAATCTGAGAGGAGCCACAAATTTCCTTCCACCCAGCATTCCCCCAAGTCTCCCGATAAAAATGATACCTCACTTCTGTGGGTAGGCCTAGCGCCCGCGACAGGAAACACCCCAAAACACAACGTGGACACATCCCATTTTTTGAAAGAAAACAGAGCTGTTTTTTGCAAAGTGCCTACCCGTAGATTTTGGCCTCTAGCTCAGCCGGCACCTAGGGAAACCTACCAAACCTGTGCATTTTTGAAAACTAGAGACCTAGGGGAATCCAAGATGGGGTGACTTTTGGGGCTCTGACCACGTTCTGTTACCCAGAATCCTTTGCAAACCTCAAAATGTGGCTAATAAAACAAATTTTCCTCAAATTTCGGTGACAGAAAGTTCTGGAATCTGATGGGAGCCACACATTTCCTTCCACCCAGCGTTCCCCCAAGTCTCCAGATAACAATGGTACCTCACTTGTGTGGGAAGGCCTAGCGCCCGCGACAGGTTATGCCCCAAAACACAACGTGGACACATCACCGAAAACAGAGCTGTTTTTTGCAAAGTGCCTACCTGTAGATTTTGGCCTCTAGCTCAGCTGGCACCTAGGGAAACCTACCAAACCTGTGCATTTTTGAAAACTAGAGACCTAGGGGAATCTAAGAAGGGGTGACTTGTGGGGCTCTGACCAGGTTCTGTTACCCAGAATCCTTTGCAAACCTTAAAATTTGGCTAAAAAAACACATTTCCCTCACATTTCGGTGACAAAAAGTTCTGGAATCTGAGAGGAGCCACAAATTTCCTTCCACACAGCGTTCCCCCAAGTCTCCCGATAAAAATGATAACTCACTTGTGTAGGTAGGCCTAGCGCCCGCGACAGGAAACACCCAAAAACACAACGTGGACACATCCCATTTTTTTAAAGAAAACAGAGCTGTTTTTTGCAAAGTGGCTACTTGTAGATTTTGGCCTCTAGCTCAGCCGGCACCTAGGGAAACCTACCAAACCTGTGCATTTTTGAAAACTAGAGACCTAGGGAAATCCAAGATGGGGTGACTTGTGGGGCTCTGACCAGGTTCTGTTACCCAGAATCCTATGCAAACCTCAAAATTTGGCTAAAAAAACACATTTTCCTCACATTTCGGTGACAGAAAGTTCTGGAATCTGAGAGGAGCCACAAATTTCCTTCCACCCAGCGTTCCCCCAAGTCTCCCGATAAAAATGATACCTCACTTGTGTGGGTAGGCCTAGCGCCCGCGACAGGAAACACCCCAAAACACAACGTGGACACATCCCATTTTTTTAAAGAAAACAGAGCTGTTTTTTTCAAAGTGCCTACCTGTAGATTTTGGCCTCTAGCTCAGCCGGCACCTAGGGAAACCTACCAAACCTGTGCATTTTTTAAAACTAGAGACCTAGGGGAATCCAAGATGGGGAGACTTGTGGGGGTCTGACCAGGTTCTGTTACCCAGAATCCTTTGCAAACCTCAAATATTGGCTAAAAAAACGCATTTTACTCACATTTCGGTGACAGAAAGTTCTGGAATCTCAGAGGAGCCACAAATTTCCTTCCACCCAGCGTTCCCCCAAGTCTCCCGATAAAAATGATACCTTACTTGTGTGGGTAGGCCTAGCGCCCGCGACAGGAAATGCCCCAAAACGCAAAGTGGACACATCCCATTTTTTTAAAGAAAACAGAGGTGTTTTTTGCAAAGTACCTACCTGTAGATTTTGGCCTCTAGCTCAGCCGGCACCTAGGGAAACCTACCAAACCTGTACATTTTTGAAAACTAGAGACCTAGGGGAATCCAAGATGGGGTGGATTGTGGGGCTCTGACCAGGTTCTGTTACCCAGAATCCTTTGCAAACCTCACAATTTGGCAAAAAAAAAACATATTTTCCTTACATTTCGGTGACAGAAAGTTCTGGAATCTGAGAGGAGCCACAAATTTCCTTCCACCCAGCGTTCCCCCAAGTCTCCCGATATAAATGGTACCTCACTTGTGTGGGTAGGCCTAGCGCCCGCGACAGGAAACACCCCAAAACACAATGTGGACACATCCCATTTTTTTAAAGAAAACAGAGCTGTTTTTTGCAAAGTGCCTACCTGTAGATTTTGGCCTCTAGCTCAGCTGGCACCTAGGGAAACCTACCAAACCTGTGCATTTTTGAAAACTAGAGACCTAGGGGAATCTAAGAAGGGGTGACTTGTGGGGCTCTGACCAGGTTCTGTTACCCAGAATCCTTTGCAAACCTTAAAATTTGGCTAAAAAAACACATTTTCCTCACATTTCGGTGACAAAAAGTTCTGGAATCTGAGAGGAGCCACAAATTTCCTACCACACAGCGTTCCCCCAAGTCTCCCGATAAAAATGATAACTCACTTGTGTAGGTAGGCCTAGCGCCCGCGACAGGAAACACCTAAAAACACAACGTGGACACATCCCATTTTTTGAAAGAAAACAGAGCTGTTTTTTGCAAAGTGGCTACCTGTAGATTTTGGCCTCTAGCTCAGCCGGCACCTAGGGAAACCTACCAAACCTGTGCATTTTTGAAAACTAGAGACCTAGGGAAATCCAAGATGGGGTGACTTGTGGGGCTCTGACCAGGTTCTGTTACCCAGAATCCTTTGCAAATCTCAAAATTTGGCTAAAAAAACACATTTTCCTCACATTTCGGTGACAGAAAGTTCTGCAATCTGAGAGGAGCCACAAATTTCCTTCCACCCAGCGTTCCCCCAAGTCTCCCGATAAACATGATACCTCACTTGTGTGGGTAGGCCTAGCGCCCGCGACAGGAAACACCCCAAAACACAACGTGGACACATCCCATTTTTTTAAAGTAAACAGAGCTGTTTTTTTCAAAGTGCCTACCTGTAGATTTTGGCCTCTAGCTCAGCCGGCACCTAGGGAAACCTACCAAACCTGTGCATTTTTTAAAACTAGAGACCTAGGGGAATCCAAGATGGGGTGACTTGTGGGGGTCTGACCCGGTTCTGTTACCCAGAATCCTTTGCAAACCTCAAATATTGGCTAAAAAAACACATTTTACTCACATTTCGGTGACAGAAAGTTCTGGAATCTCAGAGGAGCCACAAATTTCCTTCCACCCAGCGTTCCCCCAAGTCTCCCGATAAAAATGATACCTTAATTGTGTGGGTAGGCCTAGCGCCCGCGACAGGAAATGCCCCAAAACGCAAAGTGGACACATCCCATTTTTTTAAAGAAAACAGAGGTATTTTTTGCAAAGTACCTACCTGTAGATTTTGGCCTCTAGCTCAGCCGGCACCTAGGGAAATCTACCAAACCTGTGCATTTTTGAAAACTAGAGACCTAGGGGAATCCAAGATGGGGTGACTTGTGGGGCTCTGACCAGGTTCTGTTACCCAGAATCCTTTGCAAACCTCAGGATTTGGCTAAAAAAACACATTTTCCTCACATTTTGGTGACAGAAAGTTCTGGAATCTGAGAGGAGCCACAAATTTCCTTCCACCCAGCGCTCCCCCAAGTCTCACGATAAACATTATACCTCACTTGTGTGGGTAGGCCTAGCGCCCGCGACAGGAAACACCCCAAAACACAACGTGGACACATCCCATTTATTGAAAGAAAACAGAGCTGGTTTTTGCAAAGTGCCTACCTGTAGATTTTGGCCTCTAGCTCAGCTGGCACCTAGGGAAACCTACTAAACCTGTGCATTTCTGAAAACTAGAGACCTAGGGGAATCTAAGAAGGGGTGACTTGTGGGGCTCTGACCAGGTTCTGTTACCCAGAATCCTTTGCAAACCTCACAATTTGGCTAAAAAAACATATTTTCCTTACATTTCGGTGACAGAAAGTTCTGGAATCTGAGAGGAGCCCCAAATTTCCTTCCACCCAGCGTTCCCCCAAGTCTCCCGATATAAATGGTACCTCACTTGTGTAGGTAGGCCTAGCGCCCGCGACAGGATATGCCCCAAAACACAACGTGGACACATCACAGAAAACATAGCTGTTTTTTGCAAAGTGCCTACCTGTAGATTTTGGCCTCTAGCTCAGCTGGCACCTAGGGAAACCTACCAAACCTGTGCATTTTTAAAAACTAGAGACCTAGGGGAATCTAAGAAGGGGTGACTTGTGGGGCTCTGACCAGGTTCTGTTACCCAGAATCCTTTGCAAACCTCAAAATTTGGCTAAAAAAACACATTTTCCTCACATTTCGGTGACAAAAAGTTCTGGAATCTGAGAGGAGCCACAAATTTCCTTCCACACAGTGTTCCCCCAAGTCTCCCGATAAAAATAATAACTCACTTGTGTAGGTAGGCCTAGCGCCCGCGACAGGAAACACCCGAAAACACAACGTGGACACATCCCATTTTTTGAAAGAAAACAGAGCTGTTTTTTGCAAAGTGCCTACCTGTAGATTTTGGCCTCTAGTTCAGCCGGCACCTAGGGAAACCTACCAAACCTGTGCATTTTTGAAAACTAGAGACCTAGGGAAATCCAAGATGGGGTGACTTGTGGGGCTCTGACCAGGTTCTGTTACCCAGAATCCTTTGCAAATCTCAAAATTTGGCTAAAAAAACACATTTTCCTCACATTTCGGTGACAGAAAGTTCTGCAATCTGAGAGGAGCCACAAATTTCCTTCCACCCAGCGTTCCCCCAAGTCTCCCGATAAACATGATACCTCACTTGTGTGGGTAGGCCTAGCGCCCGCGACAGGAAACACCCCAAAACACAACGTGGACACATCCCATTTTTTTAAAGTAAACAGAGCTGTTTTTTTCAAAGTGCCTACCTGTAGATTTTGGCCTCTAGCTCAGCCGGCACCTAGGGAAACCTACCAAACCTGTGCATTTTTTAAAACTAGAGACCTAGGGGAATCCAAGATGGGGTGACTTGTGGGGGTCTGACCCGGTTCTGTTACCCAGAATCCTTTGCAAACCTCAAATATTGGCTAAAAAAACACATTTTACTCACATTTCGGTGACAGAAAGTTCTGGAATCTCAGAGGAGCCACAAATTTCCTTCCACCCAGCGTTCCCCCAAGTCTCCCGATAAAAATGATACCTTAATTGTGTGGGTAGGCCTAGCGCCCGCGACAGGAAATGCCCCAAAACGCAAAGTGGACACATCCCATTTTTTTAAAGAAAACAGAGGTATTTTTTGCAAAGTACCTACCTGTAGATTTTGGCCTCTAGCTCAGCCGGCACCTAGGGAAATCTACCAAACCTGTGCATTTTTGAAAACTAGAGACCTAGGGGAATCCAAGATGGGGTGACTTGTGGGGCTCTGACCAGGTTCTGTTACCCAGAATCCTTTGCAAACCTCAGGATTTGGCTAAAAAAACACATTTTCCTCACATTTTGGTGACAGAAAGTTCTGGAATCTGAGAGGAGCCACAAATTTCCTTCCACCCAGCGCTCCCCCAAGTCTCACGATAAACATTATACCTCACTTGTGTGGGTAGGCCTAGCGCCCGCGACAGGAAACACCCCAAAACACAACGTGGACACATCCCATTTATTGAAAGAAAACAGAGCTGGTTTTTGCAAAGTGCCTACCTGTAGATTTTGGCCTCTAGCTCAGCTGGCACCTAGGGAAACCTACTAAACCTGTGCATTTCTGAAAACTAGAGACCTAGGGGAATCTAAGAAGGGGTGACTTGTGGGGCTCTGACCAGGTTCTGTTACCCAGAATCCTTTGCAAACCTCACAATTTGGCTAAAAAAACATATTTTCCTTACATTTCGGTGACAGAAAGTTCTGGAATCTGAGAGGAGCCCCAAATTTCCTTCCACCCAGCGTTCCCCCAAGTCTCCCGATATAAATGGTACCTCACTTGTGTAGGTAGGCCTAGCGCCCGCGACAGGATATGCCCCAAAACACAACGTGGACACATCACAGAAAACATAGCTGTTTTTTGCAAAGTGCCTACCTGTAGATTTTGGCCTCTAGCTCAGCTGGCACCTAGGGAAACCTACCAAACCTGTGCATTTTTAAAAACTAGAGACCTAGGGGAATCTAAGAAGGGGTGACTTGTGGGGCTCTGACCAGGTTCTGTTACCCAGAATCCTTTGCAAACCTCAAAATTTGGCTAAAAAAACACATTTTCCTCACATTTCGGTGACAAAAAGTTCTGGAATCTGAGAGGAGCCACAAATTTCCTTCCACACAGTGTTCCCCCAAGTCTCCCGATAAAAATAATAACTCACTTGTGTAGGTAGGCCTAGCGCCCGCGACAGGAAACACCCGAAAACACAACGTGGACACATCCCATTTTTTGAAAGAAAACAGAGCTGTTTTTTGCAAAGTGCCTACCTGTAGATTTTGGCCTCTAGTTCAGCCGGCACCTAGGGAAACCTACCAAACCTGTGCATTTTTGAAAACTAGAGTCCTAGGGGAATCCAAGATGGGGTGACTTGTGGGGCTCTGACCAGGTTCTGTTACCCAGAATCCTTTGCAAACCTCAAATTTTGGCTAAGAAAAACAAATTTTCCTCCCATTTCAGTGACAGAAAGTTGTGGAATCTGAGAGGAGCCACAAATTTCCTTCCACCCAGCGTTCCTCCAAGTCTCCCGATAAAAATTATACCTTACTTGTGTGGGTAGGCCTAGCGCCCGCGACAGGAAATGCCCCAAAACGCAAAGTGGACACATCCCATTTTTTTAAAGAAAACAGAGGTGTTTTTTGCAAAGTACCTACCTGTAGATTTTGGCCTCTAGCTCAGCCGGCACCTAGGGAAACCTACCAAACCTGTGCATTTTTGAAAACTAGAGACCTAGGGTAATCCAAGATGGGGTGACTTATGGGTCTCTGACCAGGTTCTGTTACCCAGAATCCTTTGCAAACCTCAAATTATGGCTAAAAAAACATATTTTCCTAACATTTCGGTGACAGAAAGTTCTGGAATCTGAGAGGAGCCACAAATTTCCTTCCACTCAGCGTTTCCCCAAGTTTCCCGATATAAAATGATACCTCACTTGTGTGCATTGGCCTAGCAGCCGCGACAGGAAACACCCCAAAACACAACGTGGACACATCCCATTTTTTTAAAGAAAACAGAGCTGTTTTTTTCAAAGTGCCTACCTGTAGATTTTGGCCTCTAGCTCAGCCGGCACCTAGGGAAACCTACCAAACCTGTGCATTTTTGAAAACTAGAGACCTAGGGTAATCCAAGATGGGGTGACTTATGGGTCTCTGACCAGGTTCTGTTACCCAGAATCCTTTGCAAACCTCAAATTATGGCTAAAAAAACATATTTTCCTAACATTTCGGTGACAGAAAGTTCTGGAATCTGAGAGGAGCCACAAATTTCCTTCCACTCAGCGTTTCCCCAAGTTTCCCGATATAAAATGATACCTCACTTGTGTGCATTGGCCTAGCAGCCGCGAAAGGAAACACCCCAAAACACAACGTGGACACATCCCATTTTTTTAAAGAAAACAGAGCTGTTTTTTTCAAAGTGCCTACCTGTAGATTTTGGCCTCTAGCTCAGCCGGCACCTAGGGAAACCTACCAAACCTGTGCATTTTTGAAAACTAGAGACCTAGGGAAATCCAAGATGGGGTGACTTGTGGGGCTCTGACCAGGTTCTGTTACCCAGAATCCTTTGCAAACCTCACAATTTGGCTAAAAAAACATATTTTCCTTACATTTCGGTGACAGAAAGTTCTGGAATCTGAGAGGAGCCACAAATTTCCTTCCACCCAGCGTTCCCCCAAGTCTCCCGATATAAATGGTACCTCACTTGTGTAGGTAGGCCTAGCGCCCGCGACAGGATATGCCCCAAAACACAACGTGGACACATCACAGAAAACAGAGCTGTTTTTTGCAAAGTGCCTACCTGTAGATTTTGGCCTCTAGCTCAGCTGGCACCTAGGGAAACCTACCAAACCTGTGCATTTTTGAAAACTAGAGACCTAGGGGAATCTAAGAAGGGGTGACTTGTGGGGCTCTGACCAGGTTCTGTTACCCAGAATCCCCTCACAATTTGGCTAAAAAAACATATTTTCCTTACATTTCGGTGACAGAAAGTTCTGGAATCTGAGAGGAGCCACAAATTTCCTACCACACAGCGTTCCCCCAAGTCTCCCGATAAAAATGATAACTCACTTGTGTAGGTAGGCCTAGCGCCCGCGACAGGAAACACCCGAAAACACAACGTGGACACATCCCATTTTTTGAAAGAAAACAGAGCTGTTTTTTGCAAAGTGGCTACCTGTAGATTTTGGCCTCTAGCTCAGCCGGCACCTAGGGAAACCTACCAAACCTGTGCATTTTTTAAAACTAGAGACCTAGGGGAATCCAAGATGGGGTGACTTGTGGGGCTCTGACCAGGTTCTGTTACCCAGAATCCTTTGCAAACCTCAAAATTTGGCTAAAAAAACACATTTTCCTCACATTTCGGTGACAAAAAGTTCTGGAATCTGAGAGGAGCCACAAATTTCCTTCCACACAGCGTTCCCCCAAGTCTCCCGATAAAAATGATAACTCACTTGTGTAGGTAGGCCTAGCGCCCGCGACAGGAAACACCCCAAAACACAACGTGGACACATCCCATTTTTTGAAAGAAAACAGAGCTGTTTTTTGCAAAGTGGCTACCTGTAGATTTTGGCCTCTAGCTCAGCCGGCACCTAGGGAAACCTACCAAACCTGTGCATTTTTGAAAACTAGAGACCTAGGGTAATCCAAGATGGGGTGACTTGTGGGGCTCTGACCAGGTTCTGTTACCCAGAATCCTTTGCAAACCTCAAAATTTGGCTAAAAAAACACATTTTCCTCACATTTCGGTGACAGGAAGTTCTGGAATCTGAGAGGAGCCACAAATTTCCTTCCACCCAGCGTTCCTCCAAGTCTCCCGATAAAAATGACACCTCACTTGTGTGGGTAGGCCTAGCGCCCGCGACAGGAAACACCCCAAAACACAACGTGGACACATCCCATTTTTTGAAAGAAAACAGAGCTGTTTTTTGCAAAGTGCCTACCTGTAGATTTTGGCCTCTAGCTCAGCCGGCACCTAGGGAAACCTACCAAACCTGTGCATTTTTGAAAACTAGAGACCTAGGGGAATCCAAGATGGTGTGACTTGTGGGGCTCTGACCAGGTTCTGTTACCCAGAATCCTTAGCAAACCTCAAATTTTGGCTAAGAAAAACAAATTTTCCTCACATTTCAGTGACAGAAAGTTCTGGAATCTGAGAGGAGCCACAAATTTCCTTCCACCCAACATTCCCCCAAGTCTCCCGATAAAAATGATACCTCACTTGTGTGGGTAGGCATAGCGCCCGCGACAGGAAACAACCCAAAACACAACGTGGACACATCCCATTTTTTGAAAGAAAACAGAGCTGTTTTTTGCAAAGTACCTACCTGTAGATTTTGGCCTCTAGCTCAGCCGGCACCTAGGGAAACCTACCAAACCTGTGCATTTTTTAAAACTAGAGACCTAGGGGAATCCAAGATGGGGTGACTTGTGGGGCTCTGACCAGGTTCTGTTACCCAGAATCCTTTGCAAACCTCACAATTTGGCTAAAAAAACATATTTTCCTTACATTTCGGTGACAGAAAGTTCTGGAATCTGAGAGGAGCCACAAATTTCCTTCCACCCAGTGTTCCCCAAGTCTCCCGATATAAGTGGTACCTCACTTGTGTAGGTAGGCCTAGCGCCCGCGACAGGAAACACCCCAAAACACAACGTGGACACATCCCATTTTTTGAAAGAAAACAGAGCTGTTTTTTGCAAAGTGCCTACCTGTAGATTTTGGCCTCTAGCTCAGCCGGCACCTAGGGAAACCTACCAAACCTGTGCATTTTTTAAAACTAGAGACCTAGGGGAATCCAAGATGGGGTGACTTGTGGTGCTCTGACCAGGTTCTGTTACCCAGAATCCTTTGCAAACCTCAAATTTTGGCTAAGAAAAAATAATTTTCCTCACATTTCAGTGAGAGAAAGTTCTGGAATCTGAGAGGAGCCACAAATTTCCTTTCACCCAGCGTTCCTCCAAGTCTCCCGATAAAAATGATACCTCACTTGTGTGGGTAGGCCTAGCGCCCGCGACAGGAAACACCCCAAAACACAACGTGGACACATCCCATTTTTTTAAAGAAAACAGAGCTGTTTTTTGCAAAGTGCCTACCTGTAGATTTTGGCCTCTAGCTCAGCCGGCACCTAGGGAAACCTACCAAACCTGTGCATTTTTGAAAACTAGAGTCCTAGGGTAATCCAAGATGGGGTGGCTTATGGGGCTCTGACCAGGTTCTGTTACCCAGAATCCTTTGCAAACCTCAAAATGTGGCTAAAAAAACACATTTTCCTCACATTTCGGTGACATAAAGTTCTGGAATCTGATGGGAGCCACAAATTTCCTTCCACCCAGCGTTCCCCCAAGTCTCCAGATAAAAATGGTACCTCACTTGTGTGGGTAGGCCTAGCGCCCGCGACAGAATATGCCCCAAAACACAACGTGGACACATCACAGACAACAGAGCTGTTTTTTGCAAAGTACCTACCTGTAGATTTTGGCCTCTAGCTCAGCCTGCACCGAGGGAAACCTACCAAACCTGTGCATTTTTGAAAACTAGAGACCTAGGGGAATCCAAGATCGGTGACTTGTGGGTCTCTGACCAGGTTCTGTTACCCAGAATCCTTTGCAAACCTCAAATTTTGGCTAAAAAAACATATTTTCCTAACATTTCGGTGACAGAAAGTTCTGGAATCTGAGAGGAGCCACAAATTTCCTTCCACTCAGCGTTTCCCCAAGTCTCCCGATATAAAATGATACCTCACTTGTGTGCATAGGCCTAGCAGCCGCGACAGGAAACACCCCAAAACACAACGTGGACACATCCCATTTTTTTAAAGAAAACAGAGCTGTTTTTTTCAAAGTGCCTACCTGTAGATTTTGGCCTCTAGCTCAGCCGGCACCTAGTGAAACCTACCAAACCTGTGCATTTTTTAAAACTAGAGACCTAGGGGAATCCAAGATGGGGTGACTTGTGGGGGTCTGACCCGGTTCTGTTACCCAGAATCCTTTGCAAACCTCAAATATTGGCTAAAAAAACGCATTTTACTCACATTTCGGTGACAGAAAGTTCTGGAATCTCAGAGGAGCCACAAATTTCCTTCCACCCAGCGTTCCCCCAAGTCTCCCGATAAAAATGATACCTTACTTGTGTGGGTAGGCCTAGCGCCCGCGACAGGAAATGCCCCAAAACGCAAAGTGGACACATCCCATTTTTTAAAAGAAAACAGAGGTGTTTTTTGCAAAGTACCAACCTGTAGATTTTGGCCTCTAGCTCAGCCGGCACCTAGGGAAACCTACCAAACCTGTGCATTTTTGAAAACTAGAGACCTAGGGGAATCCAAGATGGGGTGACTTGTGGGGCTCTGACCAGGTTCTGTTACCCAGAATCCTTTGCAAACCTCACAATTTGGCTAAAAAAACATATTTTCCTTACATTTCGGTGACAGAAAGTTCTGGAATCTGAGGGGAGCCACAAATTTCCTTCCACCCAGCGTTCCCCCAAGTCTCCCGATATAAATGGTACCTCACTTGTGTAGGTAGGCCTAGGGCCCGCAACAGGAAACACCCCAAAACACAACGTGGACACATCCCATTTTTTGAAAGAAAACAGAGCTGGTTTTGGCAAAGTGCCTACCTGTAGATTTTGGCCTCTAGCTCAGCTAGCACTTAGGGAAACCTACCAAACCTGTGCATTTTTGAAAACTAGAGACCTAGGGGAATCCAAGAAGGGGTGACTTGTGGGGCTCTGACCAGGTTCTGTTACCCAGAATCCTTTGCAAACCTCACAATTTGGCTAAAAAAACATATTTTCCTTACATTTCGGTGACAGAAAGTTCTGGAATCTGAGAGGAGCCACAAATTTCCTTCCACCCAGCGTTCCCCCAAGTCTCCCGATATAAATGGTACCTCACTTGTGTAGGTAGGCCTAGCGCCCGCGACAGGATATGCCCCAAAACACAACGTGGACACATCACAGAAAACAGAGCTGTTTTTTGCAAAGTGCCTACCTGTAGATTTTGGCCTCTAGCTCAGCTGGCACCTAGGGTAACCTACCAAACCTGTGCATTTTTGAAAACTAGAGACCTAGGGGAATCTAAGAAGGGGTGACTTGTGGGGCTCTGACCAGGTTCTGTTACCCAGAATCCTTTGCAAACCTCACAATTTGGCTAAAAAAACATATTTTCCTTACATTTCGGTGACAGAAAGTTCTGGAATCTGAGAGGAGCCACAAATTTCCTACCACACAGCGTTCCCCCAAGTCTCCCGATAAAAATGATAACTCACTTGTGTAGGTAGGCCTAGCGCCCGCGACAGGAAACACCCGAAAACACAACGTGGACACATCCCATTTTTTGAAAGAAAACAGAGCTGTTTTTTGCAAAGTGGCTATCTGTAGATTTTGGCCTCTAGCTCAGCCGGCACCTAGGGAAACCTACCAAACCTGTGCATTTTTTAAAACTAGAGACCTAGGGGAATCCAAGATGGGGTGACTTGTGGGGCTCTGACCAGGTTCTGTTACCCAGAATCCTTTGCAAACCTCACAATTTGGCTAAAAAAACATATTTTCCTTACATTTCGGTGACAGAAAGTTTTGGAATCTGAGAGGAGCCACAAATTTCCTTCCACCCAGCGTTCCCCCAAGTCTCCCGATATAAATGGTACCTCACTTGTGTAGGTAGGCCTAGCGCCCGCGACAGGAAACACCCCAAAACACAACGTGGACACATCCCATTTTTTGAAAGAAAACAGAGCTGTTTTTTGCAAAGTGCCTACCTGTAGATTTTGGCCTCTAGCTCAGCTGGCACCTAGTGAAACCTACCAAACCTGTGCATTTTTTAAAACTAGAGACCTAGGGGAATCCAAGAAGGGGTGGCTTATGGGGCTCTGACCAGGTTCTGTTACCCAGAATCCTTTGCAAACCTCACAATTTGGCTAAAAAAACATATTTTCCTTACATTTCGGTGACAGAAAGTTCTGGAATCTGAGAGGAGCCACAAATTTCCTTCCACCCAGCGTTCCCCCAAGTCTCCCGATATAAATGGTACCTCACTTGTGTAGGTAGGCCTAGCGCCCGCTACAGGATATGCCCCAAAACACAACGTGGACACATCACAGAAAACAGAGCTGTTTTTTGCAAAGTGCCTACCTGTAGATTTTGGCCTCTAGCTCAGCCGGCACCTAGGGAAACCTACCAAACCTGTGCATTTTTTAAAACTAGAGACCTAGGGGAATCCAAGATGGAGTGACTTGTGGGGCTCTGACCAGGTTCTGTTACCCAGAATCCTTTGCAAACCTCAAATTTTGGCTAAGAAAAAATAATTTTCCTCACATTTCAGTGAGAGAAAGTTCTGGAATCTGAGAGGAGCCACAAATTTCCTTTCACCCAGCGTTCCTCCAAGTCTCCCGATAAAAATGATACCTCACTTGTGTGGGTAGGCCTAGCGCCCGCGACAGGAAACACCCCAAAACACAACGTGGACACATCCCATTTTTTAAAAGAAAACAGAGCTGTTTTTTGCAAAGTGCCTACCTGTAGATTTTGGCCTCTAGCTCAGCCGGCACCTAGGGAAACCTACCAAACCTGTGCATTTTTGAAAACTAGAGACCTAGGGTAATCCAAGATGGGGTGACTTATGGGGCTCTGACCAGGTTCTGTTACCCAGAATCCTTTGCAAACCTCAAAATGTGGCTAAAAAAACACATTTTCCTCACATTTCGGTGACATAAAGTTCTGGAATCTGATGGGAACCACAAATTTCCTTCCACCCAGCGTTCCCCCAAGTCTCCAGATAAAAATGGTACCTCAATTGTGTGGGTAGGCCTAGCGCCCGCGACAGAATATGCCCCAAAACACAACGTGGACATATCACAGACAACAGAGCTGTTTTTTGCAAAGTACCTACCTGTAGATTTTGGCCTCTAGCTCAGCCTGCACCGAGGGAAACCTACCAAACCTGTGCATTTTTGAAAACTAGAGATCTAGGGGAATCCAAGATCGGTGACTTGTGGGTCTCTGACCAGGTTCTGTTACCCAGAATCCTTTGCAAACCTCAAATTTTGGCTAAAAAAACATATTTTCCTAACATTTCGGTGACAGAAAGTTCTGGAATCTGTGAGGAGCCACAAATTTCCTTCCACTCAGCGTTTCCCCAAGTCTCCCGATATAAAATGATACCTCACTTGTGTGCATAGGCCTAGCAGCCGCGACAGGAAACACCCCAAAACACAACGTGGACACATCCCATTTTTTTAAAGAAAACAGAGCTGTTTTTTTCAAAGTGCCTACCTGTAGATTTTGGCCTCTAGCTCAGCCACCACCTAGGGAAACCTACCAAACCTGTGCATTTTTTAAAACTAGAGACCTAGGGGAATCCAAGATGGGGTGACTTGTGGGGGTCTTACCCCGTTCTGTTACCCAGAATCCTTTGCAAACCTCAAATATTGGCTAAAAAAACACATTTTACTCACATTTCGGTGACAGAAAGTTCTGGAATCTCAGAGGAGCCACAAATTTCCTTCCACCCAGCGTTCCCCCAAGTCTCCCGATAAAAATGGTACCTCACTTGGGTAGGTAGGCCTAGCGCCCGCGACAGGAAAAACCCCAAAACACAACGTGGACACATCCCATTTTTTGAAAGAAAACAGAGCTGTTTTTTGCAAAGTGCCTACCTGTAGATTTTGGCCTCTAGCTCAGCCGGCACCTAGGGAAACCTACCAAACCTGTGCATTTTTGAAAACTAGAGACCTAGGGGAATCCAAGAAGGGGTGACTTGTGAGGCTCTGACCAGGTTCTGTTACCCAGAATCCTTTGCAAACCTCACAATTTGGCTAAAAAAACATATTTTCCTTACATTTCGGTGACAGAAAGTTCTGGAATCTGAGAGGAGCCACAAATTTCCTACCACACAGCGTTCCCCCAAGTCTCCCGATAAAAATGATAACTCACTTGTGTAGGTAGGCCTAGCGCCCGCGACAGGAAACACCCGAAAACACAACGTGGACACATCCCATTTTTTGAAAGAAAACAGAGCTGTTTTTTGCAAAGTGGCTACCTGTAGATTTTGGCCTCTAGCTCAGCCGGCACCTAGGGAAACCTACCAAACCTGTGCATTTTTTAAAACTAGAGACCTAGGGGAATCCAAGATGGGGTGACTTGTGGGGCTCTGACCAGGTTCTGTTACCCAGAATCCTTTGCAAACCTCACAATTTGGCTAAAAAAACATATTTTCCTTACATTTCGGTGACAGAAAGTTCTGGAATCTGAGAGGAGCCACAAATTTCCTTCCACCCAGCGTTCCCCCAAGTCTCCCGATATAAATGGTACCTCACTTGTGTAGGTAGGCCTAGCGCCCGCGACAGGAAACACCCCAAAACACAAAGTGGACACATCCCATTTTTTTAAAGAAAATAGAGCTGGTTTTTGCAAAGTGCCTACCTGTAGATTTTGGCCTCTAGCTCAGCTGGCACCTAGTGAAACCTACCAAACCTGTGCATTTTTTAAAACTAGAGACCTAGGGGAATCCAAGAAGGGGTGACTTGTGGGGCTCTGACCAGGTTCTGTTACCCAGAATCCTTTGCAAACCTCACAATTTGGCTAAAAAAACATATTTTCCTTACATTTCGGTGACAGAAAGTTCTGGAATCTGAGAGGAGCCACAAATTTCCTTCCACCCAGCGTTCCCCCAAGTCTCCCGATATAAATGGTACCTCACTTGTGTAGGTAGGCCTAGCGCCCACTACAGGATATGCCCCAAAACACAACGTGGACACATCACAGAAAACAGAGCTGTTTTTTGCAAAGTGCCTACCTGTAGATTTTGGCCTCTATCTCAGCTGGCACCTAGGGAAACCTACCAAACCTGTGCATTTTTGAAAACTAGAGACCTAGGGGAATCTAAGAAGGGGTGACTTGTGGGGCTCTGACCAGGTTCTGTTACCCAGAATCCTTTGCAAACCTCAAAATTTGGCTAAAAAAACATATTTTCCTTACATTTCGGTGACAGAAAGTTCTGGAATCTGAGAGGAGCCACAAATTTCCTTCCACACAGCGTTCCCCCAAGTCTCCCGATAAAAATGATAACTCACTTGTGTAGGTAGGCCTAGCGCCCGCGACAGGAAACACCCGAAAACACAACGTGGACACATCCCATTTTTTGAAAGAAAACAGAGCTGTTTTTTGCAAAGTACCAACCTGTAGATTTTGGCCTCTAGCTCAGCCTGCACCGAGGGAAACCTACCAAACCTGTGCATTTTTTAAAACTAGAGACCTAGGGGAATCCAAGATCGGTGACTTGTGGGTCTCTGACCAGGTTCTGTTACCCAGAATCCTTTGCAAACCTCAAATTTTGGCTAAAAAAACATATTTTCCTAACATTTCGGTGACAGAAAGTTCTGGAATCTGAGAGGAGCCACAAATTTCCTTCCACTCAGCGTTTCCCCAAGTCTCCCGATAAAAATGATACCTCACTTGTGTGGGTAGGCCTCGCGCCCGCGACAGGAAACGCCCCAAAATGCAACGTGGACACATACCATTTTTTTAAAGAAAACAGAGGTGTTTTTTGCAAAGTACCTACCTGTAGATTTTGACCTCTAGCTCAGCCGGCACCTAGGGAAACCTACCAAACCTGTGCATTTTTTAAAACTAGAGACCTAGGGGAATCCAAGATGGGGTGACTTGTGGGGCTCTGACCAGGTTCTGTTACCCAGAATCCTTTGCAAACCTCAAATTTTGGCTAAAAAAACGCATTTTCCTCACATTTCAGTGACAGAAAGTTCTGGAATTTGAGAGGAGCCACAAATTTCCTTCCACCCAGCGTTCCTCCAAGTCTCCCGATAAAAATGATACCTCACTTGTGTGGGTAGGCCTAGCGCCTGCGACAGGAAACACCCCAAAACACAACATGGACACATCCCATTTTTTGAAAGAAAACAGCTGTTTTTTGCAAAGTGCCTACCTGTATAATTTGGCCTCTAGCTCAGCCGGCACCTAGGGAAACCTTCCAAACCTGTGCATTTTTGAAAACTAGAGACCTAGGGGAATCCAAGATGGGGTGACTTGTGGGGCTCTGACCAGGTTCTGTTACCCAGAATCCTTTGCAAACCTCAATATTTGTCTAAAAAAACATATTTTCCTTAGATTTCGGTTACAGAAAGTTCTGGAATCTGAGAGGAGCCACAAATTTCCTTCCACCCAGCATTCCCCCAAGTCTCCCGATAAAAATGATACCTCACTTCTGTGGGTAGGCCTAGCGCCCGCGACAGGAAACACCCCAAAACACAACGTGGACACATCCCATTTTTTGAAAGAAAACAGAGCTGTTTTTTGCAAAGTGCCTACCCGTAGATTTTGGCCTCTAGCTCAGCCGGCACCTAGGGAAACCTACCAAACCTGTGCATTTTTGAAAACTAGAGACCTAGGGGAATCCAAGATGGGGTGACTTTTGGGGCTCTGACCACGTTCTGTTACCCAGAATCCTTTGCAAACCTCAAAATGTGGCTAATAAAACAAATTTTCCTCAAATTTCGGTGACAGAAAGTTCTGGAATCTGATGGGAGCCACACATTTCCTTCCACCCAGCGTTCCCCCAAGTCTCCAGATAACAATGGTACCTCACTTGTGTGGGAAGGCCTAGCGCCCGCGACAGGTTATGCCCCAAAACACAACATGGACACATCACAGAAAACAGAGCTGTTTTTTGCAAAGTACCTACCTGTAGATTTTGGCCTCTAGCTCAGGGAAACCTATGGAAACCTACCAAACCTGTGCATTTTTGAAAACTAGAGACCTAGGGGAATCCAAGATGGGGTGACTTGTGGGGCTCTGACCCGGTTCTGTTACCCAGAATCCTTTGCAAACCTCAAATTTTGGCTAAAAAAATGCATTTTCCTCACATTTCGGTGACAGAAAGTTCTGGAATCTGAGAGGAGCCACAAATTTCCTTCCACCCAGCATTCCCCCAAGTCTCCCGATATAAATGGTACGTCACTTTTGTGGGTAGGCCTAGCGCCCGCGACAGTATATGCCCCAAAACACAACGTTGACACATCACAGAAAACAGAGCTGTTTTTTGCAAAGTGGCTACCTGTAGATTTTGGCCGCTAGCTCAGCCGGCACCTAGGGAAACCTACCAAACCTGTGCATTTCTGAAAACTAGAGACCTAGGGGAATCCAAGATGGGGTGACTTGTGGGGCTCTGACCCAGTTCTGTTACCCAGAATCCTTTGCAAACCTCAAATTTTGGCTAAAAAAATGCATTTTCCTCACATTTCGGTGACAGAAAGTTCTGGAATCTGAGAGGAGCCACAAATTTCCTTCCACCCAGCATTCCCCCAAGTCTCCCGATATAAATGGTGCCTCACTTGTGTGGGTAGGCCTAGCGCCCGCGACAGGGTATGCCCCAAAACACAACGTTAACACATCACAGAAAACAGAGATGTTTTTTGCAAAGTGGCTACCTGTAGATTTTGGCCTCTAGCCTAGCCGGCACCAGGGAAACCTACCAAACCTGTGCATTTCTGAAAACTAGAGACCTAGGGGAATCCAAGATGGGGTGACTTTTGGGGCTCTGACCACGTTCTGTTACCCAGAATCCTTTGCAAACCTCAAAATGTGGCTAAAAAAACAAATTTTCCTCAAATTTCGGTGACAGAAAGTTCTGGAATCTGATGGGAGCCACACATTTCCTTCCACCCAGCGTTCCCCCAAGTCTCCAGATAACAATGGTACCTCACTTGTGTGGGTAGGCCTAGCGCCCGCGACAGGTTATGCCCCAAAACACAACATGGACACATCACAGAAAACAGAGCTGTTTTTTGCAAAGTACCTACCTGTAGATTTTGGCCTCTAGCTCAGGGAAACCTATGGAAACCTACCAAACCTGTGCATTTTTGAAAACTAGAGACCTAGGGGAATCCAAGATGGGGTGACTTGTGGGGCTCTGACCAGGTTCTGTTATCCAGAATCCTTTGCAAACCTCAAATTTTGGCTAAAAAAACACATTTTCCTCACATTTCGGTGACAGAAAGTTCTGGAATCTGAGAGGAGCCACAAATTTCCTTCCACTCAGCGTTCCCCCAAGTCTCCAGATAAAAATGGTACCTCACTTGTGTGGGTAGGCCTAGCGCCCGCGACAGGATATGCCCCAAAACACAACGTGTACACATCACAGAAAACAGAGGTGTTTTTTGCAAAGTACCTACCTGTAGATTTTGGCCACTAGCTCAGCCGGCACCTAGGGAAACCTACAAAACCTATGCATTTTTTAAAACTAGAGACGTAGGGGAATCCAAGATGGGGTGACTTGTGGGGCTCTGACCAGGTTCTGTTACCCAGAATCCTTTGCAAACCTCACAATTTGGCTAAAAAAACATATTTTCCTTACATTTAGGTGGCAGAAAGTTCTGGAATCTGAGAGGAGCCACAAATTTCCTTCCACCCAGCGTTCCCACAAGTCTAACCGATATAAATGGTACCTCACTTGTGTGGGTAGGCCTAGCGCCAGCGACAGGATATGCCCCAAAACACAACGTGGACACATCACAGACAACAGAGCTGTTTTTTGCAAAGTACCTACCTGTAGATTTTGGATTCTAACTCAGCCGGCACCTAGGGAAACCTACCAAACCTGTGCATTTTTGAAAACTAGAGACCTAGGGGAATCCAAGATGGGGTGACTTGTGGGGCTCTGACCCGGTTCTGTTACCCAGAATCCTTTGCAAACCTCAAATATTGGCTAAAAAAACTCATTTTACTCACATTTCGGTGACAGAAAGTTCTGGAATCTAAGAGGAGCCACAAATTTCCTTCCACACAGCGTTCCCCCAAGTCTCCCGATAAAAATGATACCTCACTTGTGTGGGTAGGCCTAGCGCCCGCGACAGGAAACGCCCCAAAACGCAACGTGGACACATCCCATTTTTTTAAAGAAAACAGAGTTGTTTTTTACAAAGTGCCTACATGTAGATTTTGGCCTCTTGCTCAGCCGGCACCTAGGGAAACCTACCAAACCTGTGCATTTTTTAAAACTAGCGACCTAGGGGAATCCAAGATGGGGTGACTTGTGGGGCCCTGACCAGGTTCTGTTACCCAGAATCCTTTGCAAACCTCACAATTTGGCTAAAAAAACATATTTCCCTTACATTTAGGTGACAGAAAGTTCTGGAATCTGAGAGAAGCCACAAATTTCCTTCCACACAGCGTTCCCCCAAGTCTCCCGATAAAAATGATACCTCACTTGTGTGGGTAGGCCTAGCGCCCGCGACAGGAAACGCCCCAAAACGCAACGTGGACACATCCCATTTTTTTAAAGAAAACAGAGTTGTTTTTTGCAAAGTGCCTACCTGTAGATTTTGGCCTCTAGCTCAGCCGGCACCTAGGGAAACCTACCAAACCTGTGCATTTTTTAAAACTAGCGACCTAGGGGAATCCAAGATGGGGTGACTTGTGGGGCCCTGACCAGGTTCTGTTACCCAGAATCCTTTGCAAACCTCACAATTTGGCTAAAAAAACATATTTTCCTTACATTTAGGTGACAGAAAGTTCTGGAATCTGAGAGAAGCCACAAATTTCCTTCCACCCAGCGTTCCCCCAAGTCTCTCGATATAAATGGTACCTCATTTGTGAGGGTAGGCCTAGCGCCCGCGACAGGATATGCCCCAAAACACAACGTGGACACATCACAGACAACAGAGCTGTTTTTTGCAAAGTACCTACCTGTAGATTTTGGCCTCTAGCTCAGCCGGCACCCAGGGAAACCTACCAAATATGTGCATTTTTTAAAACTAGAGACCTAGGGGAATCCAAGATGGGAAAACTTGTGGGGCTCTGACCAGGTTCTGTTACCCAGAATCCTTTGCAAACCTCAATATTTGGCTAAAAAAACATATTTTCCTTACATTTCGGTTACAGAAAGTTCTGGAATCTGGGAGGAGAAACAAATTTCCTTCCACCCAGCGTTCCCCCAAGTCTCCAGATAAAAATGGTACCTCACTTGTGTGGGTAGGCCTAGCGTCCGAAACAGGATATGCCCCAAAACACAACGTGGACACATCACAGAAAACAGAGCTGTTTTTTGCAAAGTGGCTACCTGTAGATTTTGGCCTCTAGCTCAGCCGGCACCTAGGGAAACCTACCAAACCTGTGCATTTTTTAAAACTAGAGACCTAGGGGAATCCAAGATGGGGTGATTTGTGGGGCTCTGACCAGGTTCTGTTACCCAGAATCCTTTGCAAACCTCACAATTTGGCTAAAAAAACATATTTTCCTTACATTTCGGTGACAGAAAGTTCTGGAATCTGAGAGGAGCCACAAATTTCCTTCCACCCAGCGTTCCCCCAAGTCTCTCGATATAAATGGTACCTCACTTGTGTAGGTAGGCCTAGCGCCCGCGACAGGATATGCCCCAAAACACAACGTGGACACATCACCGAAAACAGAGCTGTTTTTTGCAAAGTGCCTACCTGTAGATTTTGGCCTCTAGCTCAGCTGGCACCTAGGGAAACCTACCAAACCTGTGCATTTTTGAAAACTAGAGACCTAGGGGAATCTAAGAAGGGGTGACTTGTGGGGCTCTGACCAGGTTCTGTTACCCAGAATCCTTTGCAAACCTTAAAATTTGGCTAAAAAAACACATTTCCCTCACATTTCGGTGACAAAAAGTTCTGGAATCTGAGAGGAGCCACAAATTTCCTTCCACACAGCGTTCCCCCAAGTCTCCCGATAAAAATGATAACTCACTTGTGTAGGTAGGCCTAGCGCCCGCGACAGGAAACACCCAAAAACACAACAAGGACACATCCCATTTTTTTAAAGAAAACAGAGCTGTTTTTTGCAAAGTGGCTACTTGTAGATTTTGGCCTCTAGCTCAGCCGGCACCTAGGGAAACCTACCAAACCTGTGCATTTTTGAAAACTAGAGACCTAGGGAAATCCAAGATGGGGTGACTTGTGGGGCTCTGACCAGGTTCTGTTACCCAGAATCCTATGCAAACCTCAAAATTTGGCTAAAAAAACACATTTTCCTCACATTTCGGTGACAGAAAGTTCTGGAATCTGAGAGGAGCCACAAATTTCCTTCCACCCAGCGTTCCCCCAAGTCTCCCGATAAAAATGATACCTCACTTGTGTGGGTAGGCCTAGCGCCCGCGACAGGAAACACCCCAAAACACAACGTGGACACATCCCATTTTTTTAAAGAAAACAGAGCTGTTTTTTTCAAAGTGCCTACCTGTAGATTTTGGCCTCTAGCTCAGCCGGCACCTAGGGAAACCTACCAAACCTGTGCATTTTTTAAAACTAGAGACCTAGGGGAATCCAAGATGGGGAGACTTGTGGGGGTCTGACCAGGTTCTGTTACCCAGAATCCTTTGCAAACCTCAAATATTGGCTAAAAAAACGCATTTTACTCACATTTCGGTGACAGAAAGTTCTGGAATCTCAGAGGAGCCACAAATTTCCTTCCACCCAGCGTTCCCCCAAGTCTCCCGATAAAAATGATACCTTACTTGTGTGGGTAGGCCTAGCGCCCGCGACAGGAAATGCCCCAAAACGCAAAGTGGACACATCCCATTTTTTTAAAGAAAACAGAGGTGTTTTTTGCAAAGTACCTACCTGTAGATTTTGGCCTCTAGCTCAGCCGGCACCTAGGGAAACCTACCAAACCTGTACATTTTTGAAAACTAGAGACCTAGGTGAATCCAAGATGGGGTGGATTGTGGGGCTCTGACCAGGTTCTGTTACCCAGAATCCTTTGCAAACCTCACAATTTGGCAAAAAAAAAACATATTTTCCTTACATTTCGGTGACAGAAAGTTCTGGAATCTGAGAGGAGCCACAAATTTCCTTCCACCCAGCGTTCCCCCAAGTCTCCCGATATAAATGGTACCTCACTTGTGTGGGTAGGCCTAGCGCCCGCGACAGGAAACACCCCAAAACACAATGTGGACACATCCCATTTTTTTAAAGAAAACAGAGCTGTTTTTTGCAAAGTGCCTACCTGTAGATTTTGGCCTCTAGCTCAGCTGGCACCTAGGGAAACCTACCAAACCTGTGCATTTTTGAAAACTAGAGACCTAGGGGAATCTAAGAAGGGGTGACTTGTGGGGCTCTGACCAGGTTCTGTTACCCAGAATCCTTTGCAAACCTTAAAATTTGGCTAAAAAAACACATTTTCCTCACATTTCGGTGACAAAAAGTTCTGGAATCTGAGAGGAGCCACAAATTTCCTTCCACACAGCGTTCCCCCAAGTCTCCCGATAAAAATGATAACTCACTTGTGTAGGTAGGCCTAGCGCCCGCGACAGGAAACACCTAAAAACACAACGTGGACACATCCCATTTTTTGAAAGAAAACAGAGCTGTTTTTTGCAAAGTGGCTACCTGTAGATTTTGGCCTCTAGCTCAGCCGGCACCTAGGGAAACCTACCAAACCTGTGCATTTTTGAAAACTAGAGACCTAGGGAAATCCAAGATGGGGTGACTTGTGGGGCTCTGACCAGGTTCTGTTACCCAGAATCCTTTGCAAATCTCAAAATTTGGCTAAAAAAACACATTTTCCTCACATTTCGGTGACAGAAAGTTCTGCAATCTGAGAGGAGCCACAAATTTCCTTCCACCCAGCGTTCCCCCAAGTCTCCCGATAAACATGATACCTCACTTGTGTGGGTAGGCCTAGCGCCCGCGACAGGAAACACCCCAAAACACAACGTGGACACATCCCATTTTTTTAAAGTAAACAGAGCTGTTTTTTTCAAAGTGCCTACCTGTAGATTTTGGCCTCTAGCTCAGCTGGCACCTAGGGAAACCCACCAAACCTGTGCATTTTTTAAAACTAGAGACCTAGGGGAATCCAAGATGGGGTGACTTGTGGGGGTCTGACCCGGTTCTGTTACCCAGAATCCTTTGCAAACCTCAAATATTGGCTAAAAAAACACATTTTACTCACATTTCGGTGACAGAAAGTTCTGGAATCTCAGAGGAGCCACAAATTTCCTTCCACCCAGCGTTCCCCCAAGTCTCCCGATAAAAATGATACCTTAATTGTGTGGGTAGGCCTAGCGCCCGCGACAGGAAATGCCCCAAAACGCAAAGTGGACACATCCCATTTTTTTAAAGAAAACAGAGGTATTTTTTGCAAAGTACCTACCTGTAGATTTTGGCCTCTAGCTCAGCCGGCACCTAGGGAAATCTACCAAACCTGTGCATTTTTGAAAACTAGAGACCTAGGGGAATCCAAGATGGGGTGACTTGTGGGGCTCTGACCAGGTTCTGTTACCCAGAATCCTTTGCAAACCTCAGGATTTGGCTAAAAAAACACATTTTCCTCACATTTTGGTGACAGAAAGTTCTGGAATCTGAGAGGAGCCACAAATTTCCTTCCACCCAGCGCTCCCCCAAGTCTCACGATAAACATTATACCTCACTTGTGTGGGTAGGCCTAGCGCCCGCGACAGGAAACACCCCAAAACACAACGTGGACACATCCCATTTATTGAAAGAAAACAGAGCTGGTTTTTGCAAAGTGCCTACCTGTAGATTTTGGCCTCTAGCTCAGCTGGCACCTAGGGAAACCTACTAAACCTGTGAATTTCTGAAAACTAGAGACCTAGGGGAATCTAAGAAGGGGTGACTTGTGGGGCTCTGACCAGGTTCTGTTACCCAGAATCCTTTGCAAACCTCACAATTTGGCTAAAAAAACATATTTTCCTTACATTTCGGTGACAGAAAGTTCTGGAATCTGAGAGGAGCCCCAAATTTCCTTCCACCCAGCGTTCCCCCAAGTCTCCCGATATAAATGGTACCTCACTTGTGTAGGTAGGCCTAGCGCCCGCGACAGGATATGCCCCAAAACACAACGTGGACACATCACAGAAAACATAGCTGTTTTTTGCAAAGTGCCTACCTGTAGATTTTGGCCTCTAGCTCAGCTGGCACCTAGGGAAACCTACCAAACCTGTGCATTTTTAAAAACTAGAGACCTAGGGGAATCTAAGAAGGGGTGACTTGTGGGGCTCTGACCAGGTTCTGTTACCCAGAATCCTTTGCAAACCTCAAAATTTGGCTAAAAAAACACATTTTCCTCACATTTCGGTGACAAAAAGTTCTGGAATCTGAGAGGAGCCACAAATTTCCTTCCACACAGTGTTCCCCCAAGTCTCCCGATAAAAATAATAACTCACTTGTGTAGGTAGGCCTAGCGCCCGCGACAGGAAACACCCGAAAACACAACGTGGACACATCCCATTTTTTGAAAGAAAACAGAGCTGTTTTTTGCAAAGTGCCTACCTGTAGATTTTGGCCTCTAGTTCAGCCGGCACCTAGGGAAACCTACCAAACCTGTGCATTTTTGAAAACTAGAGTCCTAGGGGAATCCAAGATGGGGTGACTTGTGGGGCTCTGACCAGGTTCTGTTACCCAGAATCCTTTGCAAACCTCAAATTTTGGCTAAGAAAAACGAATTTTCCTCCCATTTCAGTGACAGAAAGTTGTGGAATCTGAGAGGAGCCACAAATTTCCTTCCACCCAGCGTTCCTCCAAGTCTCCCGATAAAAATTATACCTTACTTGTGTGGGTAGGCCTAGCGCCCGCGACAGGAAATGCCCCAAAACGCAAAGTGGACACATCCCATTTTTTTAAAGAAAACAGAGGTGTTTTTTGCAAAGTACCTACCTGTAGATTTTGGCCTCTAGCTCAGCCGGCACCTAGGGAAACCTACCAAACCTGTGCATTTTTGAAAACTAGAGACCTAGGGTAATCCAAGATGGGGTGACTTATGGGTCTCTGACCAGGTTCTGTTACCCAGAATCCTTTGCAAACCTCAAATTATGGCTAAAAAAACATATTTTCCTAACATTTCGGTGACAGAAAGTTCTGGAATCTGAGAGGAGCCACAAATTTCCTTCCACTCAGCGTTTCCCCAAGTTTCCCGATATAAAATGATACCTCACTTGTGTGCATTGGCCTAGCAGCCGCGACAGGAAACACCCCAAAACACAACGTGGACACATCCCATTTTTTTAAAGAAAACAGAGCTGTTTTTTTCAAAGTGCCTACCTGTAGATTTTGGCCTCTAGCTCAGCCGGCACCTAGGGAAACCTACCAAACCTGTGCATTTTTGAAAACTAGAGACCTAGGGTAATCCAAGATGGGGTGACTTATGGGTCTCTGACCAGGTTCTGTTACCCAGAATCCTTTGCAAACCTCAAATTATGGCTAAAAAAACATATTTTCCTAACATTTCGGTGACAGAAAGTTCTGGAATCTGAGAGGAGCCACAAATTTCCTTCCACTCAGCGTTTCCCCAAGTTTCCCGATATAAAATGATACCTCACTTGTGTGCATTGGCCTAGCAGCCGCGAAAGGAAACACCCCAAAACACAACGTGGACACATCCCATTTTTTTAAAGAAAACAGAGCTGTTTTTTTCAAAGTGCCTACCTGTAGATTTTGGCCTCTAGCTCAGCCGGCACCTAGGGAAACCTACCAAACCTGTGCATTTTTGAAAACTAGAGACCTAGGGAAATCCAAGATGGGGTGACTTGTGGGGCTCTGACCAGGTTCTGTTACCCAGAATCCTTTGCAAACCTCACAATTTGGCTAAAAAAACATATTTTCCTTACATTTCGGTGACAGAAAGTTCTGGAATCTGAGAGGAGCCACAAATTTCCTTCCACCCAGCGTTCCCCCAAGTCTCCCGATATAAATGGTACCTCACTTGTGTAGGTAGGCCTAGCGCCCGCGACAGGATATGCCCCAAAACACAACGTGGACACATCACAGAAAACAGAGCTGTTTTTTGCAAAGTGCCTACCTGTAGATTTTGGCCTCTAGCTCAGCTGGCACCTAGGGAAACCTACCAAACCTGTGCATTTTTGAAAACTAGAGACCTAGGGGAATCTAAGAAGGGGTGACTTGTGGGGCTCTGACCAGGTTCTGTTACCCAGAATCCCCTCACAATTTGGCTAAAAAAACATATTTTCCTTACATTTCGGTGACAGAAAGTTCTGGAATCTGAGAGGAGCCACAAATTTCCTACCACACAGCGTTCCCCCAAGTCTCCCGATAAAAATGATAACTCACTTGTGTAGGTAGGCCTAGCGCCCGCGACAGGAAACACCCGAAAACCCAACGTGGACACATCCCATTTTTTGAAAGAAAACAGAGCTGTTTTTTGCAAAGTGGCTACCTGTAGATTTTGGCCTCTAGCTCAGCCGGCACCTAGGGAAACCTACCAAACCTGTGCATTTTTTAAAACTAGAGACCTAGGGGAATCCAAGATGGGGTGACTTGTGGGGCTCTGACCAGGTTCTGTTACCCAGAATCCTTTGCAAACCTCAAAATTTGGCTAAAAAAACACATTTTCCTCACATTTCGGTGACAAAAAGTTCTGGAATCTGAGAGGAGCCACAAATTTCCTTCCACACAGCGTTCCCCCAAGTCTCCCGATAAAAATGATAACTCACTTGTGTAGGTAGGCCTAGCGCCCGCGACAGGAAACACCCCAAAACACAACGTGGACACATCCCATTTTTTGAAAGAAAACAGAGCTGTTTTTTGCAAAGTGGCTACCTGTAGATTTTGGCCTCTAGCTCAGCCGGCACCTAGGGAAACCTACCAAACCTGTGCATTTTTGAAAACTAGAGACCTAGGGTAATCCAAGATGGGGTGACTTGTGGGGCTCTGACCAGGTTCTGTTACCCAGAATCCTTTGCAAACCTCAAAATTTGGCTAAAAAAACACATTTTCCTCACATTTCGGTGACAGAAAGTTCTGGAATCTGAGAGGAGCCACAAATTTCCTTCCACCCAGCGTTCCTCCAAGTCTCCCGATAAAAATGACACCTCACTTGTGTGGGTAGGCCTAGCGCCCGCGACAGGAAACACCCCAAAACACAACGTGGACACATCCCATTTTTTGAAAGAAAACAGAGCTGTTTTTTGCAAAGTGCCTACCTGTAGATTTTGGCCTCTAGCTCAGCCGGCACCTAGGGAAACCTACCAAACCTGTGCATTTTTGAAAACTAGAGACCTAGGGGAATCCAAGATGGTGTGACTTGTGGGGCTCTGACCAGGTTCTGTTACCCAGAATCCTTAGCAAACCTCAAATTTTGGCTAAGAAAAACAAATTTTCCTCACATTTCAGTGACAGAAAGTTCTGGAATCTGAGAGGAGCCACAAATTTCCTTCCACCCAACATTCCCCCAAGTCTCCCGATAAAAATGATACCTCACTTGTGTGGGTAGGCATAGCGCCCGCGACAGGAAACAACCCAAAACACAACGTGGACACATCCCATTTTTTGAAAGAAAACAGAGCTGTTTTTTGCAAAGTACCTACCTGTAGATTTTGGCCTCTAGCTCAGCCGGCACCTAGGGAAACCTACCAAACCTGTGCATTTTTTAAAACTAGAGACCTAGGGGAATCCAAGATGGGGTGACTTGTGGGGCTCTGACCAGGTTCTGTTACCCAGAATCCTTTGCAAACCTCACAATTTGGCTAAAAAAACATATTTTCCTTACATTTCGGTGACAGAAAGTTCAGGAATCTGAGAGGAGCCACAAATTTCCTTCCACCCAGTGTTCCCCAAGTCTCCCGATATAAGTGGTACCTCACTTGTGTAGGTAGGCCTAGCGCCCGCGACAGGAAACACCCCAAAACACAACGTGGACACATCCCATTTTTTGAAAGAAAACAGAGCTGTTTTTTGCAAAGTGCCTACCTGTAGATTTTGGCCTCTAGCTCAGCCGGCACCTAGGGAAACCTACCAAACCTGTGCATTTTTTAAAACTAGAGACCTAGGGGAATCCAAGATGGGGTGACTTGTGGTGCTCTGACCAGGTTCTGTTACCCAGAATCCTTTGCAAACCTCAAATTTTGGCTAAGAAAAAATAATTTTCCTCACATTTCAGTGAGAGAAAGTTCTGGAATCTGAGAGGAGCCACAAATTTCCTTTCACCCAGCGTTCCTCCAAGTCTCCCGATAAAAATGATACCTCACTTGTGTGGGTAGGCCTAGCGCCCGCGACAGGAAACACCCCAAAACACAACGTGGACACATCCCATTTTTTTAAAGAAAACAGAGCTGTTTTTTGCAAAGTGCCTACCTGTAGATTTTGGCCTCTAGCTCAGCCGGCACCTAGGGAAACCTACCAAACCTGTGCATTTTTGAAAACTAGAGTCCTAGGGTAATCCAAGATGGGGTGGCTTATGGGGCTCTGACCAGGTTCTGTTACCCAGAATCCTTTGCAAACCTCAAAATGTGGCTAAAAAAACACATTTTCCTCACATTTCGGTGACATAAAGTTCTGGAATCTGATGGGAGCCACAAATTTCCTTCCACCCAGCGTTCCCCCAAGTCTCCAGATAAAAATGGTACCTCACTTGTGTGGGTAGGCCTAGCGCCCGCGACAGAATATGCCCCAAAACACAACGTGGACACATCACAGACAACAGAGCTGTTTTTTGCAAAGTACCTACCTGTAGATTTTGGCCTCTAGCTCAGCCTGCACCGAGGGAAACCTACCAAACCTGTGCATTTTTGAAAACTAGAGACCTAGGGGAATCCAAGATCGGTGACTTGTGGGTCTCTGACCAGGTTCTGTTACCCAGAATCCTTTGCAAACCTCAAATTTTGGCTAAAAAAACATATTTTCCTAACATTTCGGTGACAGAAAGTTCTGGAATCTGAGAGGAGCCACAAATTTCCTTCCACTCAGCGTTTCCCCAAGTCTCCCGATATAAAATGATACCTCACTTGTGTGCATAGGCCTAGCAGCCGCGACAGGAAACACCCCAAAACACAACGTGGACACATCCCATTTTTTTAAAGAAAACAGAGCTGTTTTTTTCAAAGTGCCTACCTGTAGATTTTGGCCTCTAGCTCAGCCGGCACCTAGTGAAACCTACCAAATCTGTGCATTTTTTAAAACTAGAGACCTAGGGGAATCCAAGATGGGGTGACTTGTGGGGGTCTGACCCGGTTCTGTTACCCAGAATCGTTTGCAAACCTCAAATATTGGCTAAAAAAACGCATTTTACTCACATTTCGGTGACAGAAAGTTCTGGAATCTCAGAGGAGCCACAAATTTCCTTCCACCCAGCGTTCCCCCAAGTCTCCCGATAAAAATGATACCTTACTTGTGTGGGTAGGCCTAGCGCCCGCGACAGGAAATGCCCCAAAACGCAAAGTGGACACATCCCATTTTTTAAAAGAAAACAGAGGTGTTTTTTGCAAAGTACCAACCTGTAGATTTTGGCCTCTAGCTCAGCCGGCACCTAGGGAAACCTACCAAACCTGTGCATTTTTGAAAACTAGAGACCTAGGGGAATCCAAGATGGGGTGACTTGTGGGGCTCTGACCAGGTTCTGTTACCCAGAATCCTTTGCAAACCTCACAATTTGGCTAAAAAAACATATTTTCCTTACATTTCGGTGACAGAAAGTTCTGGAATCTGAGGGGAGCCACAAATTTCCTTCCACCCAGCGTTCCCCCAAGTCTCCCGATATAAATGGTACCTCACTTGTGTAGGTAGGCCTAGGGCCCGCAACAGGAAACACCCCAAAACACAACGTGGACACATCCCATTTTTTGAAAGAAAACAGAGCTGGTTTTTGCAAAGTGCCTACCTGTAGATTTTGGCCTCTAGCTCAGCTAGCACTTAGGGAAACCTACCAAACCTGTGCATTTTTGAAAACTAGAGACCTAGGGGAATCCAAGAAGGGGTGACTTGTGGGGCTCTGACCAGGTTCTGTTACCCAGAATCCTTTGCAAACCTCACAATTTGGCTAAAAAAACATATTTTCCTTACATTTCGGTGACAGAAAGTTCTGGAATCTGAGAGGAGCCACAAATTTCCTTCCACCCAGCGTTCCCCCAAGTCTCCCGATATAAATGGTACCTCACTTGTGTAGGTAGGCCTAGCGCCCGCGACAGGATATGCCCCAAAACACAACGTGGACACATCACAGAAAACAGAGCTGTTTTTTGCAAAGTGCCTACCTGTAGATTTTGGCCTCTAGCTCAGCTGGCACCTAGGGTAACCTACCAAACCTGTGCATTTTTGAAAACTAGAGACCTAGGGGAATCTAAGAAGGGGTGACTTGTGGGGCTCTGACCAGGTTCTGTTACCCAGAATCCTTTGCAAACCTCACAATTTGGCTAAAAAAACATATTTTCCTTACATTTCGGTGACAGAAAGTTCTGGAATCTGAGAGGAGCCACAAATTTCCTACCACACAGCGTTCCCCCAAGTCTCCCGATAAAAATGATAACTCACTTGTGCAGGTAGGCCTAGCGCCCGCGACAGGAAACACCCGAAAACACAACGTGGACACATCCCATTTTTTGAAAGAAAACAGAGCTGTTTTTTGCAAAGTGGCTATCTGTAGATTTTGGCCTCTAGCTCAGCCGGCACCTAGGGAAACCTACCAAACCTGTGCATTTTTTAAAACTAGAGACCTAGGGGAATCCAAGATGGGGTGACTTGTGGGGCTCTGACCAGGTTCTGTTACCCAGAATCCTTTGCAAACCTCACAATTTGGCTAAAAAAACATATTTTCCTTACATTTCGGTGACAGAAAGTTTTGGAATCTGAGAGGAGCCACAAATTTCCTTCCACCCAGCGTTCCCCCAAGTCTCCCGATATAAATGGTACCTCACTTGTGTAGGTAGGCCTAGCGCCCGCGACAGGAAACACCCCAAAACACAACGTGGACACATCCCATTTTTTGAAAGAAAACAGAGCTGTTTTTTGCAAAGTGCCTACCTGTAGATTTTGGCCTCTAGCTCAGCTGGCACCTAGTGAAACCTACCAAACCTGTGCATTTTTTAAAACTAGAGACCTAGGGGAATCCAAGAAGGGGTGGCTTATGGGGCTCTGACCAGGTTCTGTTACCCAGAATCCTTTGCAAACCTCACAATTTGGCTAAAAAAACATATTTTCCTTACATTTCGGTGACAGAAAGTTCTGGAATCTGAGAGGAGCCACAAATTTCCTTCCACCCAGCGTTCCCCCAAGTCTCCCGATATAAATGGTACCTCACTTGTGTAGGTAGGCCTAGCGCCCGCTACAGGATATGCCCCAAAACACAACGTGGACACATCACAGAAAACAGAGCTGTTTTTTGCAAAGTGCCTACCTGTAGATTTTGGCCTCTAGCTCAGCCGGCACCTAGGGAAACCTACCAAACCTGTGCATTTTTTAAAACTAGAGACCTAGGGGAATCCAAGATGGAGTGACTTGTGGGGCTCTGACCAGGTTCTGTTACCCAGAATCCTTTGCAAACCTCAAATTTTGGCTAAGAAAAAATAATTTTCCTCACATTTCAGTGAGAGAAAGTTCTGGAATCTGAGAGGAGCCACAAATTTCCTTTCACCCAGCGTTCCTCCAAGTCTCCCGATAAAAATGATACCTCACTTGTGTGGGTAGGCCTAGCGCCCGCGACAGGAAACACCCCAAAACACAACGTGGACACATCCCATTTTTTAAAAGAAAACAGAGCTGTTTTTTGCAAAGTGCCTACCTGTAGATTTTGGCCTCTAGCTCAGCCGGCACCTAGGGAAACCTACCAAACCTGTGCATTTTTGAAAACTAGAGACCTAGGGTAATCCAAGATGGGGTGACTTATGGGGCTCTGACCAGGTTCTGTTACCCAGAATCCTTTGCAAACCTCAAAATGTGGCTAAAAAAACACATTTTCCTCACATTTCGGTGACATAAAGTTCTGGAATCTGATGGGAACCACAAATTTCCTTCCACCCAGCGTTCCCCCAAGTCTCCAGATAAAAATGGTACCTCAATTGTGTGGGTAGGCCTAGCGCCCGCGACAGAATATGCCCCAAAACACAACGTGGACACATCACAGACAACAGAGCTGTTTTTTGCAAAGTACCTACCTGTAGATTTTGGCCTCTAGCTCAGCCTGCACCGAGGGAAACCTACCAAACCTGTGCATTTTTGAAAACTAGAGATCTAGGGGAATCCAAGATCGGTGACTTGTGGGTCTCTGACCAGGTTCTGTTACCCAGAATCCTTTGCAAACCTCAAATTTTGGCTAAAAAAACATATTTTCCTAACATTTCGGTGACAGAAAGTTCTGGAATCTGAGAGGAGCCACAAATTTCCTTCCACTCAGCGTTTCCCCAAGTCTCCCGATATAAAATGATACCTCACTTGTGTGCATAGGCCTAGCAGCCGCGACAGGAAACACCCCAAAACACAACGTGGACACATCCCATTTTTTTAAAGAAAACAGAGCTGTTTTTTTCAAAGTGCCTACCTGTAGATTTTGGCCTCTAGCTCAGCCACCACCTAGGGAAACCTACCAAACCTGTGCATTTTTTAAAACTAGAGACCTAGGGGAATCCAAGATGGGGTGACTTGTGGGGGTCTTACCCGGTTCTGTTACCCAGAATCCTTTGCAAACCTCAAATATTGGCTAAAAAAACACATTTTACTCACATTTCGGTGACAGAAAGTTCTGGAATCTCAGAGGAGCCACAAATTTCCTTCCACCCAGCGTTCCCCCAAGTCTCCCGATAAAAATGATACCTTACTTGTGTGGGTAGGCCTAGCGCCCGTGACAGGAAATGCCCCAAAACGCAAAGTGGACACATCCCATTTTTTTAAAGAAAACAGAGGTGTTTTTTGAAAAGTACCTACCTGTAGATTTTGGCCTCTAGCTCAGCCGGCACCTAGGGAAACCTACCAAACCTGTGCATTTTTGAAAACTAGAGACCTAGGGGAATCCAAGATGGGGTGACTTGTGGGGCTCTGACCAGGTTCTGTTACCCAGAATCCTTTGCAAACCTCACAATTTGGCTAAAAAAACATATTTTCCTTACATTTTGGTGAAAGAAAGTTCTGGAATCTGAGAGGAGCCACAAATTTCCTTCCACCCAGCGTTCCCCCAAGTCTCCCGATATAAATGGTACCTCACTTGTGTAGGTAGGCCTAGCGCCCGCGACAGGAAACACCCCAAAACACAACGTGGACACATCCCATTTTTTTAAAGAAAATAGAGCTGGTTTTTGCAAAGTGCCTACCTGTAGATTTTGGCCTCTAGCTCAGCTGGCACCTAGTGAAACCTACCAAACCTGTGCATTTTTTAAAACTAGAGACCTAGGGGAATCCAAGAAGGGGTGGCTTATGGGGCTCTGACCAGGTTCTGTTACCCAGAATCCTTTGCAAACCTCACAATTTGGCTAAAAAAACATATTTTCCTTACATTTCGGTGACAGAAAGTTCTGGAATCTGAGAGGAGCCACAAATTTCCTTCCACCCAGCGTTCCCCCAAGTCTCCCGATATAAATGGTACCTCACTTGTGTAGGTAGGCCTAGCGCCCGCTACAGGATATGCCCCAAAACACAACGTGGACACATCACAGAAAACAGAGCTGTTTTTTGCAAAGTGCCTACCTGTAGATTTTGGCCTCTAGCTCAGCCGGCACCTAGGGAAACCTACCAAACCTGTGCATTTTTGAAAACTAGAGACCTAGGGTAATCCAAGATGGGGTGACTTATGGGGCTCTGACCAGGTTCTGTTACCCAGAATCCTTTGCAAACCTCAAAATGTGGCTAAAAAAACACATTTTCCTCACATTTCGGTGACATAAAGTTCTGGAATCTGATGGGAACCACAAATTTCCTTCCACCCAGCGTTCCCCCAAGTCTCCAGATAAAAATGGTACCTCAATTGTGTGGGTAGGCCTAGCGCCCGCGACAGAATATGCCCCAAAACACAACGTGGACACATCACAGACAACAGAGCTGTTTTTTGCAAAGTACCTACCTGTAGATTTTGGCCTCTAGCTCAGCCTGCACTGAGGGAAACCTACCAAACCTGTGCATTTTTTAAAACTAGAGACCTAGGGGAATCCAAGATCGGTGACTTGTGGGTCTCTGACCAGGTTCTGTTACCCAGAATCCTTTGCAAACCTCAAATTTTGGCTAAAAAAACATATTTTCCTAACATTTCGGTGACAGAAAGTTCTGGAATCTGAGAGGAGCCACAAATTTCCTTCCACTCAGCGTTTCCCCAAGTCTCCCGATATAAAATGATACCTCACTTGTGTGCATAGGCCTAGCAGCCGCGACAGGAAACACCCCAAAACACAACGTGGACACATCCCATTTTTTTAAAGAAAACAGAGCTGTTTTTTTCAAAGTGCCTACCTGTAGATTTTGGCCTCTAGCTCAGCCACCACCTAGGGAAACCTACCAAAGCTGTGCATTTTTTAAAACTAGAAACCTAGGGGAATCCAAGATGGGGTGACTTGTGGGGGTCTTACCCGGTTCTGTTACCCAGAATCCTTTGCAAACCTCAAATATTGGCTAAAAAAACACATTTTACTCACATTTCGGTGACAGAAAGTTCTGGAATCTCAGAGGAGCCACAAATTTCCTTCCACCCAGCGTTCCCCCAAGTCTCCCGATAAAAATGATACCTTACTTGTGTGGGTAGGCCTAGCGCCCGCGACAGGAAATGCCCCAAAACGCAAAGTGGACACATCCCATTTTTTTAAAGAAAACAGAGGTGTTTTTTGCAAAGTACCTACCTGTAGATTTTGGCCTCTAGCTCAGCCGGCACCTAGGGAAACCTACCAAACCTGTGCATTTTTGAAAACTAGAGACCTAGGGGAATCCAAGATGGGGTGACTTGTGGGGCTCTGACCAGGTTCTGTTACCCAGAATCCTTTGCAAACCTCACAATTTGGCTAAAAAAACATATTTTCCTTACATTTCGGTGACAGAAAGTTCTGGAATCTGAGGGGAGCCACAAATTTCCTTCCACCCAGCGTTCCCCCAAGTCTCCCGATATAAATGGTACCTCACTTGGGTAGGTAGGCCTAGCGCCCGCGACAGGAAAAACCCCAAAACACAACGTGGACACATCCCATTTTTTGAAAGAAAACAGAGCTGTTTTTTGCAAAGTGCCTACCTGTAGATTTTGGCCTCTAGCTCAGCCGGCACCTAGGGAAACCTACCAAACCTGTGCATTTTTGAAAACTAGAGACCTAGGGGAATCCAAGAAGGGGTGACTTGTGAGGCTCTGACCAGGTTCTGTTACCCAGAATCCTTTGCAAACCTCACAATTTGGCTAAAAAAACATATTTTCCTTACATTTCGGTGACAGAAAGTTCTGGAATCTGAGAGGAGCCACAAATTTCCTACCACACAGCGTTCCCCCAAGTCTCCCGATAAAAATGATAACTCACTTGTGTAGGTAGGCCTAGCGCCCGCGACAGGAAACACCCGAAAACACAACGTGGACACATCCCATTTTTTGAAAGAAAACAGAGCTGTTTTTTGCAAAGTGGCTACCTGTAGATTTTGGCCTCTAGCTCAGCCGGCACCTAGGGAAACCTACCAAACCTGTGCATTTTTTAAAACTAGAGACCTAGGGGAATCCAAGATGGGGTGACTTGTGGGGCTCTGACCAGGTTCTGTTACCCAGAATCCTTTGCAAACCTCACAATTTGGCTAAAAAAAACATATTTTCCTTACATTTCGGTGACAGAAAGTTCTGGAATCTGAGAGGAGCCACAAATTTCCTTCCACCCAGCGTTCCCCCAAGTCTCCCGATATAAATGGTACCTCACTTGTGTAGGTAGGCCTAGCGCCCGCGACAGGAAACACCCCAAAACACAAAGTGGACACATCCCATTTTTTTAAAGAAAATAGAGCTGGTTTTTGCAAAGTGCCTACCTGTAGATTTTGGCCTCTAGCTCAGCTGGCACCTAGTGAAACCTACCAAACCTGTGCATTTTTTAAAACTAGAGACCTAGGGGAATCCAAGAAGGGGTGACTTGTGGGGCTCTGACCAGGTTCTGTTACCCAGAATCCTTTGCAAACCTCACAATTTGGCTAAAAAAACATATTTTCCTTACATTTCGGTGACAGAAAGTTCTGGAATCTGAGAGGAGCCACAAATTTCCTTCCACCCAGCGTTCCCCCAAGTCTCCCGATATAAATGGTACCTCACTTGTGTAGGTAGGCCTAGCGCCCACTACAGGATATGCCCCAAAACACAACGTGGACACATCACAGAAAACAGAGCTGTTTTTTGCAAAGTGCCTACCTGTAGATTTTGGCCTCTATCTCAGCTGGCACCTAGGGAAACCTACCAAACCTGTGCATTTTTGAAAACTAGAGACCTAGGGGAATCTAAGAAGGGGTGACTTGTGGGGCTCTGACCAGGTTCTGTTACCCAGAATCCTTTGCAAACCTCAAAATTTGGCTAAAAAAACATATTTTCCTTACATTTCGGTGACAGAAAGTTCTGGAATCTGAGAGGAGCCACAAATTTCCTTCCACACAGCGTTCCCCCAAGCCTCCCGATAAAAATGATAACTCACTTGTGTAGGTAGGCCTAGCGCCTGCGACAGGAAACACCCGAAAACACAACGTGGACACATCCCATTTTTTGAAAGAAAACAGAGCTGTTTTTTGCAAAGTACCAACCTGTAGATTTTGGCCTCTAGCTCAGCCTGCACCGAGGGAAACCTACCAAACCTGTGCATTTTTTAAAACTAGAGACCTAGGGGAATCCAAGATCGGTGACTTGTGGGTCTCTGACCAGGTTCTGTTACCCAGAATCCTTTGCAAACCTCAAATTTTGGCTAAAAAAACATATTTTCCTAACATTTCGGTGACAGAAAGTTCTGGAATCTGAGAGGAGCCACAAATTTCCTTCCACTCAGCGTTTCCCCAAGTCTCCCGATATAAAATGATACCTCACTTGTGTGCATAGGCCTAGCAGCTGCGACAGGAAACACCCCAAAACACAACGTGGACACATCCCATTTTTTTAAAGAAAACAGAGCTGTTTTTTTCAAAGTGCCTACCTGTAGATTTTGGCCTCTAGCTCAGCCGGCACCTAGGGAAACCTACCAAACCTGTGCATTTTTTAAAACTAGAGACCTAGGGGAATCCAAGATGGGGTGACTTGTGGGGGTCTGACCCGGTTCTGTTACCCAGAATCCTTTGCAAACCTCAAATATTGGCTAAAAAAACGCATTTTACTCACATTTCGGTGACAGAAAGTTCTGGAATCTCAGAGGAGCCACAAATTTCCTTCCACCCAGCGTTCCCCCAAGTCTCCCGATAAAAATGATACCTTACTTGTGTGGGTAGGCCTAGCGCCCGCGACAGGAAATGCCCCAAAACGCAAAGTGGACACATCCCATTTTTTTAAAGAAAACAGAGGTGTTTTTTGCAAAGTACCTACCTGTAGATTTTGGCCTCTAGCTCAGCCGGCACCTAGGGAAACCTACCAAACCTGTGCATTTTTTAAAACTAGAGACCTAGGGGAATCCAAGATGGGGTGACTTGTGGGGCTCTGACCAGGTTTGTTACCCAGAATCCTTTGCAAACCTCACAATTTGGCTAAAAAAACATATTTTCCTTACATTTCGGTGACAGAAAGTTCTGGAATCTGAGGGGAGCCACAAATTTCCTTCCACCCAGCGTTCCCCCAAGTCTCCCGATATAAATGGTACCTCACTTGTGTAGGTAGGCCTAGTGCCCGCGACAGGAAACACCCCAAAACACAACATGGACACATCCCATTTTTTTAAAGAAAATAGAGCTGGTTTTTGCAAAGTGCCTACCTGTAGATTTTGGCCTCTAGCTCAGCTGGCACCTAGTGAAACCTACCAAACCTGTGCATTTTTTAAAACTAGAGACCTAGGGGAATCCAAGAAGGGGTGACTTGTGGGGCTCTGACCAGGTTCTGTTACCCAGAATCCTTTGCAAACCTCACAATTTGGCTAAAAAAACATATTTTCCTTACATTTCGGTGACAGAAAGTTCTGGAATCTGAGAGGAGCCACAAATTTCCTTCCACCCAGCGTTCCCCCAAGTCTCCCGATATAAATGGTACCTCACTTGTGTAGGTAGGCCTAGCGCCCGCTACAGGATATGCCCCAAAACACAATGTGGACACATCACAGAAAACAGAGCTGTTTTTTGCAAAGTGCCTACCTGTAGATTTTGGCCTCTAGCTCAGCTGGCACCTAGGGAAACCTACCAAACATGTGCATTTTTGAAAACTAGAGACCTAGGGGAATCTAAGAAGGGGTGACTTGTGGGGCTCTGACCAGGTTCTGTTACCCAGAATCCTTTGCAAACCTCACAATTTGGCTAAAAAAACATATTTTCCTTACATTTCGGTGACAGAAAGTTCTGGAATCTGAGAGGAGCCACAAATTTCCTACCACACAGCATTCCCCCAAGTCTCCCGATAAAAATGATAACTCACTTGTGTAGGTAGGCCTAGCGCCCGCGACAGGAAACACCCGAAAACACAACGTGGACACATCCCATTTTTTGAAAGAAAACAGAGCTGTTTTTTGCAAAGTGGCTACCTGTAGATTTTGGCCTCTAGCTCAGCCGGCACCTAGGGAAACCTACCAAACCTGTGCATTTTTTAAAACTAGAGACCTAGGGGAATCCAAGATGGGGTGACTTGTGGGGCTCTGACCAGGTTCTGTTACCCAGAATCCTTTGCAAACCTCAAAATTTGGCTAAAAAAACACATTTTCCTCACATTTCGGTGACAAAAAGTTCTGGAATCTGAGAGGAGCCACAAATTTCCTTCCACACAGCGTTCCCCCAAGTCTCCCGATAAAAATGATAACTCACTTGTGTAGGTAGGCTTAGCGCCCGCGACAGGAAACACCCGAAAACACAACGTGGACACATCCCATTTTTTGAAAGAAAACAGAGCTGTTTTTTGCAAAGTACCAACCTGTAGATTTTGGCCTCTAGCTCAGCCTGCACCGAGGGAAACCTACCAAACCTGTGCATTTTTGAAAACTAGAGACCTAGGGGAATCCAAGATCGGTGACTTGTGGGTCTCTGACCAGGTTCTGTTACCCAGAATCCTTTGCAAACCTCAAATTTTGGCTAAAAAAACATATTTTCCTAACATTTCGGTGACAGAAAGTTCTGGAATCTGAGAGGAGCCACAAATTTCCTTCCACTCAGCGTTTCCCCAAGTCTCCCGATATAAAATGATACCTCACTTGTGTGCAGAGGCCTAGCAGCCGCGACAGGAAACACCCCAAAACACAACGTGGACACATCCCATTTTTTTAAAGAAAACAGAGCTGTTTTTTTCAAAGTGCCTACCTGTAGATTTCGGCCTCTAGCTCAGCCTGCACCTAGGGAAACCTACCAAACCTGTGCATTTTTTAAAACTAGAGACCTAGGGGAATCCAAGATGGGGTGACTTGTGGGGGTCTGACCCGGTTCTGTTACCCAGAATCCTTTGCAAACCTCAAATATTGGCTAAAAAAACGCATTTTACTCACATTTCGGTGACAGAAAGTTCTGGAATCTCAGAGGAGCCACAAATTTCCTTCCACCCAGCGTTCCCCCAAGTCTCCCGATAAAAATGATACCTTACTTGTGTGGGTAGGCCTAGCGCCCGCGACAGGAAATGCCCCAAAACGCAAAGTGGACACATCCCATTTTTTTAAAGAAAACAGAGGTGTTTTTTGCAAAGTACCTACCTGTAGATTTTGGCCTCTAGCTCAGCCGGCACCTAGGGAAACCTACCAAACCTGTGCATTTTTGAAAACTAGAGACCTAGGGGAATCCAAGATGGGGTGACATGTGGGGCTCTGACCAGGTTCTGTTACCCAGAATCCTTTGCAAACCTCACAATTTGGCTAAAAAAACATATTTTCCTTACATTTCGGTGACAGAAAGTTCTGGAATCTGAAGGGAGCCACAAATTTCCTTCCACCCAGCGTTCCCCAAAGTCTCCCGATATAAATGGTACCTCACTTGTGTAGGTAGGCCTAGCGCCCGCAACAGGAAACACCCCAAAACACAACGTGGACACATCCCATTTTTTGAAAGAAAACAGAGCTGGTTTTTGCAAAGTGCCTACCTGTAGATTTTGGCCTCTAGCTCAGCTAGCACCTAGGGAAACCTACCAAACCTGTGCATTTTTGAAAACTAGAGACCTAGGGGAATCCAAGAAGGGGTGACTTGTGGGGCTCTGACCAGGTTCTGTTACCCAGAATCCTTTGCAATCCTCACAATTTGGCTAAAAAAACATATTTTCCTTACATTTCGGTGACAGAAAGTTCTGGAATCTGAGAGGAGCCACAAATTTCCTTCCACCCAGCGTTCCCCCAAGTCTCCCGATATAAATGGTACCTCACTTGTGTAGGTAGGCCTAGCGCCCGCGACAGGATATGCCCCAAAACACAACGTGGACACATCACCGAAAACAGAGCTGTTTTTTGCAAAGTGCCTACCTGTAGATTTTGGCCTCTAGCTCAGCTGGCACCTAGGGTAACCTACCAAACCTGTGCATTTTTGAAAACTAGAGACCTAGGGGAATCTAAGAAGGTGTGACTTGTGGGGCTCTGACCAGGTTCTGTTACCCAGAATCCTTTGCAAACCTCACAATTTGGCTAAAAAAACATATTTTCCTTACATTTCGGTGACAGAAAGTTCTGGAATCTGAGAGGAGCCACAAATTTCCTACCACACAGCGTTCCCCCAAGTCTCCCGATAAAAATGATAACTCACTTGTGTAGGTAGGCCTAGCGCCCGCGACAGGAAACACCCGAAAACACAACGTGGACACATCCCATTTTTTGAAAGAAAACAGAGCTGTTTTTTGCAAAGTGGCTACCTGTAGATTTTGGCCTCTAGCTCAGCCGGCACCTAGGGAAACCTACCAAACCTGTGCATTTTTGAAAACTAGAGACCTAGGGGAATCCAAGATGGGGTGACTTGTGGGGCTCTGACCAGGTTCTGTTACCCAGAATCCTTTGCAAACCTCACAATTTGGCTAAAAAACCATATTTTCCTTACATTTCGGTGACAGAAAGTTCTGGAATCTGAGAGGAGCCACAAATTTCCATCCACCCAGCGTTCCCCCAAGTCTCCCGATATAAATGGTACCTCACTTGTGTAGGTAGGCCTAGCGCCCGCGACAGGAAACACCCCAAAACACAACGTGGACACATCCCATTTTTTTAAAGAAAATAGAGCTGGTTTTTGCAAAGTGCCTACCTGTAGATTTTGGCCTCTAGCTCAGCTGGCACCTAGTGAAACCTACCAAACCTGTGCATTTTTTAAAACTAGAGACCTAGGGGAATCCAAGAAGGGGTGACTTGTGGGGCTCTGACCAGGTTCTGTTACCCAGAATCCTTTGCAAACCTCACAATTTGGCTAAAAAAACATATTTTCCTTACATTTCGGTGACAGAAAGTTCTGGAATCTGAGAGGAGCCACAAATTTCCTTCCACCCAGCGTTCCCCCAAGTCTCCCGATATAAATGGTACCTCACTTGTGTAGGTAGGCCTAGCGCCCGCTACAGGATATGCCCCAAAACACAACGTGGACACATCACAGAAAACAGAGCTGTTTTTTGCAAAGTGCCTACCTGTAGATTTTGGCCTCTAGCTCAGCCGGCACCTAGGGAAACCTACCAAACCTGTGCATTTTTTAAAACTAGAGACCTAGGGGAATCCAAGATGGGGTGACTTGTGGGGCTCTTACCAGGTTCTGTTACCCAGAATCCTTTGCAAACCTCAAATTTTGGCTAAGAAAAAATAATTTTCCTCACATTTCAGTGAGAGAAAGTTCTGGAATCTGAGAGGAGCCACAAATTTCCTTTCACCCAGCGTTCCTCCAAGTCTCCCGATAAAAATGATACCTCACTTGTGTGGGTAGGCCTAGCGCCCGCGACAGGAAACACCCCAAAACACAACGTGGACACATCCCATTTTTTAAAAGAAAACAGAGCTGTTTTTTGCAAAGTGCCTACCTGTAGATTTTGGCCTCTAGCTCAGCCGGCACCTAGGGAAACCTACCAAACCTGTGCATTTTTGAAAACTAGAGACCTAGGGTAATCCAAGATGGGGTGACTTATGGGGCTCTGACCAGGTTCTGTTACCCAGAATCCTTTGCAAACCTCAAAATGTGGCTAAAAAAACACATTTTCCTCACATTTCGGTGACATAAAGTTCTGGAATCTGATGGGAACCACAAATTTCCTTCCACCCAGCGTTCCCCCAAGTCTCCAGATAAAAATGGTACCTCAATTGTGTGGGTAGGCCTAGCGCCCGCGACAGAATATGCCCCAAAACACAACGTGGACACATCACAGACAACAGAGCTGTTTTTTGCAAAGTACCTACCTGTAGATTTTGGCCTCTAGCTCAGCCTGCACCGAGGGAAACCTACCAAACCTGTGCATTTTTTAAAACTAGAGACCTAGGGGAATCCAAGATCTGTGACTTGTGGGTCTCTGACCAGGTTCTGTTACCCAGAATCCTTTGCAAACCTAAAATTTTGGCTAAAAAAACATATTTTCCTATCATTTCGGTGACAGAAAGTTCTGGAATCTGAGAGGAGCCACAAATTTCCTTCCACTCAGCGTTTCCCCAAGTCTCCCGATATAAAATGATACCTCACTTGTGTGCATAGGCCTAGCAGCCGCGACAGGAAACACCCCAAAACACAACGTGGACACATCCCATTTTTTTAAAGAAAACAGAGCTGTTTTTTTCAAAGTGCCTACCTGTAGATTTTGGCCTCTAGCTCAGCCGCCACCTAGGGAAACCTACCAAACCTGTGCATTTTTTAAAACTAGAGACCTAGGGGAATCCAAGATGGGGTGACTTGTGGGGGTCTGACCCGGTTCTGTTACCCAGAATCCTTTGCAAACCTCAAATATTGGCTAAAAAAACGCATTTTACTCACATTTCGGTGACAGAAAGTTCTGGAATCTCAGAGGAGCCACAAATTTCCTTCCACCCAGCGTTCCCCCAAGTCTCCCGATAAAAATGATACCTTACTTGTGTGGGTAGGCCTAGCGCCCGCGACAGGAAATGCCCCAAAACGCAAAGTGGACACATCCCATTTTTTTAAAGAAAACAGAGGTGTTTTTTGCAAAGTACCTACCTGTAGATTTTGGCCTCTAGCTCAGCCGGCACCTAGGGAAACCTACCAAACCTGTGCATTTCTGAAAACTAGAGACCTAGGGGAATCCAAGATGGGGTGACTTGTGGGGCTCTGACCAGGTTCTGTTACCCAGAATCCTTTGCAAACCTCACAATTTGGCTAAAAAAACATATTTTCCTTACATTTCGGTGACAGAAAGTTCTGGAATCTGAGGGGAGCCACAAATTTCCTTCCACCCAGCGTTCCCCCAAGTCTCCCGATATAAATGGTACCTCACTTGTGTAGGTAGGCCTAGCGCCCGCAACAGGAAACACCCCAAAACACAACGTGGACACATCCCATTTTTTGAAAGAAAACAGAGCTGGTTTTTGCAAAGTGCCTACCTGTAGATTTTGGCCTCTAGCTCAGCCGGCACCTAGGGAAACCTACCAAACCTGTGCATTTTTGAAAACTAGAGACCTAGGGGAATCCAAGAAGGGGTGACTTGTGGGGCTCTGACCAGGTTCTGTTACCCAGAATCCTTTGCAAACCTCACAATATGGCTAAAAAAACATATTTTCCTTACATTTCGGTGACAGAAAGTTCTGGAATCTGAGAGGAGCCACAAATTTCCTTCCACCCAGCGTTCCCCCAAGTCTCCCGATATAAATGGTACCTCACTTGTGTAGGTAGGCCTAGCGCCCGCGACAGGATATGCCCCAAAACACAACGTGGACACATCACAGAAAACAGAGCTGTTTTTTGCAAAGTGCCTACCTGTAGATTTTGGCCTCTAGCTCAGCTGGCACCTAGGGTAACCTACCAAACCTGTGCATTTTTGAAAACTAGAGACCTAGGGGAATCTAAGAAGGGGTGACTTGTGGGGCTCTGACCAGGTTCTGTTACCCAGAATCCTTTGCAAACCTCACAATTTGGCTAAAAAAACATATTTTCCTTACATTTCGGTGACAGAAAGTTCTGGAATCTGAGAGGAGCCACAAATTTCCTACCACACAGCGTTCCCCCAAGTCTCCCGATAAAAATGATAACTCACTTGTGTAGGTAGGCCTAGCGCCCGCGACAGGAAACACCCGAAAACACAACGTGGACACATCCCATTTTTTGAAAGAAAACAGAGCTGTTTTTTGCAAAGTGGCTACCTGTAGATTTTGGCCTCTAGCTCAGCCGGCACCTAGGGAAACCTACCAAACCTGTGCATTTTTGAAAACTAGAGACCTAGGGGAATCCAAGATGGGGTGACTTGTGGGGCTCTGACCAGGTTCTGTTACCCAGAATCCTTTGCAAACCTCACAATTTGGCTAAAAAAACATATTTTCCTTACATTTCGGTGACAGAAAGTTCTGGAATCTGAGAGGAGCCACAAATTTCCTTCCACCCAGCGTTCCCCCAAGTCTCCCGATATAAATGGTACCTCACTTGTGTAGGTAGGCCTAGCGCCCGCGACAGGAAACACCCCAAAACACAACGTGGACACATCCCATTTTTTTAAAGAAAATAGAGCTGGTTTTTGCAAAGTGCCTACCTGTAGATTTTGGCCTCTAGCTCAGCTGGCACCTAGTGAAACCTACCAAACCTGTGCATTTTTTAAAACTAGAGACCTAGGGGAATCCAAGAAGGGGTGACTTGTGGTGCTCTGACCAGGTTCTGTTACCCAGAATCCTTTGCAAACCTAACAATTTGGCTAAAAAAACATATTTTCCTTACATTTCAGTGACAGAAAGTTCTGGAATCTGAGAGGAGCCACAAATTTCCTTCCACCCAGCGTTCCCCCAAGTCTCCCGATATAAATGGTACCTCACTTGTGTAGGTAGGCCTAGCGCCCACGACAGGATATGCCCCAAAACACAACGTGGACACATCACAGAAAACAGAGCTGTTTTTTGCAAAGTGCCTACCTGTAGATTTTGGCCTCTAGCTCAGCTGGCACCTAGGGAAACCTACCAAACCTTTGCATTTTTGAAAACTAGAGACCTAGGGGAATCTAAGAAGGGGTGACTTGTGGGGCTCTGACCAGGTTCTGTTACCCAGAATCCTTTGCAAACCTCACAATTTGGCTAAAAAAACATATTTTCCTTACATTTCGGTGACAGAAAGTTCTGGAATCTGAGAGGAGCCACAAATTTCCTACCACACAGCATTCCCCCAAGTCTCCCGATAAAAATGATAACTCACTTGTGTAGGTAGGCCTAGCGCCCGCGACAGGAAACACCCGAAAACACAACGTGGACACATCCCATTTTTTGAAAGAAAACAGAGCTGTTTTTTGCAAAGTGGCTACCTGTAGATTTTGGCCTCTAGCTCAGCCGGCACCTAGGGAAACCTACCAAACCTGTGCATTTTTTAAAACTAGAGACCTAGGGGAATCCAAGATGGGGTGACTTGTGGGGCTCTGACCAGGTTCTGTTACCCAGAATCCTTTGCAAACCTCAAAATTTGGCTAAAAAAACACATTTTCCTCACATTTCGGTGACAAAAAGTTCTGGAATCTGAGAGGAGCCACAAATTTCCTTCCACACAGCGTTCCCCCAAGGGTCCCGATAAAAATGATAACTCACTTGTGTAGGTAGGCCTAGCGCCCGCGACAGGAAACACCCGAAAACACAACGTGGACACATCCCATTTTTTGAAAGAAAACAGAGCTGTTTTTTGCAAAGTACCATCCTGTAGATTTTGGCCTCTAGCTCAGCCTGCACTGACGGAAACCTACCAAACCTGTGCATTTTTGAAAACTAGAGACCTAGGGGAATCCAAGATCGGTGACTTGTGGGTCTCTGACCAGGTTCTGTTACCCAGAATCCTTTGCAAACCTCAAATTTTGGCTAAAAAAACATATTTTCCTAACATTTCGGTGACAGAAAGTTCTGGAATCTGAGAGGAGCCACAAATTTCCTTCCACTCAGCGTTTCCCCAAGTCTCCCGATATAAAATGATACCTCACTTGTGTGCATAGGCCTAGCAGCCGCGACAGGAAACACCCCAAAACACAACGTGGACACATCCCATTTTTTTAAAGAAAACAGAGCTGTTTTTTTCAAAGTGTCTACCTGTAGATTTTGGCCTCTAGCTCAGCCGGCACCTAGCGAAACCTACCAAACCTGTGCATTTTTGAAAACTAGAGACCTAGGGGAATCCAAGATGGGGTGCCTTGTGGGGGTCTGACCCGGTTCTGTTACCCAGAATCCTTTGCAAACCTCAAATATTGGCTAAAAAAACGCATTTTACTCACATTTCGGTGACAGAAAGTTCTGGAATCTCAGAGGAGCCACAAATTTCCTTCCACCCAGCGTTCCCCCAAGTCTCCCGATAAAAATTATACCTTACTTGTGTGGGTAGGCCTAGCGCCCGCGACAGGAAATGCCCCAAAACGCAAAGTGGACACATCCCATTTTTTTAAAGAAAACAGAGGTGTTTTTTGCAAAGTACCTACCTGTAGATTTTGGCCTCTAGCTCAGCCGGCACCTAGGGAAACCTACCAAACCTGTGCATTTTTTAAAACTAGAGACCTAGGGGAATCCAAGATGGGGTGACTTGTGGGGCTCTGACCAGGTTCTGTTACCCAGAATCCTTTGCAAACCTCAAAATTTGGCTAAAAAAACACATTTTCCTCACATTTCGGTGACAAAAAGTTCTGGAATCTGAGAGGAGCCACAAATTTCCTTCCACACAGCGTTCCCCCAAGTCTCCCGATAAAAATTATAACTCACTTGTGTAGGTAGGCCTAGCGCCCGCGACAGGAAACACCCGAAAACACAACGTGGACACATCCCATTTTTTGAAAGAAAACAGAGCTGTTTTTTGCAAAGTGGCTACCTGTAGATTTTGGCCTCTAGCTCAGCCGGCACCTAGGGAAACCAACCAAACCTGTGCATTTTTGAAAACTAGAGACCTAGGGAAATCCAAGATGGGGTGACTTGTGGGGCTCTGACCAGGTTCTGTTACCCAGAATCCTTTGCAAACCTCAAAATTTGGCTAAGAAAACACATTTTCCTCACATTTCGGTGACAGAAAGTTCTGGAATCTGAGAGGAGCCACAAATTTCCTTCCACCCAGCGTTCCTCCAAGTCTCCCGATAAAAATGATACCTCACTTGTGTGGGTAGGCCTAGCGCCCGCGACAGGAAACACCCCAAAACACAACGTGGACACATCCCATTTTTTGAAAGAAAACAGAGCTGTTTTTTGCAAAGTGCCTACCTGTAGATTTTGGCCTCTAGCTCAGCCGGCACCTAGGGAAACCTACCAAACCTGTGCATTTTTGAAAACTAGAGACCTAGGGGAATCCAAGATGGGGTGACTTGTGGGGCTCTGACCAGGTTCTGTTACCCAGAATCCTTTGCAAACCTCAAATTTTGGCTAAGAAAAACACATTTTCCTCACATTTCAGTGAGAGAAAGTTCTGGAATCTGAGAGGAGCCACAAATTTCCTTCCACCCAGCGTTCCTCCAAGTCTCCCGATAAAAATGATACCTCACTTGTGTGGGTAGGCCTAGCGCCCGCGACAGGAAACACCCCAAAACACAACGTGGACACATCCCATTTTTTGAAAGAAAACAGAGCTGTTTTTTGCAAAGTGCCTACCTGTAGATTTTGGCCTCTAGCTCAGCCGGCACCTAGGGAAACCTACCAAACCTGTGCATTTTTTAAAACTAGAGACCTAGGGGAATCCAAGAAGGGGTGACTTGTGGGGCTCTGACCAGGTTCTGTTACCCAGAATCCTTTGCAAACCTCACAATTTGGCTAAAAAAACATATTTTCCTTACATTTCGGTGACAGAAAGTTCTGGAATCTGAGAGGAGCCACAAATTTCCTTCCACCCAGCGTTCCTCCAAGTCTCCCGATAAAAATGATACCTCACTTGTGTGGGTAGGCCTAGCGCCCGTGACAGGAAACACCCCAAAACACAACGTGGACACATCCCATTTTTTGAAAGAAAACAGAGCTGTTTTTTGCAAAGTGCCTACCTGTAGATTTTGGCCTCTAGCTCAGCCGGCACCTAGGGAAACCTACCAAACCTGTGCATTTTTGAAAACTAGAGACCTAGGGGAATCTAAGATGGGGTGACTTGTGGGGCTCTGACCAGGTTCTGTTACCCAGAATCCTTTGCAAACCTCAAATTTTGGCTAAGAAAAACGAATTTTCCTCACATTTCAGTGAGAGAAAGTTCTGGAATCTGAGAGGAGCTACAAATTTCCTTCCACCCAGTGTTCCTCCAAGTCTCCCGATTAAAATGATACCTCACTTGTGTGGGTAGGCCTAGCGCCCGCGACAGGAAACACCCCAAAACACAACGTGGACACATCCCATTTTTTGAAAGAAAACAGAGCTGTTTTTTGCAAAGTGCCTATGTGTAGATTTTGGCCTCTAGCTCAGCCGGCACCTAGGGAAACCTACCAAACCTGTGCATTTTTTAAAACTAGAGACCTAGGGGAATCCAAGATGGGGTGACTTGTGGGGCTCTGACCAGGTTCTGTTACCCAGAATCCTTTGCAAACCTCAAATTTTGGCTAAGAAAAACTAAATTTTCCTCACATTTCAGTGAGAGAAAGTTCTGGAATCTGAGAGGAGCCACAAATTTCCTTCCACCCAGCGTTCCTCCAAGTCTCCCGATAAAAATGATACCTCACTTGTGTGGGTAGGCCTAGCGCCCGCGACAGGAAACACCCCAAAACACAACGTGGACACATCCCATTTTTTTAAAGAAAACAGAGCTGTTTTTTGCAAAGTGCCTACCTGTAGATTTTGGCCTCTAGCTCAGCCGGCACCTAGGGAAACCTACCAAACCTGTGCATTTTTGAAAACTAGAGACCTAGGGTAATGCAAGATGGGGTGACTTATGGGGCTCTGACCAGGTTCTGTTACCCAGAATCCTTTGCAAACCTCAAAATGTGGCTAAAAAAAAACATTTTCCTCACATTTCGGTGACATAAAGTTCTGGAATCTGATGGGAGCTACACATTTCCTTCCACCCAGCGTTCCCCCAAGTCTCCAGATAAAAATGGTACCTCACTTGTGTGGGTAGGCCTAGCGCCCGCGACAGAATATGCCCCAAAACACAACGTGGACACATCACAGACAACAGAGCTGTTTTTTGCAAAGTACCTACCTGTAGATTTTGGCCTCTAGCTCAGCCTGCACCTAGGGAAACCTACCAAACCTGTGCATTTTTGAAAACTAGAGACCTAGGGGAATCCAACATGGGTGACTTGTGGGTCTCTGACCAGGTTCTGTTACCCAGAATCCTTTGCAAACCTCAAATTTTGGCTAAAAAAACATATTTTCCTAACATTTCGGTGACAGAAAGTTCTGGAATCTGAGAGGAGCCACAAATTTCCTTCCACTCAGCGTTTCCCCAAGTCTCCCGATATAAAATGATACCTCACTTGTGTGCATAGGCCTAGCAGCCGCGACAGGAAACACCCCAAAACACAACGTGGACACATCCCATTTTTTTAAAGAAAACAGAGCTGTTTTTTTCAAAGTGCCTACCTGTAGATTTTGGCCTCTAGCTTAGCCGGCACCTAGGGAAACCTACCAAACCTGTGCATTTTTAAAAACTAGAGACCTAGGGGAATCCAAGATGGGGTGACTTGTGGGGATCTGACCCGGTTCTGTTACCCAGAATCCTTTGCAAACCTCAAATATTGGCTAAAAAAACGCATTTTACTTACATTTCGGTGACAGAAAGTTCTGGAATCTCAGAGGAGCCTCAAATTTCCTTCCACCCAGCATTCCCCCAAGTCTCCCGATAAAAATGATACCTTACTTGTGTGGGTAGGCCTAGCGCCCGCGACAGGAAATGCCCCAAAACGCAAAGTGGACACATCCCTTTTTTTTAAAGAAAACAGAGGTGTTTTTTGCAAAGTACCTACCTGTAGATTTTGGCCTCTAGCTCAGCCGGCACCTAGGGAAACCTACCAAACCTGTGCATTTTTGAAAACTAGAGACCTAGGGGAATCCAAGATGGGGAGACTTGTGGGGCTCTGACCAGGTTCTGTTACCCAGAATCCTTTGCAAACCTCACAATTTGGCTAAAAAAACATATTTTCCTTACATTTCGGTGACAGAAAGTTCTGGAATCTGAGAGGAGCCACAAATTTCCTTCCACCCAGTGTTCCCCCAAGTCTCCCGATATAAATGGTACCTCACTTGTGTAGGTAGGCCTAGTGCCCGCGACAGGAAACACCCCAAAACACAACGTGGACACATCCCATTTTTTGAAAGAAAACAGAGCTGGTTTTTGCAAAGTGCCTACCTGTAGATTTTGGCCTCTAGCTCAGCTGGCACCTAGGGAAACCTACCAAACCTGTGCATTTTTGAAAACTAGAGACCTAGGGGAATCCAAGAAGGGGTGACTTGTGGGGCTCTGACCAGGTTCTGCTACCCAGAATCCTTTGCAAACCTCTTAATTTGGCTAAAAAAACATATTTTCCTTACATTTCGGTGACAGAAAGTTCTGGAATCTGAGAGGAGCCACAAATTTCCTTCCACCCAGCGTTCCTCCAAGTCTCCCGATAAAAATGATACCTCACTTGTGTGGGTAGGTCTAGCGCCCGCGACAGGAAACACCCCAAAACACAACGTGGACACATCCCATTTTTTGAAAGAAAACAGAGCTGTTTTTTGCAAAGTGCCTACCTGTAGATTTTGGCCTCTAGCTCAGCCGGCACCTAGGGAAACCTACCAAACCTGTGCATTTTTTAAAACTAGAGACCTAGGGGAATCCAAGATGGGGTGACTTGTGGGGCTCTGACCAGGTTCTGTTACCCAGAATCCTTTGCAAACCTCAAATTTTGGCTAAGAAAAACTAATTTTCCTCACATTTCAGTGAGAGAAAGTTCTGGAATCTGAGAGGAGGCACAAATTTCCTTTCACCCAGCGCTCCTCCAAGTCTCCCGATAAAAATGATACCTCACTTGTGTGGGTAGGCCTAGCGCCCGCGACAGGAAACACCCCAAAATACAACATGGACACATCCCATTTTTTTAAAGAAAACTAGCTGTTTTTTGCAAAGTGCCTACCTGTAGATTTAGGCCTCTTGCTCAGCCGGCACCTAGGGAAATCTACCAAACCTGTGCATTTTTGAAAACTAGAGACCTAGGGGAATCCAAGATGGGGTGACTTGTGGGGATCTGACCCGGTTCTGTTACCCAGAATCCTTTGCAAACCTCAAATATTGGCTAAAAAAACGCATTTTACTCACATTTCGGTGACAGAAAATTCTGGAATCTCAGAGGAGCCTCAAATTTCCTTCCACCCAGCGTTCCCCCAAGTCTCCCGATAAAAATGATACCTTACTTGTGTGGGTAGGCCTAGCGCCCGCGACAGGAAATGCCCCAAAACGCAAAGTGGACACATCCCATTTTTTTTAAAGAAAACAGAGGTGTTTTTTGCAAAGTACCTACCTGTAGATTTTGGCCTCTAGCTCAGCCGGCACCTAGGGAAACCTACCAAACCTGTGCATTTTTGAAAACTAGAGACCTAGGGGAATCCAAGATGGGGAGACTTGTGGGGCTCTGACCAGGTTCTGTTACCCAGAATCCTTTGCAAACCTCACAATTTGGCTAAAAAAACATATTTTCCTTACATTTCGGTGACAGAAAGTTCTGGAATCTGAGAGGAGCCACAAATTTCCTTCCACCCAGTGTTCCCCCAAGTCTCCCGATATAAATGGTACCTCACTTGTGTAGGTAGGCCTAGTGCCCGCGACAGGAAACACCCCAAAACACAACGTGGAAACATCCAATTTTTTGAAAGAAAACAGAGCTGGTTTTTGCAAAGTGCCTACCTGTAGATTTTGGCCTCTAGCTCAGCTGGCACCTAGGGAAACCTACCAAACCTGTGCATTTTTGAAAACTAGAGACCTAGGGGAATCCAAGAAGGGGTGACTTGTGGGGCTCTGACCAGGTTCTGTTACCCAGAATCCTTTGCAAACCTCTTAATTTGGCTAAAAAAACATATTTTCCTTACATTTCGGTGACAGAAAGTTCTGGAATCTGAGAGGAGCCACAAATTTCCTTCCACCCAGCGTTCCTCCAAGTCTCCCGATAAAAATGATACCTCACTTGTGTGGGTAGGTCTAGCGCCCGCGACAGGAAACACCCCAAAACACAACGTGGACACATCCCATTTTTTGAAAGAAAACAGAGCTGTTTTTTGCAAAGTGCCTACCTGTAGATTTTGGCCTCTAGCTCAGCCGGCACCTAGGGAAACCTACCAAACCTGTGCATTTTTCAAAACTAGAGACCTAGGGGAATCCAAGATGGGGTGACTTGTGGGGCTCTGACCAGTTTCTGTTACACAGAATCCTTTGCAAACCTCAAATTTTGGCTAAGAAAAACTAATTTTCCTCACATTTCAGTGAGAGAAAGTTCTGGAATCTGAGAGGAGGCACAAATTTCCTTTCACCCAGCGCTCCTCCAAGTCTCCCGATAAAAATGATACCTCACTTGTGTGGGTAGGCCTAGCGCCCGCGACAGGAAACACCCCAAAATAGAACATGGACACATCCCATTTTTTTAAAGAAAACTATCTGTTTTTTGCAAAGTGCCTACCTGTAGATTTAGGCCTCTTGCTCAGCCGGCACCTAGGGAAACCTACCAAACCTGTGCATTTTTGAAAACTAGAGACCTAGGGGAATCCAAGATGGGGTGACTTGTGGGGATCTGACCCGGTTCTGTTACCCAGAATCCTTTGCAAACCTCAAATATTGGCTAAAAAAACGCATTTTACTCACATTTCGGTGACAGAAAGTTCTGGAATCTCAGAGGAGCCTCAAATTTCCTTCCACCCAGCGTTCCCCCAAGTCTCCCGATAAAAATGATACCTTACTTGTGTGGGTAGGCCTAGCGCCCGCGACAGGAAATGCCCCAAAACGCAAAGTGGACACATCCCATTTTTTTAAAGAAAACAGAGGTGTTTTTTGCAAAGTACCTACCTGTAGATTTTGGCCTCTAGCTCAGCCGGCACCTAGGGAAACCTACCAAACCTGTGCATTTTTTAAAACTAGAGACCTAGGGGAATCCAAGATGGGGAGACTTGTGGGGCTCTGACCAGGTTCTGTTACCCAGAATCCTTTGCAAACCTCACAATTTGGCTAAAAAAACATATTTTCCTTACATTTCGGTGACAGAAAGTTCTGGAATCTGAGAGGAGCCACAAATTTCCTTCCACCCAGTGTTCCCCCAAGTCTCCCGATATAAATGGTACCTCACTTGTGTAGGTAGGCCTAGTGCCCGCGACAGGAAATGCCCCAAAACACAACGTGGACACATCCCATTTTTTGAAAGAAAACAGAGCTGGTTTTTGCAAAGTGCCTACCTGTAGATTTTGGCCTCTAGCTCAGCTGGCACCTAGGGAAACCTACCAAACCTGTGCATTTTTGAAAACTAGAGACCTAGGGGAATCCAAGAAGGGGTGACTTGTGGGGCTCTGACCAGGTTCTGTTACCCAGAATCCTTTGCAAACCTCTTAATTTGGCTAAAAAAACATATTTTCCTTACATTTCGGTGACAGAAAGTTCTGGAATCTGAGAGGAGCCACAAATTTCCTTCCACCCAGCGTTCCTCCAAGTCTCCCGATAAAAATGATACCTCACTTGTGTGGGTAGGTCTAGCGCCCGCGACAGGAAACACCCCAAAACACAACGTGGACACATCCCATTTTTTGAAAGAAAACAGAGCTGTTTTTTGCAAAGTGCCTACCTGTAGATTTTGGCCTCTAGCTCAGCCGGCACCTAGGGAAACCTACTAAACCTGTGCATTTTTTAAAACTAGAGACCTAGGGGAATTCAAGATGGGGTGACTTGTGGGGCTCTGACCAGGTTCTGTTACCCAGAATCCTTTGCAAACCTCAAATTTTGGCTAAGAAAAACTAATTTTCCTCACATTTCAGTGAGAGAAAGTTCTGGAATCTGAGAGGAGGCACAAATTTCCTTTCACCCAGCGCTCCTCCAAGTCTCCCGATAAAAATGATACCTCACTTGTGTGGGTAGGCCTAGCGCCCGCGACAGGAAACACCCCAAAATACAACATGGACACATCCCATTTTTTTAAAGAAAACTAGCTGTTTTTTGCAAAGTGCCTACCTGTAGATTTAGGCCTCTTGCTCAGCCGGCACCTAGGGAAACCTACCAAACCTGTGCATTTTTGAAAACTAGAGACCTAGGGGAATCCAAGATGGGGTGACTTGTGGGGATCTGACCCGGTTCTGTTACCCAGAATCCTTTGCAAACCTCAAATATTGGCTAAAAAAACGCATTTTACTCACATTTCGGTGACAGAAAATTCTGGAATCTCAGAGGAGCCTCAAATTTCCTTCCACCCAGCGTTCCCCCAAGTCTCCCGATATAAATGGTACCTCACTTGTGTAGGTAGGCCTAGCGCCCGCGACAGGAAACACCCCAAAACACAACGTGGACACATCCCATTTTTTTAAAGAAAATAGAGCTGGTTTTTGCAAAGTGCCTACCTGTAGATTTTGGCCTCTAGCTCAGCTGGCACCTAGTGAAACCTACCAAACCTGTGCATTTTTTAAAACTAGAGACCTAGGGGAATCCAAGAAGGGGTGACTTGTGGTGCTCTGACCAGGTTCTGTTACCCAGAATCCTTTGCAAACCTAACAATTTGGCTAAAAAAACATATTTTCCTTACATTTCAGTGACAGAAAGTTCTGGAATCTGAGAGGAGCCACAAATTTCCTTCCACCCAGCGTTCCCCCAAGTCTCCCGATATAAATGGTACCTCACTTGTGTAGGTAGGCCTAGCGCCCACGACAGGATATGCCCCAAAACACAACGTGGACACATCACAGAAAACAGAGCTGTTTTTTGCAAAGTGCCTACCTGTAGATTTTGGCCTCTAGCTCAGCTGGCACCTAGGGAAACCTACCAAACCTTTGCATTTTTGAAAACTAGAGACCTAGGGGAATCTAAGAAGGGGTGACTTGTGGGGCTCTGACCAGGTTCTGTTACCCAGAATCCTTTGCAAACCTCACAATTTGGCTAAAAAAACATATTTTCCTTACATTTCGGTGACAGAAAGTTCTGGAATCTGAGAGGAGCCACAAATTTCCTACCACACAGCATTCCCCCAAGTCTCCCGATAAAAATGATAACTCACTTGTGTAGGTAGGCCTAGCGCCCGCGACAGGAAACACCCGAAAACACAACGTGGACACATCCCATTTTTTGAAAGAAAACAGAGCTGTTTTTTGCAAAGTGGCTACCTGTAGATTTTGGCCTCTAGCTCAGCCGGCACCTAGGGAAACCTACCAAACCTGTGCATTTTTTAAAACTAGAGACCTAGGGGAATCCAAGATGGGGTGACTTGTGGGGCTCTGACCAGGTTCTGTTACCCAGAATCCTTTGCAAACCTCAAAATTTGGCTAAAAAAACACATTTTCCTCACATTTCGGTGACAAAAAGTTCTGGAATCTGAGAGGAGCCACAAATTTCCTTCCACACAGCGTTCCCCCAAGGGTCCCGATAAAAATGATAACTCACTTGTGTAGGTAGGCCTAGCGCCCGCGACAGGAAACACCCGAAAACACAACGTGGACACATCCCATTTTTTGAAAGAAAACAGAGCTGTTTTTTGCAAAGTACCATCCTGTAGATTTTGGCCTCTAGCTCAGCCTGCACTGACGGAAACCTACCAAACCTGTGCATTTTTGAAAACTAGAGACCTAGGGGAATCCAAGATCGGTGACTTGTGGGTCTCTGACCAGGTTCTGTTACCCAGAATCCTTTGCAAACCTCAAATTTTGGCTAAAAAAACATATTTTCCTAACATTTCGGTGACAGAAAGTTCTGGAATCTGAGAGGAGCCACAAATTTCCTTCCACTCAGCGTTTCCCCAAGTCTCCCGATATAAAATGATACCTCACTTGTGTGCATAGGCCTAGCAGCCGCGACAGGAAACACCCCAAAACACAACGTGGACACATCCCATTTTTTTAAAGAAAACAGAGCTGTTTTTTTCAAAGTGTCTACCTGTAGATTTTGGCCTCTAGCTCAGCCGGCACCTAGCGAAACCTACCAAACCTGTGCATTTTTGAAAACTAGAGACCTAGGGGAATCCAAGATGGGGTGCCTTGTGGGGGTCTGACCCGGTTCTGTTACCCAGAATCCTTTGCAAACCTCAAATATTGGCTAAAAAAACGCATTTTACTCACATTTCGGTGACAGAAAGTTCTGGAATCTCAGAGGAGCCACAAATTTCCTTCCACCCAGCGTTCCCCCAAGTCTCCCGATAAAAATTATACCTTACTTGTGTGGGTAGGCCTAGCGCCCGCGACAGGAAATGCCCCAAAACGCAAAGTGGACACATCCCATTTTTTTAAAGAAAACAGAGGTGTTTTTTGCAAAGTACCTACCTGTAGATTTTGGCCTCTAGCTCAGCCGGCACCTAGGGAAACCTACCAAACCTGTGCATTTTTTAAAACTAGAGACCTAGGGGAATCCAAGATGGGGTGACTTGTGGGGCTCTGACCAGGTTCTGTTACCCAGAATCCTTTGCAAACCTCAAAATTTGGCTAAAAAAACACATTTTCCTCACATTTCGGTGACAAAAAGTTCTGGAATCTGAGAGGAGCCACAAATTTCCTTCCACACAGCGTTCCCCCAAGTCTCCCGATAAAAATTATAACTCACTTGTGTAGGTAGGCCTAGCGCCCGCGACAGGAAACACCCGAAAACACAACGTGGACACATCCCATTTTTTGAAAGAAAACAGAGCTGTTTTTTGCAAAGTGGCTACCTGTAGATTTTGGCCTCTAGCTCAGCCGGCACCTAGGGAAACCAACCAAACCTGTGCATTTTTGAAAACTAGAGACCTAGGGAAATCCAAGATGGGGTGACTTGTGGGGCTCTGACCAGGTTCTGTTACCCAGAATCCTTTGCAAACCTCAAAATTTGGCTAAGAAAACACATTTTCCTCACATTTCGGTGACAGAAAGTTCTGGAATCTGAGAGGAGCCACAAATTTCCTTCCACCCAGCGTTCCTCCAAGTCTCCCGATAAAAATGATACCTCACTTGTGTGGGTAGGCCTAGCGCCCGCGACAGGAAACACCCCAAAACACAACGTGGACACATCCCATTTTTTGAAAGAAAACAGAGCTGTTTTTTGCAAAGTGCCTACCTGTAGATTTTGGCCTCTAGCTCAGCCGGCACCTAGGGAAACCTACCAAACCTGTGCATTTTTGAAAACTAGAGACCTAGGGGAATCCAAGATGGGGTGACTTGTGGGGCTCTGACCAGGTTCTGTTACCCAGAATCCTTTGCAAACCTCAAATTTTGGCTAAGAAAAACACATTTTCCTCACATTTCAGTGAGAGAAAGTTCTGGAATCTGAGAGGAGCCACAAATTTCCTTCCACCCAGCGTTCCTCCAAGTCTCCCGATAAAAATGATACCTCACTTGTGTGGGTAGGCCTAGCGCCCGCGACAGGAAACACCCCAAAACACAACGTGGACACATCCCATTTTTTGAAAGAAAACAGAGCTGTTTTTTGCAAAGTGCCTACCTGTAGATTTTGGCCTCTAGCTCAGCCGGCACCTAGGGAAACCTACCAAACCTGTGCATTTTTTAAAACTAGAGACCTAGGGGAATCCAAGAAGGGGTGACTTGTGGGGCTCTGACCAGGTTCTGTTACCCAGAATCCTTTGCAAACCTCACAATTTGGCTAAAAAAACATATTTTCCTTACATTTCGGTGACAGAAAGTTCTGGAATCTGAGAGGAGCCACAAATTTCCTTCCACCCAGCGTTCCTCCAAGTCTCCCGATAAAAATGATACCTCACTTGTGTGGGTAGGCCTAGCGCCCGTGACAGGAAACACCCCAAAACACAACGTGGACACATCCCATTTTTTGAAAGAAAACAGAGCTGTTTTTTGCAAAGTGCCTACCTGTAGATTTTGGCCTCTAGCTCAGCCGGCACCTAGGGAAACCTACCAAACCTGTGCATTTTTGAAAACTAGAGACCTAGGGGAATCTAAGATGGGGTGACTTGTGGGGCTCTGACCAGGTTCTGTTACCCAGAATCCTTTGCAAACCTCAAATTTTGGCTAAGAAAAACGAATTTTCCTCACATTTCAGTGAGAGAAAGTTCTGGAATCTGAGAGGAGCTACAAATTTCCTTCCACCCAGTGTTCCTCCAAGTCTCCCGATTAAAATGATACCTCACTTGTGTGGGTAGGCCTAGCGCCCGCGACAGGAAACACCCCAAAACACAACGTGGACACATCCCATTTTTTGAAAGAAAACAGAGCTGTTTTTTGCAAAGTGCCTATGTGTAGATTTTGGCCTCTAGCTCAGCCGGCACCTAGGGAAACCTACCAAACCTGTGCATTTTTTAAAACTAGAGACCTAGGGGAATCCAAGATGGGGTGACTTGTGGGGCTCTGACCAGGTTCTGTTACCCAGAATCCTTTGCAAACCTCAAATTTTGGCTAAGAAAAACTAAATTTTCCTCACATTTCAGTGAGAGAAAGTTCTGGAATCTGAGAGGAGCCACAAATTTCCTTCCACCCAGCGTTCCTCCAAGTCTCCCGATAAAAATGATACCTCACTTGTGTGGGTAGGCCTAGCGCCCGCGACAGGAAACACCCCAAAACACAACGTGGACACATCCCATTTTTTTAAAGAAAACAGAGCTGTTTTTTGCAAAGTGCCTACCTGTAGATTTTGGCCTCTAGCTCAGCCGGCACCTAGGGAAACCTACCAAACCTGTGCATTTTTGAAAACTAGAGACCTAGGGTAATGCAAGATGGGGTGACTTATGGGGCTCTGACCAGGTTCTGTTACCCAGAATCCTTTGCAAACCTCAAAATGTGGCTAAAAAAAAACATTTTCCTCACATTTCGGTGACATAAAGTTCTGGAATCTGATGGGAGCTACACATTTCCTTCCACCCAGCGTTCCCCCAAGTCTCCAGATAAAAATGGTACCTCACTTGTGTGGGTAGGCCTAGCGCCCGCGACAGAATATGCCCCAAAACACAACGTGGACACATCACAGACAACAGAGCTGTTTTTTGCAAAGTACCTACCTGTAGATTTTGGCCTCTAGCTCAGCCTGCACCTAGGGAAACCTACCAAACCTGTGCATTTTTGAAAACTAGAGACCTAGGGGAATCCAACATGGGTGACTTGTGGGTCTCTGACCAGGTTCTGTTACCCAGAATCCTTTGCAAACCTCAAATTTTGGCTAAAAAAACATATTTTCCTAACATTTCGGTGACAGAAAGTTCTGGAATCTGAGAGGAGCCACAAATTTCCTTCCACTCAGCGTTTCCCCAAGTCTCCCGATATAAAATGATACCTCACTTGTGTGCATAGGCCTAGCAGCCGCGACAGGAAACACCCCAAAACACAACGTGGACACATCCCATTTTTTTAAAGAAAACAGAGCTGTTTTTTTCAAAGTGCCTACCTGTAGATTTTGGCCTCTAGCTTAGCCGGCACCTAGGGAAACCTACCAAACCTGTGCATTTTTAAAAACTAGAGACCTAGGGGAATCCAAGATGGGGTGACTTGTGGGGATCTGACCCGGTTCTGTTACCCAGAATCCTTTGCAAACCTCAAATATTGGCTAAAAAAACGCATTTTACTTACATTTCGGTGACAGAAAGTTCTGGAATCTCAGAGGAGCCTCAAATTTCCTTCCACCCAGCATTCCCCCAAGTCTCCCGATAAAAATGATACCTTACTTGTGTGGGTAGGCCTAGCGCCCGCGACAGGAAATGCCCCAAAACGCAAAGTGGACACATCCCTTTTTTTTAAAGAAAACAGAGGTGTTTTTTGCAAAGTACCTACCTGTAGATTTTGGCCTCTAGCTCAGCCGGCACCTAGGGAAACCTACCAAACCTGTGCATTTTTGAAAACTAGAGACCTAGGGGAATCCAAGATGGGGAGACTTGTGGGGCTCTGACCAGGTTCTGTTACCCAGAATCCTTTGCAAACCTCACAATTTGGCTAAAAAAACATATTTTCCTTACATTTCGGTGACAGAAAGTTCTGGAATCTGAGAGGAGCCACAAATTTCCTTCCACCCAGTGTTCCCCCAAGTCTCCCGATATAAATGGTACCTCACTTGTGTAGGTAGGCCTAGTGCCCGCGACAGGAAACACCCCAAAACACAACGTGGACACATCCCATTTTTTGAAAGAAAACAGAGCTGGTTTTTGCAAAGTGCCTACCTGTAGATTTTGGCCTCTAGCTCAGCTGGCACCTAGGGAAACCTACCAAACCTGTGCATTTTTGAAAACTAGAGACCTAGGGGAATCCAAGAAGGGGTGACTTGTGGGGCTCTGACCAGGTTCTGCTACCCAGAATCCTTTGCAAACCTCTTAATTTGGCTAAAAAAACATATTTTCCTTACATTTCGGTGACAGAAAGTTCTGGAATCTGAGAGGAGCCACAAATTTCCTTCCACCCAGCGTTCCTCCAAGTCTCCCGATAAAAATGATACCTCACTTGTGTGGGTAGGTCTAGCGCCCGCGACAGGAAACACCCCAAAACACAACGTGGACACATCCCATTTTTTGAAAGAAAACAGAGCTGTTTTTTGCAAAGTGCCTACCTGTAGATTTTGGCCTCTAGCTCAGCCGGCACCTAGGGAAACCTACCAAACCTGTGCATTTTTTAAAACTAGAGACCTAGGGGAATCCAAGATGGGGTGACTTGTGGGGCTCTGACCAGGTTCTGTTACCCAGAATCCTTTGCAAACCTCAAATTTTGGCTAAGAAAAACTAATTTTCCTCACATTTCAGTGAGAGAAAGTTCTGGAATCTGAGAGGAGGCACAAATTTCCTTTCACCCAGCGCTCCTCCAAGTCTCCCGATAAAAATGATACCTCACTTGTGTGGGTAGGCCTAGCGCCCGCGACAGGAAACACCCCAAAATACAACATGGACACATCCCATTTTTTTAAAGAAAACTAGCTGTTTTTTGCAAAGTGCCTACCTGTAGATTTAGGCCTCTTGCTCAGCCGGCACCTAGGGAAATCTACCAAACCTGTGCATTTTTGAAAACTAGAGACCTAGGGGAATCCAAGATGGGGTGACTTGTGGGGATCTGACCCGGTTCTGTTACCCAGAATCCTTTGCAAACCTCAAATATTGGCTAAAAAAACGCATTTTACTCACATTTCGGTGACAGAAAATTCTGGAATCTCAGAGGAGCCTCAAATTTCCTTCCACCCAGCGTTCCCCCAAGTCTCCCGATAAAAATGATACCTTACTTGTGTGGGTAGGCCTAGCGCCCGCGACAGGAAATGCCCCAAAACGCAAAGTGGACACATCCCATTTTTTTTAAAGAAAACAGAGGTGTTTTTTGCAAAGTACCTACCTGTAGATTTTGGCCTCTAGCTCAGCCGGCACCTAGGGAAACCTACCAAACCTGTGCATTTTTGAAAACTAGAGACCTAGGGGAATCCAAGATGGGGAGACTTGTGGGGCTCTGACCAGGTTCTGTTACCCAGAATCCTTTGCAAACCTCACAATTTGGCTAAAAAAACATATTTTCCTTACATTTCGGTGACAGAAAGTTCTGGAATCTGAGAGGAGCCACAAATTTCCTTCCACCCAGTGTTCCCCCAAGTCTCCCGATATAAATGGTACCTCACTTGTGTAGGTAGGCCTAGTGCCCGCGACAGGAAACACCCCAAAACACAACGTGGAAACATCCAATTTTTTGAAAGAAAACAGAGCTGGTTTTTGCAAAGTGCCTACCTGTAGATTTTGGCCTCTAGCTCAGCTGGCACCTAGGGAAACCTACCAAACCTGTGCATTTTTGAAAACTAGAGACCTAGGGGAATCCAAGAAGGGGTGACTTGTGGGGCTCTGACCAGGTTCTGTTACCCAGAATCCTTTGCAAACCTCTTAATTTGGCTAAAAAAACATATTTTCCTTACATTTCGGTGACAGAAAGTTCTGGAATCTGAGAGGAGCCACAAATTTCCTTCCACCCAGCGTTCCTCCAAGTCTCCCGATAAAAATGATACCTCACTTGTGTGGGTAGGTCTAGCGCCCGCGACAGGAAACACCCCAAAACACAACGTGGACACATCCCATTTTTTGAAAGAAAACAGAGCTGTTTTTTGCAAAGTGCCTACCTGTAGATTTTGGCCTCTAGCTCAGCCGGCACCTAGGGAAACCTACCAAACCTGTGCATTTTTCAAAACTAGAGACCTAGGGGAATCCAAGATGGGGTGACTTGTGGGGCTCTGACCAGTTTCTGTTACACAGAATCCTTTGCAAACCTCAAATTTTGGCTAAGAAAAACTAATTTTCCTCACATTTCAGTGAGAGAAAGTTCTGGAATCTGAGAGGAGGCACAAATTTCCTTTCACCCAGCGCTCCTCCAAGTCTCCCGATAAAAATGATACCTCACTTGTGTGGGTAGGCCTAGCGCCCGCGACAGGAAACACCCCAAAATAGAACATGGACACATCCCATTTTTTTAAAGAAAACTATCTGTTTTTTGCAAAGTGCCTACCTGTAGATTTAGGCCTCTTGCTCAGCCGGCACCTAGGGAAACCTACCAAACCTGTGCATTTTTGAAAACTAGAGACCTAGGGGAATCCAAGATGGGGTGACTTGTGGGGATCTGACCCGGTTCTGTTACCCAGAATCCTTTGCAAACCTCAAATATTGGCTAAAAAAACGCATTTTACTCACATTTCGGTGACAGAAAGTTCTGGAATCTCAGAGGAGCCTCAAATTTCCTTCCACCCAGCGTTCCCCCAAGTCTCCCGATAAAAATGATACCTTACTTGTGTGGGTAGGCCTAGCGCCCGCAACAGGAAATGCCCCAAAACGCAAAGTGGACACATCCCATTTTTTTAAAGAAAACAGAGGTGTTTTTTGCAAAGTACCTACCTGTAGATTTTGGCCTCTAGCTCAGCCGGCACCTAGGGAAACCTACCAAACCTGTGCATTTTTTAAAACTAGAGACCTAGGGGAATCCAAGATGGGGAGACTTGTGGGGCTCTGACCAGGTTCTGTTACCCAGAATCCTTTGCAAACCTCACAATTTGGCTAAAAAAACATATTTTCCTTACATTTCGGTGACAGAAAGTTCTGGAATCTGAGAGGAGCCACAAATTTCCTTCCACCCAGTGTTCCCCCAAGTCTCCCGATATAAATGGTACCTCACTTGTGTAGGTAGGCCTAGTGCCCGCGACAGGAAATGCCCCAAAACACAACGTGGACACATCCCATTTTTTGAAAGAAAACAGAGCTGGTTTTTGCAAAGTGCCTACCTGTAGATTTTGGCCTCTAGCTCAGCTGGCACCTAGGGAAACCTACCAAACCTGTGCATTTTTGAAAACTAGAGACCTAGGGGAATCCAAGAAGGGGTGACTTGTGGGGCTCTGACCAGGTTCTGTTACCCAGAATCCTTTGCAAACCTCTTAATTTGGCTAAAAAAACATATTTTCCTTACATTTCGGTGACAGAAAGTTCTGGAATCTGAGAGGAGCCACAAATTTCCTTCCACCCAGCGTTCCTCCAAGTCTCCCGATAAAAATGATACCTCACTTGTGTGGGTAGGTCTAGCGCCCGCGACAGGAAACACCCCAAAACACAACGTGGACACATCCCATTTTTTGAAAGAAAACAGAGCTGTTTTTTGCAAAGTGCCTACCTGTAGATTTTGGCCTCTAGCTCAGCCGGCACCTAGGGAAACCTACTAAACCTGTGCATTTTTTAAAACTAGAGACCTAGGGGAATTCAAGATGGGGTGACTTGTGGGGCTCTGACCAGGTTCTGTTACCCAGAATCCTTTGCAAACCTCAAATTTTGGCTAAGAAAAACTAATTTTCCTCACATTTCAGTGAGAGAAAGTTCTGGAATCTGAGAGGAGGCACAAATTTCCTTTCACCCAGCGCTCCTCCAAGTCTCCCGATAAAAATGATACCTCACTTGTGTGGGTAGGCCTAGCGCCCGCGACAGGAAACACCCCAAAATACAACATGGACACATCCCATTTTTTTAAAGAAAACTAGCTGTTTTTTGCAAAGTGCCTACCTGTAGATTTAGGCCTCTTGCTCAGCCGGCACCTAGGGAAACCTACCAAACCTGTGCATTTTTGAAAACTAGAGACCTAGGGGAATCCAAGATGGGGTGACTTGTGGGGATCTGACCCGGTTCTGTTACCCAGAATCCTTTGCAAACCTCAAATATTGGCTAAAAAAACGCATTTTACTCACATTTCGGTGACAGAAAATTCTGGAATCTCAGAGGAGCCTCAAATTTCCTTCCACCCAGCGTTCCCCCAAGTCTCCCGATATAAATGGTACCTCACTTGTGTAGGTAGGCCTAGCGCCCGCGACAGGAAACACCCCAAAACACAACGTGGACACATCCCATTTTTTTAAAGAAAATAGAGCTGGTTTTTGCAAAGTGCCTACCTGTAGATTTTGGCCTCTAGCTCAGCTGGCACCTAGTGAAACCTACCAAACCTGTGCATTTTTTAAAACTAGAGACCTAGGGGAATCCAAGAAGGGGTGACTTGTGGTGCTCTGACCAGGTTCTGTTACCCAGAATCCTTTGCAAACCTAACAATTTGGCTAAAAAAACATATTTTCCTTACATTTCAGTGACAGAAAGTTCTGGAATCTGAGAGGAGCCACAAATTTCCTTCCACCCAGCGTTCCCCCAAGTCTCCCGATATAAATGGTACCTCACTTGTGTAGGTAGGCCTAGCGCCCACGACAGGATATGCCCCAAAACACAACGTGGACACATCACAGAAAACAGAGCTGTTTTTTGCAAAGTGCCTACCTGTAGATTTTGGCCTCTAGCTCAGCTGGCACCTAGGGAAACCTACCAAACCTTTGCATTTTTGAAAACTAGAGACCTAGGGGAATCTAAGAAGGGGTGACTTGTGGGGCTCTGACCAGGTTCTGTTACCCAGAATCCTTTGCAAACCTCACAATTTGGCTAAAAAAACATATTTTCCTTACATTTCGGTGACAGAAAGTTCTGGAATCTGAGAGGAGCCACAAATTTCCTACCACACAGCATTCCCCCAAGTCTCCCGATAAAAATGATAACTCACTTGTGTAGGTAGGCCTAGCGCCCGCGACAGGAAACACCCGAAAACACAACGTGGACACATCCCATTTTTTGAAAGAAAACAGAGCTGTTTTTTGCAAAGTGGCTACCTGTAGATTTTGGCCTCTAGCTCAGCCGGCACCTAGGGAAACCTACCAAACCTGTGCATTTTTTAAAACTAGAGACCTAGGGGAATCCAAGATGGGGTGACTTGTGGGGCTCTGACCAGGTTCTGTTACCCAGAATCCTTTGCAAACCTCAAAATTTGGCTAAAAAAACACATTTTCCTCACATTTCGGTGACAAAAAGTTCTGGAATCTGAGAGGAGCCACAAATTTCCTTCCACACAGCGTTCCCCCAAGGGTCCCGATAAAAATGATAACTCACTTGTGTAGGTAGGCCTAGCGCCCGCGACAGGAAACACCCGAAAACACAACGTGGACACATCCCATTTTTTGAAAGAAAACAGAGCTGTTTTTTGCAAAGTACCATCCTGTAGATTTTGGCCTCTAGCTCAGCCTGCACTGACGGAAACCTACCAAACCTGTGCATTTTTGAAAACTAGAGACCTAGGGGAATCCAAGATCGGTGACTTGTGGGTCTCTGACCAGGTTCTGTTACCCAGAATCCTTTGCAAACCTCAAATTTTGGCTAAAAAAACATATTTTCCTAACATTTCGGTGACAGAAAGTTCTGGAATCTGAGAGGAGCCACAAATTTCCTTCCACTCAGCGTTTCCCCAAGTCTCCCGATATAAAATGATACCTCACTTGTGTGCATAGGCCTAGCAGCCGCGACAGGAAACACCCCAAAACACAACGTGGACACATCCCATTTTTTTAAAGAAAACAGAGCTGTTTTTTTCAAAGTGTCTACCTGTAGATTTTGGCCTCTAGCTCAGCCGGCACCTAGCGAAACCTACCAAACCTGTGCATTTTTGAAAACTAGAGACCTAGGGGAATCCAAGATGGGGTGCCTTGTGGGGGTCTGACCCGGTTCTGTTACCCAGAATCCTTTGCAAACCTCAAATATTGGCTAAAAAAACGCATTTTACTCACATTTCGGTGACAGAAAGTTCTGGAATCTCAGAGGAGCCACAAATTTCCTTCCACCCAGCGTTCCCCCAAGTCTCCCGATAAAAATTATACCTTACTTGTGTGGGTAGGCCTAGCGCCCGCGACAGGAAATGCCCCAAAACGCAAAGTGGACACATCCCATTTTTTTAAAGAAAACAGAGGTGTTTTTTGCAAAGTACCTACCTGTAGATTTTGGCCTCTAGCTCAGCCGGCACCTAGGGAAACCTACCAAACCTGTGCATTTTTTAAAACTAGAGACCTAGGGGAATCCAAGATGGGGTGACTTGTGGGGCTCTGACCAGGTTCTGTTACCCAGAATCCTTTGCAAACCTCAAAATTTGGCTAAAAAAACACATTTTCCTCACATTTCGGTGACAAAAAGTTCTGGAATCTGAGAGGAGCCACAAATTTCCTTCCACACAGCGTTCCCCCAAGTCTCCCGATAAAAATTATAACTCACTTGTGTAGGTAGGCCTAGCGCCCGCGACAGGAAACACCCGAAAACACAACGTGGACACATCCCATTTTTTGAAAGAAAACAGAGCTGTTTTTTGCAAAGTGGCTACCTGTAGATTTTGGCCTCTAGCTCAGCCGGCACCTAGGGAAACCAACCAAACCTGTGCATTTTTGAAAACTAGAGACCTAGGGAAATCCAAGATGGGGTGACTTGTGGGGCTCTGACCAGGTTCTGTTACCCAGAATCCTTTGCAAACCTCAAAATTTGGCTAAGAAAACACATTTTCCTCACATTTCGGTGACAGAAAGTTCTGGAATCTGAGAGGAGCCACAAATTTCCTTCCACCCAGCGTTCCTCCAAGTCTCCCGATAAAAATGATACCTCACTTGTGTGGGTAGGCCTAGCGCCCGCGACAGGAAACACCCCAAAACACAACGTGGACACATCCCATTTTTTGAAAGAAAACAGAGCTGTTTTTTGCAAAGTGCCTACCTGTAGATTTTGGCCTCTAGCTCAGCCGGCACCTAGGGAAACCTACCAAACCTGTGCATTTTTGAAAACTAGAGACCTAGGGGAATCCAAGATGGGGTGACTTGTGGGGCTCTGACCAGGTTCTGTTACCCAGAATCCTTTGCAAACCTCAAATTTTGGCTAAGAAAAACACATTTTCCTCACATTTCAGTGAGAGAAAGTTCTGGAATCTGAGAGGAGCCACAAATTTCCTTCCACCCAGCGTTCCTCCAAGTCTCCCGATAAAAATGATACCTCACTTGTGTGGGTAGGCCTAGCGCCCGCGACAGGAAACACCCCAAAACACAACGTGGACACATCCCATTTTTTGAAAGAAAACAGAGCTGTTTTTTGCAAAGTGCCTACCTGTAGATTTTGGCCTCTAGCTCAGCCGGCACCTAGGGAAACCTACCAAACCTGTGCATTTTTTAAAACTAGAGACCTAGGGGAATCCAAGAAGGGGTGACTTGTGGGGCTCTGACCAGGTTCTGTTACCCAGAATCCTTTGCAAACCTCACAATTTGGCTAAAAAAACATATTTTCCTTACATTTCGGTGACAGAAAGTTCTGGAATCTGAGAGGAGCCACAAATTTCCTTCCACCCAGCGTTCCTCCAAGTCTCCCGATAAAAATGATACCTCACTTGTGTGGGTAGGCCTAGCGCCCGTGACAGGAAACACCCCAAAACACAACGTGGACACATCCCATTTTTTGAAAGAAAACAGAGCTGTTTTTTGCAAAGTGCCTACCTGTAGATTTTGGCCTCTAGCTCAGCCGGCACCTAGGGAAACCTACCAAACCTGTGCATTTTTGAAAACTAGAGACCTAGGGGAATCTAAGATGGGGTGACTTGTGGGGCTCTGACCAGGTTCTGTTACCCAGAATCCTTTGCAAACCTCAAATTTTGGCTAAGAAAAACGAATTTTCCTCACATTTCAGTGAGAGAAAGTTCTGGAATCTGAGAGGAGCTACAAATTTCCTTCCACCCAGTGTTCCTCCAAGTCTCCCGATTAAAATGATACCTCACTTGTGTGGGTAGGCCTAGCGCCCGCGACAGGAAACACCCCAAAACACAACGTGGACACATCCCATTTTTTGAAAGAAAACAGAGCTGTTTTTTGCAAAGTGCCTATGTGTAGATTTTGGCCTCTAGCTCAGCCGGCACCTAGGGAAACCTACCAAACCTGTGCATTTTTTAAAACTAGAGACCTAGGGGAATCCAAGATGGGGTGACTTGTGGGGCTCTGACCAGGTTCTGTTACCCAGAATCCTTTGCAAACCTCAAATTTTGGCTAAGAAAAACTAAATTTTCCTCACATTTCAGTGAGAGAAAGTTCTGGAATCTGAGAGGAGCCACAAATTTCCTTCCACCCAGCGTTCCTCCAAGTCTCCCGATAAAAATGATACCTCACTTGTGTGGGTAGGCCTAGCGCCCGCGACAGGAAACACCCCAAAACACAACGTGGACACATCCCATTTTTTTAAAGAAAACAGAGCTGTTTTTTGCAAAGTGCCTACCTGTAGATTTTGGCCTCTAGCTCAGCCGGCACCTAGGGAAACCTACCAAACCTGTGCATTTTTGAAAACTAGAGACCTAGGGTAATCCAAGATGGGGTGACTTATGGGGCTCTGACCAGGTTCTGTTACCCAGAATCCTTTGCAAACCTCAAAATGTGGCTAAAAAAAAACATTTTCCTCACATTTCGGTGACATAAAGTTCTGGAATCTGATGGGAGCTACACATTTCCTTCCACCCAGCGTTCCCCCAAGTCTCCAGATAAAAATGGTACCTCACTTGTGTGGGTAGGCCTAGCGCCCGCGACAGAATATGCCCCAAAACACAACGTGGACACATCACAGACAACAGAGCTGTTTTTTGCAAAGTACCTACCTGTAGATTTTGGCCTCTAGCTCAGGCTGCACCTAGGGAAACCTACCAAACCTGTGCATTTTTGAAAACTAGAGACCTAGGGGAATCCAACATGGGTGACTTGTGGGTCTCTGACCAGGTTCTGTTACCCAGAATCCTTTGCAAACCTCAAATTTTGGCTAAAAAAACATATTTTCCTAACATTTCGGTGACAGAAAGTTCTGGAATCTGAGAGGAGCCACAAATTTCCTTCCACTCAGCGTTTCCCCAAGTCTCCCGATATAAAATGATACCTCACTTGTGTGCATAGGCCTAGCAGCCGCGACAGGAAACACCCCAAAACACAACGTGGACACATCCCATTTTTTTAAAGAAAACAGAGCTGTTTTTTTCAAAGTGCCTACCTGTAGATTTTGGCCTCTAGCTTAGCTGGCACCTAGGGAAACCTACCAAACCTGTGCATTTTTAAAAACTAGAGACCTAGGGGAATCCAAGATGGGGTGACTTGTGGGGATCTGACCCGGTTCTGTTACCCAGAATCCTTTGCAAACCTCAAATATTGGCTAAAAAAACGCATTTTACTTACATTTCGGTGACAGAAAGTTCTGGAATCTCAGAGGAGCCTCAAATTTCCTTCCACCCAGCATTCCCCCAAGTCTCCCGATAAAAATGATACCTTACTTGTGTGGGTAGGCCTAGCGCCCGCGACAGGAAATGCCCCAAAACGCAAAGTGGACACATCCCTTTTTTTTAAAGAAAACAGAGGTGTTTTTTGCAAAGTACCTACCTGTAGATTTTGGCCTCTAGCTCAGCCGGCACCTAGGGAAACCTACCAAACCTGTGCATTTTTGAAAACTAGAGACCTAGGGGAATCCAAGATGGGGAGACTTGTGGGGCTCTGACCAGGTTCTGTTACCCAGAATCCTTTGCAAACCTCACAATTTGGCTAAAAAAACATATTTTCCTTACATTTCGGTGACAGAAAGTTCTGGAATCTGAGAGGAGCCACAAATTTCCTTCCACCCAGTGTTCCCCCAAGTCTCCCGATATAAATGGTACCTCACTTGTGTAGGTAGGCCTAGTGCCCGCGACAGGAAACACCCCAAAACACAACGTGGACACATCCCATTTTTTGAAAGAAAACAGAGCTGGTTTTTGCAAAGTGCCTACCTGTAGATTTTGGCCTCTAGCTCAGCTGGCACCTAGGGAAACCTACCAAACCTGTGCATTTTTGAAAACTAGAGACCTAGGGGAATCCAAGAAGGGGTGACTTGTGGGGCTCTGACCAGGTTCTGCTACCCAGAATCCTTTGCAAACCTCTTAATTTGGCTAAAAAAACATATTTTCCTTACATTTCGGTGACAGAAAGTTCTGGAATCTGAGAGGAGCCACAAATTTCCTTCCACCCAGCGTTCCTCCAAGTCTCCCGATAAAAATGATACCTCACTTGTGTGGGTAGGTCTAGCGCCCGCGACAGGAAACACCCCAAAACACAACGTGGACACATCCCATTTTTTGAAAGAAAACAGAGCTGTTTTTTGCAAAGTGCCTACCTGTAGATTTTGGCCTCTAGCTCAGCCGGCACCTAGGGAAACCTACCAAACCTGTGCATTTTTTAAAACTAGAGACCTAGGGGAATCCAAGATGGGGTGACTTGTGGGGCTCTGACCAGGTTCTGTTACCCAGAATCCTTTGCAAACCTCAAATTTTGGCTAAGAAAAACTAATTTTCCTCACATTTCAGTGAGAGAAAGTTCTGGAATCTGAGAGGAGGCACAAATTTCCTTTCACCCAGCGCTCCTCCAAGTCTCCCGATAAAAATGATACCTCACTTGTGTGGGTAGGCCTAGCGCCCGCGACAGGAAACACCCCAAAATACAACATGGACACATCCCATTTTTTTAAAGAAAACTAGCTGTTTTTTGCAAAGTGCCTACCTGTAGATTTAGGCCTCTTGCTCAGCCGGCACCTAGGGAAATCTACCAAACCTGTGCATTTTTGAAAACTAGAGACCTAGGGGAATCCAAGATGGGGTGACTTGTGGGGATCTGACCCGGTTCTGTTACCCAGAATCCTTTGCAAACCTCAAATATTGGCTAAAAAAACGCATTTTACTCACATTTCGGTGACAGAAAATTCTGGAATCTCAGAGGAGCCTCAAATTTCCTTCCACCCAGCGTTCCCCCAAGTCTCCCGATAAAAATGATACCTTACTTGTGTGGGTAGGCCTAGCGCCCGCGACAGGAAATGCCCCAAAACGCAAAGTGGACACATCCCATTTTTTTTAAAGAAAACAGAGGTGTTTTTTGCAAAGTACCTACCTGTAGATTTTGGCCTCTAGCTCAGCCGGCACCTAGGGAAACCTACCAAACCTGTGCATTTTTGAAAACTAGAGACCTAGGGGAATCCAAGATGGGGAGACTTGTGGGGCTCTGACCAGGTTCTGTTACCCAGAATCCTTTGCAAACCTCACAATTTGGCTAAAAAAACATATTTTCCTTACATTTCGGTGACAGAAAGTTCTGGAATCTGAGAGGAGCCACAAATTTCCTTCCACCCAGTGTTCCCCCAAGTCTCCCGATATAAATGGTACCTCACTTGTGTAGGTAGGCCTAGTGCCCGCGACAGGAAACACCCCAAAACACAACGTGGAAACATCCAATTTTTTGAAAGAAAACAGAGCTGGTTTTTGCAAAGTGCCTACCTGTAGATTTTGGCCTCTAGCTCAGCTGGCACCTAGGGAAACCTACCAAACCTGTGCATTTTTGAAAACTAGAGACCTAGGGGAATCCAAGAAGGGGTGACTTGTGGGGCTCTGACCAGGTTCTGTTACCCAGAATCCTTTGCAAACCTCTTAATTTGGCTAAAAAAACATATTTTCCTTACATTTCGGTGACAGAAAGTTCTGGAATCTGAGAGGAGCCACAAATTTCCTTCCACCCAGCGTTCCTCCAAGTCTCCCGATAAAAATGATACCTCACTTGTGTGGGTAGGTCTAGCGCCCGCGACAGGAAACACCCCAAAACACAACGTGGACACATCCCATTTTTTGAAAGAAAACAGAGCTGTTTTTTGCAAAGTGCCTACCTGTAGATTTTGGCCTCTAGCTCAGCCGGCACCTAGGGAAACCTACCAAACCTGTGCATTTTTCAAAACTAGAGACCTAGGGGAATCCAAGATGGGGTGACTTGTGGGGCTCTGACCAGGTTCTGTTACACAGAATCCTTTGCAAACCTCAAATTTTGGCTAAGAAAAACTAATTTTCCTCACATTTCAGTGAGAGAAAGTTCTGGAATCTGAGAGGAGGCACAAATTTCCTTTCACCCAGCGCTCCTCCAAGTCTCCCGATAAAAATGATACTTCACTTGTGTGGGTAGGCCTAGCGCCCGCGACAGGAAACACCCCAAAATAGAACATGGACACATCCCATTTTTTTAAAGAAAACTATCTGTTTTTTGCAAAGTGCCTACCTGTAGATTTAGGCCTCTTGCTCAGCCGGCACCTAGGGAAACCTACCAAACCTGTGCATTTTTGAAAACTAGAGACCTAGGGGAATCCAAGATGGGGTGACTTGTGGGGATCTGACCCGGTTCTGTTACCCAGAATCCTTTGCAAACCTCAAATATTGGCTAAAAAAACGCATTTTACTCACATTTCGGTGACAGAAAGTTCTGGAATCTCAGAGGAGCCTCAAATTTCCTTCCACCCAGCGTTCCCCCAAGTCTCCCGATAAAAATGATACCTTACTTGTGTGGGTAGGCCTAGCGCCCGCGACAGGAAATGCCCCAAAACGCAAAGTGGACACATCCCATTTTTTTAAAGAAAACAGAGGTGTTTTTTGCAAAGTACCTACCTGTAGATTTTGGCCTCTAGCTCAGCCGGCACCTAGGGAAACCTACCAAACCTGTGCATTTTTGAAAACTAGAGACCTAGGGGAATCCAAGATGGGGAGACTTGTGGGGCTCTGACCAGGTTCTGTTACCCAGAATCCTTTGCAAACCTCACAATTTGGCTAAAAAAACATATTTTCCTTACATTTCGGTGACAGAAAGTTCTGGAATCTGAGAGGAGCCACAAATTTCCTTCCACCCAGTGTTCCCCCAAGTCTCCCGATATAAATGGTACCTCACTTGTGTAGGTAGGCCTAGTGCCCGCGACAGGAAATGCCCCAAAACACAACGTGGACACATCCCATTTTTTGAAAGAAAACAGAGCTGGTTTTTGCAAAGTGCCTACCTGTAGATTTTGGCCTCTAGCTCAGCTGGCACCTAGGGAAACCTACCAAACCTGTGCATTTTTGAAAACTAGAGACCTAGGGGAATCCAAGAAGGGGTGACTTGTGGGGCTCTGACCAGGTTCTGTTACCCAGAATCCTTTGCAAACCTCTTAATTTGGCTAAAAAAACATATTTTCCTTACATTTCGGTGACAGAAAGTTCTGGAATCTGAGAGGAGCCACAAATTTCCTTCCACCCAGCGTTCCTCCAAGTCTCCCGATAAAAATGATACCTCACTTGTGTGGGTAGGTCTAGCGCCCGCGACAGGAAACACCCCAAAACACAACGTGGACACATCCCATTTTTTGAAAGAAAACAGAGCTGTTTTTTGCAAAGTGCCTACCTGTAGATTTTGGCCTCTAGCTCAGCCGGCACCTAGGGAAACCTACTAAACCTGTGCATTTTTTAAAACTAGAGACCTAGGGGAATTCAAGATGGGGTGACTTGTGGGGCTCTGACCAGGTTCTGTTACCCAGAATCCTTTGCAAACCTCAAATTTTGGCTAAGAAAAACTAATTTTCCTCACATTTCAGTGAGAGAAAGTTCTGGAATCTGAGAGGAGGCACAAATTTCCTTTCACCCAGCGCTCCTCCAAGTCTCCCGATAAAAATGATACCTCACTTGTGTGGGTAGGCCTAGCGCCCGCGACAGGAAACACCCCAAAATACAACATGGACACATCCCATTTTTTTAAAGAAAACTAGCTGTTTTTTGCAAAGTGCCTACCTGTAGATTTAGGCCTCTTGCTCAGCCGGCACCTAGGGAAACCTACCAAACCTGTGCATTTTTGAAAACTAGAGACCTAGGGGAATCCAAGATGGGGTGACTTGTGGGGATCTGACCCGGTTCTGTTACCCAGAATCCTTTGCAAACCTCAAATATTGGCTAAAAAAACGCATTTTACTCACATTTCGGTGACAGAAAATTCTGGAATCTCAGAGGAGCCTCAAATTTCCTTCCACCCAGCGTTCCCCCAAGTCTCCCGATAAAAATGATACCTTACTTGTGTGGGTAGGCCTAGCGCCCGCGACAGGAAATGCCCCAAAACGCAAAGTGGACACATCCCATTTTTTTAAAGAAAACAGAGGTGTTTTTTGCAAAGTACCTACCTGTAGATTTTGGCCTCTAGCTCAGCCGGCACCTAGGGAAACCTACCAAACCTGTGCATTTTTGAAAACTAGAGACCTAGGGGAATCCAAGATGGGGAGACTTGTGGGGCTCTGACCAGGTTCTGTTACCCAGAATCCTTTGCAAACCTCACAATTTGGCTAAAAAAACATATTTTCCTTACATTTCGGTGACAGAAAGTTCTGGAATCTGAGAGGAGCCACAAATTTCCTTCCACCCAGTGTTCCCCCAAGTCTCCCGATATAAATGGTACCTCACTTGTGTAGGTAGGCCTAGTGCCCGCGACAGGAAACACCCCAAAACACAACGTGGAAACATCCAATTTTTTGAAAGAAAACAGAGCTGGTTTTTGCAAAGTGCCTACCTGTAGATTTTGGCCTCTAGCTCAGCTGGCACCTAGGGAAACCTACCAAACCTGTGCATTTTTGAAAACTAGAGACCTAGGGGAATCCAAGAAGGGGTGACTTGTGGGGCTCTGACCAGGTTCTGTTACCCAGAATCCTTTGCAAACCTCTTAATTTGGCTAAAAAAACATATTTTCCTTACATTTCGGTGACAGAAAGTTCTGGTATCTGAGAGGAGCCACAAATTTCCTTCCACCCAGCGTTCCTCCAAGTCTCCCGATAAAAATGATACCTCACTTGTGTGGGTAGGTCTAGCGCCCGCGACAGGAAACACCCCAAAACACAACGTGGACACATCCCATTTTTTGAAAGAAAACAGAGCTGTTTTTTGCAAAGTGCCTACCTGTAGATTTTGGCCTCTAGCTCAGCCGGCACCTAGGGAAACCTACCAAACCTGTGCATTTTTCAAAACTAGAGACCTAGGGGAATCCAAGATGGGGTGACTTGTGGGGCTCTGACCAGGTTCTGTTACACAGAATCCTTTGCAAACCTCAAATTTTGGCTAAGAAAAACTAATTTTCCTCACATTTCAGTGAGAGAAAGTTCTGGAATCTGAGAGGAGGCACAAATTTCCTTTCACCCAGCGCTCCTCCAAGTCTCCCGATAAAAATGATACCTCACTTGTGTGGGTAGGCCTAGCGCCCGCGACAGGAAACACCCCAAAATAGAACATGGACACATCCCATTTTTTTAAAGAAAACTAGCTGTTTTTTGCAAAGTGCCTACCTGTAGATTTAGGCCTCTTGCTCAGCCGGCACCTAGGGAAACCTACCAAACCTGTGCATTTTTAAAAACTAGAGACCTAGGGGAATCCAAGATGGGGTGACTTGTGGGGATCTGACCCGGTTCTGTTACCCAGAATCCTTTGCAAACCTCAAATATTGGCTAAAAAAACGCATTTTACTCACATTTCGGTGACAGAAAGTTCTGGAATCTCAGAGGAGCCACAAATTTCCTTCCACCCAGCGTTCCCCCAAGTCTCCCGATAAAAATGATACCTTACTTGTGTGGGTAGGCCTAGCGCCCGCGACAGGAAATGCCCCAAAACGCAAAGTGGACACATCCCATTTTTTTAAAGAAAACAGAGGTGTTTTTTGCAAAGTACCTACCTGTAGATTTTGGCCTCTAGCTCAGCCGGCACCTAGGGAAACCTACCAAACCTGTGCATTTTTGAAAACTAGAGACCTAGGGGAATCCAAGATGGGGTGACTTGTGGGGCTCTGACCAGGTTCTGTTACCCAGAATCCTTTGCAAACCTCACAATTTGGCTAAAAAAACATATTTTCCTTACATTTCGGTGACAGAAAGTTCTGGAATCTGAGAGGAGCCACAAATTTCCTTCCACCCAGTGTTCCCCCAAGTCTCCCGATATAAATGGTACCTCACTTGTGTAGGTAGGCCTAGCGCCCGCAACAGGAAACACCCCAAAACACAACGTGGACACATCCCATTTTTTGAAAGAAAACAGAGCTGGTTTTTGCAAAGTGCCTACCTGTAGATTTTGGCCTCTAGCTCAGCTGGCACCTAGGGAAACCTACCAAACCTGTGCATTTTTTAAAACTAGAGACCTAGGGGAATCCAAGAAGGGGTGACTTGTGGGGCTCTGACCAGGTTCTGTTACCCAGAATCCTTTGCAAACCTCACAATTTGGCTAAAAAAACATATTTTCCTTACATTTCGGTGACAGAAAGTTCTGGAATCTGAGAGGAGCCACAAATTTCCTTCCACCCAGCGTTCCCCCAAGTCTCCCGATATAAATGGTACCTCACTTGTGTAGGTAGGCCTAGCGCCCGCGACAGGATATGCCCCAAAACACAACGTGGACACATCACAGAAAACAGAGCTGTTTTTTGCAAAGTGCCTACCTGTAGATTTTGGCCTCTAGCTCAGCTGGCACCTAGGGAATCCTACCAAACCTGTGCATTTGTTAAAACTAGAGACCTAGGGGAATCTAAGAAGGGGTGACTTGTGGGGCTCTGACCAGGTTCTGTTACCCAGAATCCTTTGCAAACCTCACAATTTGGCTAAAAAAACATATTTTCCTTACATTTCGGTGACAGAAAGTTCTGGAATCTGAGAGGAGCCACAAATTTCCTACCACACAGCGTTCCCCGAAGTCTCCCGATAAAAATGATAACTCACTTGTGTAGGTAGGCCTAGCGCCCGCGACAGGAAAAACCCGAAAACACAACGTGGACACATCCCATTTTTTGAAAGAAAACAGAGCTGTTTTTTGCAAAGTGGCTACCTGTAGATTTTGGCCTCTAGCTCAGCCGGCACCTAGGGAAACCTACCAAACCTGTGCATTTTTTAAAACTAGAGACCTAGGGGAATCCAAGATGGGGTAACTTGTGGGGCTCTGACCAGGTTCTGTTACCCAGAATCCTTTGCAAACCTCAAACTTTGGCTAAAAAAACGCATTTTCCTCACATTTCGGGGACAAAAAGTTCTGGAATCTGAGAGGAGCCACAAATTTCCTTCCACACAGCGTTCCCCCAAGTCTCCCGATAAAAATGATAACTCACTTGTGTAGGTAGGCCTAGCGCCCGCGACAGGAAACACCCGAAAACAGAACGTGGACACATCCCATTTTTTGAAAGAAAACAGAGCTGTTTTTTGCAAAGTGGCTACCTGTAGATTTTGGCCTCTAGCTCAGCCGGCACCTAGGGAAACCTACCAAACCTGTGCATTTTTGAAAACTAGAGACCTAGGGAAATCCAAGATGGGGTGACTTATGGGGCTCTGACCAGGTTCTGTTACCCAGAATCCTTTGCAAACCTCAAAATTTGGGTAAAAAAACACATTTTCCTCACATTTCGGTGACAGAAAGTTCTGGAATCTCAGAGGAGCCACAAATTTCCTTCCACCCAGCGTTCCCCCAAGTCTCCCGATAAAAATGATACCTTACTTTTGTGGGTAGGCCTAGCGCCCGCGACAGGAAATGCCCCAAAACACAAAGTGGACACATCCCATTTTTTTAAAGAAAACAGAGGTGTTTTTTGCTAAGTACCTACCTGTAGATTTTGGCCTCTAGCTCAGCCGGCAGCTAGGGAAACCTACCAAACCTGTGCATTTTTTAAAACTAGAGACCTAGGGGAATCCAAGATGGGGTGACTTGTGGGGCTCTGACCCGGTTCTGTTACCCAGAATCCTTTGCAAACCTCAAATTTTGGCTAAAAAAAACACATTTTCCTCACATTTCAGTGACAGAAAGTTCTGGAATCTGAGAGGAGCCACAAATTTCCTTCCACCCAGCTTTCCCCCAAGTCTCCCGATAAAAATATAACCTCACTTGTGTGGGTAGACCTAGCGCCCGCGACAGGAAACGCCCCAAAACGCAACGTGGACACATACCATTTTTTGAAAGAAAACAGAGGTGTTTTTTGCAAAGTACCTACCTGTAGATTTTGGCCTCTAGCTCAGCCGGCACCTAGGGAAACCTACCAAACCTGTGCATTTTTGAAAACTAGAGACCTAGGGGAATCCAAGATGGGTTGACTTGTGGGGCTCTGACCAGATTCTGTTACCCAGAATCCTTTGCAAACCTCACAATTTGGCTAAAAAAACATATTTTCCTTACATTTCGGTGACAGAAAGTTCTGGAATCTGAGAGGAGCCACAAATTTCCTTCCACCCAGCGTTCCCCCAAGTCTCCCGATATAAATGGTACCTCACTTGTGTAGATAGGCCTAGCGCCCGCGACAGGAAACACCCGAAAACACAACGTGGACACATCCCATTTTTTGAAAGAAAACAGAGCTGTTTTTTGCAAAGTGCCTACCTGAAGATTTTGGCCTCTAGCTCAGCTGGCACCTAGGGAAACCTACCAAACCTGTGCATTTTTGAAAACTAGAGACCTAGGGGAATCCAAGATGGGGTGACTTGTGGGGCTCTGACCCGGTTCTGTTACCCAGAATCCTTTGCAAACCTCAAATATTGGCTAAAAAAACGCATTTTCCTCACATTTCGGTGACAGAAAGTTCTGGAATCTGAGAGGAGCCACAAATTTCCTTCCACCCAGCATTCCCCCAAGTCTCCCGATATAAATGGTACCTCACTTGTGTGGGTAGGCCTAGCGCCCGCGACAGGATATGCCACAAAACACAACGTTGACACATCACAGAAAACAGAGCAGTTTTTTCCAAAGTGGCTACCTGTAGATTTTGGCCTCTAGCTCAGCCGGCACCTAGGGAAACCTACCAAAACTGTGCATTTTTGAAAAATAGAGACCTAGGGAAATCCAAGATGGGGTAACTTGTGGGGATCTGACCAGGTTCTGTTACCCAGAATCCTTTGCAAACCTCAAAATTTCGCTAAAAAAACACATTTTCCTCACATTTCGGTGACAGAAAGTTCTGGAATCTGAGAGGAGCCACAAATTTCCTTCCACCCAGCGTTCCCCCAAGTCTCCCGATAAAAATAAATGATACCTCACTTGTGTGGGTAGGCCTAGCGCCCGCGACAGGAAACACCCGAAAACACAACGTGGACACATCCCATTTTTTGAAAGAAAACAGAGCTGTTTTTTGCAAAGTGGCTACCTGTAGATTTTGGCCTCTAGCTCAGCCGGCACCTAGGGAAACCTACCAAACCTGTGCATTTTTTAAAACTAGAGACCTAGGGGAATCCAAGATGGGGTGACTTGTGGTGCTCTGACCAGGTTCTGGTACCCAGGATCCTTTGCAAACCTCAAAATTCGGCTAAAAAAACAAATTTTCCTCACATTTCGGTGACAGAAAGTTCTGGAATCTGAGAGGAGCCACAAATTTCCTTCCACCCAGAGTTCCCCCAAGTCTCCCGATAAAAATGATACCTCACTTGTGTGGGTAGGCCTAGAGCCCGCAACAGGATATGCCCCAAAACACAACATGGACACATCACGGAAAACAGAGCAGTTTTTTGCAAAGTACCTAGCTGTAGATTTTGGCCTCTAGCTCAGCCGGCACCTAGGGAAACCTACCAAACCTGTGCATTTTTGAAAACTAGAGACCTAGGGGAATCCAAGATGGGGTGACTTGTGGTGCTCTGACCAGGTTCTGGTACCCAGAATCCTTTGCAAACCTCAAAATTCGGCTAAAAAAACAAATTTTCCTTACATTTCGGTGACAGAAAGTTCTGGAATCTGAGAGGAGCCACAAATTTCCTTCCACCCAGAGTTCCCCCAAGTCTCCCGATAAAAATGATACCTCACTTGTGTGGGTAGGCCTAGCGCCCGCGACAGGAAACACCCCAAAACACAACGTGGACACATCCCATTTTTTTAAAGAAAACATAGCTGTTTTTTTTCAGAGTGCCTACCTGTAGATTTTGGCCTCTAGCTCAGCCGGCACCTAGAGAAACCTACCAAACCTGTGCATTTTTGAAAACTAGAGACCTAGGGGAATCCAAGATGGGGTGACTTGTGGGGCTCTGACCCGGTTCTGTTACCCAGAATCCTTTGCAAACCTCAAATATTGGCTAAAAAAACGCATTTTACTCACATTTCGGTGACAGAAAGTTCTGGAATCTGAGAGGAGCCACAAATTTCCTTCCACCCAGAGTTCCCCCAAGTCTTCCGATAAAAATGATACCTCACTTGTGTGGGTAGGCCTAGCGCCCGCGACAGGAAACACCCCAAAACACAACGTGGACACATCCCATTTTTTTAAAGAAAACAGAGCTGTTTTTTTCAAAGTGCCTACCTGTAGATTTTGGCCTCTAGCTCAGCCGGCACCTAGGGAAACCTACCAAACCTGTGCATTTTTTTAAACTAGAGACCTAGGGGAATCCAAGATGGGGTGACTTGTGGTGCTCTGACCAGGTTCTGGTACCCAGAATCCTTTGCAAACCTCAAATTCGGCTAAAAAAACACATTTTCCTCACATTTCGGTGACAGAAAGTTCTGGAATCTGAGAGGAGCCACAAATTTCCTTCCACCCAGCATTCCCCAAAGTCTCCCGATAAAAATGATACCTCACTTGTGTGGGTAGGCCTAGCGCCCGCGACAGGAAGCACCCCGAAACACAACGTGGACACATCCCATTTTTTTAAAGAAAACAGAGCTGTTTTTTTCAAAGTGCCTACCTGTAGATTTTGGCCTCTAGCTCAGCCGGCACCTAGGGAAACCTACCAAACCTGTGCATTTTTGAAAACTAGAGACCTAGGGGAATCCAAGATGGGTTGACTTGTGGGGCTCTGACCAGATTCTGTTACCCAGAATCCTTTGCAAACCTCACAATTTGGCTAAAAAAACATATTTTCCTTACATTTCGGTGACAGAAAGTTCTGGAATCTGAGAGGAGCCACAAATTTCCTTCCACCCAGCGTTCCCCCAAGTCTCCCGATATAAATGGTACCTCACTTGTGTAGATAGGCCTAGCGCCCGCGACAGGAAACACCCGAAAACACAACGTGGACACATCCCATTTTTTGAAAGAAAACAGAGCTGTTTTTTGCAAAGTGCCTACCTGAAGATTTTGGCCTCTAGCTCAGCTGGCACCTAGGGAAACCTACCAAACCTGTGCATTTTTGAAAACTAGAGACCTAGGGGAATCCAAGATGGGGTGACTTGTGGGGCTCTGACCCGGTTCTGTTACCCAGAATCCTTTGCAAACCTCAAATATTGGCTAAAAAAACGCATTTTCCTCACATTTCGGTGACAGAAAGTTCTGGAATCTGAGAGGAGCCACAAATTTCCTTCCACCCAGCATTCCCCCAAGTCTCCCGATATAAATGGTACCTCACTTGTGTGGGTAGGCCTAGCGCCCGCGACAGGATATGCCACAAAACACAACGTTGACACATCACAGAAAACAGAGCAGTTTTTTCCAAAGTGGCTACCTGTAGATTTTGGCCTCTAGCTCAGCCGGCACCTAGGGAAACCTACCAAAACTGTGCATTTTTGAAAAATAGAGACCTAGGGAAATCCAAGATGGGGTAACTTGTGGGGCTCTGACCAGGTTCTGTTACCCAGAATCCTTTGCAAACCTCAAAATTTCGCTAAAAAAACACATTTTCCTCACATTTCGGTGACAGAAAGTTCTGGAATCTGAGAGGAGCCACAAATTTCCTTCCACCCAGCGTTCCCCCAAGTCTCCCGATAAAAATGATACCTCACTTGTGTGGGTAGGCCTAGCGCCCGCGACAGGAAACACCCGAAAACACAACGTGGACACATCCCATTTTTTGAAAGAAAACAGAGCTGTTTTTTGCAAAGTGGCTACCTGTAGATTTTGGCCTCTAGCTCAGCCGGCACCTAGGGAAACCTACCAAACCTGTGCATTTTTTAAAACTAGAGACCTAGGGGAATCCAAGATGGGGTGACTTGTGGTGCTCTGACCAGGTTCTGGTACCCAGGATCCTTTGCAAACCTCAAAATTCGGCTAAAAAAACAAATTTTCCTCACATTTCGGTGACAGAAAGTTCTGGAATCTGAGAGGAGCCACAAATTTCCTTCCACCCAGAGTTCCCCCAAGTCTCCCGATAAAAATGATACCTCACTTGTGTGGGTAGGCCTAGAGCCCGCAACAGGATATGCCCCAAAACACAACATGGACACATCACGGAAAACAGAGCAGTTTTTTGCAAAGTACCTAGCTGTAGATTTTGGCCTCTAGCTCAGCCGGCACCTAGGGAAACCTACCAAACCTGTGCATTTTTGAAAACTAGAGACCTAGGGGAATCCAAGATGGGGTGACTTGTGGTGCTCTGACCAGGTTCTGGTACCCAGAATCCTTTGCAAACCTCAAAATTCGGCTAAAAAAACAAATTTTCCTTACATTTCGGTGACAGAAAGTTCTGGAATCTGAGAGGAGCCACAAATTTCCTTCCACCCAGAGTTCCCCCAAGTCTCCCGATAAAAATGATACCTCACTTGTGTGGGTAGGCCTAGCGCCCGCGACAGGAAACACCCCAAAACACAACGTGGACACATCCCATTTTTTTAAAGAAAACAGAGCTGTTTTTTTTCAGAGTGCCTACCTGTAGATTTTGGCCTCTAGCTCAGCCGGCACCTAGAGAAACCTACCAAACCTGTGCATTTTTGAAAACTAGAGACCTAGGGGAATCCAAGATGGGGTGACTTGTGGGGCTCTGACCCGGTTCTGTTACCCAGAATCCTTTGCAAACCTCAAATATTGGCTAAAAAAACGCATTTTACTCACATTTCGGTGACAGAAAGTTCTGGAATCTGAGAGGAGCCACAAATTTCCTTCCACCCAGAGTTCCCCCAAGTCTTCCGATAAAAATGATACCTCACTTGTGTGGGTAGGTCTAGCGCCCGCGACAGGAAACACCCCAAAACACAACGTGGACACATCCCATTTTTTTAAAGAAAACAGAGCTGTTTTTTTCAAAGTGCCTACCTGTAGATTTTGGCCTCTAGCTCAGCCGGCACCTAGGGAAACCTACCAAACCTGTGCATTTTTTTAAACTAGAGACCTAGGGGAATCCAAGATGGGGTGACTTGTGGTGCTCTGACCAGGTTCTGGTACCCAGAATCCTTTGCAAACCTCAAAATTCGGCTAAAAAAACACATTTTCCTCACATTTCGGTGACAGAAAGTTCTGGAATCTGAGAGGAGCCACAAATTTCCTTCCACCCAGCATTCCCCAAAGTCTCCCGATAAAAATGATACCTCACTTGTGTGGGTAGGCCTAGCGCCCGCGACAGGAAGCACCCCGAAACACAACGTGGACACATCCCATTTTTTTAAAGAAAACAGAGCTGTTTTTTGCAAAGTGCCTACCTGTAGATTTTGGCCTCTAGCTCAGCCGGCAGCTAGGGAAACCTACCAAACCTGTGCATTTTTGAAAACTAGAGACCTAGGGGAATCCAAGATGGGGTGACTTGTGGGGCTCTGACCAGGTTCTGTTACCCAGAATCCTTTGCAAACCTCAAAATGTGGCTAAAAAAACACATTTTCCTCACATTTCGGTGACAGAAAGTTCTGGAATCTGATGGAAGCCACAAATTTCCTTCCACCCAGCGTTCCTCCAAGTCTCCAGATAAAAATGGTACCTCACTTGTGTGGGCAGGCCTAGCGCCCCTGACAGGTTATGCCCCAAAACACAACATGGACATATCACAGAAAACAGAGCTGTTTTTTGCAAAGTACCTACCTGTAGATTTTGGCCTCTAGCTCAGGGAAACCTAGGGAAACCTACCAAACCTGTGCATTTTTGAAAACTAGAGACCTAGGGGAATCCAAGATGGGGTGACTTGTGGGGCTCTGACCAGGTTCTGTTACCCAGAATCCTTTGCAAACCTCAAAATGTGACTAAAAAAACACATTTTCCTCACATTTCGGTGACAGAAAGTTCTGGAATCTGATGGAAGCCACAAATTTCCTTCCACCCAGCGTTCCTCCAAGTCTCCAGATAAAAATGGTACCTCACTTGTGTGGGCAGGCCTAGCGCCCCTGACAGGTTATGCCCCAAAACACAACATGGACACATCACAGAAAACAGAGCTGTTTTTTGCAAAGTACCTACCTGTAGATTTTGGCCTCTAGCTCGAGGAAACCTAGGGAAACCTACCAAACCTGTGCATTTTTGAAAACTAGAGACCTAGGGGAATCCAAGATGGGGTGACTTGTGGGGCTCTGACCCGGTTCTGTTACCCAGAATCCTTTGCAAATCTCAAATTTTGGCTAAAAAAACGCATTTTCCTCACATTTCGGTGACAGAAAGTTCTGGAATCTGAGAGGAGCCACAAATTTCCTTCCACCCAGCATTCCCCCAAGTCTCCCGATATAAATGGTACCTCACTTGTGTTGGTAGGCCTAGCGCCCGCGACAGGATATGCCCCAAAACACAACGTTGACACATCACAGAAAACAGAGCTGTTTTTTGCAAAGTGGCTACCTGTAGATTTTGGCCTTTAGCTCAGCCGGCACCTAGGGAAACCTACCAAACCTATGCATTTTTGAAAACTAGAGGCCTAGGGAAATCCAAGATGGGGTGACTTGTGGGGCTCTGACCAGGTTCTGTTACCCAGAATCCTTTGCAAACCTAAAAATTTGGCTAAAAAAAAAAATTTTCCTCACATTTCGGTGACAGAAAGTTCTGGAATCTGAGAGGAGCCACAAATTTCCTTCCACCCAGCGTTCCCCCAAGTCTCCTGATAAAAATGATACCTCACTTGTGTGGGTAGAACTAGCGCCCGCGACAGGAAACACCCCAAAACGCAACGTGGACACATACCATTTTTTTAAAGAAAACAGAGGTGTTTTTTGCAAAGTGCCTACCTGTAGATTTTGGCCTCTAGCTCAGCCGGCACCTAGGGAAACCTACCAAACCTGTGAATTTTTTAAAACTAGAGACCTAGGGGAATCCAAGATGGGGTGACTTGTGGGGCTCTGACCAGGTTCTGTTACCCAGAATCCTTTGCAAACCTCAAAATGTGGCTAAAAAACACATTTTACTCACATTTCGGTGACAGAAAGTTCTGGAATCTGATGGGAGCCACAAATTTCCTTCCACCCAGCGTTCCCCAAGTCTCCAGGTAAAAATGGTACATCACTTGTGTGGGTAGGCCTTGCGCACGCGACAGGATATGCCCCAAAACACAACGTGGACACATCACAGAAAACAGAGCTGTTTTTTGCAAAGTGCCTACCTGTAGATTTTGTCCTCTAGCTCAGCCGGCACCTAGGGAAACCTACCAAACCTGTGCATTTTTGAAAACTAGAGACCTAGGGGAATCCAAGATGGGGTGACTTGTGGGGCTCTGACCAGGTTCTGGTACCCAGAATCCTTTGCAAACCTCAAAATTTCGCTAAAAAAACACATTTTCCTCACATTTCGGTGACAGAAAGTTCTGGAATCTGAGAGGAGCCACAAATTTCCTTCCACCCAGCGTTCCCCCAAGTCTCCCGATAAAAATGATACCTCACTTGTGTGGGTAGGCCTAGCGCCCGCGACAGGAAACACCCGAAAACACAACGTGGACACATCCCATTTTTTGAAAGAAAACAGAGCTGTTTTTTGCAAAGTGGCTACCTGTAGATTTTGGCCTCTAAATCAGCCGGCACCTAGGGAAACCTACCAAACCTGTGCATTTTTTAAAACTAGAGACCTAGGGGAATCCAAGATGGGGTGACTTGTGGTGCTCTGACCAGGTTCTGGTACCCAGAATCCTTTGCAAACCTCAAAATTCGGCTAAAAAAACAAATTTTCCTCACATTTCGGTGACAGAAAGTTCTGGAATCTGAGAGGAGCCACAAATTTCCTTCCACCCAGAGTTCCCCCAAGTCTCCCGATAAAAATGATACCTCACTTGTGTTGGTAGGCCTAGCGCCCGCGACAGGATATGCCCCAAAACACAACGTTGACACATCACAGAAAACAGAGCTGTTTTTTGCAAAGTGGCTACCTGTAGATTTTGGCCTTTAGCTCAGCCGGCACCTAGGGAAACCTACCAAACCTATGCATTTTTGAAAACTAGAGGCCTAGGGAAATCCAAGATGGGGTGACTTGTGGGGCTCTGACCAGGTTCTGTTACCCAGAATCCTTTGCAAACCTAAAAATTTGGCTAAAAAAAAAAATTTTCCTCACATTTCGGTGACAGAAAGTTCTGGAATCTGAGAGGAGCCACAAATTTCCTTCCACCCAGCGTTCCCCCAAGTCTCCTGATAAAAATGATACCTCACTTGTGTGGGTAGAACTAGCGCCCGCGACAGGAAACACCCCAAAACGCAACGTGGACACATACCATTTTTTTAAAGAAAACAGAGGTGTTTTTTGCAAAGTGCCTACCTGTAGATTTTGGCCTCTAGCTCAGCCGGCACCTAGGGAAACCTACCAAACCTGTGAATTTTTTAAAACTAGAGACCTAGGGGAATCCAAGATGGGGTGACTTGTGGGGCTCTGACCAGGTTCTGTTACCCAGAATCCTTTGCAAACCTCAAAATGTGGCTAAAAAACACATTTTACTCACATTTCGGTGACAGAAAGTTCTGGAATCTGATGGGAGCCACAAATTTCCTTCCACCCAGCGTTCCCCAAGTCTCCAGGTAAAAATGGTACATCACTTGTGTGGGTAGGCCTTGCGCACGCGACAGGATATGCCCCAAAACACAACGTGGACACATCACAGAAAACAGAGCTGTTTTTTGCAAAGTGCCTACCTGTAGATTTTGTCCTCTAGCTCAGCCGGCACCTAGGGAAACCTACCAAACCTGTGCATTTTTGAAAACTAGAGACCTAGGGGAATCCAAGATGGGGTGACTTGTGGGGCTCTGACCAGGTTCTGGTACCCAGAATCCTTTGCAAACCTCAAAATTTCGCTAAAAAAACACATTTTCCTCACATTTCGGTGACAGAAAGTTCTGGAATCTGAGAGGAGCCACAAATTTCCTTCCACCCAGCGTTCCCCCAAGTCTCCCGATAAAAATGATACCTCACTTGTGTGGGTAGGCCTAGCGCCCGCGACAGGAAACACCCGAAAACACAACGTGGACACATCCCATTTTTTGAAAGAAAACAGAGCTGTTTTTTGCAAAGTGGCTACCTGTAGATTTTGGCCTCTAAATCAGCCGGCACCTAGGGAAACCTACCAAACCTGTGCATTTTTTAAAACTAGAGACCTAGGGGAATCCAAGATGGGGTGACTTGTGGTGCTCTGACCAGGTTCTGGTACCCAGAATCCTTTGCAAACCTCAAAATTCGGCTAAAAAAACAAATTTTCCTCACATTTCGGTGACAGAAAGTTCTGGAATCTGAGAGGAGCCACAAATTTCCTTCCACCCAGAGTTCCCCCAAGTCTCCCGATAAAAATGATACCTCACTTGTGTGGGTAGGCCTAGAGCCCGCAACAGGATATGCCCCAAAACACAACATGGACACATCACGGAAAACAGAGCAGTTTTTTGCAAAGTACCTAGCTGTAGATTTTGGCCTCTAGCTCAGCCGGCACCTAGGGAAACCTACCAAACCTGTGCATTTTTGAAAACTAGAGACCTAGGGGAATCCAAGATGGGGTGACTTGTGGTGCTCTGACCAGGTTCTGGTACCCAGAATCCTTTGCAAACCTCAAAATTTGGCTAAAAAAACTAATTTTCCTTACATTTCGGTGACAGAAAGTTCTGGAATCTGAGAGGAGCCACAAATTTCCTTCCACCCAGAGTTCCCCCAAGTCTCCCGATAAAAATGATACCTCACTTGTGTGGGTAGGCCTAGCGCCCGCGACAGGAAACACCCCAAAACACAACGTGGACACATCCCATTTTTTTAAAGAAAACAGAGCTGTTTTTTTTCAGAGTGCCTACCTGTAGATTTTGGCCTCTAGCTCAGCCGGCACCTAGAGAAACCTACCAAACCTGTGCATTTTTGAAAACTAGAGACCTAGGGGAATCCAAGATGGGGTGACTTGTGGGGCTCTGACCCGGTTCTGTTACCCAGAATCCTTTGCAAACCTCAAATATTGGCTAAAAAAACGCATTTTACTCACATTTCGGTGACAGAAAGTTCTGGAATCTGAGAGGAGCCACGAATTTCCTTCCACCCAGAGTTCCCCCAAGTCTCCCGATAAAAATGATACCTCACTTGTGTGGGTAGGCCTAGCGCCCGCGACAGGAAACACCCCAAAACACAACGTGGACACATCCCATTTTTTTAAAGAAAACAGAGCTGTTTTTTTCAAAGTGCCTACCTGTAGATTTTGGCCTCTAGCTCAGCCGGCACCTAGGGAAACCTACCAAACCTGTGCATTTTTTTAAACTAGAGACCTAGGGGAATCCAAGATGGGGTGACTTGTGGTGCTCTGACAAGGTTCTGGTACCCAGAATCCTTTGCAAACCTCAAAATTCGGCTAAAAAAACACATTTTCCTCACATTTCGGTGACAGAAAGTTCTGGAATCTGAGAGGAGCCACAAATTTCCTTCCACCCAGCATTCCCCAAAGTCTCCCGATAAAAATGATACCTCACTTGTGTGGGTAGGCCTAGCGCCCGCGACAGGAAGCACCCCGAAACACAACGTGGACACATCCCATTTTTTTAAAGAAAACAGAGCTGTTTTTTGCAAAGTGCCTACCTGTAGATTTTGGCCTCTAGCTCAGCCGGCAGCTAGGGAAACCTACCAAACCTGTGCATTTATGAAAACTAGAGACCTAGGGGAATCCAAGATGGGTGACTTGTGGGGCTCTGACCAGGTTCTGTTACCCAGAATCCTTTGCAAACCTCAAAATGTGGCTAAAAAAACACATTTTCCTCACATTTCGGTGACAGAAAGTTCTGGAATCTGATGGAAGCCACAAATTTCCTTCCACCCAGCGTTCCTCCAAGTCTCCAGATAAAAATGGTACCTCACTTGTGTGGGCAGGCCTAGCGCCCATGACAGGTTATGCCCCAAAACACAACATGGACATATCACAGAAAACAGAGCTGTTTTTTGCAAAGTACCTTCCTGTAGATTTTGGCCTCTAGCTCAGGGAAACCTAGGGAAACCTACCAAACCTGTGCATTTTTGAAAACTAGAGACCTAGGGGAATCCAAGATGGGGTGACTTGTGGGGCTCTGACCAGGTTCTGTTACCCAGAATCCTTTGCAAACCTCAAAATGTGACTAAAAAAACACATTTTCCTCACATTTCGGTGACAGAAAGTTCTGGAATCTGATGGAAGCCACAAATTTCCTTCCACCCAGCGTTCCTCCAAGTCTCCAGATAAAAATGGTACCTCACTTGTGTGGGCAGGCCTAGCGCCCCTGACAGGTTATGCCCCAAAACACAACATGGACACATCACAGAAAACAGAGCTGTTTTTTGCAAAGTACCTACCTGTAGATTTTGGCCTCTAGCTCAGGGAAACCTAGGGAAACCTACCAAACCTGTGCATTTTTGAAAACTAGAGACCTAGGGGAATCCAAGATGGGGTGACTTGTGGGGCTCTGACCCGGTTCTGTTACCCAGAATCCTTTGCAAATCTCAAATTTTGGCTAAAAAAACGCATTTTCCTCACATTTCGGTGACAGAAAGTTCTGGAATCTGAGAGGAGCCACAAATTTCCTTCCACCCAGCATTCCCCCAAGTCTCCCGATATAAATGGTACCTCACTTGTGTTGGTAGGCCTAGCGCCCGCGACAGGATATGCCCCAAAACACAACGTTGACACATCACAGAAAACAGAGCTGTTTTTTGCAAAGTGGCTACCTGTAGATTTTGGCCTTTAGCTCAGCCGGCACCTAGGGAAACCTACCAAACCTATGCATTTTTGAAAACTAGAGGCCTAGGGAAATCCAAGATGGGGTGACTTGTGGGGCTCTGACCAGGTTCTGTTACCCAGAATCCTTTGCAAACCTAAAAATTTGGCTAAAAAAACAAATTTTCCTCACATTTCGGTGACAGAAAGTTCTGGAATCTGAGAGGAGCCACAAATTTCCTTCCACCCAGCGTTCCTCCAAGTCTCCTGATAAAAATGATACCTCACTTGTGTGGGTAGGACTAGCGCCCGCGACAGGAAACACCCCAAAACGCAACGTGGACACATACCATTTTTTTAAAGAAAACAGAGGTGTTTTTTGCAAAGTGCCTACCTGTAGATTTTGGCCTCTAGCTCAGCCGGCACCTAGGGAAACCTACCAAACCTGTGCATTTTTGAAAACTAGAGACCTAGGGGAATCCAAGATGGGGTGACTTGTGGGGCTCTGACCAGGTTCTGGTACCCAGAATCCTTTGCAACCTCAAAATTCGGCTAAAAAAACACATTTTCCTCACATTTCGGTGACAGAAAGTTCTGGAATCTGAGAGGAGCCACAAATTTCCTTCCACCCAGCATTCCCCAAAGTCTCCCGATAAAAATGATACCTCACTTGTGTGGGTAGGCCTAGCGCCCGCGACAGGAAGCACCCCGAAACACAACGTGGACACATCCCATTTTTTTAAAGAAAACAGAGCTGTTTTTTGCAAAGTGCCTACCTGTAGATTTTGGCCTCTAGCTCAGCCGGCAGCTAGGGAAACCTACCAAACCTGTGCATTTATGAAAACTAGAGACCTAGGGGAATCCAAGATGGGTGACTTGTGGGGCTCTGACCAGGTTCTGTTACCCAGAATCCTTTGCAAACCTCAAAATGTGGCTAAAAAAACACATTTTCCTCACATTTCGGTGACAGAAAGTTCTGGAATCTGATGGAAGCCACAAATTTCCTTCCACCCAGCGTTCCTCCAAGTCTCCAGATAAAAATGGTACCTCACTTGTGTGGGCAGGCCTAGCGCCCCTGACAGGTTATGCCCCAAAACACAACATGGACATATCACAGAAAACAGAGCTGTTTTTTGCAAAGTACCTACCTGTAGATTTTGGCCTCTAGCTCAGGGAAACCTAGGGAAACCTACCAAACCTGTGCATTTTTGAAAACTAGAGACCTAGGGGAATCCAAGATGGGGTGACTTGTGGGGCTCTGACCAGGTTCTGTTACCCAGAATCCTTTGCAAACCTCAAAATGTGACTAAAAAAACACATTTTCCTCACATTTCGGTGACAGAAAGTTCTGGAATCTGATGGAAGCCACAAATTTCCTTCCACCCAGCGTTCCTCCAAGTCTCCAGATAAAAATGGTACCTCACTTGTGTGGGCAGGCCTAGCGCCCCTGACAGGTTATGCCCCAAAACACAACATGGACACATCACAGAAAACAGAGCTGTTTTTTGCAAAGTACCTACCTGTAGATTTTGGCCTCTAGCTCAGGGAAACCTAGGGAAACCTACCAAACCTGTGCATTTTTGAAAACTAGAGACCTAGGGGAATCCAAGATGGGGTGACTTGTGGGGCTCTGACCCGGTTCTGTTACCCAGAATCCTTTGCAAATCTCAAATTTTGGCTAAAAAAACGCATTTTCCTCACATTTCGGTGACAGAAAGTTCTGGAATCTGAGAGGAGCCACAAATTTCCTTCCACCCAGCATTCCCCCAAGTCTCCCGATATAAATGGTACCTCACTTGTGTTGGTAGGCCTAGCGCCCGCGACAGGATATGCCCCAAAACACAACGTTGACACATCACAGAAAACAGAGCTGTTTTTTGCAAAGTGGCTACCTGTAGATTTTGGCCTTTAGCTCAGCCGGCACCTAGGGAAACCTACCAAACCTATGCATTTTTGAAAACTAGAGGCCTAGGGAAATCCAAGATGGGGTGACTTGTGGGGCTCTGACCAGGTTCTGTTACCCAGAATCCTTTGCAAACCTAAAAATTTGGCTAAAAAAACAAATTTTCCTCACATTTCGGTGACAGAAAGTTCTGGAATCTGAGAGGAGCCACAAATTTCCTTCCACCCAGCGTTCCCCCAAGTCTCCTGATAAAAATGATACCTCACTTGTGTGGGTAGGACTAGCGCCCGCGACAGGAAACACCCCAAAACGCAACGTGGACACATACCATTTTTTTAAAGAAAACAGAGGTGTTTTTTGCAAAGTGCCTACCTGTAGATTTTGGCCTCTAGCTCAGCCGGCACCTAGGGAAACCTACCAAACCTGTGCATTTTTGAAAACTAGAGACCTAGGGGAATCCAAGATGGGGTGACTTGTGGGGCTCTGACCAGGTTCTGGTACCCAGAATCCTTTGCAACCTCAAAATTCGGCTAAAAAAACACATTTTCCTCACATTTCGGTGACAGAAAGTTCTGGAATCTGAGAGGAGCCACAAATTTCCTTCCACCCAGCATTCCCCAAAGTCTCCCGATAAAAATGATACCTCACTTGTGTGGGTAGGCCTAGCGCCCGCGACAGGAAGCACCCCGAAACACAACGTGGACACATCCCATTTTTTTAAAGAAAACAGAGCTGTTTTTTGCAAAGTGCCTACCTGTAGATTTTGGCCTCTAGCTCAGCCGGCAGCTAGGGAAACCTACCAAACCTGTGCATTTTTGAAAACTAGAGACCTAGGGGAATCCAAGATGGGGTGACTTGTGGGGCTCTGACCAGGTTCTGTTACCCAGAATCCTTTGCAAACCTCAAAATGTGACTAAAAAAACACATTTTCCTCACATTTCGGTGACAGAAAGTTCTGGAATCTGATGGGAGCCACAAATTTCCTTCCACCCAGCGTTCCCCCAAGTCTCCAGATAAAAATGGTACCTCACTTGTGTGGGCAGGCCTAGCGCCCCTGACAGGTTATGCCCCAAAACACAACATGGACACATCACAGAAAACAGAGCTGTTTTTTGCAAAGTACCTACCTGTAGATTTTGGCCTCTAGCTCAGGGAAACCTAGGGAAACCTACCAAACCTGTGCATTTTTGAAAACTAGAGCCCTAGGGGAATCCAAGAAGGGGAGACTTGTGGGGCTCTGACCCGGTTCTGTTACCCAGAATCCTTTGCAAACCTCACATTTTGGCTAATAAAACGCATTTTCCTCACATTTCGGTGACAGAAAGTTCTGGAATCTGAGAGGAGCCACAAATTTCCTTCCACCCAGCATTCCCCCAAGTCTCCCGATATAAATGGTACCTCACTTGTGTTGGTAGGCCTAGCGCCTGCGACAGGATATGCCCCAAAACACAACGTTGACACATCACAGAAAACAGAGCTGTTTTTTGCAAAGTGGCTACCTGTAGATTTTGGCCTCTAGCTCAGCCGGCACCTAGGGAAACCTACCAAACCTGTGCATTTTTGAAAACTAGAGGCCTAGGGAAATCCAAGATGGGGTGACTTGTGGGGCTCTGACCACGTTCTGTTACCCAGAATCCTTTGCAAACCTAAAAATTTGGCTAAAAAAACAAATTTTCCTCACATTTCGGAGACAGAAAGTTCTGGAATCTGAGAGGAGCCACAAATTTCCTTCCACCCAGCGTTCCCCCAAGTCTCCTGATAAAAATGATACCTCACTTGTGTGGGTAGGCCTAGCGCCCGCGACAGGAAACACCCCAAAACACAACGTGGACACATCCCATTTTTTTAAAGAAAACAGAGCTGTTTTTTTCAAAGTGCCTACCTGTAGATTTTGGCCTCTAGCTCAGCCGGCACCTAGGGAAACCTACCAAACCTGTGCATTTTTGAAAACTAGAGACCTAGGGGAATCCAAGATGGGGTGACTTGTGGGGCTCTGACCAGGTTCTGTTACCCAGAATCCTTTGCAAACCTCAAATATTGACTAAAAAAACGCATTTTACTCACATTTCGGTGCCAGAAAGTTCTGGAATCTCAGAGGAGCCACAAATGTCCTTCCACCCAGCGTTCCCCCAAGTCTCTCGATAAAAATGATTCCTCACTTGTGTGGGTAGGACTAGCGCCCGCGACAGGAAATGCCCCAAAATGCAACGTGGACACATCCCATTTTTTTTAAAGAAAACAGAGGTGTTTTTTGCAAAGTACCTATCTGTAGATTTTGGCCTCTAGCTCAGCCGGCACCCAGGGAAACCTACCAAAGCTGTGCATTTTTTAAAACTAGAGACCTAGGGGAATCCAAGATGGGGTGACTTGTGGGGCTCTGACCAGGTTCTGTTACCCAGAATCCTTTGCAAACCTCACAATTTGGCTAAAAAACATATTTTCCTTACATTTCGGTTACAGAAAGTTCTGGAATCTGAGAGGAGCCACAAATTTCCTTCCACCCAGCGTTCCCACAAGTCTCCCGATATAAATGGTACCTCACTTGTGTTGGTAGGCCTAGTGCCCGTGACAGGATATGCCCCAAAACACAACGTGGACACATCACAGAAAACAGAGCTGTTTTTTGCAAAGTGCCTACCTGTAGATTTTGGCCTGTAGCTCAGCTGGCACCTACGGAAACCTACCAAACCTGTGCATTTTTGAAAACTAGAGACCTAGGGGAATCCAAGATGGGGTGACTTGTGGGGCTTTGACCAGGTTCTGTTACCCAGAATCCTTTGCAAACCCCAAATTTTGGGTAAAAAAACACATTTTCCTCACATTTCGGTGACAGAAAGTTCTGGAATCTGGGAGGAGCCACAAATTTCCTTCCCTCCAGCGTTCCCCCAAGTCTCCAGATAAAAATGGTACCTCACTTGTGTGGGTAGACCTAGCGCCTGCGACAGGATATGCCCCAAAACACAACGTGGACACATCACAGACAACAGAGCTGTTTTTTGCAAAGTACCTACCTGTAGATTTTGGCCTCTAGCTCAACCTGCACCTAGGGAAACCTACCAAACCTGTGCATTTTTTAAAAGTAGAGACCTACGGGAATCCAAGATGGGTGACTTGTGGGGCTCTGACCAGGTTCTGTTACCCAGAAACCTTTGCAAACCTCAAATTTTGGCGAAAAAAACATATTTTCCTCACATTTCGGTGACAGAAAGTTCTGGAATCTGAGAGGAGCCACAAATTTCCTTCCACTCAGCGTTTCCCCAAGTCTCACAATATAAAATGATACCTCACTTGTGTGCGTAGGCCTAGCAGCCGCGACAGGAGATGCCCCAAAAGACAACGTGGACACATCCCATTTTTTGAAAGAAAACAGAGCTGTTTTTTGCAAAGTGCCTACCTGTAGATTTTGGACTCTACCTCAGCCGGCACCTAGGGAAACTTACCAAACCTGTGCATTTTTTAAAACTAGAGACCTAGGGGAATCCAAGATGGGGTGACTTGTGGGGCTCTGACCAGGTTCTGTTACCCAGAATCCTTTGCAAACCTCAAATTTTGGCTAAAAAAACATATTTTCCTTACATTTCGGTGACAGAAAGTTCTGGAATCTGAGAGGAGCCACGAATTTCCTGCCACCCAGCGTTCCCCCGAGTCTCCCGATAAAAATGATACCTCACTTGTGTGGGTAGGCCTAGCGCCCGCGACAGGAAACGCCCCAAAATACAACGTGGACACATCCCATTTTTTGAAAGAAAACAGAGCTGTTTTTTGCAAAGTGCCTACCTGTAGATTTTGGCCTCTAGCTCAGCCGGCACCTAGGGAAACCTACCAAACCTGTGCATTTTTGAAAACTAGAGACCTAGGGGAATCCAAGATGGGGTGAATTGTGGGGCTCTGACCAGGTTATGTTACCCAGAATCCTTTGCAAACCTCAAAATGTGGCTAAAAAACACATTTTCCTCACATTTCGGTGACAGAAAGTTCTGGAATCTGATGGGAGCCACAAATTTCCTTCCACCCAGCGTTCCCCAAGACTCCAGATAAAAATGGTACATCACTTGTGTGGGTAGGCCTAGCGCCCGCGACAGAATATGCCCCAAAACACAACGTGGACACATCACAGACAACAGAGCTGTTTTTTGCAAAGTACCTACCTGTAGATTTTGTCCTCTAGCTCAGCCTGCACCTAGGGAAACCTACCAAACCTGTGCATTTTTTTAAACTAGAGACCTAGGGGAATCCAAGATGGGTGACTTGTGGGGCTCTGACCAGGTTCTGTTACCCAGAATCCTTTGCAAACCTCAAATTTTGGCTAAAAAAACATATTTTCCTTACATTTCGGTGACAGAAAGTTCTGGAATCTGAGAGGAGCCACGAATTTCCTTCCACCCAGCGTTCCCCCGAGTCTCCCGATAAAAATGATACCTCACTTGTGTGGGTAGGCCTAGCGCCCGCGACAGGAAACGCCCCAAAATACAACGTGGACACATCCCATTTTTTTAAAGAAAACAGAGCTGTTTTTTGCAAAGTGCCTACCTGTAGATTTTGGCCTCTAGCTCAGCCGGCACCTAGGGAAACTTACCAAACCTGTGCATTTTTTAAAACTAGAGACCTAGGGGAATCCAAGATGGGGTGACTTGTGGGGCTCTGACCAGGTTCTGTTACCCAGAATCCTTTGCAAACCTCAAATTTTGGCTAAAAAAACATATTTTCCTTACATTTCGGTGACAGAAAGTTCTGGAATCTGAGAGGAGCCACGAATTTCCTTCCACCCAGCGTTCCCCCGAGTCTCCCGATAAAAATGATACCTCACTTGTGTGGGTAGGCCTAGCGCCCGCGACAGGAAACGCCCCAAAATACAACGTGGACACATCCCATTTTTTTAAAGAAAACAGAGCTGTTTTTTGCAAAGTGCCTACCTGTAGATTTTGGCCTCTAGCTCAGCCGGCACCTAGGGAAACCTACCAAACCTGTGCATTTTTTAAAACTAGAGACCTAGGGGAATCCAAGATGGGGTGACTTGTGGGGCTCTGACCAGGTTCTGTTACCCAGAATCCTTTGCAAACCTCAAATTTTGGCTAAAAAAACGCATTTTCCTCACATTTCAGTGACAGAAAGTTCTGGAATCTGAGAGGAGCCACAAATTTCCTTCCACCCAGTGTTCTTCCAAGTCTCCCGATAAAAATGATACCTCACTTCTGTGGGTAGGCCTAGCGCCCGCGACAGGAAACACCCCAAAACACAACGTGGACACATCCCATTTTTTGAAAGAAAACAGAGCTGTTTTTTGCAAAGTGCCTACCTGTAGATTTTGGCCTCTAGCTCAGCCGGCACCTAGGGAAACCTACCAAACCTGTGCATTTTTTAAAACTAGAGACCTAGGGGAATCCAAGATGGGGTGACTTGTGGGGCTCTGACCAGGTTCTGTTACCCAGAATCCTTTGCAAACCTCAAAATGTGGCTAAAAAAACACATTTTACTCACATTTCGGTGACAGAAAGTTCTGGAATCTGATGGGAGCCACAAATTTCCTTCCACCCAGCGTTCCCCAAGTCTCCAGGTAAAAATGGTACATCACTTGTGTGGGTAGGCCTAGCGCCCGTGACAGAGTATGCCCCAAAACCCAACGTGGACACATCACAGACAACAGAGCTGTTTTTTGCAAAGTACCTACCTGTAGATTTTGTCCTCTAGCTCAGCCTGCACCTAGGGAAACCTACCAAACCTGTGCATTTTTTAAAACTAGAGACCTAGGGGACTCAAAGATGGGTGACTTGTGGGGCTCTGACCAGGTTCTGTTACCCAGAATCCTTTGCAAACCTCAAATTGTGGCTAAAAAAACATAATTTCCTCACTTTTCGGTGACAGAAAGTTCTGGAATCTGAGAGGAGCCACAAATTTCCTTCCACTCAGCGTTTCCCCAAGTCTCCCGATATAAAATGATACCTCACTTGTGTGCGTAGGCCTAGCAGCCGCGACAGGAGATGCCCCAAAACACAACGTGGACACATCCCATTTTTTGAAAGAAAACAGAGTTGTTTTTTGCAAAGTGCCTACCTGTAGATTTTGGCCTCTAGCTCAGCTGGCACCTAGGGAAACCTACCAAACCTGTGCATTTTTTAAAACTAGAGACCTAGGGGAATCCAAGATGGGGTGACTTGTGGGGCTCTGACCAGGTTCTGTTACCCAGAATCCTTTGCAAACCTCAAAATTTGGCTAAAAAAACACATTTTCCTCAAATTTCGGTGACAGAAAGTTCTGGAATCTGAGAGGAGCCACAAATTTCCTTCCACCCAGCGTTCCCCCAAGTCTCCCGATAAAAATGATACCTCACTTGTGTGGGTAGGCCTAGCGCCCGCGACAGGAAACACCCCGAAACACAACGTGGAAACATCCCATTTTTTTAAAGAAAACAGAGCTGTTTTTTACAAAGTGCCTACCTGTAGATTTTGGCCTCTAGCTCAGCCGGCACCTATCGAAACCTAGCAAACCTGTGCATTTTTGAAAACTAGAGACCTAGGGGAATCCAAGATGGGGTGACTTTTGGGGCTCCGACCAGGTTCTGTTACCCAGAATCCTTTGCAAACCTCAAATTTTGGCTAAAAAAAGCATTTTCCTCACATTTCGGTGACAGAAAGTTCTGGAATCTGAGAGGAGCCACAAATTTCCTTCCACCCAGCTTTCCCCCAGGTCTCCCGATAAAAATATAACCTCACTTGTGTGGGTAGACCTAGCGCCCGCGACAGGAAACGCCCCAAAACGCAACGTGGACACATACCATTTTTTGAAAGAAAACAGAGATGTTTCTTGCAAAGTACCTCCCTGTAGATTTTGGCCTCTAGCTCAGCCGGCACCTAGGGAAACCTACCAAACCTGTGCATTTTTTAAAACTAGAGACCTAGGGGAATCCAAGATGGGGTAACTTGTCGGGCTCTGACCAGGTTCTGTTACACAGAATCCTTTGCAAACCTCAAAATTTGGCTAAAAGAACATATTTTCAATACATTTCAGTGACAGAAAGTTCTGGAATCTGAGAGGAGCCACAAGTTTCTTTCCACCCAGCGTTCCCCCAAGTCTCCTGATAAAAATGATACCTCACTTGTGTGGGTAGGCCTAGCGCCCGCGACAGGAAACACCCCAAAACACAACGTGGACACATCCCATTTTTTTAAAGAAAACAGAGCTGTTTTTTTCAAAGTGCCTACCTGTAGATTTTGGCCTCTAGCTCAGCCGGCACCTAGGGAAACCTACCAAACCTGTGCATTTTTGAAAACTAGAAACCTAGGGGAATCCAAGATGGGGTGACTTGTGGGGCTCTGACCAGGTTCTGTTACCCAGAATCCTTTGCAAACCTCAAATATTGACTAAAAAAACGCATTTTACTCACATTTCGGTGCCAGAAAGTTCTGGAATCTCAGAGGAGCCACAAATTTCCTTCCACCCAGCGTTCCCCCAAGTCTCCCGATAAAAATGATACCTCACTTGTGTGGGTAGGACTAGCGCCCGCGACAGCAAACGCCCCAAAACGCAACGTGGACACATACCATTTTTTTAAAGAAAACAGAGGTGTTTTTTGCAAAGTACCTACCTGTAGATTTTGGCCTCTAGCTCAGCCGGAACCTAGGGAAACCTACCAAACCTGTGCATTTTTTAAAACTAGAGAACTAGGGGAATCCAAGATGGGGTAACTTGTGGGGCACTGGCCAGGTTCTGTTACACAGAATCCTTTGAAAACCTCAAAATTTGGCTAAAAAAACATATTTTCCTTACATTTCAGTGACAGAAAATTCTGGAATGTGAGAGGAGGCACAAATTTCTTTCCACCCAGCTTTCCCAAAAATCTCCCGATATAAATGGTACCTCACTTGTGTGGGTAGGCCTTGCGCACGCAACAGGATATGCCCCAAAACACAACGTGGACACATCACAGAAAACAGAGCTGTTTTTTGCAAAGTGCCTACCTGTAGATTTTGGCCTCTAGCCCAGCCGGCACCTAGGGAAACCTACCAAACCTGTACATTTTTGAAAACTAGAGACCTAGGGGAATCCAAGATGGGGTGACTTGTGGGGCTCTGACCAGGTTCTGGTACCCAGAATCCTTTGCAAACCTCAAAATTCGGCTAAAAAAACACATTTTCCTCACATTTCGGTGACAGAAAGTTCTGTAATCTGAGAGGAGCCACAAATTTCCTTCCACCCAGCATTCCCCAAAGTCTCCCGATAAAAATGATACCTCACTTGTGTGGGTAGGCCTAGCGCCCGCGACAGGAAGCACCCCGAAACACAACGTGGACACATCCCATTTTTTTAAAGAAAACAGAGCTGTTTTTTGCAAAGTGCCTACCTGTAGATTTTGGCCTCTAGCTCAGCCGGCAGCTAGGGAAACCTACCAAACCTGTGCATTTTTGAAAACTAGAGACCTAGGGGAATCCAAGATGGGGTGACTTGTGGGGCTCTGACCAGGTTCTGTTACCCAGAATCCTTTGCAAACCTCAAAATGTGACTAAAAAAACACATTTTCCTCACATTTCAGTGACAGAAAGTTCTGGAATCTGAGAGGAGCCACAAATTTCCTTCCACCCAGTGTTCTTCCAAGTCTCCCGATAAAAATGATACCTCACTTCTGTGGGTAGGCCTAGCGCCCGCGACAGGAAACACCCCAAAACACAACGTGGACACATCCCATTTTTTGAAAGAAAACAGAGCTGTTTTTTGCAAAGTGCCTACCTGTAGATTTTGGCCTCTAGCTCAGCCGGCACCTAGGGAAACCTACCAAACCTGTGCATTTTTTAAAACTAGAGACCTAGGGGAATCCAAGATGGGGTGACTTGTGGGGCTCTGACCAGGTTCTGTTACCCAGAATCCTTTGCAAACCTCAAAATGTGGCTAAAAAAACACATTTTACTCACATTTCGGTGACAGAAAGTTCTGGAATCTGATGGGAGCCACAAATTTCCTTCCACCCAGCGTTCCCCAAGTCTCCAGGTAAAAATGGTACATCACTTGTGTGGGTAGGCCTAGCGCCCGTGACAGAGTATGCCCCAAAACCCAACGTGGACACATCACAGACAACAGAGCTGTTTTTTGCAAAGTACCTACCTGTAGATTTTGTCCTCTAGCTCAGCCTGCACCTAGGGAAACCTACCAAACCTGTGCATTTTTTAAAACTAGAGACCTAGGGGACTCAAAGATGGGTGACTTGTGGGGCTCTGACCAGGTTCTGTTACCCAGAATCCTTTGCAAACCTCAAATTGTGGCTAAAAAAACATAATTTCCTCACTTTTCGGTGACAGAAAGTTCTGGAATCTGAGAGGAGCCACAAATTTCCTTCCACTCAGCGTTTCCCCAAGTCTCCCGATATAAAATGATACCTCACTTGTGTGCGTAGGCCTAGCAGCCGCGACAGGAGATGCCCCAAAACACAACGTGGACACATCCCATTTTTTGAAAGAAAACAGAGTTGTTTTTTGCAAAGTGCCTACCTGTAGATTTTGGCCTCTAGCTCAGCTGGCACCTAGGGAAACCTACCAAACCTGTGCATTTTTTAAAACTAGAGACCTAGGGGAATCCAAGATGGGGTGACTTGTGGGGCTCTGACCAGGTTCTGTTACCCAGAATCCTTTGCAAACCTCAAAATTTGGCTAAAAAAACACATTTTCCTCAAATTTCGGTGACAGAAAGTTCTGGAATCTGAGAGGAGCCACAAATTTCCTTCCACCCAGCGTTCCCCCAAGTCTCCCGATAAAAATGATACCTCACTTGTGTGGGTAGGCCTAGCGCCCGCGACAGGAAACACCCCGAAACACAACGTGGAAACATCCCATTTTTTTAAAGAAAACAGAGCTGTTTTTTACAAAGTGCCTACCTGTAGATTTTGGCCTCTAGCTCAGCCGGCACCTATCGAAACCTAGCAAACCTGTGCATTTTTGAAAACTAGAGACCTAGGGGAATCCAAGATGGGGTGACTTTTGGGGCTCCGACCAAGTTCTGTTACCCAGAATCCTTTGCAAACCTCAAATTTTGGCTAAAAAAAGCATTTTCCTCACATTTCGGTGACAGAAAGTTCTGGAATCTGAGAGGAGCCACAAATTTCCTTCCACCCAGCTTTCCCCCAGGTCTCCCGATAAAAATATAACCTCACTTGTGTGGGTAGACCTAGCGCCCGCGACAGGAAACGCCCCAAAACGCAACGTGGACACATACCATTTTTTGAAAGAAAACAGAGATGTTTCTTGCAAAGTACCTCCCTGTAGATTTTGGCCTCTAGCTCAGCCGGCACCTAGGGAAACCTACCAAACCTGTGCATTTTTTAAAACTAGAGACCTAGGGGAATCCAAGATGGGGTAACTTGTCGGGCTCTGACCAGGTTCTGTTACACAGAATCCTTTGCAAACCTCAAAATTTGGCTAAAAGAACATATTTTCAATACATTTCAGTGACAGAAAGTTCTGGAATCTGATGGGAGCCACAAATTTCCTTCCACCCAGCGTTCCCCCAAGTCTCCAGATAAAAATGGTACCTCACTTGTGTGGGCAGGCCTAGCGCCCCTGACAGGTTATGCCCCAAAACACAACATGGACACATCACAGAAAACAGAGCTGTTTTTTGCAAAGTACCTACCTGTAGATTTTGGCCTCTAGCTCAGGGAAACCTAGGGAAACCTACCAAACCTGTGCATTTTTGAAAACTAGAGCCCTAGGGGAATCCAAGATGGGGTGACTTGTGGGGCTCTGACCCGGTTCTGTTACCCAGAATCCTTTGCAAACCTCAAATTTTGGCTAAAAAAACGCATTTTCCTCACATTTCGGTGACAGAAAGTTCTGGAATCTGAGAGGAGCCACAAATTTCCTTCCACCCAGCATTCCCCCAAGTCTCCCGATATAAATGGTACCTCACTTGTGTTGGTAGGCCTAGCGCCTGCGACAGGATATGCCCCAAAACACAACGTTGACACATCACAGAAAACAGAGCTGTTTTTTGCAAAGTGGCTACCTGTAGATTTTGGCCTCTAGCTCAGCCGGCACCTAGGGAAACCTACCAAACCTGTGCATTTTTGAACACTAGAGGCCTAGGGAAATCCAAGATGGGGTGACTTGTGGGGCTCTGACCACGTTCTGTTACCCAGAATCCTTTGCAAACCTAAAAATTTGGCTAAAAAAACAAATTTTCCTCACATTTCGGTGACAGAAAGTTATGGAATCTGAGAGGAGCCACAAATTTCCTTCCACCCAGCGTTCCCCCAAGTCTCCCGATAAAAATGATACCTCACTTGTGTGGGTAGGCCTAGCGCCCGCGACAGGAAACACCCCAAAACACAACGTGGACACATCCCATTTTTTTAAAAGAAAACAGAGCTGTTTTTTTCAAAGTGCCTACCTGTAGATTTTGGCCTCTAGCTCAGCCGGCACCTAGGGAAACCTACCAAACCTGTGCATTTTTAAAAACTAGAGACCTAGGGGAATCCAAGATGGGGTGACTTGTGGGGCTCTGACCAGGTTCTGTTACCCAGAATCCTTTGCAAACCTCAAATATTGACTAAAAAAACGCATTTTACTCACATTTCGGTGCCAGAAAGTTCTGGAATCACAGAGTAGCCACAAATTTCCTTCCACCCAGCGTTCCCCCAAGTCTCCCGATAAAAATGATACCTCACTTGTGTGGGTAGGCCTAGCGCCCGCGACAGGAAACACCCCAAAACACAACGTGGACACATCCCATTTTTTTAAAAGAAAACAGAGCTGTTTTTTTCAAAGTGCCTACCTGTAGATTTTGGCCTCTAGCTCAGCCGGCACCCAGGGAAACCTACCAAAGCTGTGCATTTTTTAAAACTAGAGACCTAGGGGAATCCAAGATGGAGTGACTTGTGGGGCTCTGACCAGGTTCTGTTACCCAGAATCCTTTGCAAACCTCACAATTTGGCTAAAAAACATATTTTCCTTACATTTCGGTTACAGAAAGTTCTGGAATCTGAGAGGAGCCACGAATTTCCTTCCACCCAGCGTTCCCACAAGTCTCCCGATATAAATGGTACCTCACTTGTGTAGGTAGGCCTAGCGCCCGTGACAGGATATGCCCCAAAACACAACGTGGACACATCACAGAAAACAGAGCTGTTTTTTGCAAAGTGCCTACCTGTAGATTTTGGCCTGTAGCTCAGCTGGCACCTAGGGAAACCTACCAAACCTGTGCATTTTTGAAAACTAGAGACCTAGGGGAATCCAAGATGGGGTGACTTGTGGGGCTTTGACCAGGTTCTGTTACCCAGAATCCTTTGCAAACCCCAAATTTTGGGTAAAAAAACACATTTTCCTCACATTTCGGTGACAGAAAGTTCTGGAATCTGGGAGGAGCCACAAATTTCCTTCCCCCCAGCGTTCCCCCAAGTCTCCAGATAAAAATGGTACCTCACTTGTGTGGATAGACCTAGCGCCTGCGACAGGATATGCCCCAAAACACAACGTGGACACATCACAGACAACAGAGCTGTTTTTTGCAAAGTACCTACGTGTAGATTTTGGCCTCTAGCTCAGCCTGCACCTAGGGAAACCTACCAAACCTGTGCATTTTTTAAAACTAGAGACCTACGGGAATCCAAGATGGGTGACTTGTGGGGCTCTGACCAGGTGCTGTTACCCAGAAACCTTTGCAAACCTCAAATTTTGGCGAAAAAAACATATTTTCCTCACATTTCGGTGACAGAAAGTTCTGGAATCTGAGAGGAGCCACAAATTTCCTTCCACTCAGCGTTTCCCCAAGTCTCACAATATAAAATGATACCTCACTTGTGTGCGTAGGCCTAGCAGCCGCGACAGGAGATGCCCCAAAAGACAACGTGGACACATCCCATTTTTTGAAAGAAAACAGAGCTGTTTTTTGCAAAGTGCCTACCTGTAGATTTTGGCCTCTACCTCAGCCGGCACCTAGGGAAACTTACCAAACCTGTGCATTTTTTAAAACTAGAGACCTAGGGGAATCCAAGATGGGGTGACTTGTGGGGCTCTGACCAGGTTCTGTTACCCAGAATCCTTTGCAAACCTCAAATTTTGGCTAAAAAACCATATTTTCCTTACATTTCGGTGACAGAAAGTTCTGGAATCTGAGAGGAGCCACGAATTTCCTTCCACCCAGCGTTCCCCCGAGTCTCCCGATAAAAATGATACCTCACTTGTGTGGGTAGGCCTAGCGCCCGCGACAGGAAACGCCCCAAAATACAACGTGGACACATCCCATTTTTTGAAAGAAAACAGAGATGTTTTTTGCAAAGTGCCTACCTGTAGATTTTGGCCTCTAGCTCAGCCGGCACCTAGGGAAACCTACCAAACCTGTGCATTTTTTAAAACTAGAGACCTAGGGGAATCCAAGATGGGGTGACTTGTGGGGCTCTGACCAGGTTCTGTTACCCAGAATCCTTTGCAAACCTCAAAATGTGGCTAAAAAACACATTTTCCTCACATTTCGGTGACAGAAAGTTCTGGAATCTGATGGGAGCCACAAATTTCCTTCCACCCAGCGTTCCCCAAGACTCCAGATAAAAATGGTACATCACTTGTGTGGGTAGGCCTAGCGCCCGCGACAGAATATGCCCCAAAACACAACGTGGACACATCACAGACAACAGAGCTGTTTTTTGCAAAGTACCTACCTGTAGATTTTGTCCTCTAGCTCAGCCTGCACCTAGGGAAACCTACCAAACCTGTGCATTTTTTAAAACTAGAGACCTAGGGGAATCCAAGATGGGTGACTTGTGGGGCTCTGACCAGGTTCTGTTACCCAGAATCCTTTGCAAACCTCAAATTTTGGCTAAAAAAACATATTTTCCTTACATTTCGGTGACAGAAAGTTCTGGAATCTGAGAGGAGCCACGAATTTCCTTCCACCCAGCGTTCCCCCGAGTCTCCCGATAAAAATGATACCTCACTTGTGTGGGTTGGCCAGCGCTCGCGACAGGAAACGCCCCAAAATACAACGTGGACACATCCCATTTTTTGAAAGAAAACAGAGCTGTTTTTTGCAAAGTGCCTACCTGTAGATTTTGGCCTCTAGCTCAGCCGGCACCTAGGGAAACCTACCAAACCTGTGCATTTTTTAAAACTAGAGACCTACGGGAATCCAAGATGGGGTGACTTGTGGGGCTCTGACCAGGTTCTGTTACCCAGAATCCTTTGCAAACCTCAAAATGTGGCTAAAAAAACACATTTTACTCACATTTCGGTGACAGAAAGTTCTGGAATCTGATGGGAGCCACAAATTTCCTTCCACCCAGCGTTCCCCAAGTCTCCAGGTAAAAATGGTACATCACTTGTGTGGGTAGGCCTAGCGCCTGTGACAGAGTATGCCCCAAAACACAACGTGGACACATCACAGACAACCGAGCTGTTTTTTGCAAAGGACCTACCTGTAGATTTTGTCCTCTAGCTCAGCCTGCACCTAGGGAAACCTACCAAACCTGTGCATTTTTTAAAACTAGAGACCTAGGGGAATCAAAGATGGGTGACTTGTGGGGCTCTGACCAGGTTCTGTTACCCAGAATCCTTTGCAAACCTCAAATTGTGGCTAAAAAAACATAATTTCCTCACTTTTCGGTGACAGAAAGTTCTGGAATCTGAGAGGAGCCACAAATTTCCTTCCACTCAGCGTTTCCCCAAGTCTCCCGATATAAAATGATACCTCACTTGTGTGCGTAGGCCTAGCAGCCGCGACAGGAGATGCCCCAAAACACAACGTGGACACATCCCATTTTTTGAAAGAAAACAGAGTTGTTTTTTGCAAAGTGCCTACCTGTAGATTTTGGCCTCTAGCTCAGCTGGCACCTAGGGAAACCTATCAAACCTGTGCATTTTTTAAAACTAGAGACCTAGGGGAATCCAAGATGGGGTGACTTGTGGGGCTCTGACCAGGTTCTGTTACCCAGAATCCTTTGCAAACCTCAAATTGTGGCTAAAAAAATGCATTTTCCTCACATTTCAGTGACAGAAATTTCTGGAATCTGAGAGGAGCCACAAATTTCCTTCCACCCAGTGTTCCTCTAAGTCTCCCGATAAAAATGATACCTCACTTGTGTGGGTAGGCCTAGCGGCCGCGACAGGAAATTCCCCAAAACTCAACGTGGACACATCCCATTTTTTGAAAGAAAACAGAGCTGTTTTTTGCAAAGTGCCTACCTGTAGATTTTGGCCTCTAAATCAGCCGGCACCTAGGGAAACTTACCAAACCTGTGCATTTTTTAAAACTAGAGACCTAGGGGAATCCAAGATGGGGTGACTTGAGGGGCTCTGACCAGGTTCTGTTACCCAGAATCCTTTGCAAACCTCAAAATTTGGCTAAAAAAACACATTTTCCTCAAATTTCGGTGACAGAAAGTTCTGGAATCTGAGAGGAGCCACAAATTTCCTTCCACCCAGCGTTCCCCCAAGTCTCCCGATAAAAATGATACCTCACTTGTGTGGGTAGGCCTAGCGCCCGCGACAGGAAACACCCCGAAACACAACGTGGAAACATCCCATTTTTTTAAAGAAAACAGAGCTGTTTTTTACAAAGTGCCTACCTGTAGATTTTGGCCTCTAAATCAGCCGGCACCTAGGGAAACTTACCAAACCTGTGCATTTTTGAAAACTAGAGACCTAGGGGAATCCAAGATGGGGTGACTTTTGGGGCTCCGACCAGGTTCTGTTACCCAGAATCCTTTGCAAACCTCAAATTTTGGCTAAAAAAAGCATTTTCCTCACATTTCGGTGACAGAAAGTTCTGGAATCTGAGAGGAGCCACAAATTTCCTTCCACCCAGCTTTCCCCCAGGTCTCCCGATAAAAATATAACCTCATTTGTGTGGGTAGACCTAGCGCCCGCAACAGGAAACGCCCCAAAACGCAACGTGGACACATACCATTTTTTGAAAGAAAACAGAGGTGTTTTTTGCAAAGTACCTACCTGTAGATTTTGGCCTCTAGCTCAGCCGGCACCTAGGGAAACCTACCAAACCTGTGCATTTTTTAAAACTAGAGACCTAGGGGAATCCAAAATGGGGTAACTTGTCGGGCTCTGACCAGGTTCTGTTACACAGAAACCTTTGCAAACCTCAAAATTTGGCTAAAAGAACATATTTTCAATACATTTCAGTGACAGAAAGTTCTGGAATCTGAGAGGAGCCACAAATTTCTTTCCACCCAGCGTTCCCACAAGTCTCCCGATATAAATGGTACCTCACTTGTGTGGGTAGGCCTTGCGCCCGCGACAGGATATGCCCCAAAACACAACGTGGACACATCACAGAAAACAGAGCTGTTTTTTGCAAAGTGCCTACCTGTAGATTTTGTCCTCTAGCTCAGCCTGCACCTAGGGAAACCTACCAAACCTGTGCATTTTTTAAAACTAGAGACCTAGGGGAATCCAAGATGGGTGACTTGTGGGGCTCTGACCAGGTTCTGTTACCCAGAATCCTTTGCAAACCTCAAATTTTGGCTAAAAAAACATTTTCCTTACATTTCGGTGACAGAAAGTTCTGGAATCTGAGAGGAGCCACGAATTTCCTTCCACCCAGCGTTCCTCCGAGTCTCCCGATAAAAATGATACCTCACTTGTGTGGGTAGGCCTAGCGCCCGCGACAGGAAACGCCCCAAAATACAACGTGGACACATCCCATTTTTTGAAAGAAAACAGAGCTGTTTTTTGCAAAGTGCCTACCTGTAGATTTTGGCCTCTAGCTCAGCCGGCACCTAGGGAAACCTACCAAACCTGTGCATTTTTTAAAACTAGAGACCTAGGGGAATCCAAGATGGGGTGACTTGTGGGGCTCTGACCAGGTTCTGTTACCCAGAATCCTTTGCAAACCTCAAATTTTGGCTAAAAAAACGCATTTTCCTCACATTTCAGTGACAGAAAGTTCTGGAATCTGAGAGGAGCCACAAATTTCCTTCCACCCAGTGTTCCTCCAAGTCTCCCGATAAAAATGATACCTCACTTGTGTGGGTAGGCCTAGCGCCCGCGACAGGAAACACCACAAAACACAACATGGACACATCCCATTTTTTGAAAGAAAACAGAGCTGTTTTTTTCAAAGTGCCTACCTGTAGATTTTGGCGTCTAGCTCAGCCGGCACCTAGGGAAACCTACCAAACCTGTGCATTTTTGAAAACTAGAGACCTAGGGGAATCCAAGATGGGGTGACTTGTGGGGCTCTGACCAGGTTCTGTTACCCAGAATCATTTGCAAACCTCAAATATTGACTAAAAAAACCCATTTTACTCACATTTCGGTGCCAGAAAGTTCTGGAATCTCAGAGGAGCCACAAATTTCCTTCCACCCAGGGTTCCCCCAAGTCTCCCGATAAAAATGATACCTCACTTGTGTGGGTAGGACTAGCGCCCGCGACAGGAAATGCACCAAAATGCAACGTGGACACATCCCATTTTTTTAAAGAAAACAGAGGTGTTTTTTGCAAAGTACCTACCTGTAGATTTTGGCCTCTAGCTCAGCCGGCACCCAGGGAAACCTACCAAACCTGTGCATTTTTTAAAACTAGAGACCTAGGGGAATCCAAGATGGGGTGACTTGTGGGGCTCTGACCAGGTTCTGTTACCCAGAATCCTTTGCAAACCTCAAAATGTGGCTAAAAAAACACATTTTCCTCACATTTCGGTGACAGAAAGTTCTGGAATCTGATGGGAGCCACAAATTTCCTTCCACCCAGCATTCCCCAAGTCTCCAGATAAAAATGGTACATCACTTGTGTGGGTAGGCCTAGCGCCCGCGACAGAATATGCCCCAAAACACAACGTGGACACATCACAGACAACAGAGCTGCTTTTTGCAAAGTACCTACCTGTAGATTTTGGCCTCTAGCTCAGCCGGCACCTAGGGAAACCTACCAAACCTGTGCATTTTTGAAAACTAGAGACCTAGGGGAATCCAAGATGGGGTGACTTGTGGGACTCTGACCAGGTTCTGTTACCCAGAATCCTTTGCAAACCTCAAATATTGACTAAAAAAACCCATTTTACTCACATTTCGGTGCCAGAAAGTTCTGGAATCTCAGAGGAGCCACAAATTTCCTTCTACCCAGGGTTCCCCCAAGTCTCCCGATAAAAATGATACCTCACTTGTGTGGGTAGGACTAGCGCCCGCGACAGAAAATGCACCAAAATGCAACGTGGACACATCCCATTTTTTTAAAGAAAACAGAGGTGTTTTTTGCAAAGTACCTACCTGTAGATTTTGGCCTTTAGCTCAGCCGGCACCCAGGGAAACCTACCAAACCTTTGCATTTTTTAAAACTAGAGACCTAGGGGAATCCAAGATGGGGTGACTTGTGAGGCTCTGACCAGGTTCTGTTACCAGAATCCTTTGCAAACCTCACAATTTGGCTAAAAAACATATTTTCCTTATATTTTGGTGACAGAAAGTTCTGGAATCTGAGAGGAGCCACAAATTTCCTTCCACCCAGCGTTCCCACAAGTCTCCCGATATAAATGGTACCTCACTTGTGTAGGTAGGCCTAGCGCCCGCGACAGGATATGCCCAAAAACACAACGTGGACACATCACAGAAAACAGAGCTGTTTTTTGCAAAGTGCCTGCCTGTAGATTTTGGCCTGTAGCTCAGCTGGCACCTAGGGAAACCTACCAAACTGTGCATTTTTGAAAACTAGAGACGTAGGGGAATCCAAGATGGGGTGACTTGTGGGGCTTTGACCAGGTTCTGTTACCCAGAATCCTTTGCAAACCTCATCATGTGGCTAAAAAAACACATTTTCCTCACATTTCGGTGACAGAAAGTTCTGGAATCTGATGGGAGCCACAAATTTCCTTGCACCCAGCGTTCCCCAAGTCTCCAGATAAAAATGGTACATCACTTGTGTGGGTAGGCCTAGCGCACGCGACAGAATATGACCCAAAACACAACGTGGACACATCACAGACAACAGAGCTGTTTTTTGCAAAGTACCTACCTGTAGATTTTGTCCTCTAGCTCAGCCTGCACCTAGGGAAACCTACCAAACCTGTGCATTTTTAAAAACTAGAGACCTAGGGGAATCCAAGATGGGTGACTTGTGGGGCTCTGACCAGGTTCTGTTACCCAGAATCCTTTGCAAACCTCAAATTTTGGCTAAAAAAACATATTTTCCTTCTCATTTCGGTGACAGAAAGTTCTGGAATCTGAGAGGAGCCACAAATTTCCTTCCACTCAGCGTTTCCCCAAGTCTCCCGATATAAAATGATACCTCACTTGTGTGCGTAGGCCTAGCAGCCGCGACAGGAGATGCCCCAAAACACAACGTGGACACATCCCATTTTTTGAAAGAAAACAGAGTTGTTTTTTGCAAAGTGCCTACCTGTAGATTTTTGCCTCTAGCTCAGCTGGCACCTAGGGAAACCTATCAAACCTGTGCATTTTTTAAAACTAGAGACCTAGGGGAATCCAAGATGGGGTGACTTGTGGGGCTCTGACCAGGTTCTGTTACCCAGAATCCTTTGCAAACCTCAAATTTGGCTAAAAAAACGCATTTTCCTCACATTTCAGTGACAGAAATTTCTGGAATCTGAGAGGAGCCACAAATTTCCTTCCACCCAGCGTTCCTCCAAGTCTCCCGATAAAAATGATACCTCACTTGTGTGGGTAGTCCTAGCGGCGGCAACAAGAAACGCCCCAAAACTCAACGTGGACACATCCCATTTTTTTAAAGAAAACAGAGCTGTTTTTTGCAAAGTGCATACCTGTAGATTTTGACCTCTACCTCAGCCGGCACCTAGGGAAACTTACCAAACCTGTGCATTTTTTAAAACTAGAGACCTAGGGGAATCCAAGATGGGGTGACTTGTGGTGCTCTGACCAGGTTCTGTTACCCAGAATCCTTTGCAAACCTCAAAATTTGGCTAAAAAAACACATTTTCCTCAAATTTCGGTGACAGAAAGTTCTGGAATCTGAGAGGAGCCACAAATTTCCTTCCACTCAGCGTTCCCCCAAGTCTCCCGATAAAAATTATACCTCACTTGTGTGGGTAGGCCTAGCGCCCGCGACAGGAAACACCCCGAAACACAACGTGGAAACATCCCATTTTTTTAAAGAAAACAGAGCTGTTTTTTACAAAGTGCCTACCTGTAGATTTTGGCCTCTAGCTCAGCCGGCACCTAGGGAAACCTAGCAAACCTGTGCATTTTTGAAAACTAGAGACCTAGGGGAATCCAAGATGGGGTGACTTTTGGGGCTCCGACCAGGTTCTGTTACCCAGAATCCTTTGCAAACCTCAAATTTTGGCTAAAAAAAACATTTTCCTCACATTTCGGTGACAGAAAGTTCTGGAATCTGAGAGGAGCCACAAATTTCCTTCCACCCAGCTTTCCCCCAAGTCTCCCGATAAAAATATAACCTCACTTGGTGGGTAGACCTAGGGCCCGCGACAGGAAACGCCCCAAAACGCAATGTGGACACATACCATTTTTTGAAAGAAAACAGAGCTGTTTTTTGCAAAGTGCCTACCTGTAGATTTTGGCCTCTACGTCATCCGGCACCTAGGGAAACCTACCAAACCTGTGCATTTTTTAAAACTAGAGACCTAGGGGAATCCAAGATGGGGTAACTTGTCGGGCTCTGACCAGGTTCTGTTACACAGAATCCTTTGCAAACCTCAAAATTTGGCTAAAAGAACATATTTTCAATATATTTCAGTGACAGAAAGTTCTGGAATCTGAGAGGAGCCACAAATTTCTTTCCATCCAGCGTTCCCACAAGTCTCCCGATATAAATGGTACCTCACTTGTGTGGGTAGGCCTTGCGCCTGCGACAGGATATGCCCCAAAACACAACGTGGACACATCACAGAAAACAGAGCTGTTTTTTGCAAAGTGCCTACCTGTAGATTTTGGCCTCTAGCTCAGCCGGCACCTAGGGAAACCTACCAAACCTGTGCATTTTTTAAAACTAGAGTCCTAGGGGAATCCAAGATGGGGTGACTTGTGGTGCTCTGACCAGGTTCTGGTACGCAGAATCCTTTGCAAACCTCAAAATTCGGCTAAAAAAACAAATTTTCCTCACATTTCGGTGACAGAAAGTTCTGGAATCTGAGAGGAGCCACAAATTTCCTTCCACCCAGCGTTCCCCCAAGTCTCCCGATAAAAATGATACCTCACTTGTGTGGGTAGGCCTAGCGCCCGCGACAGGAAGCACCCCGAAACACAACGTGGACACATCCCATTTTTTTAAAGAAAACAGAGCTGTTTTTTGCAAAGTGCCTACCTGTAGATTTTGGCCTCTAGCTCACCCAGCACCTAGGGAAACCTACCAAACCTGTGCATTTTTTAAAACTAGAGACCTAGGGTAATCCAATATGGGGTGACTTGTGGGGCTCTGACCCGGTTCTGTTACCCAGAATCCTTTGCAAACCTCAAATTTTGGCTAAAAAAACACATTTTCCTCACATTTCGGTGACAGAAAGTTCTGGAATCTGAGAGGAGCCACAAATTTCCTTCCACTCAGCGTTTCCCCAAGACTCCTGATGAAAATGATACCTCACTTGTGTTGGTAGGCCTAGCGCCCGCGACAGGAAACGCCCCAAAAAGCAATGTGGACACATACCATTTTTTTAAAGAAAACAGAGATGTTTTTTGCAAAGTACCTACCTGTAGATTTTGACCTCTAGCTCAGCCGGCACCTAGGGAAACCGACCAAACCTGTGCATTTTTTGAAACTAGAGACCTAGGGGAATCCAAGATGGGGTGACTTGTGGGGCTCTGACCAGGTTCTGTTACCCAGAATCCTTTGCAAACCTCAAAATTTGGCTAAAAAACATATTTTCCTTACATTTCGGTGACAGAAAGTTCTGGAATCTGGGAGGAGAAACAAATTTCCTTCCACCCAGCGTTCCCCCAAGTCTCCAGATAAAAATGGTACCTCACTTGTGTGGGTAGTCCTAGCGCCCGCGACAGGATATGCCCCAAAACACAACATGGACACATCACAGAAAACAGAGCTGTTTTTTGCAAAGTACCTACCTGTAGATTTTGGCCTCTAGCTCAGCCTGCATCTAGGGAAACCTACCAAACCTGTGCATTTTTGAAAACTAGAGACCTAGGGTAATCCAATATGGGGTGACTTGTGGGGCTCTGACCCGGTTCTGTTACCCAGAATCCTTTGCAAACCTCAAATTTTGGCTAAAAAAACGCATTTTCCTCACATTTCGGTGACAGAAAGTTCTGGAATCTGAGAGGAGCCACAAATTTCCTTCCACTCAGCGTTTCCCCAAGTCTCACAATATAAAATGATACCTCACTTGTGTGCGTAGGCCTAGCAGCCGCGACAGGAGATGCACCAAAACACAACGCGGACACATCCCATTTTTTGAAAGAAAACAGAGCTGTTTTTTGCAAAGTGCCTACCTGTAGATTTTGGCCTCTACCTCAGCCGGCACCTAGGGAAACTTACCAAACCTGTGCATTTTTTAAAACTAGAGACCTAGGGGAATCCAAGATGGGGTGACTTGTGGGGCTCTGACCAGGTTCTGTTACCCAGAATCCTTTGCAAACCTCAAATTTTGGCTAAAAAAACATATTTTCCTTACATTTCGGTGACAGAAAGTTCTGGAATCTGAGAGGAGCCACGAATTTCCTTCCACCCAGCGTTCCCCCGAGTCTCCCGATAAAAATGAAACCTCACTTGTGTGGGTAGGCCTAGCGCCCGCGACAGGAAACGCCCCAAAATACAACGTGGACACATCCCATTTTTTTAAAGAAAACAGAGCTGTTTTTTGCAAAGTGGCTACCTGTAGATTTTGGCCTCTAGCTCAGCCGGCACCTAGGGAAACCTACCAAACCTGTGCATTTTTTAAAACTAGAGACCTAGGGGAATCCAAGATGGGGTGACTTGTGGGGCTCTGACCAGGTTCTATTAACCAGAATCCTTTGCAAACCTCAAATTTTGGCTAAAAAAACGCATTTTCCTCACATTTCAGGGACAGAAAGTTCTGGAATCTGAGAGGAGCCACAAATTTCCTTCCACCCTGTGTTCCTGCAAGTCTCCCGATAAAAATGATACCTCACTTGTGTGGGTAGGCCTAGCGCCCGCGACAGGAAACACCCCAAAACACAACGTGGACACATCCCATTTTTTTAAAGAAAACAGAGCTGTTTTTTGCAAAGTGCCTACCTGTAGATTTTGGCCTCTAGCTCAGCCGGCACCTAGGGAAACCTACCAAACCTGTGCATTTTTTAAAACTAGAGACCTAGGGGAATCCAAGATGGGGTGACTTGTGGGGCTCTGACCAGGTTCTGTTACCCAGAATCCTTTGCAAACCTCAAACTTTGGCTAAAAAAACGCATTTTCCTCACATTTCGGTGACAGAAAGTTCTGGAATCTGATGGGAGCCACAAATTTCCTTCCACCCAGCGTTCTCCAAGTCTCCAGATAAAAATGATACATCACTTGTGTGGGTAGGCCTAGCGCACGCGACAGAATATGACCCAAAACACAACGTGGACACATCACAGACAACAGAGCTGTTTTTTGCAAAGTACCTACCTGTAGATTTTGTCCTCTAGCTCAGCCTGCACCTAGGGAAACCTACCAAACCTGTGCATTTTTTAAAACTAGAGACCTAGAGGAATCCAAGATGGGTGACTTGTGGGGCTCTGACCAGGTTCTGTTACCCAGAATCCTTTGCAAATCTCAAATTTTGGCTAAAAAAACATATTTTCCTTACATTTCGGTGACAGAAAGTTCTGGAATCTGAGAGGAGCCACGAATTTCCTTCCACCCAGCGTTCCCCCGAGTTTCCCGATAAAAATGATACCTCACTTGTGTGGGTAGGCCTAGCGCCCGCGACAGGAAACGCCCCAAAATACAACGTGGACACATCCCATTTTCTGAAAGAAAACAGAGATGTTTTTTGCAAAGTGCCTACCTGTAGATTTTGGCCTCTAGCTCAGCCGGCACCTAGGGAAACCTACCAAACCTGTGCATTTTTTAAAACTAGAGACCTAGGGGAATCCAAGATGGGGTGACTTGTGGGGCTCTGACCAGGTTCTGTTACCCAGAATCCTTTGCAAACCTCAAAATGTGGCTAAAAAAAACACATTTTCCTCACATTTCGGTGACAGAAAGTTCTGGAATCTGATGTGAGCCACAAATTTCCTTCCACCCAGCGGTCCCCAAGTCTCCAGATAAAAATGGGACATCACTTGTGTGGGTAGGCCTAGCGCCCGCGACAGAATATGCCCCAAAACACAACGTGGACACATCACAGACAACGGAGCTGTTTTTTGCAAAGTACCTACCTGTAGATTTTGTCCTCTAGCTCAGCCTGCACCTAGGGAAACCTACCAAACCTGTGCATTTTTAAAAACTAGAGACCTAGGGGAATCCAAGATGGGTGACTTGTGGGGCTCTGACCAGGTTCTGTTACCCAGAATCCTTTGCAAACCTCAAATTTTGGCTAAAAAAACGCATTTTCCTCACATTTCGGTGACAGAAAGTTCTGGAATCGGAGAGGAGCCACAAATTTCCTTCCACTCAGCGTTTCCCCAAGACTCCTGATGAAAATGATACCTCACTTATGTTGGTAGGCCTAGCGCCCGCGACAGGAAACGCCCCAAAAAGCAATGTGGACACATACCATTTTTTTAAAGAAAACAGAGGTGTTTTTTGCAAAGTACCTACCTGTAGATTTTGACCTCTAGCTCAGCCGGCACCTAGGGAAACCGACCAAACCTGTGCATTTTTTTAAACTAGAGACCTAGGGGAATCCAAGATGGGGTGACTTGTGGGGCTCTGACCAGGTTCTGTTACCCAGAATCCTTTGCAAACCTCAAAATTTGGCTAAAAAACATATTTTCCTTACATTTCGGTGACAGAAAGTTCTGGAATCTGGGAGGAGAAACAAATTTCCTTCCACCCAGCGTTCCCCCAAGTCTCCAGATAAAAATGGTACCTCACTTGTGTGGGTAGTCCTAGCGCCCGCGACAGGATATGCCCCAAAACACAACATGGACACATCACAGAAAACAGAGCTGTTTTTTGCAAAGTACCTACCTGTAGATTTTGGCCTCTAGCTCAGCCTGCATCTAGGGAAACCTACCAAACCTGTGCATTTTTGAAAACTAGAGACCTAGGGTAATCCAATATGGGGTGACTTGTGGGGCTCTGACCCGGTTCTGTTACCCAGAATCCTTTGCAAACCTCAAATTTTGGCTAAAAAAACGCATTTTCCTCACATTTCGGTGACAGAAAGTTCTAGAATCTGAGAGGAGCCACAAATTTCCTTCCACTCAGCGTTTCCCCAAGTCTCCCGATGAAAATGATACCTCACTTGTGTGGGTAGGCCTAGCGCCCGCGACAGGAAACGCCCCAAAACGCAACGTGGACACATACCATTTTTTGAAAGAAAACAGAGGTGTTTTTTGCAAAGTACCTACCTGTAGATTTTGACCTCTAGCTCAGCCGGCACCTAGGGAAACCTACCAAACCTGTGCATTTTTTAAAACTAGAGACCTAGGGGAATCCAAGATGGGGTGACTTGTGGGGCTCTGACCAGGTTCTGTTACCCAGAATCCTTTGCAAACCTCAAAATTTGGCTAAAAAACATATTTTCCTTACATTTCGGTAACAGAAAGTTCTGGAATCTGGGAGGAGAAACAAATTTCCTTCCACCCAGCGTTCCCCCAAGTCTCCAGATAAAAATGGTACCTCACTTGTGTGGGTAGGCCTAGCGCCCGCGACAGGATATGCCCCAAAACACAACATGGACACATCACAGAAAACAGAGCAGTTTTTTGCAAAGTACCTACCTGTAGATTTTGGCCTCTAGCTCAGCCGGCACCTAGGGAAACCTACCAAACCTGTGCATTTTTGAAAACTAGAGACCTAGGGGAATCCAAGAAGGGGTGACTTGTGGGGCTTTGACCCGGTTCTGTTACCCATAATCCTTTGCAAACCTCAAATTTTGGCTAAAAAACGCATTTTCCTCACATTTCGGTGACAGAAAGTTCTGGAATCTGAGAGGAGCCACAAATATCCTTCCACTCAGCGTTCCCCCAAGTCTCCCGATAAAAATTATACCTCACTTGTGTGGGTAGGCCTAGCGTCCGCGACAGGAAACGCCCCAAAACACAACGTGGACACATCCCATTTTTTGAAAGAAAACAGAGCTGTTTTTTGCAAAGTGCCTACCAGTAGATTTTGGCCTCTACCTCAGCCGGCACCTAGGGAAACTTACCAAACCTGTGCATTTTTTAAAACTAGAGACCTAGGGGAATCCAAGATGGGGTGACTTGTGGGGCTCTGACCAGGTTCTGTTACCCAGAATCCTTTGCAAACCTCAAAATTTGGCTAAAAAAACACATTTTCCTCAAATTTCGGTGACAGAAAGTTCTGGAATCTGAGAGGAGCCACAAATTTCCTTCCACCCAGCGTTCCCCCAAGTCTCCCGATAAAAATGATACCTCACTTGTGTGGGTATGTCTAGCGCCCGCGACAGGAAACACCCCGAAACACAACGTGGAAACATCCCATTTTTTTAAAGAAAACAGAGCTGTTTTTTGCAAAGTGCCTACCTGTATATTTTGGCCTCTAGCTCAGCCGGCACCAAGGGAAACCTATCAAACCTGTGCATTTTTAAAAACTAGAGACCTAGGGGAATCCAAGATGGGGTGACTTGTGGGGCTCTGACCAGGTTCTGTTACCCAGAATCCTTTGCAAACCTCAAAATGTGGCTAAAAAAACACATTTTCCTCACATTTCGGTGACAGAAAGTTCTGGAATCTGATGGGAGCCACAAATTTCCTTCCACCCAGCGTTCCCCCAAGTCTCCAGATAAAAATGGTACCTCACTTGTGTGGGTAGGCCTAGCGCCCGCGACAGGATATGCCCCAAAACACAACATGGACACAACACAGAAAACAGAGCTGTTTTCTGCAAAGTACCTACCTGTAGACTTTGGCCTCTAGCTCAGCCTGCATCTAGGGAAACCTACCAAACCTGTGCATTTTTGAAAACTAGAGACCTAGGGTAATCCAAGATGGGGTGACTTGTGGGGCTCTGACCCGGTTCTGTTACCCAGAATCCTTTGCAAACCTCAAATTTTGGCTAAAAAAACGCATTTTCCTCACATTTCGGTGACAGAAAGTTTTGGAATCTGAGAGGAGCCACAAATGTCCTTCCACTCAGCGTTTCCCCAAGTCTCCCGATAAAAATGATACCTCACTTGTGTGGGTAGGCCTAGCGCCCGTGACAGGAAATGCCCCAAAACGCAACGTGGACACATACCATTTTTTTAAAGAAAACAGAGGCGTTTTTTGCAAAGTACCTACCTATAGATTTTGACCTCTAGCTCAGCCGGCACCTAGGGAAACCTACCAAACCTATGCATTTTTTTAAACTAGAGACCTAGGGGAATCCAAGATGGGGTGACTTGTGGGGCTCTGACCAGGTTCTGTTACCCAGAATCCTTTGCAAACCTCAAAATTTGGCTAAAAAACATATTTTCCTTACATTTCGGTGACAGAAAGTTCTGGAATCTGGGAGGAGAAACAAATTTCCTTCCACCCAGCGTTCCCCCAAGTCTCCAGATAAAAATGGTACCTCACTTGTGTAGGTAGACCTAGTGCCCGCGACAGGATATGCCCCAAAACACAACATGGACACATCACGGAAAACAGAGCAGTTTTTTGCAAAGTACCTAGCTGTAGATTTTGGCCTCTAGCTCAGCCGGCACCTAGGGAAACCTACCAAACCTGTGCATTTTTGAAAACTAGAGACCTAGGGGAATCCAAGATGGGGTGACTTGTGGGGCTCTGACCCGGTTCTGTTACCCAAAATCCTTTGCAAACCTCAAATTTTGGCTAAAAAAACGCATTTTCCTAACATTTCGGTGACAGAAAGTTCTGGAATCTGAGAGGAGCCAAAAATTTCCTTCCACTCAGCGTTCCCCCAAGTCTCCCGATAAAAATGATACCTCACTTGTGTGGGTAGGCCTAGCGCCCGCGACAGGAAACGGACCAAAACGCAACGTGGACACATACCATTTTTTGAAAGAAAACAGAGGTGTTTTTTGCAAAGTACCTACCTGTAGATTTTGGCCTCTAGCTCAGCCGGCACCTAGGGAAACCTACCAAACATGTGCATTTTTCAAAACTAGAGACCTAGGGGAATCCAAGATGGGGTGACTTGTGGGGCTGTGACCAGGTTCTGTTACCCAGACTCCTTTGCAAACCTCAAAATTTGGCTAAAAAAACATATTTTCCTTACATTTCGGTGACAGAAAGTTCTGGAATCTGATGGGAGCCACAAATTTCCTTCCACCCAACGTTCCCGCAAGTCTCCCGATATAAATGGTACCTCACTTGTGTGGGTAGGCCTATCGCCCGCGACAGGATATGCCCCAAAACACAACGTGGACACATCACAGAAAACAGAGCTGTTTTTTGCAAAGTGCCTACCTGTAGATTTTGGCCTCTAGCTCAGCCGGCACCTAGGGAAACCTACCAAACCTGTGCATTTTTGAAAACTAGAGACCTAGGGGAATCCAAGATGGGTGACTTGTGGGGCTCTGACCAGGTTCTGTTACCCAGAATCTTTTGCAAACCTCAAATTTTGGCTAAAAAAACATATTTTCCTCACATTTCGTTGACAGAAAGTTCTGGAATCTGAGAGGAGCCACAAATTTCCTTCCACTCAGCGTTTCCCCAAGTCTCCCGATATAAAATGATACCTCACTTGTGTGCGTAGGCCTAGCAGCCGCGACAGGAGATGCCCCAAAACACAACGTGGACACATCCCATTTTTTGAAAGAAAACAGAGGTGTTTTTTGCAAAGTGCCTACCTGTAGATTTTGGCCTCTAGCTCAGCTGGCACCTAGGGAAACCTATCAAACCTGTGCATTTTTTAAAACTAGAGACCTAGGGGAATCCAAGATGGGGTGACTTGTGGGGCTCTGACCAGGTTCTGTTACCCAGAATCCTTTGCAAACCTCAAATTTTGGCTAAAAAAACGCATTTTCCTCACATTTCAGTGACAGAAAGTTCTGGAATCTGAGAGGAGCCACAAATTTCCTTCCACCCAGCGTTCCCCCAAGTCTCCCGATAAAAATGATACCTCACTTGTGTGGGTAGGCCTAGCGCCCGTGACAGGAAGCACCCCGAAACACAACGTGGACACATCCCATTTTTTTAAAGAAAACAGAGCTGTTTTTTGCAAAGTGCCTACCTGTAGATTTTGGCCTCTAGCTCACCCAGCACCTAGGGAAACCTACCAAACCTGTGCATTTTTTAAAACTAGAGATCTAGGGTAATCCAATATGGGGTGACTTGTGGGGCTCTGACCCGGTTCTGTTACCCAGAATCCTTTGCAAACCTCAAATTTTGGCTAAAAAAACGCATTTTCCTCACATTTCGGTGACAGAAAGTTCTGGAATCTGAGAGGAGCCACAAATTTCCTTCCACTCAGCGTTTCCCCAAGACTCCTGATGAAAATGATACCTCACTTGTGTTGGTAGGCCTAGCGCCCGCGACAGGAAACGCCCCAAAAAGCAATGTGGACACATACCATTTTTTTAAAGAAAACAGAGGTGTTTTTTGCAAAGTACCTACCTGTAGATTTTGACCTCTAGCTCAGCCGGCACCTAGGGAAACCGACCAAACCTGTGCATTTTTTTAAACTAGAGACCTAGGGGAATCCAAGATGGGGTGACTTGTGGGGCTCTGACCAGGTTCTGTTTCCCAGAATCCTTTGCAAACCTCAAATTTTGGCTAAAAAACATATTTTCCTTACATTTCGGTGAAAGAAAGTTCTGGAATCTGGGAGGAGAAACAAATTTCCTTCCACCCAGCGTTCCCCCAAGTCTCCAGATAAAAATGGTACCTCACTTGTGTGGGTAGTCCTAGCGCCCGCGACAGGATATGCCCCAAAACACAACATGGACACATCACAGAAAACAGAGCTGTTTTTTGCAAAGTACCTACCTGTAGATTTTGGCCTCTAGCTCAGCCTGCATCTAGGGAAACCTACCGAACCTGTGCATTTTTGAAAACTAGAGACCTAGGGTAATCCAATATGGGGTGACTTGTGGGGCTCTGACCCGGTTCTGTTACCCATAATCCTTTGCAAACCTCAAATTTTGGCTAAAAAACGCATTTTCCTCACATTTCGGTGACAGAAAGTTCTGGAATCTGAGAGGAGCCACAAATTTCCTTCCACTCAGCGTTCCCCCAAGTCTCCCGATAAAAATTATACCTCACTTGTGTGGGAGGCCTAGCGTCCGCGACAGGAAACGCCCCAAAACACAACGTGGACACATCCCATTTTTTTAAAGAAAACAGAGCTGTTTTTTGCAAAGTGCCTACCTGTAGATTTTGGCCTCTACCTCAGCCGGCACCTAGGGAAACTTACCAAACCTGTGCATTTTTTAAAACTAGAGACCTAGGGGAATCCAAGATGGGGTGACTTGTGGGGCTCTGACCAGGTTCTGTTACCCAGAATCCTTTGCAAACCTCAAAATTTGGCTAAAAAAACACATTTTCCTCAAATTTCGGTGACAGAAAGTTCTGGAATCTGAGAGGAGCCACAAATTTCCTTCCACCCAGCGTTCCCCCAAGTCTCCCGATAAAAATGATACCTCACTTGTGTGGGTATGCCTAGCGCCCGCGACAGGAAACACCCCGAAACACAACGTGGAAACATCCCATTTTTTTAAAGAAAACAGAGCTGTTTTTTGCAAAGTGCCTACCTGTAGATTTTGGCCTCTAGCTCAGCCGGCACCAAGGGAAACCTATCAAACCTGTGCATTTTTGAAAACTAGAGACCTAGGGGAATCCAAGATGGGGTGACTTGTGGGGCTCTGACCAGGTTCTGTTACCCAGAATCCTTTGCAAACTTCAAAATGTGGCTAAAAAAACACATTTCCTCACATTTCGGTGACAGAAAGTTCTGGAATCTGATGGGAGCCACAAATTTCCTTCCACCCAGCGTTCCCCCAAGTCTCCAGATAAAAATGGTACCTCACCTGTGTGGGTAGGCCTAGCGCCCGCGACAGGATATGCCCCAAAACACAACATGGACACAACACAGAAAACAGAGCTGTTTTCTGCAAAGTACCTACCTGTATATTTTGGCCTCTAGCTCAGCCTGCATCTAGGGAAACCTACCAAACCTGTGCATTTTTGAAAACTAGAGACCTAGGGTAATCCAAGATGGGGTGACTTGTGGGGCTCTGACCCGGTTCTGTTACCCAGAATCCTTTGCAAACCTCAAATTTTGGCTAAAAAAACGCATTTTCCTCACATTTCGGTGACAGAAAGTTCTGGAATCTGAGAGGAGCCACAAATTTCCTTCCACTCAGCGTTTCCCCAAGTCTCCCGATAAAAATGATACCTCACTTGTGTGGGTAGGCCTAGCGCCCGTGACAGGAAATGCCCCAAAACGCAACGTGGACACATACCATTTTTTGAAAGAAAACAGAGGCGTTTTTTGCAAAGTACCTACCTATAGATTTTGACCTCTAGCTCAGCCGGCACCTAGGGAAACCTACCAAACCTATGCATTTTTTTAAACTAGAGACCTAGGGGAATCCAAGATGGGGTGACTTGTGGGGCTCTGACCAGGTTCTGTTACCCAGAATCCTTTGCAAACCTCAAAATTTGGCTAAAAAACATATTTTCCTTACATTTCGGTGACAGAAAGTTCTGGAATCTGGGAGGAGAAACAAATTTCCTTCCACCCAGCGTTCCCCCAAGTCTCCAGATAAAAATGGTACCTCACTTGTGTGGGTAGGCCTAGAGCCCGCGACAGGATATGCTCCAAAACACAACATGGACACATCACGGAAAACAGAGCAGTTTTTTGCAAAGTACCTAGCTGTAGATTTTGGCCTCTAGCTCAGCCGGCACCTAGGGAAACCTACCAAACCTGTGCATTTTTGAAAACTAGAGACCTAGGGGAATCCAAGATGGGGTGACTTGTGGGGCTCTGACCCGGTTCTGTTACCCAGAATCCTTTGCAAACCTCAAATTTTGGCTAAAAAAACGCATTTTCCTCCCATTTCGGTGACAGAAAGTTCTGGAATCTGAGAGAAGCCAAAAATTTCCTTCCACTCAGCGTTCCCCCAAGTCTCCCGATAAAAATGATACCTCACTTGTGTGGGTAGGCCTAGCGCCCGCGACAGGAAATGGACCAAAACGCAACGTGGACACATACCATTTTTTGAAAGAAAACAGAGGTGTTTTTTGCAAAGTACCTACCTGTAGATTTTGGCCTCTAGCTCAGCCGGCACCTAGGGAAACCTACCAAACATGTGCATTTTTCAAAACTAGAGACCTAGGGGAATCCAAGATGGGGTGACTTGTGGGGCTCTGACCAGGTTCTGTTACCAAGACTCCTTTGCAAACCTCAAAATTTGGCTAAAAAAACATATTTTCCTTACATTTCGGTGACAGAAAGTTCTGGAATCTGATGGGAGCCACAAATTTCCTTCCACCCAACGTTCCCGCAAGTCTCCCGATATAAATGGTACCTCACTTGTGTGGGTAGGCCTATCGCCCGCGACAGGATATGCCCCAAAACACAACGTGGACACATCACAGAAAACAGAGCTGTTTTTTGCAAAGTGCCTACCTGTAGATTTTGGCCTCTAGCTCAGCCGGCACCTAGGGAAACCTACCAAACCTGTGCATTTTTGAAAACTAGAGACCTAGGGGAATCCAAGATGGGTGACTTGTGGGGCTCTGACCAGGTTCTGTTACCCAGAATCTTTTGCAAACCTCAAATTTTGGCTAAAAAAACATATTTTCCTCACATTTCGTTGACAGAAAGTTCTGGAATCTGAGAGGAGCCACAAATTTCCTTCCACTCAGCGTTTCCCCAAGTCTCCCGATATAAAATGATACCTCACTTGTGTGCGTAGGCCTAGCAGCCGCGACAGGAGATGCCCCAAAACACAACGTGGACACATCCCATTTTTTGAAAGAAAACAGAGGTGTTTTTTGCAAAGTGCCTACCTGTAGATTTTGGCCTCTAGCTCAGCTGGCACCTAGGGAAACCTATCAAACCTGTGCATTTTTTAAAACTAGAGACCTAGGGGAATCCAAGATGGGGTGACTTGTGGGGCTCTGACCAGGTTCTGTTACCCAGAATCCTTTGCAAACCTCAAATTTTGGCTAAAAAAACGCATTTTCCTCACATTTCAGTGACAGAAAGTTCTGGAATCTGAGAGGAGCCACAAATTTCCTTCCACCCAGCGTTCCCCCAAGTCTCCCGATAAAAATGATACCTCACTTGTGTGGGTAGGCCCAGCGGCCGCGATAGGAAACGCCCGAAAACACAACATGGACACATCCCATTTTTTTAAAGAAAACAGAGCTGTTTTTTGCAAAGTACCTACCTGTAGATTTTGGCCTCTAGCTCAGCCGGCACCTAGGGAAACCTACCAAACCTGTGCATTTTTGAAAACTAGAGACCTAGGGGAATCCAAGATGGGTGACTTGTGGGGCTCTGACCAGGTTCTGTTACCCAGAATCTTTTGCAAACCTCAAATTTTGGATAAAAAAACATATTTTCCTCACATTTCGTTGACAGAAAGTTCTGGAATCTGAGAGGAGCCACAAATTTCCTTCCACTCAGTGTTTCCCCAAGTCTCCCGATATAAAATGATACCTCACTTGTGTGCGTAGGCCTAGCAGCCGCGACAGGAGATGCCCCAAAACACAACGTGGACACATCCCATTTTTTGAAAGAAAACAGAGGTGTTTTTTGCAAAGTGCCTACCTGTAGATTTTGGCCTCTAGCTCAGCTGGCACCTAGGGAAACCTATCAAACCTATGCATTTTTTAAAACTAGAGACCTAGGGGAATCCAAGATGGGGTGACTTGTGGGGCTCTGACCAGGTTCTGTTACCCAGAATCCTTTGCAAACCTCAAATTTTGGCTAAAAAAACGCATTTTCCTCACATTTCAGTGACAGAAAGTTCTGGAATCTGAGAGGAGCCACAAATTTCCTTCCACCCAGCGTTCCCCCAAGTCTCCCGATAAAAATGATACCTCACTTGTGTGGGTAGGCCCAGCGGCCGCGATAGGAAACGCCCGAAAACACAACATGGACACATCCCATTTTTTGAAAGAAAACAGAGCTGTTTTTTGCAAAGTGCCTACCTGTAGATTTTGGCCTCTACCTCAGCCGGCAACTAGGGAAACTTACCAAACCTGTGCATTTTTTAAAACTAGAGACCTAGGGGAATCCAAAATGGGGTGACTTTTGGGGCTCCGACCAGGTTCTGTTACCCAGAATCCTTTGCAAACCTCAAATTTTGGCTAAAAAAACGCATTTTCCTCACATTTCGGTGACAGAAAGTTTTGGAATCTGAGAGGAGCCACAAATGTCCTTCCACTCAGCGTTTCCCCAAGTCTCCCGATAAAAATGATACCTCACTTGTGTGGGTAGGCCTAGCGCCCGTGACAGGAAATGCCCCAAAACGCAACGTGGACACATACCATTTTTTTAAAGAAAACAGAGGCGTTTTTTGCAAAGTACCTACCTATAGATTTTGACCTCTAGCTCAGCCGGCACCTAGGGAAACCTACCAAACCTATGCATTTTTTTAAACTAGAGACCTAGGGGAATCCAAGATGGGGTGACTTGTGGGGCTCTGACCAGGTTCTGTTACCCAGAATCCTTTGCAAACCTCAAAATTTGGCTAAAAAACATATTTTCCTTACATTTCGGTGACAGAAAGTTCTGGAATCTGGGAGGAGAAACAAATTTCCTTCCACCCAGCGTTCCCCCAAGTCTCCAGATAAAAATGGTACCTCACTTGTGTAGGTAGACCTAGTGCCCGCGACAGGATATGCCCCAAAACACAACATGGACACATCACGGAAAACAGAGCAGTTTTTTGCAAAGTACCTAGCTGTAGATTTTGGCCTCTAGCTCAGCCGGCACCTAGGGAAACCTACCAAACCTGTGCATTTTTGAAAACTAGAGACCTAGGGGAATCCAAGATGGGGTGACTTGTGGGGCTCTGACCCGGTTCTGTTACCCAAAATCCTTTGCAAACCTCAAATTTTGGCTAAAAAAACGCATTTTCCTAACATTTCGGTGACAGAAAGTTCTGGAATCTGAGAGGAGCCAAAAATTTCCTTCCACTCAGCGTTCCCCCAAGTCTCCCGATAAAAATGATACCTCACTTGTGTGGGTAGGCCTAGCGCCCGCGACAGGAAACGGACCAAAACGCAACGTGGACACATACCATTTTTTGAAAGAAAACAGAGGTGTTTTTTGCAAAGTACCTACCTGTAGATTTTGGCCTCTAGCTCAGCCGGCACCTAGGGAAACCTACCAAACATGTGCATTTTTCAAAACTAGAGACCTAGGGGAATCCAAGATGGGGTGACTTGTGGGGCTGTGACCAGGTTCTGTTACCCAGACTCCTTTGCAAACCTCAAAATTTGGCTAAAAAAACATATTTTCCTTACATTTCGGTGACAGAAAGTTCTGGAATCTGATGGGAGCCACAAATTTCCTTCCACCCAACGTTCCCGCAAGTCTCCCGATATAAATGGTACCTCACTTGTGTGGGTAGGCCTATCGCCCGCGACAGGATATGCCCCAAAACACAACGTGGACACATCACAGAAAACAGAGCTGTTTTTTGCAAAGTGCCTACCTGTAGATTTTGGCCTCTAGCTCAGCCGGCACCTAGGGAAACCTACCAAACCTGTGCATTTTTGAAAACTAGAGACCTAGGGGAATCCAAGATGGGTGACTTGTGGGGCTCTGACCAGGTTCTGTTACCCAGAATCTTTTGCAAACCTCAAATTTTGGCTAAAAAAACATATTTTCCTCACATTTCGTTGACAGAAAGTTCTGGAATCTGAGAGGAGCCACAAATTTCCTTCCACTCAGCGTTTCCCCAAGTCTCCCGATATAAAATGATACCTCACTTGTGTGCGTAGGCCTAGCAGCCGCGACAGGAGATGCCCCAAAACACAACGTGGACACATCCCATTTTTTGAAAGAAAACAGAGGTGTTTTTTGCAAAGTGCCTACCTGTAGATTTTGGCCTCTAGCTCAGCTGGCACCTAGGGAAACCTATCAAACCTGTGCATTTTTTAAAACTAGAGACCTAGGGGAATCCAAGATGGGGTGACTTGTGGGGCTCTGACCAGGTTCTGTTACCCAGAATCCTTTGCAAACCTCAAATTTTGGCTAAAAAAACGCATTTTCCTCACATTTCAGTGACAGAAAGTTCTGGAATCTGAGAGGAGCCACAAATTTCCTTCCACCCAGCGTTCCCCCAAGTCTCCCGATAAAAATGATACCTCACTTGTGTGGGTAGGCCTAGCGCCCGTGACAGGAAGCACCCCGAAACACAACGTGGACACATCCCATTTTTTTAAAGAAAACAGAGCTGTTTTTTGCAAAGTGCCTACCTGTAGATTTTGGCCTCTAGCTCACCCAGCACCTAGGGAAACCTACCAAACCTGTGCATTTTTTAAAACTAGAGATCTAGGGTAATCCAATATGGGGTGACTTGTGGGGCTCTGACCCGGTTCTGTTACCCAGAATCCTTTGCAAACCTCAAATTTTGGCTAAAAAAACGCATTTTCCTCACATTTCGGTGACAGAAAGTTCTGGAATCTGAGAGGAGCCACAAATTTCCTTCCACTCAGCGTTTCCCCAAGACTCCTGATGAAAATGATACCTCACTTGTGTTGGTAGGCCTAGCGCCCGCGACAGGAAACGCCCCAAAAAGCAATGTGGACACATACCATTTTTTTAAAGAAAACAGAGGTGTTTTTTGCAAAGTACCTACCTGTAGATTTTGACCTCTAGCTCAGCCGGCACCTAGGGAAACCGACCAAACCTGTGCATTTTTTTAAACTAGAGACCTAGGGGAATCCAAGATGGGGTGACTTGTGGGGCTCTGACCAGGTTCTGTTACCCAGAATCCTTTGCAAACCTCAAATTTTGGCTAAAAAACATATTTTCCTTACATTTCGGTGAAAGAAAGTTCTGGAATCTGGGAGGAGAAACAAATTTCCTTCCACCCAGCGTTCCCCCAAGTCTCCAGATAAAAATGGTACCTCACTTGTGTGGGTAGTCCTAGCGCCCGCGACAGGATATGCCCCAAAACACAACATGGACACATCACAGAAAACAGAGCTGTTTTTTGCAAAGTACCTACCTGTAGATTTTGGCCTCTAGCTCAGCCTGCATCTAGGGAAACCTACCGAACCTGTGCATTTTTGAAAACTAGAGACCTAGGGTAATCCAATATGGGGTGACTTGTGGGGCTCTGACCCGGTTCTGTTACCCATAATCCTTTGCAAACCTCAAATTTTGGCTAAAAAACGCATTTTCCTCACATTTCGGTGACAGAAAGTTCTGGAATCTGAGAGGAGCCACAAATTTCCTTCCACTCAGCGTTCCCCCAAGTCTCCCGATAAAAATTATACCTCACTTGTGTGGGAGGCCTAGCGTCCGCGACAGGAAACGCCCCAAAACACAACGTGGACACATCCCATTTTTTTAAAGAAAACAGAGCTGTTTTTTGCAAAGTGCCTACCTGTAGATTTTGGCCTCTACCTCAGCCGGCACCTAGGGAAACTTACCAAACCTGTGCATTTTTTAAAACTAGAGACCTAGGGGAATCCAAGATGGGGTGACTTGTGGGGCTCTGACCAGGTTCTGTTACCCAGAATCCTTTGCAAACCTCAAAATTTGGCTAAAAAAACACATTTTCCTCAAATTTCGGTGACAGAAAGTTCTGGAATCTGAGAGGAGCCACAAATTTCCTTCCACCCAGCGTTCCCCCAAGTCTCCCGATAAAAATGATACCTCACTTGTGTGGGTATGCCTAGCGCCCGCGACAGGAAACACCCCGAAACACAACGTGGAAACATCCCATTTTTTTAAAGAAAACAGAGCTGTTTTTTGCAAAGTGCCTACCTGTAGATTTTGGCCTCTAGCTCAGCCGGCACCAAGGGAAACCTATCAAACCTGTGCATTTTTGAAAACTAGAGACCTAGGGGAATCCAAGATGGGGTGACTTGTGGGGCTCTGACCAGGTTCTGTTACCCAGAATCCTTTGCAAACTTCAAAATGTGGCTAAAAAAACACATTTCCTCACATTTCGGTGACAGAAAGTTCTGGAATCTGATGGGAGCCACAAATTTCCTTCCACCCAGCGTTCCCCCAAGTCTCCAGATAAAAATGGTACCTCACCTGTGTGGGTAGGCCTAGCGCCCGCGACAGGATATGCCCCAAAACACAACATGGACACAACACAGAAAACAGAGCTGTTTTCTGCAAAGTACCTACCTGTATATTTTGGCCTCTAGCTCAGCCTGCATCTAGGGAAACCTACCAAACCTGTGCATTTTTGAAAACTAGAGACCTAGGGTAATCCAAGATGGGGTGACTTGTGGGGCTCTGACCCGGTTCTGTTACCCAGAATCCTTTGCAAACCTCAAATTTTGGCTAAAAAAACGCATTTTCCTCACATTTCGGTGACAGAAAGTTCTGGAATCTGAGAGGAGCCACAAATTTCCTTCCACTCAGCGTTTCCCCAAGTCTCCCGATAAAAATGATACCTCACTTGTGTGGGTAGGCCTAGCGCCCGTGACAGGAAATGCCCCAAAACGCAACGTGGACACATACCATTTTTTGAAAGAAAACAGAGGCGTTTTTTGCAAAGTACCTACCTATAGATTTTGACCTCTAGCTCAGCCGGCACCTAGGGAAACCTACCAAACCTATGCATTTTTTTAAACTAGAGACCTAGGGGAATCCAAGATGGGGTGACTTGTGGGGCTCTGACCAGGTTCTGTTACCCAGAATCCTTTGCAAACCTCAAAATTTGGCTAAAAAACATATTTTCCTTACATTTCGGTGACAGAAAGTTCTGGAATCTGGGAGGAGAAACAAATTTCCTTCCACCCAGCGTTCCCCCAAGTCTCCAGATAAAAATGGTACCTCACTTGTGTGGGTAGGCCTAGAGCCCGCGACAGGATATGCTCCAAAACACAACATGGACACATCACGGAAAACAGAGCAGTTTTTTGCAAAGTACCTAGCTGTAGATTTTGGCCTCTAGCTCAGCCGGCACCTAGGGAAACCTACCAAACCTGTGCATTTTTGAAAACTAGAGACCTAGGGGAATCCAAGATGGGGTGACTTGTGGGGCTCTGACCCGGTTCTGTTACCCAGAATCCTTTGCAAACCTCAAATTTTGGCTAAAAAAACGCATTTTCCTCCCATTTCGGTGACAGAAAGTTCTGGAATCTGAGAGAAGCCAAAAATTTCCTTCCACTCAGCGTTCCCCCAAGTCTCCCGATAAAAATGATACCTCACTTGTGTGGGTAGGCCTAGCGCCCGCGACAGGAAATGGACCAAAACGCAACGTGGACACATACCATTTTTTGAAAGAAAACAGAGGTGTTTTTTGCAAAGTACCTACCTGTAGATTTTGGCCTCTAGCTCAGCCGGCACCTAGGGAAACCTACCAAACATGTGCATTTTTCAAAACTAGAGACCTAGGGGAATCCAAGATGGGGTGACTTGTGGGGCTCTGACCAGGTTCTGTTACCAAGACTCCTTTGCAAACCTCAAAATTTGGCTAAAAAAACATATTTTCCTTACATTTCGGTGACAGAAAGTTCTGGAATCTGATGGGAGCCACAAATTTCCTTCCACCCAACGTTCCCGCAAGTCTCCCGATATAAATGGTACCTCACTTGTGTGGGTAGGCCTATCGCCCGCGACAGGATATGCCCCAAAACACAACGTGGACACATCACAGAAAACAGAGCTGTTTTTTGCAAAGTGCCTACCTGTAGATTTTGGCCTCTAGCTCAGCCGGCACCTAGGGAAACCTACCAAACCTGTGCATTTTTGAAAACTAGAGACCTAGGGGAATCCAAGATGGGTGACTTGTGGGGCTCTGACCAGGTTCTGTTACCCAGAATCTTTTGCAAACCTCAAATTTTGGCTAAAAAAACATATTTTCCTCACATTTCGTTGACAGAAAGTTCTGGAATCTGAGAGGAGCCACAAATTTCCTTCCACTCAGCGTTTCCCCAAGTCTCCCGATATAAAATGATACCTCACTTGTGTGCGTAGGCCTAGCAGCCGCGACAGGAGATGCCCCAAAACACAACGTGGACACATCCCATTTTTTGAAAGAAAACAGAGGTGTTTTTTGCAAAGTGCCTACCTGTAGATTTTGGCCTCTAGCTCAGCTGGCACCTAGGGAAACCTATCAAACCTGTGCATTTTTTAAAACTAGAGACCTAGGGGAATCCAAGATGGGGTGACTTGTGGGGCTCTGACCAGGTTCTGTTACCCAGAATCCTTTGCAAACCTCAAATTTTGGCTAAAAAAACGCATTTTCCTCACATTTCAGTGACAGAAAGTTCTGGAATCTGAGAGGAGCCACAAATTTCCTTCCACCCAGCGTTCCCCCAAGTCTCCCGATAAAAATGATACCTCACTTGTGTGGGTAGGCCCAGCGGCCGCGATAGGAAACGCCCGAAAACACAACATGGACACATCCCATTTTTTTAAAGAAAACAGAGCTGTTTTTTGCAAAGTACCTACCTGTAGATTTTGGCCTCTAGCTCAGCCGGCACCTAGGGAAACCTACCAAACCTGTGCATTTTTGAAAACTAGAGACCTAGGGGAATCCAAGATGGGTGACTTGTGGGGCTCTGACCAGGTTCTGTTACCCAGAATCTTTTGCAAACCTCAAATTTTGGATAAAAAAACATATTTTCCTCACATTTCGTTGACAGAAAGTTCTGGAATCTGAGAGGAGCCACAAATTTCCTTCCACTCAGTGTTTCCCCAAGTCTCCCGATATAAAATGATACCTCACTTGTGTGCGTAGGCCTAGCAGCCGCGACAGGAGATGCCCCAAAACACAACGTGGACACATCCCATTTTTTGAAAGAAAACAGAGGTGTTTTTTGCAAAGTGCCTACCTGTAGATTTTGGCCTCTAGCTCAGCTGGCACCTAGGGAAACCTATCAAACCTATGCATTTTTTAAAACTAGAGACCTAGGGGAATCCAAGATGGGGTGACTTGTGGGGCTCTGACCAGGTTCTGTTACCCAGAATCCTTTGCAAACCTCAAATTTTGGCTAAAAAAACGCATTTTCCTCACATTTCAGTGACAGAAAGTTCTGGAATCTGAGAGGAGCCACAAATTTCCTTCCACCCAGCGTTCCCCCAAGTCTCCCGATAAAAATGATACCTCACTTGTGTGGGTAGGCCCAGCGGCCGCGATAGGAAACGCCCGAAAACACAACATGGACACATCCCATTTTTTGAAAGAAAACAGAGCTGTTTTTTGCAAAGTGCCTACCTGTAGATTTTGGCCTCTACCTCAGCCGGCAACTAGGGAAACTTACCAAACCTGTGCATTTTTTAAAACTAGAGACCTAGGGGAATCCAAAATGGGGTGACTTTTGGGGCTCCGACCAGGTTCTGTTACCCAGAATCCTTTGCAAACCTCAAATTTTGGCTAAAAAAAGCATTTTCCTCACATTTCGGTGACAGAAAGTTCTGGAATCTGAGAGGAGCCACAAATTTCCTTCCACCCAGCTTTCCCCCAAGTCTCCCGATAAAAATATAACCTCACTTGGTGGGTAGACCTAGCGCCCGCGACAGGAAACGCCCCAAAACGCAATGTGGACACCTACCATTTTTTTAAAGAAAACAGAGCTGTTTTTTGCAAAGTGCCTACCTGTAGATTTTGGCCTCTACGTCAGCCGGCACCTAGGGAAACCTACCAAACCTGTGCATTTTTTAAAACTAGAGACCTAGGGGAATCCAAGATGGGGTAACTTGTCGGGCTCTGACCAGGTTCTGTTACACAGAATCCTTTGCAAACCTCAAAATTTGGCTAAAAGAACATATTTTCAATACATTTCAGTGACAGAAAGTTCTGGAATCTGAGAGGAGCCACAAATTTCTTGCCCTCCAGCGTTCCCACAAGTCTCCCGATATAAATGGTACCTCACTTGTGTGGGTAGGCCTTGCGCCCGCGACAGGATATGCCCCAAAACACAATGTGGACACATCACAGAAAACAGAGCTGTTTTTTGCAAAGTGCCTACCTGTAGATTTTGGCCTCTAGCTCAGCCGGCACCTAGGGAAAACTACCAAACCTGTGCATTTTTTAAAACTAGAGACCTAGGGGAATCCAAGATGGGGTGACTTGTGGTGCTCTGACCAGGTTCTGGTACCCAGAATCCTTTGCAAACCTCAAAATTCGGCTAAAAAAACAAATTTTCCTCACATTTCGGTGACAGAAAGTTCTGGAATCTGAGAGGAGCCACAAATTTCCTTCCACCCAGCGTTCCCCCAAGTCTCCCGATAAAAATGATACCTCACTTGTGTGGGTAGGCCTAGCGCCCGCGACAGGAAGCACCCCGAAACACAACGTGGACACATCCCATTTTTTTAAAGAAAACAGAGCTGTTTTTTGCAAAGTGCCTACCTGTAGATGTTGGCCTCTAGCTCACCCAGCACCTAGGGAAACCTACCAAACCTGTGCATTTTTTAAAACTAGAGACCTAGGGTAATCCAATATGGGGTGACTTGTGGGGCTCTGACCCGGTTCTGTTACCCAGAATCCTTTGCAAACCTCAAATTTTGGCTAAAAAAATGCATTTTCCTCACATTTCGGTGACAGAAAGTTCTGGGATCTGAGAGGAGCCACAAATTTCCTTCCACTCAGCGTTTCCCCAAGACTCCTGATGAAAATGATACCTCACTTGTGTTGGTAGGCCTAGCGCCCGCGACAGGAAACGCCCCAAAAAGCAATGTGGACACATACCATTTTTTTAAAGAAAACAGAGGTGTTTTTTGCAAAGTACCTACCTGTAGATTGTGACCTCTAGCTCAGCCGGCACCTAGGGAAACCGACCAAACCTGTGCATTTTTTGAAACTAGAGACCTAGGGGAATCCAAGATGGGGTGACTTGTGGGGCTCTGACCAGGTTCTGTTACCCAGAATCCTTTGCAAACCTCAAAATTTGGCTAAAAAACATATTTTCCTTACATTTCGGTGACAGAAAGTTCTGGAATCTGGGAGGAGAAACAAATTTCCTTCCACCCAGCGTTCCCCCAAGTCTCCAGATAAAAATGGTACCTCACTTGTGTGGGTAGTCCTAGCGCCCGCGACAGGATATGCCCCAAAACACAACATGGACACATCACAGAAAACAGAGCTGTTTTTTGCAAAGTACCTACCTGTAGATTTTGGCCTCTAGCTCAGCCTGCATCTAGGGAAACCTACCAAACCTGTGCATTTTTGAAAACTAGAGACCTAGGGTAATCCAATATGGGGTGACTTGTGGGGCTCTGACCCGGTTCTGTTACCCAGAATCCTTTGCAAACCTCAAATTTTGGCTAAAAAAATGCATTTTCCTCACATTTCGGTGACAGAAAGTTCTGGAATCTGAGAGGAGCCACAAATTTCCTTCCACTCAGCGTTTCCCCAAGTCTCCCGATGAAAATGATACCTCACTTGTGTGGGTAGGCCTAGCGCCCGCGACAGGAAACGCCCCAAAACGCAACGTGGACACATACCATTTTTTGAAAGAAAACAGAGGTGTTTTTTGCAAAGTACCTACCTGTAGATTTTGACCTCTAGCTCAGCCGGCACCTAGGGAAACCTACCAAACCTGTGCATTTTTTTAAACTAGAGACCTAGGGGAATCCAAGATGGGGTGACTTGTGGGGCTCTGACCAGGTTCTGTTACCCAGAATCCTTTGCAAACCTCAAAATTTGGCTAAAAAAACACATTTTCCTCAAATTTCGGTGACAGAAAGTTCTGGAATCTGAGAGGAGCCACAAATTTCCTTCCACCCAGCGTTCCCCCAAGTCTCCCGATAAAAATGATACCTCACTTGTGTGGGTATGCCTAGCGCCCGTGACAGGAAACACCCCGAAACACAATGTGGAAACATCCCATTTTTTTAAAGAAAACAGAGCTGTTTTTTGCAAAGTGCCTACCTGTAGATTTTGGCCTCTAGCTCAGCCGGCACCAAGGGAAACCTATCAAACCTGTGCATTTTTGAAAACTAGAGACCTAGGGGAATCCAAGATGGGGTGACTTGTGGGGCTCTGACCAGGTTCTGTTACCCAGAATCCTTTGCAAACCTCAAAATGTGGCTAAAAAAACACATTTTCCTCACATTTCGGTGACAGAAAGTTCTGGAATCTGATGGGAGCCACAAATTTCCTTCCACCCAGCGTTCCCCCAAGTCTCCAGATAAAAATGGTACCTCACTTGTGTGGGTAGGCCTAGCGCCCGCGACAGGATATGCCCCAAAACACAACATGGACACAACACAGAAAACAGAGCTGTTTTCTGCAAAGTACCTACCTGTAGATTTTGGCCTCTAGCTCAGCCTGCATCTAGGGAAACCTACCAAACCTGTGCATTTTTTAAAACTAGAGACCTAGGGTAATCCAAGATGGGGTGACTTGTGGGGCTCTGACCCGGTTCTGTTACCCAGAATCCTTTGCAAACCTCAAATTTTGGCTAAAAAAAAGCATTTTCCTCACATTTCGGTGACAGAACGTTCTGGAATCTGAGAGGAGCCACAAATTTCCTTCCACTCAGCATTTCCCCAAGTCTCCCGATAAAAATGATACCTCACTTGTGTGGGTAGGCCTAGCGCCTGCGACAGGAAATGCCCCAAAACGCAACGTGGACACATACCATTTTTTGAAAGAAAACAGAGGCGTTTTTTGCAAAGTACCTACCTATAGATTTTGACCTCTAGCTCAGCCGGCACCTAGGGAAACCTACCAAACCTATGCATTTTTTTAAACTAGAGACCTAGGGGAATCCAAGATGGGGTGACTTGTGGGGCTCTGACCAGGTTCTGTTATCCAGAATCCTTTGCAAACCTCAAAATTTGGCTAAAAAACATATTTTCCTTACATTTCGGTGACAGAAAGTTCTGGAATCTGGGAGGAGAAACACATTTCCTTCCACCCAGCGTTCCCCCAAGTCTCCAGATAAAAATGGTACCTCACTTGTGTGGGTAGGCCTAGAGCCCGCGACAGGATATGCCCCAAAACACAACATGGACACATCACGGAAAACAGAGCAGTTTTTTGCAAAGTACCTAGCTGTAGATTTTGGCCTCTAGCTCAGCCGGCACCTAGGGAAACCTACCAAACCTGTGCATTTTTGAAAACTAGAGACCTAGGGGAATCCAAGATGGGGTGACTTGTGGGGCTCTGACCCGGTTCTGTTACCCAGAATCCTTTGCAAACCTCAAATTTTGGCTAAAAAAACGCATTTTCCTCACATTTCGGTGACAGAAAGTTCTGGAATCTGAGAGGAGCCAAAAATTTCCTTCCACTCAGCGTTCCCCCAAGTCTCCCGATAAAAATGATACCTCACTTGTGTGGGTAGGCCTAGCGCCCGCGACAGGAAATGGACCAAAACGCAACGTGGACACATACCATTTTTTGAAAGAAAACAGAGGTGTTTTTTGCAAAGTACCTACCTGTAGATTTTGGCCTCTAGCTCAGCCGGCACCTAGGGAAACCTACCAAACCTGTGCATTTTTCAAAACTAGAGACCTAGGGGAATCCAAGATGGGGTGACTTGTGGGGCTCTGACCAGGTTCTGTTACCCAGACTCCTTTGCAAACCTCAAAATTTGGCTAAAAAAACATATTTTCCTTACATTTCGGTGACAGAAAGTTCTGGAATCTGATGGGAGCCACAAATTTCCTTCCACCCAACGTTCCCGCAAGTCTCCCGATATAAATGGTACCTCACTTGTGTGGGTAGGCCTATCGCCCACGACAGGATATGCCCCAAAACACAACGTGAACACATCACAGAAAACAGAGCTGTTTTTTGCAAAGTGCCTACCTGTAGATTTTGGCCTCTAGCTCAGCCGGCACCTAGGGAAACCTACCAAACCTGTGCATTTTTGAAAACTAGAGACCTAGGGGAATCCAAGATGGGTGACTTGTGGGACTCTGACCAGGTTCTGTTACCCAGAATCTTTTGCAAACCTCAAATTTTGGCTAAAAAAACATATTTTCCTCACATTTCGTTGACAGAAAGTTCTGGAATCTGAGAGGAGCCACAAATTTCCTTCCACTCAGCGTTTCCCCAAGTCTACCGATATAAAATGATACCTCACTTGTGTGGGTAGGCCCAGCGGCCGCGATAGGAAACGCCCGAAAACACAACGTGGACACATCCCATTTTTTGAAAGAAAACAGAGGTGTTTTTTGCAAAGTGCCTACCTGTAGATTTTGGCCTCTACCTCAGCCGGCAACTAGGGAAACTTACCAAACCTGTGCATTTTTTAAAACTAGAGACCTAGGGGAATCCAAAATGGGGTGACTTTTGGGGCTCCGACCAGGTTCTGTTACCCAGAATCCTTTGCAAACCTCAAATTTTGGCTAAAAAAAGCATTTTCCTCACATTTCAGTGACAGAAAGTTCTGGAATCTGAGAGGAGCCACAAATTTCCTTCCACCCAGCTTTCCCCCAAGTCTCCCGATAAAAATATAACCTCACTTGGTGGGTAGACCTAGCGCCCGCGACAGGAAACGCCCCAAAACGCAATGTGGACACATACCATTTTTTGAAAGAAAACAGAGCTGTTTTTTGCAAAGTGCCTACCTGTAGATTTTGGCCTCTGCGTCAGCCGGCACCTAGGGAAAACTACCAAACCTGTGCATTTTTTAAAACTAGAGACCTAGGGGAATCCAAGATGGGGTAACTTGTCGGGCTCTGACCAGGTTCTGTTACACAGAATCCTTGCAAACCTCAAAATTTGGCTAAAAGAACATATTTTCAATACATTTCAGTGACAGAAAGTTCTGGAATCTGAGAGGAGCCACAAATTTCTTTCCATCCAGCGTTCCCACAAGTCTCCCGATATAAATGGTACCTCACTTGTGTGGGTAGGCCTTGCGCCCGCGACAGGAATGCCCCCAAAACACAACGTGGACACATCACAGAAAACAGCTGTTTTTTGCAAAGTGCGTACCTGTAGATTTTGGCCTCTAGCTCAGCCGGCACCTAGGGAAACCTACCAAACCTGTAAATTTTTTAAAACTAGAGACCTAGGGGAATCCAAGATGGGGTGACTTGTGGTGCTCTGACCAGGTTCTGGTACCCAGAATCCTTTGCAAACCCTCAAAATTCGGCTAAAAAAACAAATTTTCCTCACATTTCAGTGACAGAAAGTTCTGGAATCTGAGAGGAGCCACAATTTCCTTCCACCCAGCGTTCCCCCAAGTCTCCCGATAAAAATGATACCTCACTTGTGTGGGTAGGCCTAGCGCCCGCGACAGGAAGCACCCCGAAACACAACGTGGACACATCCCATTTTTTTTAAGAAAACAGAGCTGTTTTTTGCAAAGTGCCTACCTGTAGATTTTGGCCTCTAGCTCACACAGCACCTAGGGAAACCTACCAAACCTGTGCATTTTATAAAACTAGAGACCTAGGGTAATCCAATATGGGGTGACTTGTGGGGCTCTGACCCGGTTCTGTTACCCAGAATCCTTTGCAAACCTCAAATTTTGGCTAAAAAAATGCATTTTCCTCACATTTCGGTGACAGAAAGTTCTGGAATCTGAGAGGAGCCACAAATTTCCTTCCACTCAGCGTTTCCCCAAGTCTCCCGATGAAAATGATACCTCACTTGTGTGGGTAGGCCTAGCGCCCGCGACAGGAAACGCCCCAAAACGCAACGTGGACACATACCATTTTTTGAAAGAAAACAGAGGTGTTTTTTGCAAAGTACCTACCTGTAGATTTTGACCTCTAGCTCAGCCGGCACCTAGGGAAACCTACCAAACCTGTGCATTTTTTAAAACTAGAGACCTAGGGGAATCCAAGATGGGGTGACTTGTGGGGCTCTGACCAGGTTCTGTTACCCAGAATCCTTTGCAAACCTCAAAATTTGGCTAAAAAACATATTTTCCTTACATTTCGGTGACAGAAAGTTCTGGAATCTGGGAGGAGAAACAAATTTCCTTCCACCCAGCGTTCCCCCAAGTCTCCAGATAAAAATGGTACCTCACTTGTGTGGGTAGGCCTAGCGCCCACGACAGGATATGCCCCAAAACACAACATGGACACATCACAGAAAACAGAGCAGTTTTTTGCAAAGTGCCTACCTGTAGATTTTGGCCTCTACCTCAGCCGGCACCTAGGGAAACTTACCAAACCTGTGCATTTTTTAAAACTAGAGACCTAGGGGAATCCAAGATGGGGTGACTTGTGGGGCTCTGACCAGGTTCTGTTACCCAGAATCCTTTGCAAACCTCAAAATTTGGCTAAAAAAACACATTTTCCTCAAATTTCGGTGACAGAAAGTTCTGGAATCTGAGAGGAGCCACAAATTTCCTTCCACCCAGCGTTCCCCCAAGTCTCCCGATAAAAATGATACCTCACTTGTGTGGGTATGCCTAGCGCCCGTGACAGGAAACACCCCGAAACACAACGTGGAAACATCCCATTTTTTAAAAGAAAACAGAGCTGTTTTTTGCAAAGTGCCTACCTGTAGTTTTTGGCCTCTAGCTCAGCCGGCACCAAGGGAAACCTATCAAACCTGTGCATTTTTGAAAACTAGAGACCTAGGGGAATCCAAGATGGGGTGACTTGTGGGGCTCTGACCAGGTTCTGTTACCCAGAATCCTTTGCAAACCTCAAAATGTGGCTAAAAAAACACATTTTCCTCACATTTCGGTGACAGAAAGTTCTGGAATCTGATGGGAGCCACAAATTTCCTTCCACCCAGCGTTCCCCCAAGTCTCCAGATAAAAATGGTACCTCACTTGTGTGGGTAGGCCTAGCGCCCGCGACAGGATATGCCCCAAAACACAACATGGACACAACACAGAAAACAGAGCTGTTTTCTGCAAAGTACCTACCTGTAGATTTTGGCCTCTAGCTCAGCCTGCATCTAGGGAAACCTACCAAACCTGTGCATTTTTTAAAACTAGAGACCTAGGGTAATCCAAGATGGGGTGACTTGTGGGGCTCTGACCCGGTTCTGTTACCCAGAATCCTTTGCAAACCTCAAATTTTGGCTAAAAAAACGCATTTTCCTCACATTTCGGTGACAGAAAGTTCTGGAATCTGAGAGGAGCCACAAATTTCCTTCCACTCAGCGTTTCCCCAAGTCTCCCGATAAAAATGATACCTCACTTGTGTGGGTAGGCCTAGTGCCTGCGACAGGAAATGCCCCAAAACGCAACGTGGACACATACCATTTTTTGAAAGAAAACAGAGGCGTTTTTTGCAAAGTACCTACCTATAGATTTTGACCTCTAGCTCAGCCGGCACCTAGGGAAACCTACCAAACCTATGCATTTTTTTAAACTAGAGACCTAGGGGAATCCAAGATGGGGTGACTTGTGGGGCTCTGACCAGGTTCTGTTACCCAGAATCCTTTGCAAACCTCAAAATTTGGCTAAAAAACATATTTTCCTTACATTTCGGTGACAGAAAGTTCTGGAATCTGGGAGGAGAAACAAATTTCCTTCCACCCAGCGTTCCCCCAAGTCTCCAGATAAAAATGGTACCTCACTTGTGTGGGTAGGCCTAGAGCCCGCGACAGGATATGCCCCAAAACACAACATGGACACATCACGGAAAACAGAGCAGTTTTTTGCAAAGTACCTAGCTGTAGATTTTGGCCTCTAGCTCAGCCGGCACCTAGGGAAACCGACCAAACCTGTGCATTTTTTGAAACTAGAGACCTAGGGGAATCCACGATGGGGTGACTTGTGGGGCTCTGACCAGGTTCTGTTACCCAGAATCCTTTGCAAACCTCAAAATTTGGCTAAAAAACATATTTTCCTTACATTTCGGTGACAGAAAGTTCTGGAATCTGGGAGGAGAAACAAATTTCCTTCCACCCAGCGTTCCCCCAAGTCTCCAGATAAAAATGGTACCTCACTTGTGTGGGTAGTCCTAGCGCCAGCAACAGGATATGCCCCAAAACACAACATGGACACATCACAGAAAACAGAGCTGTTTTTTGCAAAGTACCTACCTGTAGATTTTGGCCTCTAGCTCAGCCTGCATCTAGGGAAACCTACCAAACCTGTGCATTTTTTAAAACTAGAGACCTAGGGTAATCCAATATGGGGTGACTTGTGGGGCTCTGACCCGGTTCTGTTACCCAGAATCCTTTGCAAACCTCAAATTGTGGCTAAAAAAACGCATTTTCCTCACATTTCGGTGACAGAAAGTTCTGGAATCTGAGAGGAGCCACAAATTTCCTTCCACTCAGCGTTTCCCCAAGTCTCCCGATGAAAATGATACCTCACTTGTGTGGGTAGGCCTAGCGCCCCCGACAGGAAACGCCCCAAAACGCAACGTGGACACATACCATTTTTTGAAAGAAAACAGAGGTGTTTTTTGCAAAGTACCTACCTGTAGATTTTGACCTCTAGCTCAGCCGGCACCTAGGGAAAACTACCAAACCTGTGCATTTTTTAAAACTAGAGACCTAGGGGAATCCAAGATGGGGTGACTTGTGGGGCTCTGACCAGGTTCTGTTACCCAGAATCCTTTGCAAACCTCAAAATTTGGCTAAAAAACATATTTTCCTTACATTTCGGTGACAGAAAGTTCTGGAATCTGGGAGGAGAAACAAATTTCCTTCCACCCAGCATTCCCCCAAGTCTCCAGATAAAAATGGTACCTCACTTGTGTGGGTAGGCCTAGCGCCCGCGACAGGATATGCCCCAAAACACAACATGGACACATCACAGAAAACAGAGCATTTTTTTGCAAAGTACCTACCTGTAGATTTTGGCCTCTAGCTCAGCCGGCACCTAGGGAAACCTACCAAACCTGTGCATTTTTTAAAACTAGAGACCTAGGGGAATCCAGGATGGGGTGACTTGTGGGGCTTTGACCCGGTTCTGTTACCCATAATCCTTTGCAAACCTCAAATTTTGGCTAAAAAAACGCATTTTCCTCACATTTCGGTGACAGAAAGTTCTGGAATCTGAGAGGAGCCACAAATGTCCTTCCACTCAGCGTTCCCCCAAGTCTCCCGATAAAAATGATACCTCACTTGTGTGGGTATGCCTAGCGTCCGCGACAGGAAATGCCCCAAAACACAACGTGGACACATCCCATTTTTTGAAAGAAAACAGAGCTGTTTTTTGCAAAGTGCCTACCTGTAGATTTTGGCCTCTACCTCAGCCGGCACCTAGGGAAACTTACCAAACCTGTGCATTTTTTAAAACTAGGGACCTAGGGGAATCCAAGATGGGGTGACTTGTGGTGCTCTGACCAGGTTCTGGTACCCAGAATCCTTTGCAAACCTCAAAATTCGGCTAAAAAAACAAATTTTCCTCACATTTCAGTGACAGAAAGTTCTGGAATCTGAGAGGAGCCACAAATTTCCTTCCACCCAGCGTTCCCCCAAGTCTCCCGATAAAAATGATACCTCACTTGTGTGGGTAGGCCTAGCGCCCGCGACAGGAAGCACCCCGAAACACAACGTGGACACATCCCATTTTTTTTAAGAAAACAGAGCTGTTTTTTGCAAAGTGCCTACCTGTAGATTTTGGCCTCTAGCTCACACAGCACCTAGGGAAACCTACCAAACCTGTGCATTTTATAAAACTAGAGACCTAGGGTAATCCAATATGGGGTGACTTGTGGGGCTCTGACCCGGTTCTGTTACCCAGAATCCTTTGCAAACCTCAAATTTTGGCTAAAAAAATGCATTTTCCTCACATTTCGGTGACAGAAAGTTCTGGAATCTGAGAGGAGCCACAAATTTCCTTCCACTCAGCGTTTCCCCAAGTCTCCCGATGAAAATGATACCTCACTTGTGTGGGTAGGCCTAGCGCCCGCGACAGGAAACGCCCCAAAACGCAACGTGGACACATACCATTTTTTGAAAGAAAACAGAGGTGTTTTTTGCAAAGTACCTACCTGTAGATTTTGACCTCTAGCTCAGCCGGCACCTAGGGAAACCTACCAAACCTGTGCATTTTTTAAAACTAGAGACCTAGGGGAATCCAAGATGGGGTGACTTGTGGGGCTCTGACCAGGTTCTGTTACCCAGAATCCTTTGCAAACCTCAAAATTTGGCTAAAAAACATATTTTCCTTACATTTCGGTGACAGAAAGTTCTGGAATCTGGGAGGAGAAACAAATTTCCTTCCACCCAGCGTTCCCCCAAGTCTCCAGATAAAAATGGTACCTCACTTGTGTGGGTAGGCCTAGCGCCCACGACAGGATATGCCCCAAAACACAACATGGACACATCACAGAAAACAGAGCAGTTTTTTGCAAAGTACCTACCTGTAGATTTTGGCCTCTAGCTCAGCCGGCACCTAGGGAAACCTACCAAACCTGTGCATTTTTGAAAACTAGAGACCTAGGGGAATCCAAGATGGGGTGACTTGTGGGGCTTTGACCCGGTTCTGTTACCCATAATCCTTTGCAAACCTCAAATTTTGGCTAAAAAAACGCATTTTCCTCACATTTCGGTGACAGAAAGTTCTGGAATCTGAGAGGAGCCACAAATTTCCTTCCACTCAGCGTTCCCCCAAGTATCCCGATAAAAATTATACCTCACTTGTGTGGGTAGGCCTAGCGTCCGCGACAGGAAACGCCCCAAAACACAACGTGGACACATCCCATTTTTTGAAAGAAAACAGAGCTGTTTTTTGCAAAGTGCATACCTGTAGATTTTGGCCTCTACCTCAGCCGGCACCTAGGGAAACTTACCAAACCTGTGCATTTTTTAAAACTAGAGACCTAGGGGAATCCAAGATGGGGTGACTTGTGGGGCTCTGACCAGGTTCTGTTACCCAGAATCCTTTGCAAACCTCAAAATTTGGCTAAAAAAACACATTTTCCTCAAATTTCGGTGACAGAAAGTTCTGGAATCTGAGAGGAGCCACAAATTTCCTTCCACCCAGCGTTCCCCCAAGTCTCCCGATAAAAATGATACCTCACTTGTGTGGGTATGCCTAGCGCCCGTGACAGGAAACACCCCGAAACACAACGTGGAAACATCCCATTTTTTTAAAGAAAACAGAGCTGTTTTTTGCAAAGTGCCTACCTGTAGATTTTGGCCTCTAGCTCAGCCGGCACCAAGGGAAACCTATCAAACCTGTGCATTTTTGAAAACTAGAGACCTAGGGGAATCCAAGATGGGGTGACTTGTGGGGCTCTGACCAGGTTCTGTTACCCAGAATCCTTTGCAAACCTCAAAATGTGGCTAAAAAAACACATTTTCCTCACATTTCGGTGACAGAAAGTTCTGGAATCTGAGAGGAGCCACAAATTTCCTTCCACTCAGCGTTTCCCCAAGTCTCCCGATAAAAATGATACCTCACTTGTGTGGGTAGGCCTAGTGCCTGCGACAGGAAATGCCCCAAAACGCAACGTGGACACATACCATTTTTTGAAAGAAAACAGAGGCGTTTTTTGCAAAGTACCTACCTATAGATTTTGACCTCTAGCTCAGCCGGCACCTAGGGAAACCTACCAAACCTATGCATTTTTTTAAACTAGAGACCTAGGGGAATCCAAGATGGGGTGACTTGTGGGGCTCTGACCAGGTTCTGTTACCCAGAATCCTTTGCAAACCTCAAAATTTGGCTAAAAAACATATTTTCCTTACATTTCGGTGACAGAAAGTTCTGGAATCTGGGAGGAGAAACAAATTTCCTTCGACCCAGCGTTCCCCCAAGTCTCCAGATAAAAATGGTACCTCACTTGTGTGGGTAGGCCTAGAGCCCGCGACAGGATATGCCCCAAAACACAACATGGACACATCACAGAAAACAGAGCAGTTTTTTGCAAAGTACCTAGCTGTAGATTTTGGCCTCTAGCTCAGCCGGCACCTAGGGAAACCGACCAAACCTGTGCATTTTTTGAAACTAGAGACCTAGGGGAATCCACGATGGGGTGACTTGTGGGGCTCTGACCAGGTTCTGTTACCCAGAATCCTTTGCAAACCTCAAAATTTGGCTAAAAAACATATTTTCCTTACATTTCGGTGACAGAAAGTTCTGGAATCTGGGAGGAGAAACAAATTTCCTTCCACCCAGCGTTCCCCCAAGTCTCCAGATAAAAATGGTACCTCACTTGTGTGGGTAGTCCTAGCGCCAGCAACAGGATATGCCCCAAAACACAACATGGACACATCACAGAAAACAGAGCTGTTTTTTGCAAAGTACCTACCTGTAGATTTTGGCCTCTAGCTCAGCCTGCATCTAGGGAAACCTACCAAACCTGTGCATTTTTTAAAACTAGAGACCTAGGGTAATCCAATATGGGGTGACTTGTGGGGCTCTGACCCGGTTCTGTTACCCAGAATCCTTTGCAAACCTCAAATTGTGGCTAAAAAAACGCATTTTCCTCACATTTCGGTGACAGAAAGTTCTGGAATCTGAGAGGAGCCACAAATTTCCTTCCACTCAGCGTTTCCCCAAGTCTCCCGATGAAAATGATACCTCACTTGTGTGGGTAGGCCTAGCGCCCCCGACAGGAAACGCCCCAAAACGCAACGTGGACACATACCATTTTTTGAAAGAAAACAGAGGTGTTTTTTGCAAAGTACCTACCTGTAGATTTTGACCTCTAGCTCAGCCGGCACCTAGGGAAAACTACCAAACCTGTGCATTTTTTAAAACTAGAGACCTAGGGGAATCCAAGATGGGGTGACTTGTGGGGCTCTGACCAGGTTCTGTTACCCAGAATCCTTTGCAAACCTCAAAATTTGGCTAAAAAACACATTTTCCTTACATTTCGGTGACAGAAAGTTCTGGAATCTGGGAGGAGAAACAAATTTCCTTCCACCCAGCATTCCCCCAAGTCTCCAGATAAAAATGGTACCTCACTTGTGTGGGTAGGCCTAGCGCCCGCGACAGGATATGCCCCAAAACACAACATGGACACATCACAGAAAACAGAGCATTTTTTTGCAAAGTACCTACCTGTAGATTTTGGCCTCTAGCTCAGCCGGCACCTAGGGAAACCTACCAAACCTGTGCATTTTTTAAAACTAGAGACCTAGGGGAATCCAGGATGGGGTGACTTGTGGGGCTTTGACCCGGTTCTGTTACCCATAATCCTTTGCAAACCTCAAATTTTGGCTAAAAAAACGCATTTTCCTCACATTTCGGTGACAGAAAGTTCTGGAATCTGAGAGGAGCCACAAATGTCCTTCCACTCAGCGTTCCCCCAAGTCTCCCGATAAAAATGATACCTCACTTGTGTGGGTATGCCTAGCGTCCGCGACAGGAAATGCCCCAAAACACAACGTGGACACATCCCATTTTTTGAAAGAAAACAGAGCTGTTTTTTGCAAAGTGCCTACCTGTAGATTTTGGCCTCTACCTCAGCCGGCACCTAGGGAAACTTACCAAACCTGTGCATTTTTTAAAACTAGGGACCTAGGGGAATCCAAGATGGGGTGACTTGTGGGGCTCTGACCAGGTTCTGGTACCCAGAATCCTTTGCAAACCTCAAAATTCGGCTAAAAAAACAAATTTCCTCACATTTCGGTGACAGAAAGTTCTGGAATCTGAGAGGAGCCACAAATTTCCTTCCACCCAGCGTTCCCCCAAGTCTCCCGATAAAAATGATACCTCACTTGTGTGGGTATGCCTAGCGCCCGCGACAGGAAACACCCCGAAACACAACGTGGAAACATCCCATTTTTTTAAAGAAAACAGAGCTGTTTTTTGCAAAGTGTCTACCTGTAGATTTTGGCCTCTAGCTCAGCCGGCACCAAGGGAAACCTATCAAACCTGTGCATTTTTGAAAACTAGAGACCTAGGGGAATCCAAGATGGGGTGACTTGTGGGGCTCTGACCAGGTTCTGTTACCCAGAATCCTTTGCAAACCTCAAAATGTGGCTAAAAAAACACATTTTCCTCACATTTCGGTGACAGAAAGTTCTGGAATCTGATGGGAGCCACAAATTTCCTTCCACCCAGCGTTCCCCCAAGTCTCTAGATAAAAATGGTACCTCACTTGTGTGGGTAGGCCTAGCGCCCGCGACAGGATATGCCCCAAAACACAACATGGACACAACACAGAAAACAGAGCTGTTTTTTGCAAAGTACCTACCTGTAGATTTTGGCCTCTAGCTCAGCTTGCATCTAGGGAAACCTACCAAACCTGTGCATTTTTGAAAACTAGAGACCTAGGGGAATCCAAGATGGGGTGACTTGTGGGGCTCTGACCAGGTTCTGTTACCCAGAATCCTTTGCAAACCTCAAAATTTGGCTAAAAAACATATTTTCCTTACATTTCGGTGACAGAAAGTTCTGGAATCTGGGAGGAGAAACAAATTTCCTTCCACCCAGCATTCCCCCAAGTCTCCAGATAAAAATGGTACCTCACTTGTGTGGGTAGGCCTAGCGCCCGCGACAGGATATGCCCCAAAACACAACATGGACACATCACAGAAAACAGAGCATTTTTTTGCAAAGTACCTACCTGTAGATTTTGGCCTCTAGCTCAGCCGGCACCTAGGGAAACCTACCAAACCTGTGCATTTTTTAAAACTAGAGACCTAGGGGAATCCAGGATGGGGTGACTTGTGGGGCTTTGACCAGGTTCTGTTACCCAGAATCCTTTGCAAACCTCAAAATTTGGCTAAAAAACATATTTTCCTTACATTTCGGTGACAGAAAGTTCTGGAATCTGGGAGGAGAAACAAATTTCCTTCTACCCAGCGTTCCCCCAAGTCTCCAGATAAAAATGGTACCTCACTTGTGTGGGTAGGCCTAGAGCCCGCAACAGGATATGCCCCAAAACACAACATGGACACATCACGGAAAACAGAGCAGTTTTTTGCAAAGTACCTAGCTGTAGATTTTGGCCTCTAGCTCAGCCGGCACCTAGGGAAACTTACCAAACCTGTGCATTTTTGAAAACTAGAGACCTAGGGGAATCCAAGATGGGGTGACTTGTGGGGCTCTGACCCGGTTCTGTTACCCAGAATCCTTTGCAAACCTCAAATTTTGGCTAAAAAAACGCATTTTCCTCAAATTTCGGTGACAGAAAGTTCTGGAATCTGAGAGGAGCCAAAAATTTCCTTCCACTCAGCGCTCCCCCAAGTCTCCCGATAAAAATGATACCTCACTTGTGTGGGTAGGCCTAGCGCCCGCGACAGGAAACGGACCAAAACGCAACGTGGACACATACAATTTTTTGAAAGAAAACAGAGGTGTTTTTTGCAAAGTACCTACCTGTAGATTTTGGCCTCTAGCTCAGCCGGCACCTAGGGAAACCTACCAAACCTGTGCATTTTTCAAAACTAGAGACCTAGGGGAATCCAAGATGGGGTGACTTGTGGGGCTCTGACCAGGTTCTGTTACCCAGACTCCTTTGCAAACCTCAAAATTTGGCTAAAAAAACATATTTTCCTTACATTTCGGTGACAGAAAGTTCTGGAATCTGATGGGAGCCACAAATTTCCTTCCACCCAACGTTCCCGCAAGTCTCCCGATATAAATGGTACCTCACTTGTGTGGGTAGGCCTATCGCCCGCGACAGGATATGCCCCAAAACACAACGTGGACACATCACAGAAAACAGAGCTGTTTTTTGCAAAGTGCCTACCTGTAGATTTTGGCCTCTAGCTCAGCCGGCACCTAGGGAAACCTACCAAACCTGTGCATTTTTGAAAACTAGAGACCTAGGGGAATCCAAGATGGGTGACTTGTGGGGCTCTGACCCGGTTCTGTTACCCAGAATCCTTTGTAAACCTCAAATTTTGGCTAAAAAAACATATTTTCCTCACATTTCGGTGACAGAAAGTTCTGGAATCTGAGAGGAGCCACAAATTTCCTTCCACCCAGCGTTCCCCCAAGTCTCCCGATAAAAATGATACCTCACTTGTGTGGGTAGGCCCAGCGGCCGCGACAGGAAACGCCCGAAAACACAACGTGGACACATCCCATTTTTTGAAAGAAAACAGAGCTGTTTTTTGCAAAGTGCCTACCTGTAGATTTTGGCCTCTACTTCAGCCGGCAACTAGGGAAACATACCAAACCTGTGCATTTTTTAAAGCTAGAGACCTAGGGGAATCCAAAATAGGGTGACTTGTGGGGCTCTGACCAGGTTCTGTTACCCAGAATCCTTTGCAAACCTCAAAATTTGGCTAAAAAAACACATTTTCCTCAAATTTCGGTGACAGAAAGTTCTGGAATCTGAGAGGAGCCACAAATTTCCTTCCACCAAGCGTTCCCCCAAGTCTCCCGATAAAAATGATACCTCACTTGTGTGGGTAGGCCTAGCGCCCGCGACAGGAAACACCCCGAAACACAACGTGGAAACATCCCATTTTTTTAAAGAATACAGAGCTGTTTTTTACAAAGTGCCTACCTGTAGATTTTGGCCTCTAGCTCAGCCGGCACCTAGGGAAACCTACCAAACCTGTGCATTTTTCAAAACTAGAGACCTAGGGGAATCCAAGATGGGGTGACTTTTGGGGCTCCGACCAGGTTCTGTTACCCAGAATCCTTTGCAAACCTCAAATTTTGGCTAAAAAAAGCATTTTCCTCACATTTCGGTGACAGAAAGTTCTGGAATCTGAGAGGAGCCACAAATTTCCTTCCACCCAGCTTTCCCCCAAGTCTCCCGATAAAAATATAACCTCACTTGTGTGGGTAGACCTAGCGACCGCGACAGGAAACGACCCAAAACGCAACGTGGACACATACCATTTTTTGAAAGAAAACAGAGGTGTTTTTTGCAAAGTACCTACCTGTAGATTTTGGCCTCTAGCTCAGCCGGCACCTAGGGAAACCTACCAAACCTGTGCATTTTTTAAAACTAGAGACTTAGGGGAATCCAAGATGGGGTAACTTGTCGGGCTTTGACCAGGTTCTGTTACACAGAATCCTTTGCAAACCTCAAAATGTGGCTAAAAGAACATATTTTCAATACATTTCAGTGACAGAAAGTTCTGGAATCTGAGAGGAGCCACGAATTTCTTTCCACCCAGCGTTCCCACAAGTCTCCCGATATAAATGGTACCTCACTTGTGTGGGTAGGCCTTGCGCCCGCGACAGGATATGCCCCAAAACACAACGTGGACACATCACAGAAAACAGAGCTGTTTTTTGCAAAGTGCCTACCTGTAGATTTTGGCCTCTAGCTCAGCCGGCACCTAGGGAAACCTACCAAACCTGTGCATTTTTGAAAACTAGAGACCTAGGGGAATCCAAGATGGGTGACTTGTGGGGCTCTGACCCGGTTCTGTTACCCCAGAATCCTTTGTAAACCTCAAATTTTGGCTAAAAAAACATATTTTCCTCACATTTCGGTGACAGAAAGTTCTGGAATCTGAGAGGAGCCACAAATTTCCTTCCACTCAGCGTTTCCCCAAGTCTCCCGATATAAAATGATACCTCACTTGTGTGCGTAGGCCTAGCAGCCGCGACAGGAGATGCCCCAAAACACAACGTGGACACATCCCATTTTTTGAAAGAAAACAGAGTTGTTTTTTGCAAAGTGCCTACCTGTAGATTTTGGCCTCTAGCTCAGCCGGCACCTAGGGAAACCTACCAATCCTGTGCATTTTTTAAAACTAGAGACCTAGGGGAATCCAAGATGGGGTGACTTGTGGGGCTCTGACCAGGTTCTGTTACCCAGAATCCTTTGCAAACCTCAAATTTTGGCTAAAAAAACGCATTTTCCTCACATTTCAGTGACAGAAATTTCTGGAATCTGAGAGGAGCCACAAATTTCCTTCCACCCAGCGTTCCTCCAAGTCTCCCGATAAAAATGATACCTCACTTGTGTGGGTAGGCCTAGCGGCCGCGACAAGGAACGCCCCAAAACTCAACGTGGACACATCCCATTTTTTGAAAGAAAACAGAGCTGTTTTTTTGCCAAATGCCTACCTGTAGATTTTGGCCTCTACCTCAGCCGGCACCTAGGGAAACTTACCAAACCTGTGCATTTTTTTAAACTAGAGACCTAGGGGAATCCAAGATGGGGTGACTTGTGGGGCTCTGACCAGGTTCTGTTACCCAGAATCCTTTGCAAACCTCAAAATTTGGCAAAAAAAACACATTTTCCTCAAATTTCGGTGACAGAAAGTTCTGGAATCTGAGAGGAGCCACAAATTTCCTTCCACCCAGCGTTCCCCCAAGTCTCCCGATATAAATGATACCTCACTTGTGTGGGTAGGCCTAGCGCCCGCGACAGGAAACACCCCGAAACACAACGTGGAAACATCCCATTTTTTTAAAGAAAACAGAGCTGTTTTTTACAAAGTGCCTACCTGTAGATTTGGGCCTCTAGCTAGACCGGCACCTAGGGAAACCTACCAAACCTGTGCATTTTTGAAAGCTAGAGACCTAGGGGAATCCAAGATGGGGTGACTTTTGGGGCTCCGACCAGGTTCTGTTACCCAGAATCCTTTGCAAACCTCAAATTTTGGCTAAAAAAAGCATTTTCCTCACATTTCGGTGACAGAAAGTTCTGGAATCTGAGAGGAGCCACAAATTTCCTTCCACCCAGCGTTCCCCCAAGTCTCCCGATAAAAATGATACCTCACTTGTGTGGGTATGCCTAGCGCCCGCGACAGGAAACACCCCGAAACACAACGTGGAAACATCCCATTTTTTTAAAGAAAACAGAGCTGTTTTTTGCAAAGTGTCTACCTGTAGATTTTGGCCTCTAGCTCAGCCGGCACCAAGGGAAACCTATCAAACCTGTGCATTTTTGAAAACTAGAGACCTAGGGGAATCCAAGATGGGGTGACTTGTGGGGCTCTGACCAGGTTCTGTTACCCAGAATCCTTTGCAAACCTCAAAATGTGGCTAAAGAAACACATTTTCCTCACATTTCGGTGACAGAAAGTTCTGGAATCTGATGGGAGCCACAAATTTCCTTCCACCCAGCGTTCCCCCATGTCTCTAGATAAAAATGGTACCTCACTTGTGTGGGTAGGCCTAGCGCCCGCGACAGGATATGCCCCAAAACACAACATGGACACAACACAGAAAACAGAGCTGTTTTTTGCAAAGTACCTACCTGTAGATTTTGGCCTCTAGCTCAGCTTGCATCTAGGGAAACCTACCAAACCTGTGCATTTTTGAAAACTAGAGACCTAGGGTAATCCAAGATGGGGTGACTTGTGGGGCTCTGACCCGGTTCTGTTACCCAGAATCCTTTGCAAACCTCAAATTTTGGCTAAAAAAACGCATTTTCCTCACATTTCGGTGACAGAAAGTTCTGGAATCTGAGAGGAGCCACAAATTTCCTTCCACTCAGCGTTTCCCCAAGTCTCCCGATAAAAATGATACCTCACTTGTGTGGGTAGGCCTAGCGCCCGCGACAGGAAATGCCCCAAAACGCAACGTGGACACATACCATTTTTTGAAAGAAAACAGAGGTGTTTTTTGCAAAGTACCTACCTATAGATTTTGACCTCTAGCTCAGCCGGCACCTAGGGAAACCTACCAAATCTATGCATTTTTTTAAACTAGAGACCTAGGGGAATCCAAGATGGGGTGACTTGTGGGGCTCTGACCAGGTTCTGTTACCCAGAATCCTTTGCAAACCTCAAAATTTGGCTAAAAAACATATTTTCCTTACATTTCGGTGACAGAAAGTTCTGGAATCTGGGAGGAGAAACAAATTTCCTTCTACCCAGCGTTCCCCCAAGTCTCCAGATAAAAATGGTACCTCACTTGTGTGGGTAGGCCTAGAGCCCGCAACAGGATATGCCCCAAAACACAACATGGACACATCACGGAAAACAGAGCAGTTTTTTGCAAAGTACCTAGCTGTAGATTTTGGCCTCTAGCTCAGCCGGCACCTAGGGAAACTTACCAAACCTGTGCATTTTTGAAAACTAGAGACCTAGGGGAATCCAAGATGGGGTGACTTGTGGGGCTCTGACCCGGTTCTGTTACCCAGAATCCTTTGCAAACCTCAAATTTTGGCTAAAAAAACGCATTTTCCTCAAATTTCGGTGACAGAAAGTTCTGGAATCTGAGAGGAGCCAAAAATTTCCTTCCACTCAGCGCTCCCCCAAGTCTCCCGATAAAAATGATACCTCACTTGTGTGGGTAGGCCTAGCGCCCGCGACAGGAAACGGACCAAAACGCAACGTGGACACATAAAATTTTTTGAAAGAAAACAGAGGTGTTTTTTGCAAAGTACCTACCTGTAGATTTTGGCCTCTAGCTCAGCCGGCACCTAGGGAAACCTACCAAACCTGTGCATTTTTCAAAACTAGAGACCTAGGGGAATCCAAGATGGGGTGACTTGTGGGGCTCTGACCAGGTTCTGTTACCCAGACTCCTTTGCAAACCTCAAAATTTGGCTAAAAAAACATATTTTCCTTACATTTCGGTGACAGAAAGTTCTGGAATCTGATGGGAGCCACAAATTTCCTTCCACCCAACGTTCCCGCAAGTCTCCCGATATAAATGGTACCTCACTTGTGTGGGTAGGCCTATCGCCCGCGACAGGATATGCCCCAAAACACAACGTGGACACATCACAGAAAACAGAGCTGTTTTTTGCAAAGTGCCTACCTGTAGATTTTGGCCTCTAGCTCAGCCGGCACCTAGGGAAACCTACCAAACCTGTGCATTTTTGAAAACTAGAGACCTAGGGGAATCCAAGATGGGTGACTTGTGGGGCTCTGACCCGGTTCTGTTACCCAGAATCCTTTGTAAACCTCAAATTTTGGCTAAAAAAACATATTTTCCTCACATTTCGGTGACAGAAAGTTCTGGAATCTGAGAGGAGCCACAAATTCCCTTCCACCCAGCGTTCCCCCAAGTCTCCCGATAAAAATGATACCTCACTTGTGTGGGTAGGCCCAGCGGCCGCGACAGGAAACGCCCGAAAACACAACGTGGACACATCCCATTTTTTGAAAGAAAACAGAGCTGTTTTTTGCAAAGTGCCTACCTGTAGATTTTGGCCTCTACTTCAGCCGGCAACTAGGGAAACATACCAAACCTGTGCATTTTTTAAAACTAGAGACCTAGGGGAATCCAAAATAGGGTGACTTGTGGGGCTCTGACCAGGTTCTGTTACCCAGAATCATTTGCAAACCTCAAAATTTGGCTAAAAAAACACATTTTCCTCAAATTTCGGTGACAGAAAGTTCTGGAATCTGAGAGGAGCCACAAATTTCCTTCCACCAAGCGTTCCCCCAAGTCTCCCGATAAAAATGATACCTCACTTGTGTGGGTAGGCCTAGCGCCCGCGACAGGAAACACCCCGAAACACAACGTGGAAACATCCCATTTTTTTAAAGAATACAGAGCTGTTTTTTACAAAGTGCCTACCTGTAGATTTTGGCCTCTAGCTCAGCCGGCACCTAGGGAAACCTACCAAACCTGTGCATTTTTCAAAACTAGAGACCTAGGGGAATCCAAGATGGGGTGACTTTTGGGGCTCCGACCAGGTTCTGTTACCCAGAATCCTTTGCAAACCTCAAATTTTGGCTAAAAAAAGCATTTTCCTCACATTTCGGTGACAGAAAGTTCTGGAATCTGAGAGGAGCCACAAATTTCCTTCCACCCAGCTTTCCCCCAAGTCTCCCGATAAAAATATAACCTCACTTGTGTGGGTAGACCTAGCGCCCGCGACAGGAAACGCCCCAAAACGCAACGTGGACACATACCATTTTTTGAAAGAAAACAGAGGTGTTTTTTGCAAAGTACCTACCTGTAGATTTTGGCCTCTAGCTCAGCCGGCACCTAGGGAAACCTACCAAACCTGTGCATTTTTTAAAACTAGAGACTTAGGGGAATCCAAGATGGGGTAACTTGTCGGGCTTTGACCAGGTTCTGTTACACAGAATCCTTTGCAAACCTCAAAATGTGGCTAAAAGAACATATTTTCAATACATTTCAGTGACAGAAAGTTCTGGAATCTGAGAGGAGCCACGAATTTCTTTCCACCCAGCGTTCCCACAAGTCTCCCGATATAAATGGTACCTCACTTGTGTGGGTAGGCCTTGCGCCCGCGACAGGATATGCCCCAAAACACAACGTGGACACATCACAGAAAACAGAGCTGTTTTTTGCAAAGTGCCTACCTGTAGATTTTGGCCTCTAGCGCAGCCGGCACCTAGGGAAACCTACCAAACCTGTGCATTTTTGAAAACTAGAGACCTAGGGGAATCCAAGATGGGTGACTTGTGGGGCTCTGACCCGGTTCTGTTACCCAGAATCCTTTGTAAACCTCAAATTTTGGCTAAAAAAACATATTTTCCTCACATTTCGGTGACAGAAAGTTCTGGAATCTGAGAGGAGCCACAAATTTCCTTCCACTCAGCGTTTCCCCAAGTCTCCCGATATAAAATGATACCTCACTTGTGTGCGTAGGCCTAGCAGCCGCGACAGGAGATGCCCCAAAACACAACGTGGACACATCCCATTTTTTGAAAGAAAACAGAGTTGTTTTTTGCAAAGTGCCTACCTGTAGATTTTGGCCTCTAGCTCAGCCGGCACCTAGGGAAACCTACCAATCCTGTGCATTTTTTAAAACTAGAGACCTAGGGGAATCCAAGATGGGGTGACTTGTGGGGCTCTGACCAGGTTCTGTTACCCAGAATCCTTTGCAAACCTCAAATTTTGGCTAAAAAAACGCATTTTCCTCACATTTCAGTGACAGAAATTTCTGGAATCTAAGAGGAGCCACAAATTTCCTTCCACCCAGCGTTCCTCCAAGTCTCCCGATAAAAATGATACCTCACTTGTGTGGGTAGGCCTAGCGGCCGCGACAAGGAACGCCCCAAAACTCAACGTGGACACATCCCATTTTTTGAAAGAAAACAGAGCTGTTTTTTTGCCAAATGCCTACCTGTAGATTTTGGCCTCTACCTCAGCCGGCACCTAGGGAAACTTACCAAACCTGTGCATTTTTTTAAACTAGAGACCTAGGGGAATCCAAGATGGGGTGACTTGTGGGGCTCTGACCAGGTTCTGTTACCCAGAATCCTTTGCAAACCTCAAAATTTGGCAAAAAAAACACATTTTCCTCAAATTTCGGTGACAGAAAGTTCTGGAATCTGAGAGGAGCCACAAATTTCCTTCCACCCAGCGTTCCCCCAAGTCTCCCGATATAAATGATACCTCACTTGTGTGGGTAGGCCTAGCGCCCGCGACAGGAAACACCCCGAAACACAACGTGGAAACATCCCATTTTTTTAAAGAAAACAGAGCTGTTTTTTACAAAGTGCCTACCTGTAGATTTGGGCCTCTAGCTAGACCGGCACCTAGGGAAACCTACCAAACCTGTGCATTTTTGAAAGCTAGAGACCTAGGGGAATCCAAGATGGGGTGACTTTTGGGGCTCCGACCAGGTTCTGTTACCCAGAATCCTTTGCAAACCTCAAATTTTGGCTAAAAAAATCATTTTCCTCACATTTCGGTGACAGAAAGTTCTGGAATCTGAGAGGTGCCACAAATTTCCTTCCACCCAGCTTTCCCCCAAGTCTCCCGATAAAAATATAACCTCACTTGTGTGGGTAGACCTAGCGCCCGCGACAGGAAACGCCCCAAAACGCAACGTGGACACATACCATTTTTTGAAAGAAAACAGAGGTGTTTTTTGCAAAGTACCTACCTGTAGATTTTGGCCTCTAGCTCAGCCGGCACCTAGGGAAACCTACCAAACCTGTGCATTTTTTAAAACTAGAGACCTAGGGGAATCCAAGATGGGGTAACTTGTCGGGCTCTGGCCAGGTTCTGTTACACAGAATCCTTTGCAAACCTCAAAATTTGGCTAAAAGAACATATTTTCAATACATTTCAGTGACAGAAAGTTCTGGAATCTGAGAGGAGCCACAAATTTCTTTCCACCCAGCGTTCCCACAAGTCTCCCGATATAAATGGTACCTCACTTGTGTGGGTAGGCCTTGCGCCCGCGACAGGATATGCCCCAAAACACAACATGGACACATCACAGAAAACAGAGCTGTTTTTTGCAAAGTGCCTACCTGTAGATTTTGGCCTCTAGCTCAGCCGACACCTAGGGAAACCTACCAAACCTGTGCATTTTTGAAAACTAGAGACCTAGGGGAATCCAAGATGGGGTGCCTTGTGGGGCTCTGACCAGGTTCTGGTACCCAGAATCCTTTGCAAACCTCAAAATTCGGCTAAAAAAACAAATTTCCTCACATTTCGGTGACAGAAAGTTCTGGAATCTGAGAGGAGCCACAAATTTCCTTCCACCCAGCGTTCCCCCAAGTCTCCCGATAAAAATGATACCTCACTTGTGTGGGTAGGCCTAGCGCCCGCGACAGGAAGCACCCCGAAACACAACGTGGACACATCCATTTTTTTTAAAGAAAACAGAGCTGTTTTTTGCAAAGTGCCTACCTGTAGATGTTTGGCCTCTAGCTCAGCCTGCATCTAGGGAAACCTACCAAACCTGTGCATTTTTTTAAAACTAGAGACCTAGGGTAATCCAATATGGGGTGACTTGTGGGGCTCTGACCCGGTTCTGTTACCCAGAATCCTTTGCAAACCTCAAATTTTGGCTAAAAAAACGCATTTTCTCCTCACATTTCGGTGACAGAAAGTTCTGGAATCTGAGAGGAGCCACAAATTTCCTTCCACTCAGCGTTTCCCCAAGTCTCCCGATGAAAATGATACCTCACTTGTGTGGGTAGGCCTAGCGCCCCCGACAGGAAAAGCCCCAAAACGCAACGTGGACACATACCATTTTTTTGAAAGAAAACAGAGGTGTTTTTTGCAAAGTACCTACCTGTAGATTTTGACCTCTAGCTCAGCCGGCACCTAGGGAAACCTACCAAAACCTGTGCATTTTTTAAAACTAGAGACCTAGGGGAATCCAAGATGGGGTGACTTGTGGGGCTCTGACCAGGTTCTGTTACCCAGAATCCTTTGCAAACCTCAAAATTTGGCTAAAAAACATATTTTCCTTACATTTCGGTGACAGAAAGTTCTGGAATCTGGGAGGAGAAACAAATTTCCTTCCACCTCAGCATTCCCCCAAGTCTCCAGATAAAAATTGGTACCTCACTTGTGTGGGTAGGCCTAGCGCCCGCGACAGGATATGCCCCAAAACACAACATGGACACATCACAGAAAACAGAGCATTTTTTTGCAAAGTACCTACCTGTAGATTTTGGCCTCTAGCTCAGCCGGCACCTAGGGAAACCTACCAAAACCTGTGCATTTTTTAAAACTAGAGACCTAGGGGAATCCAAGATGGGGTGACTTTTGGGGCTCCGACCAGGTTCTGTTACCCAGAATCCTTTGCAAACCTCAAATTTTGGCTAAAAAAAAGCATTTTCCTCACATTTCGGTGACAGAAAGTTCTGGAATCTGAGAGGTGCCACAAATTTCCTTCCACCCAGCTTTCCCCCAAGTCTCCCGATAAAAAATATAACCTCACTTGTTGTGGGTAGACCTAGCGCCCGCGACAGGAAACGCCCCAAAAACGCAACGTGGAACACATACCATTTTTTGAAAGAAAACAGAGGTGTTTTTTTGCAAAGTACCTACCTGTAGATTTTGGCCTCTAGCTCAGCCGGCACCTAGGGAAACCTACCAAACCTGTGCATTTTTTAAAACTAGAGACCTAGGGGAATCCAAGATGGGGTAACTTGTCGGGCTCTGACCAGGTTCTGTTACACAGAATCCTTTGCAAACCTCAAAATTTGGCTAAAAGAAACATATTTTCAATACATTTCAGTGACAGAAAAGTTCTGGAATCTGAGAGGAGCCACAAATTTCTTTCCACCCAGCGTTCCCACAAGTCTCCCGATATAAATGGTACCTCACTTGTGTGGGTAGGCCTTGCGCCCGCGACAGGATATGCCCCAAAACACAACATGGACACATCACAGAAAAACAGAGCTGTTTTTTGCAAAGTGCCTACCTGTAGATTTTGGCCTCTAGCTCAGCCGACACCTAGGGAAACCTACCAAACCTGTGCATTTTTAAAAACTAGAGACCTAGGGGAATCCAAGATGGGGTGCCTTGTGGGGCTCTGACCAGGTTCTGGTACCCAGAATCCTTTGCAAACCTCAAAATTCGGCTAAAAAAACAAATTTCCTCACATTTCGGTGACAGAAAGTTCTGGAATCTGAGAGGAGCCACAAATTTCCTTCCACCCAGCGTTCCCCCAAGTCTCCCGATAAAAATGATACCTCACTTGTGTGGGTAGGCCTAGCGGCCCGCGACAGGAAGCACCCCGAAACACAACGTGGACACATCCCATTTTTTTAAAGAAAACAGAGCTGTTTTTTGCAAAGTGCCTACCTGTAGATGTTGGCCTCTAGCTCAGCCTGCATCTAGGGAAACCTACCAAACCTGTGCATTTTTTTAAAACTAGAGACCTAGGGTAATCCAATTATGGGGTGACTTGTGGGGCTCTGACCCGGTTCTGTTACCCAGAATCCCTTTGCAAACCTCAAATTTTGGCTAAAAAAACACATTTTCCGCTAAAAAAACACATTTTCCTCACATTTCGGTGACAGAAAGTTCTGGAATCTGAGAGGAGCCACAAATTTCCTTCCACTCAGCGTTTCCCCAAGTCTCCCGATGAAAATTATACCTCACTTGTGTGGGTAGGCCTAGCGCCCCCGACAGGAAACGCCCCAAAACGCAACGTGGACACATACCATTTTTTGAAAGAAAAACAGAGGTGTTTTTTGCAAAGTACCTACCTGTAGATTTTGACCTCTAGCTCAGCCGGCACCTAGGGAAACCTACCAAACCTGTGCATTTTTTAAAACTAGAGACCTAGGGGAATCCAAGATGGGGTGACTTGTGGGGCTCTGATCAGGTTCTGTTACCCCAGAATCCTTTGCAAACCTCAAAATTTGGCTAAAAAACATATTTTCCTTACATTTCGGTGACAGAAAGTTCTGGAATCTGGGAGGAGAAACAAATTTCCTTCCACCCAGCATTCACCCAAGTCTCCAGATAAAAATGGTACCTCACTTGTGTGGGTAGGCCTAGCGCCCGCGACAGGATATGCCCCAAAACACAACATGGACACATCACAGAAAACAGAGCATTTTTTTGCAAAGTACCTACCTGTAGATTTTGGCCTCTAGCTCAGCCGGCACCTAGGGAAACCTACCAAACCTGTGCATTTTTGAAAACTAGAGACCTAGGGGAATCCAAGATGGGGTGACTTGTGGGGCTTTGACCCGGTTCTGTTACCCATAATCCTTTGCAAACCTCAAATTTTGGTTAAAAAAACGCATTTTCCTCACATTTCGGTGACAGAAAGTTCTGGAATCTGAGAGGAGCCACAAATGTCCTTCCACTCAGCGTTCCCCCAAGTCTCCCGATAAAAATGATACCTCACTTGTGTGGGTATGCCTAGCGTCCGCGACAGGAAACGCCCCAAAACACAACGTGGACACATCCCATTTTTTGAAAGAAAACAGAGCTGTTTTTTGCAAAGTGCCTACCTGTAGATTTTGGCCTCTACCTCAGCCGACACCTAGGGAAACTTACCAAACCTGTGCATTTTTTAAAACTAGGGACCTAGGGGAATCCAAGATGGGGTGACTTGTGGGGCTCTGACCAGGTTCTGGTACCCAGAATCCTTTGCAAACCTCAAAATTCGGCTAAAAAAACAAATTTCCTCACATTTCGGTGACAGAAAGTTCTGGAATCTGAGAGGAGCCACAAATTTCCTTCCACCCAGCGTTCCCCCAAGTCTCCCAATAAAAATGATACCTCACTTGTGTGGGTATGCCTAGCGCCTGCGACAGGAAACACCCCGAAACACAACGTGGAAACATCCCATTTTTTTAAAGAAAACAGAGCTGTTTTTTGCAAAGTGCCTAACTGTAGATTTTGGCCTCTAGCTCAGCCGGCACCAAGGGAAACCTATCAAACCTGTGCATTTTTGAAAACTAGAGACCTAGGGGAATCCAAGATGGGGTGACTTGTGGGGCTCTGACCAGGTTCTGTTACCCAGAATCCTTTGTAAACCTCAAAATGTGGCTAAAAAAACACATTTTCCTCACATTTCGGTGACAGAAAGTTCTGGAATCTGATGGGAGCCACAAATTTCCTTCCACCCAGCGTTCCCCCAAGTCTCCAGATAAAAATGGTACCTCACTTGTGTGGGTAGGCCTAGCGCCCGCGACAGGATATGCCCCAAAACACAACATGGACACAACACAGAAAACAGAGCTGTTTTTTGCAAAGTACCTACCTGTAGATTTTGGCCTCTAAGCTCAGCTTGCATCTAGGGAAACCTACCAAACCTGTGCATTTTTGAAAACTAGAGACCTAGGGTAATCCAAGATGGGGTGACTTGTGTTGCTCTGACCCGGTTCTGTTACCCAGAATCCTTTGCAAACCTCAAATTTTGGCTAAAAAAAACGCATTTTCCTCACATTTCGGTGACAGAAAGTTCTGGAATCTGAGAGGAGCCACAAATTTCCTTCCACTCAGCGTTTCCCCAAGTCTCCCGATAAAAATGATACCTCACTTGTGTGGGTAGGCCTAGCGCCCGCGACAGGAAATGCCCCAAAACGCAACGTGGACACATACCATTTTTGGAAAGAAAACAGAGGTGTTTTTTGCAAAGTACCTACCTATAGATTTTGACCTCTAGCTCAGCCGGCACCTAGGGAAACCTACCAAACCTATGCATTTTTTTAAACTAGAGACCTAGGGGAATCCAAGATGGGGTGACTTGTGGGGCTCTGACCAGGTTCTGTTACCCAGAATCCTTTGCAAACCTCAAAATGTGGCTAAAAAACATATTTTCCTTACATTTCGGTGACAGAAAGTTCTGGAATCTGGGAGGAGAAACAAATTTCCTTCCACCCAGCGTTCCCTCAAGTCTCCCGATAAAAATGATACCTCACTTGTGTGGGTATGCCTAGCGCCCGCGACAGGAAACACCCCGAAACACAACGTGGAAACATCCCATTTTTTTAAAGAAAACAGAGCTGTTTTTTGCAAAGTGCCTAACTGTAGATTTTGGCCTCTAGCTCAGCCGGCACCAAGGGAAACCTATCAAACCTGTGCATTTTTGAAAACTAGAGACCTAGGGGAATCCAAGATGGGGTGACTTGTGGGGCTCTGACCAGGTTCTGTTACCCAGAATCCTTTGTAAACCTCAAAATGTGGCTAAAAAAACACATTTTCCCTCACATTTCGGTGACAGAAAGTTCTGGAATCTGATGGGAGCCACAAATTTCCTTCCACCCAGCGTTCCCCCAAGTCTCCAGATAAAAATGGTACCTCACTTGTGTGGGTAGGCCTAGCGCCCGCGACAGGATATGCCCCAAAACACAACATGGACACAACACAGAAAACAGAGCTGTTTTTTGCAAAGTACCTACCTGTAGATTTTGGCCTCTAGCTCAGCTTGCATCTAGGGAAACCTACCAAACCTGTGCATTTTTGAAAACTAGAGACCTAGGGTAATCCAAGATGGGGTGACTTGTGTTGCTCTGACCCGGTTCTGTTACCCAGAATCCTTTGCAAACCTCAAATTTTGGCTAAAAAAAACGCATTTTCCTCACATTTCGGTGACAGAAAGTTCTGGAATCTGAGAGGAGCCACAAATTTCCTTCCACTCAGCGTTTCCCCAAGTCTCCCGATAAAAATGATACCTCACTTGTGTGGGTAGGCCTAGCGCCCGCGACAGGAAATGCCCCAAAACGCAACGTGGACACATACCATTTTTGGAAAGAAAACAGAGGTGTTTTTTGCAAAGTACCTACCTATAGATTTTGACCTCTAGCTCAGCCGGCACCTAGGGAAACCTACCAAACCTATGCATTTTTTTAAACTAGAGACCTAGGGGAATCCAAGATGGGGTGACTTGTGGGGCTCTGACCAGGTTCTGTTACCCAGAATCCTTTGCAAACCTCAAAATGTGGCTAAAAAACATATTTTCCTTACATTTCGGTGACAGAAAGTTCTGGAATCTGGGAGGAGAAACAAATTTCCTTCCACCCAGCGTTCCCTCAAGTCTCCCGATAAAAATGATACCTCACTTGTGTGGGTATGCCTAGCGCCCGCGACAGGAAACACCCCGAAACACAACGTGGAAACATCCCATTTTTTTAAAGAAAACAGAGCTGTTTTTTGCAAAGTGCCTAACTGTAGATTTTGGCCTCTAGCTCAGCCGGCACCAAGGGAAACCTATCAAACCTGTGCATTTTTGAAAACTAGAGACCTAGGGGAATCCAAGATGGGGTGACTTGTGGGGCTCTGACCAGGTTCTGTTACCCAGAATCCTTTGCAAACCTCAAAATGTGGCTAAAAAAACACATTTTCCTCACATTTCGGTGACAGAAAGTTCTGGAATCTGATGGGAGCCACAAATTTCCTTCCACCCAGCGTTCCCCCAAGTCTCCAGATAAAAATGGTACCTCACTTGTGTGGGTAGGCCTAGCGCCCGCGACAGGATATGCCCCAAAACACAACATGGACACAACACAGAAAACAGAGCTGTTTTTTGCAAAGTACCTACCTGTAGATTTTGGCCTCTAGCTCAGCTTGCATCTAGGGAAACCTACCAAACCTGTGCATTTTTGAAAACTAGAGACCTAGGGTAATCCAAGATGGGGTGACTTGTGGGGCTCTGACCCGGTTCTGTTACCCAGAATCCTTTGCAAACCTCAAATTTTGGCTAAAAAAACGCATTTTCCTCACATTTCGGTGACAGAAAGTTCTGGAATCTGAGAGGAGCCACAAATTTCCTTCCACTCAGCGTTTCCCCAAGTCTCCCGATAAAAATGATACCTCACTTGTGTGGGTAGGCCTAGCGCCCGCGACAGGAAATGCCCCAAAACGCAACGTGGACACATACCATTTTTTGAAAGAAAACAGAGGTGTTTTTTGCAAAGTACCTACCTATAGATTTTGACCTCTAGCTCAGCCGGCACCTAGGGAAACCTACCAAACCTATGCATTTTTTTAAACTAGAGACCTAGGGGAATCCAAGATGGGGTGACTTGTGGGGCTCTGACCAGGTTCTGTTACCCAGAATCCTTTGCAAACCTCAAAATTTGGCTAAAAAAACATATTTTCCTTACATTTCGGTGACAGAAAGTTCTGGAATCTGGGAGGAGAAACAAATTTCCTTCCACCCAGCGTTCCCCCAAGTCTCCAGATAAAAATGGTACCTCACTTGTGTGGGTAGGCCTAGAGCCCGCGACAGGATATGCCCCAAAACACAACATGGACACATCACGGAAAACAGAGCAGTTTTTTGCAAAGTACCTAGCTGTAGATTTTGGCCTCTAGCTCAGCCGGCACCTAGGGAAACCTACCAAACCTGTGCATTTTTGAAAACTAGAGACCTAGGGGAATCCAAGATGGGGTGACTTGTGGGGCTCTGACCCGGTTCTGTTACCCAGAATCCTTTGCAAACCTCAAATTTTGGCTAAAAAAACGCATTTTCCTCAAATTTCGGTGACAGAAAGTTCTGGAATCTGAGAGGAGCCAAAAATTTCCTTCCACTCAGCGCTCCCCCAAGTCTCCCGATAAAAATGATACCTCACTTGTGTGGGTAGGCCTAGCGCCCGCGACAGGAAACGGACCAAAACGCAACGTGGACACATAAATTTTTTTGAAAGAAAACAGAGGTGTTTTTTGCAAAATACCTATCTGTAGATTTTGGCCTCTAGCTCAGCCGGCACCTAGGGAAACCTACCAAACCTGTGCATTTTTCAAAACTAGAGACCTAGGGGAATCCAAGATGGGGTGACTTGTGGGGCTCTGACCAGGTTCTGTTACCCAGACTCCTTTGCAAACCTCAAAATTTGGCTAAAAAAACATATTTTCCTTACATTTCGGTGACAGAAAGTTCTGGAATCTGATGGGAGCCACAAATTTCCTTCCACCCAACGTTCCCGCAAGTCTCCCGATATAAATGGTACCTCACTTGTGTGGGTAGGCCTATCGCCCGCGACAGGATATGCCCCAAAACACAACGTGGACACATCACAGAAAACAGAGCTGTTTTTTGCAAAGTGCCTACCTGTAGATTTTGGCCTCTAGCTCAGCCGGCACCTAGGGAAACCTACCAAACCTGTGCATTTTTGAAAACTAGAGACCTAGGGGAATCCAAGATGGGTGACTTGTGGGGCTCTGACCAGGTTCTGTTACCCAGAATCTTTTGCAAACCTCAAATTTTGGCTAAAAAAACATATTTTCCTCACATTTCGTTGACAGAAAGTTCAGGAATCTGAGAGGAGCCACAAATTTCCTTCCACTCAGCGTTTCCCCAAGTCTCCCGATATAAAATGATACCTCACTTGTGTGCGTAGGCCTAGCAGCCGCGACAGGAGATGCCCCAAAACACAACGTGGACACATTCCATTTTTTGAAAGAAAACAGAGGTGTTTTTTGCAAAGAGCCTACCTGTAGATTTTGGCCTCTAGCTCAGCTGGCACCTAGGGAAACCTATCAAACCTGTGCATTTTTTAAAACTAGAGACCTAGGGGAATCCAAGATGGGGTGACTTGTGGGGCTCTGACCAGGTTCTGTTACCCAGAATCCTTTGCAAACCTCAAATTTTGGCTAAAAAAACGCATTTTCCTCACATTTCAGTGACAGAAAGTTCTGGAATCTGAGAGGAGCCACAAATTTCCTTCCACCCAGCGTTCCCCCAAGTCTCCCGATAAAAATGATACCTCACTTGTGTGGGTAGGCCCAGCGGCCGCGACAGGAAACGCCCGAAAACACAACGTGGACACATCCCATTTTTTGAAAGAAAACAGAGCTGTTTTTTGCAAAGTGCCTACCTGTAGATTTTGGCCTCTACTTCAGCCGGCAACTAGGGAAACATACCAAACCTGTGCATTTTTTAAAACTAGAGACCTAGGGGAATCCAAAATAGGGTGACTTGTGGGGCTCTGACCAGGTTCTGTTACCCAGAATCCTTTGCAAACCTCAAAATTTGGCTAAAAAAACAAATTTTCCTCAAATTTCGGTGACAGAAAGTTCTGGAATCTGAGAGGAGCCACAAATTTCCTTCCACCAAGCGTTCCCCCAAGTCTCCCGATAAAAATGATACCTCACTTGTGTGGGTAGGCCTAGCGCCCGCGACAGGAAACACCCCGAAACACAACGTGGAAACATCCCATTTTTTTAAAGAATACAGAGCTGTTTTTTACAAAGTGCCTACCTGTAGATTTTGGCCTCTAGCTCAGCCGGCACCTAGGGAAACCTACCAAACCTGTGCATTTTTCAAAACTAGAGACCTAGGGGAATCCAAGATGGGGTGACTTTTGGGGCTCCGACCAGGTTCTGTTACCCAGAATCCTTTGCAAACCTCAAATTTTGGCTAAAAAAAGCATTTTCCTCACATTTCGGTGACAGAAAGTTCTGGAATCTGAGAGGAGCCACAAATTTCCTTCCACCCAGCTTTCCCCCAAGTCTCCCGATAAAAATATAACCTCACTTGTGTGGGTAGACCTAGCGCCCGCGACAGGAAACGCCCCAAAACGCAACGTGGACACATACCATTTTTTGAAAGAAAACAGAGGTGTTTTTTACAAAGTACCTACCTGTAGATTTTGGCCTCTAGCTCAGCCGGCACCTAGGGAAACCTACCAAACCTGTGCATTTTTTAAAACTAGAGACTTAGGGGAATCCAAGATGGGGTAACTTGTCGGGCTTTGACCAGGTTCTGTTACACAGAATCCTTTGCAAACCTCAAAATGTGGCTAAAAGAACATATTTTCAATACATTTCAGTGACAGAAAGTTCTGGAATCTGAGAGGAGCCACGAATTTCTTTCCACCCAGCGTTCCCACAAGTCTCCCGATATAAATGGTACCTCACTTGTGTGGGTAGGCCTTGCGCCCGCGACAGGATATGCCCCAAAACACAACGTGGACACATCACAGAAAACAGAGCTGTTTTTTGCAAAGTGCCTACCTGTAGATTTTGGCCTCTAGCTCAGCCGGCACCTAGGGAAACCTACCAAACCTGTGCATTTTTGAAAACTAGAGACCTAGGGGAATCCAAGATGGGTGACTTGTGGGGCTCTGACCCGGTTCTGTTACCCAGAATCCTTTGTAAACCTCAAATTTTGGCTAAAAAAACATATTTTCCTCACATTTCGGTGACAGAAAGTTCTGGAATCTGAGAGGAGCCACAAATTTCCTTCCACTCAGCGTTTCCCCAAGTCTCCCGATATAAAATGATACCTCACTTGTGTGCGTAGGCCTAGCAGCCGCGACAGGAGATGCCCCAAAACACAACGTGGACACATCCCATTTTTTGAAAGAAAACAGAGTTGTTTTTTGCAAAGTGCCTACCTGTAGATTTTGGCCTCTAGCTCAGCCGGCACCTAGGGAAACCTACCAAACCTGTGCATTTTTTAAAACTAGAGACCTAGGGGAATCCAAGATGGGGTGACTTGTGGGGCTCTGACCAGGTTCTGGTACCCAGAATCCTTTGCAAACCTCAAAATTCGGCTAAAAAAAACAAATTTCCTCACATTTCGGTGACAGAAAGTTCTGGAATCTGAGAGGAGCCACAAATGTCCTTCCACCCAGCGTTCCCCCAAGTCTCCCGATAAAAATGATACCTCACTTGTGTGGGTATGCCTAGCGCCCGCGACAGGAAACACCCCGAAACACAACGTGGAAACATCCCATTTTTTTAAAGAAAACAGAGCTGTTTTTTGCAAAGTGCCTAACTGTAGATTTTGGCCTCTAGCTCAGCCGGCACCAAGGGAAACCTATCAAACCTGTGCATTTTTGAAAACTAGAGACCTAGGGGAATCCAAGATGGGGTGACTTGTGGGGCTCTGACCAGGTTCTGTTACCCAGAATCCTTTGCAAACCTCAAAATGTGGCTAAAAAAACACATTTTCCTCACATTTCGGTGACAGAAAGTTCTGGAATCTGATGGGAGCCACAAATTTCCTTCCACCCAGCGTTCCCCCAAGTCTCCAGATAAAAATGGTACCTCACTTGTGTGGGTAGGCCTAGCGCCCGCGACAGGATATGCCCCAAAACACAACATGGACACAACACAAAAAACAGAGCTGTTTTTTGCAAAGTACCTACCTGTAGATTTTGGCCTCTAGCTCAGCTTGCATCTAGGGAAACCTACCAAACCTGTGCATTTTTGAAAACTAGAGACCTAGGGTAATCCAAGATGGGGTGACTTGTGGGGCTCTGACCCGGTTCTGTTACCCAGAATCCTTTGCAAACCTCAAATTTTGGCTAAAAAAAACGCATTTTCCTCACATTTCGGTGACAGAAAGTTCTGGAATCTGAGAGGAGCCACAAATTTCCTTCCACTCAGCATTTCCCCAAGTCTCCCGATAAAAATGATACCTCACTTGTGTGGGTAGGCCTAGCGCCCGCGACAGGAAATGCCCCAAAACGCAACGTGGACACATACCATTTTTTGAAAGAAAACAGAGGTGTTTTTTGCAAAGTACCTACCTATAGATTTTGACCTCTAGCTCAGCCGGCACCTAGGGAAACTTACCAAACCTATGCATTTTTTTAAACTAGAGACCTAGGGGAATCCAAGATGGGGTGACTTGTGGGGCTCTGACCAGGTTCTGTTACCCAGAATCCTTTGCAAACCTCAAAATTTGGCTAAAAAACATATTTTCCTTACATTTCGGTGACAGAAAGTTCTGGAATCTGGGAGGAGAAAGAAATTTCCTTCCACCCAGCGTTCCCCCAAGTCTCCAGATAAAAATGGTACCTCACTTGTGTGGGTAGGCCTAGAGCCCGCGACAGGATATACCCCAAAACACAACATGGACACATCACGGAAAACAGAGCAGTTTTTTGCAAAGTACCTAGCTGTAGATTTTGGCCTCTAGCTCAGCCGGCACCTAGGGAAACCTACCAAACCTGTGCATTTTTGAAAACTAGAGACCTAGGGGAATCCAAGATGGGGTGACTTGTGGGGCTCTGACCCGGTTCTGTTACCCAGAATCCTTTGCAAACCTCAAATTTTGGCTAAAAAAACGCATTTTCCTCAAATTTCGGTGACAGAAAGTTCTGGAATCTGAGAGGAGCCAAAAATTTCCTTCCACTCAGCGCTCCCCCAAGTCTCCCGATAAAAATGATACCTCACTTGTGTGGGTAGGCCTAGCGCCCGCGACAGGAAACGGACCAAAACGCAACGTGGACACATAAAATTTTTTGAAAGAAAACAGAGGTGTTTTTTGCAAAGTACCTACCTGTAGATTTTGGCCTCTAGCTCAGCCGGCACCTAGGGAAACCTACCAAACCTGTGCATTTTTCAAAACTAGAGACCTAGGGGAATCCAAGATGGGGTGACTTGTGGGGCTCTGACCAGGTTCTGTTACCCAGACTCCTTTGCAAACCTCAAAATTTGGCTAAAAAAACATATTTTCCTTACATTTCGGTGACAGAAAGTTCTGGAATCTGATGGGAGCCACAAATTTCCTTCCACCCAACGTTCCCGCAAGTCTCCCGATATAAATGGTACCTCACTTGTGTGGGTAGGCCTATCGCCCGCGACAGGATATGCCCCAAAACACAACGTGGACACATCACAGAAAACAGAGCTGTTTTTTGCAAAGTGCCTACCTGTAGATTTTGGCCTCTAGCTCAGCCGGCACCTAGGGAAACCTACCAAACCTGTGCATTTTTGAAAACTAGAGACCTAGGGGAATCCAAGATGGGTGACTTGTGGGGCTCTGACCAGGTTCTGTTACCCAGAATCTTTTGCAAACCTCAAATTTTGGCTAAAAAAACATATTTTCCTCACATTTCGTTGACAGAAAGTTCAGGAATCTGAGAGGAGCCACAAATTTCCTTCCACTCAGCGTTTCCCCAAGTCTCCCGATATAAAATGATACCTCACTTGTGTGCGTAGGCCTAGCAGCCGCGACAGGAGATGCCCCAAAACACAACGTGGACACATTCCATTTTTTGAAAGAAAACAGAGGTGTTTTTTGCAAAGTGCCTACCTGTAGATTTTGGCCTCTAGCTCAGCTGGCACCTAGGGAAACCTATCAAACCTGTGCATTTTTTAAAACTAGAGACCTAGGGGAATCCAAGATGGGGTGACTTGTGGGGCTCTGACCAGGTTCTGTTACCCAGAATCCTTTGCAAACCTCAAATTTTGGCTAAAAAAACGCATTTTCCTCACATTTCAGTGACAGAAAGTTCTGGAATCTGAGAGGAGCCACAAATTTCCTTCCACCCAGCGTTCCCCCAAGTCTCCTGATAAAAATGATACCTCACTTGTGTGGGTAGGCCCAGCGGCCGCGACAGGAAACGCCCGAAAACACAACGTGGACGCATCCCATTTTTTGAAAGAAAACAGAGCTGTTTTTTGCAAAGTGCCTACCTGTAGATTTTGGCCTCTACTTCAGCCGGCAACTAGGGAAACATACCAAACCTGTGCATTTTTTAAAACTAGAGACCTAGGGGAATCCAAAATAGGGTGACTTGTGGGGCTCTGACCAGGTTCTGTTACCCAGAATCCTTTGCAAACCTCAAAATTTGGCTAAAAAAACACATTTTCCTCAAATTTCGGTGACAGAAAGTTCTGGAATCTGAGAGGAGCCACAAATTTCCTTCCACCAAGCGTTCCCCCAAGTCTCCCGATAAAAATGATACCTCACTTGTGTGGGTAGGCCCAGCGGCCGCGACAGGAAACGCCCGAAAACACAACGTGGACACATCCCATTTTTTGAAAGAATACAGAGCTGTTTTTTACAAAGTGCCTACCTGTAGATTTTGGCCTCTAGCTCAGCCGGCACCTAGGGAAACCTACCAAACCTGTGCATTTTTCAAAACTAGAGACCTAGGGGAATCCAAGATGGGGTGACTTTTGGGGCTCCGACCAGGTTCTGTTACCCAGAATCCTTTGCAAACCTCAAATTTTGGCTAAAAAAAGCATTTTCCTCACATTTCGGTGACAGAAAGTTCTGGAATCTGAGAGGAGCCACAAATTTCCTTCCACCCAGCTTTCCCCCAAGTCTCCCGATAAAAATATAACCTCACTTGTGTGGGTAGACCTAGCGCCCGCGACAGGAAACGCCCCAAAACGCAACGTGGACACATACCATTTTTTGAAAGAAAACAGAGGTGTTTTTTGCAAAGTACCTACCTGTAGATTTTGGCCTCTAGCTCAGCCGGCACCTAGGGAAACCTACCAAACCTGTGCATTTTTTAAAACTAGAGACTTAGGGGAATCCAAGATGGGGTAACTTGTCGGGCTTTGACCAGGTTCTGTTACACAGAATCCTTTGCAAACCTCAAAATGTGGCTAAAAGAACATATTTTCAATACATTTCAGTGACAGAAAGTTCTGGAATCTGAGAGGAGCCACGAATTTCTTTCCACCCAGTGTTCCCACAAGTCTCCCGATATAAATGGTACCTCACTTGTGTGGGTAGGCCTTGCGCCCGCGACAGGATATGCCCCAAAACACAACGTGGACACATCACAGAAACCAGAGCTGTTTTTTGCAAAGTGCCTACCTGTAGATTTTGGCCTCTAGCTCAGCCGGCACCTAGGGAAACCTACCAAACCTGTGCATTTTTGAAAACTAGAGACCTAGGGGAATCCAAGATGGGTGACTTGTGGGGCTCTGACCCGGTTCTGTTACCCAGAATCCTTTGTAAACCTCAAATTTTGGCTAAAAAAACATATTTTCCTCACACTTCGGTGACAGAAAGTTCTGGAATCTGAGAGGAGCCACAAATTTCCTTCCACTCAGCGTTTCCCCAAGTCTCCCGATATAAAATGATACCTCACTTGTGTGCGTAGGCCTAGCAGCCGCGACAGGAGATGCCCCAAAACACAACGTGGACACATCCCATTTTTTGAAAGAAAACAGAGTTGTTTTTTGCAAAGTGCCTACCTGTAGATTTTGGCCTCTAGCTCAGCCGGCACATAGGGAAACCTACCAAACCTGTGCATTTTTTAAAACTAGAGACCTAGGGGAATCCACGGGGGTGACTTGTGGGGCTCTGACCAGGTTCTGTTACCCAGAATCCTTTGCAAACCTCAAATTTTGGCTAAAAAAACGCATTTTCCTCACATTTCAGTGACAGAAATTTCTGGAATCTGAGAGGAGCCACAAATTTCCTTCCACCCAGCGTTCCTCCAAGTCTCCCGATAAAAATGATACCTCACTTGTGTGGGTAGGCCTAGCGGCCGCGACAAGAAACGCCCCAAAACTCAACGTGGACACATCCCATTTTTTGAAAGAAAACAGAGCTGTTTTTTTGCCAAATGCCTACCTGTAGATTTTGGCCTCTACCTCAGCCGGCACCTAGGGAAACTTACCAAACCTGTGCATTTTTTAAAACTAGAGACCTAGGGGAATCCAAGATGGGGTGACTTGTGGGGCTCTGACCAGGTTCTGTTACCCAGAATCCTTTGCAAACCTCAAAATTTGGCAAAAAAAACACATTTTCCTCAAATTTCGGTGACAGAAAGTTCTGGAATCTGAGAGGAGCCACAAATTTCCTTCCACCCAGCATTCCCCCAAGTCTCCCGATATAAATGATACCTCACTTGTGTGGGTAGGCCTAGCGCCCGCGACAGGAAACACCCCGAAACACAACGTGGAAACATCCCATTTTTTTTAAAGAAAACAGAGCTGTTTTTTACAAAGTGCCTACCTGTAGATTTGGGCCTCTAGCTAGGCCGGCACCTAGGGAAACCTACCAAACCTGTGCATTTTTGAAAGCTAGAGACCTAGGGGAATCCAAGATGGGGTGACTTTTGGGGCTCCGACCAGGTTCTGTTACCCAGAATCCTTTGCAAACCTCAAATTTTGGCTAAAAAAAGCATTTTCCTCACATTTCGGTGACAGAAAGTTCTGGAATCTGAGAGGTGCCACAAATTTCCTTCCACCCAGCTTTCCCCCAAGTCTCCCGATAAAAATGATACCTCACTTGTGTGGGTAGGCCTAGCGCCCGCGACAGGAAACACCCCAAAACACAACGTGGAGACATCCCATTTTTTGAAAGAAAACAGAGCTGTTTTTTGCAAAGTGCCTACCTGTAGATTTTGGCCTCTAGCTCAGCCGGCACCTAGGGAAACCTACCAAACCTGTGCATTTTTTAAAACTAGAGACCTAGGGGAATCCAAGATGGTGTGACTTGTGGGGCTCTGACCAGGTTCTGTTACCCAGAATCCTTTGCAAACCTCAAAATGTGGCTAAAAAAACACATTTTCCTCACATTTCGGTGACAGAAAGTTCTGGAATCTGATGGGAGCCACAAATTTCTTTCCACCCAGCGTTCCCACAAGTCTCCCGATATAAATGGTACCTCACTTGTGTGGGTAGGCCTTGCGCCCGCGACAGGATATGCCCCAAAACACAACATGGACACATCACAGAAAACAGAGCTGTTTTTTGCAAAGTGCCTACCTGTAGATTTTGGCCTCTAGCTCAGCCGACACCTAGGGAAACCTACCAAACCTGTGCATTTTTGAAAACTAGAGACCTAGGGGAATCCAAGATGGGGTGACTTGTGGGGCTCTGACCAGGTTCTGGTACCCAGAATCCTTTGCAAACCTCAAAATTCGGCTTAAAAAACAAATTTCCTCACATTTCGGTGACAGAAAGTTCTGGAATCTGAGAGGAGCCACAAATTTCCTTCCACCCAGCGTTCCCCCAAGTCTCCCGATAAAAATGATACCTCACTTGTGTGGGTAGGCCTAGCGCCCGCGACAGGAAGCACCCCGAAACACAACGTGGACACATCCCATTTTTTTAAAGAAAACAGAGCTGTTTTTTGCAAAGTGCCTACCTGTAGATTTTGGCCTCTAGCTCAGCCGGCACCTAGGGTGACTTGTGGGGCTCTGACCAGGTTCTGTTACCCAGAATCCTTTGCAAACCTCAAAATGTGGCTAAAAAAACACATTTTCCTCACATTTCGGTGACAGAAAGTTCTGGAATCTGATGGGAGCCACAAATTTCCTTCCACCCAGCGTTCCCCAAGACTCCAGATAAAAATGGTACATCACTTGTGTGGGTAGGCCTAGCGCCCGCGACAGAATATGCCCCAAAACACAACGTGGACACATCACAGACAACAGAGCTGTTTTTTGCAAAGTAGCTACCTGTAGATTTTGGCCTCTAGCTCAGCCTGCACCTAGGGAAACCTACCAAACCTGTGCATTTTTTAAAACTAGAGACCTAGAGGAATCCAAGATGGGTGACTTGTGGGGCTCTGACCAGGTTCTGTTACCCAGAATCCTTTGCAAACCTCAAATTTTGGCTAAAAAAACATATTTTCTTTACATTTCGGTGACAGAAAGATCTGGAATCTGAGAGGAGCCACGAATTTCCTTCCACCCAGCGTTCCCCCGAGTCTCCCGATAAAAATGATACCTCACTTGTGTGGGTAGGCCTAGCGCCCGCGACAGGAAACACCCCAAAACACAACGTGGAGGCATCCCATTTTTTGAAAGAAAACAGAGCTGTTTTTTGCAAAGTGCCTACCTGTAGATTTTGGCCTCTAGCTCAGCCGGCACCTAGGGAAACCTACCAAACCTGTGCATTTTTTAAAACTAGAGACCTAGGGGAATCCAAGATGGGGTGACTTGTGGGGCTCTGACCAGGTTCTGTTACCCAGAATCCTTTGCAAACCTCAAAATGTGGCTAAAAAAACACATTTTCCTCACATTTCGGTGACAGAAAGTTCTGGAATCTGATGGGAGCCACAAATTTCCTTCCACCAAGCGTTCCCCAAGTCTCCAGATAAAAATGGTACATCACTTGTGTGGGTAGGCCTAGCGCCCGCGACAGAATATGCCCCAAAACACAACGTGGACACATCACAGACAACAGAGCTGGTTTTTGCAAAGTACCTACCTGTAGATTTTGTCCTCTAGCTCAGCCTGCACCTAGGGAAACCTACCAAACCTGTGCATTTTTTAAAACTAGAGACCTAGGGGAATCCAAGATGGGTGACTTGTGGGGCTCTGACCCAGTTCTGTTACCCAGAATCCTTTGCAAACCTCGAATGTTGGCTAAAAAAACATATTTTCCTCACATTTCGGTGACAGAAAGTTCTGGAATCTGAGAGGAGCCACAAATTTCCTTCCACTCAGCGTTTCCCCAAGTCTCCCGATATAAAATGATACCTCACTTGTGTACTTAGGCCTAGCAGCAGCGACAGGAGATGCCCCAAAACACAACGTGGACACATCCCATTTTTTGAAAGAAAACATAGTTGTTTTTTGCAAAGTGCCTACCTGTAGATTTTGGCCTCGAGCTCAGCTGGCACCTAGGGAAACCTATCAAACCTGTGCATTTTTTTAAACTAGAGACCTAGGGGAATCCAAGATGGGGTGACTTGTGGGGCTCTGACCAGGTTCTGTTACCCAGAATCCTTTGCAAACCTCAAATTTTGGCTAAAAAAACGCTTTTTCCTCACATTTCAGTGACAGAAATTTCTGGAATCTGAGAGGAGCCACAAATTTCCTTCCACCCAGCGTTCCTCCAAGTCTCCCGATAAAAATGATACCTCACTTGTGTGGGTAGGCCTAGCGGCCACGACAGGGAACGCCCCAAAACGCAACGTGGAAACATACCATTTTTTGAAAGAAAATAAATGTGTTTTTTGCAAAGTACCTACCTGTAGATTTTGACCTCTAGCTCAGCCGGCACCTAGGGAAACCTACCAAACCTGTGCATTTCTTAAAACTAGAGACCTAGGGGAATCCAAGATGGGGTGACTTGTGGGGCTCTGACCAGGTTCTGTTACCCAGAATCCTTTGCAAACCTCAAAATTTGGCTAAAAAACATATTTTCCTTACATTTCGGTGACAGAAAGTTCTGGAATCTGGGAGGAGAAACAAATTTCCTTCCACCCAGCGTTCCCCCAAGTCTCCAGATAAAAATGGTACCTCACTTGTGTGGGTAGGCCTAGCGCCCGCGACAGGATATGCCCCAAAACACAACATGGACACATCACAGAAAACAGAGCAGTTTTTTGCAAAGTACCTACCTGTATATTTTGGCCTCTAGCTCAGCCGGCACCTAGGGAAACCTACCAAACCTGTGCATTTTTGAAAACTAGAGACCTAGGGGAATCCAAGATGGGGTGACTTGTGGGGCTCTGACCCGGTTCTGTTACCCAGAATCCTTTGCAAACCTCAAATTTTGGCTAAAAAAATGCATTTTCCTCACATTTCGGTGACAGAAAGTTCTGGAATCTGAGAGGAGCCACAAATTTCCTTCCACTCAGCGTTCCCCCAAATCTCCCGATAAAAATTATACCTCACTTGTGTGGGTAGGCATAGCGCCCGCGACAGGAAACGCCCCAAAACACAACGTGGACACATCCCATTTTTTGAAAGAAAACAGAGCTGTTTTTTTGCCAAGTGCCTACCTTTAGATTTTGGCCTCTACCTCAGCCGGCACCTAGGGAAACTTACCAAACCTGTGCATTTTTTAAAACTAGAGACCTAGGGGAATCCAAGATGGGGTGACTTGTGGGGCTCTGACCAGGTTCTGTTACCCAGAATCCTTTGCAAACCTCAAAATTTGGCTAAAAAAACAAATTTTCCTTAAATTTCGGTGACAGAAAGTTCTGGAATCTGAGAGGAGCCACAAATTTCCTTCCACCCAGCGTTCCCCCAAGTCTCCCGATAAAAATGATACCTCACTTGTGTGGGTAGGCCTAGCGCCCGCGACAGGAAACACCCCGAAACACAACGTGGAAACATCCCATTTTTTTTAAAGAAAACAGAGCTGTTTTTTGCAAAGTGCCTACCTGTAGATTTTGGCCTCTAGCTCAGCCGGCACCTAGGGAAACCTACCAAACCTGTGCATTTTTGAAAACTAGAGACCTAGGGGAATCCAAGATGGGGTGACTTGTGGGGCTCTGACCAGGTTCTGGTACCCAGAATCCTTTGCAAACCTCAAAATTCGGCTTAAAAAACAAATTTCCTCACATTTCGGTGACAGAAAGTTCTGGAATCTGAGAGGAGCCACAAATTTCCTTCCACCCAGCGTTCCCCCAAGTCTCCCGATAAAAATGATACCTCACTTGTGTGGGTAGGCCTAGCGCCCGCGACAGGAAGCACCCCGAAACACAACGTGGACACATCCCATTTTTTTAAAGAAAACAGAGCTGTTTTTTGCAAAGTGCCTACCTGTAGATTTTGGCCTCTAGCTCAGCCGGCACCTAGGGTGACTTGTGGGGCTCTGACCAGGTTCTGTTACCCAGAATCCTTTGCAAACCTCAAAATGTGGCTAAAAAAACACATTTTCCTCACATTTCGGTGACAGAAAGTTCTGGAATCTGATGGGAGCCACAAATTTCCTTCCACCCAGCGTTCCCCAAGACTCCAGATAAAAATGGTACATCACTTGTGTGGGTAGGCCTAGCGCCCGCGACAGAATATGCCCCAAAACACAACGTGGACACATCACAGACAACAGAGCTGTTTTTTGCAAAGTACCTACCTGTAGATTTTGGCCTCTAGCTCAGCCTGCACCTAGGGAAACCTACCAAACCTGTGCATTTTTTAAAACTAGAGACCTAGAGGAATCTAAGATGGGTGACTTGTGGGGCTCTGACCAGGTTCTGTTACCCAGAATCCTTTGCAAACCTCAAATTTTGGCTAAAAAAACATATTTTCCTTACATTTCGGTGACAGAAAGATCTGGAATCTGAGAGGAGCCACGAATTTCCTTCCACCCAGCGTTCCCCCGAGTCTCCCGATAAAAATGATACCTCACTTGTGTGGGTAGGCCTAGCGCCCGCGACAGGAAACACCCCAAAACACAACGTGGAGGCATCCCATTTTTTGAAAGAAAACAGAGCTGTTTTTTGCAAAGTGCCTACCTGTAGATTTTGGCCTCTAGCTCAGCCGGCACCTAGGGAAACCTACCAAACCTGTGCATTTTTTAAAACTAGAGACCTAGGGGAATCCAAGATGGGGTGACTTGTGGGGCTCTGACCAGGTTCTGTTACCCAGAATCCTTTGCAAACCTCAAAATGTGGCTAAAAAAACACATTTTCCTCACATTTCGGTGACAGAAAGTTCTGGAATCTGATGGGAGCCACAAATTTCCTTCCACCAAGCGTTCCCCAAGTCTCCAGATAAAAATGGTACATCACTTGTGTGGGTAGGCCTAGCGCCCGCGACAGAATATGCCCCAAAACACAACGTGGACACATCACAGACAACAGAGCTGGTTTTTGCAAAGTACCTACCTGTAGATTTTGTCCTCTAGCTCAGCCTGCACCTAGGGAAACCTACCAAACCTGTGCATTTTTTAAAACTAGAGACCTAGGGGAATCCAAGATGGGTGACTTGTGGGGCTCTGACCCAGTTCTGTTACCCAGAATCCTTTGCAAACCTCGAATGTTGGCTAAAAAAACATATTTTCCTCACATTTCGGTGACAGAAAGTTCTGGAATCTGAGAGGAGCCACAAATTTCCTTCCACTCAGCGTTTCCCCAAGTCTCCCGATATAAAATGATACCTCACTTGTGTACTTAGGCCTAGCAGCAGCGACAGGAGATGCCCCAAAACACAACGTGGACACATCCCATTTTTTGAAAGAAAACATAGTTGTTTTTTGCAAAGTGCCTACCTGTAGATTTTGGCCTCGAGCTCAGCTGGCACCTAGGGAAACCTATCAAACCTGTGCATTTTTTTAAACTAGAGACCTAGGGGAATCCAAGATGGGGTGACTTGTGGGGCTCTGACCAGGTTCTGTTACCCAGAATCCTTTGCAAACCTCAAATTTTGGCTAAAAAAACGCTTTTTCCTCACATTTCAGTGACAGAAATTTCTGGAATCTGAGAGGAGCCACAAATTTCCTTCCACCCAGCGTTCCTCCAAGTCTCCCGATAAAAATGATACCTCACTTGTGTGGGTAGGCCTAGCGGCCACGACAGGGAACGCCCCAAAACGCAACGTGGAAACATACCATTTTTTGAAAGAAAATAAATGTGTTTTTTGCAAAGTACCTACCTGTAGATTTTGACCTCTAGCTCAGCCGGCACCTAGGGAAACCTACCAAACCTGTGCATTTTTTAAAACTAGAGACCTAGGGGAATCCAAGATGGGGTGACTTGTGGGGCTCTGACCAGGTTCTGTTACCCAGAATCCTTTGCAAACCTCAAAATTTGGCTAAAAAACATATTTTCCTTACATTTCGGTGACAGAAAGTTCTGGAATCTGGGAGGAGAAACAAATTTCCTTCCACCCAGCGTTCCCCCAAGTCTCCAGATAAAAATGGTACCTCACTTGTGTGGGTAGGCCTAGCGCCCGCGACAGGATATGCCCCAAAACACAACATGGACACATCACAGAAAACAGAGCAGTTTTTTGCAAAGTACCTACCTGTATATTTTGGCCTCTAGCTCAGCCGGCACCTAGGGAAACCTACCAAACCTGTGCATTTTTGAAAACTAGAGACCTAGGGGAATCCAAGATGGGGTGACTTGTGGGGCTCTGACCCGGTTCTGTTACCCAGAATCCTTTGCAAACCTCAAATTTTGGCTAAAAAAATGCATTTTCCTCACATTTCGGTGACAGAAAGTTCTGGAATCTGAGAGGAGCCACAAATTTCCTTCCACTCAGCGTTCCCCCAAATCTCCCGATAAAAATTATACCTCACTTGTGTGGGTAGGCATAGCGCCCGCGACAGGAAACGCCCCAAAACACAACGTGGACACATCCCATTTTTTGAAAGAAAACAGAGCTGTTTTTTTGCCAAGTGCCTACCTTTAGATTTTGGCCTCTACCTCAGCCGGCACCTAGGGAAACTTACCAAACCTGTGCATTTTTTAAAACTAGAGACCTAGGGGAATCCAAGATGGGGTGACTTGTGGGGCTCTGATCAGGTTCTGTTACCCAGAATCCTTTGCAAACCTCAAAATTTGGCTAAAAAAACAAATTTTCCTTAAATTTCGGTGACAGAAAGTTCTGGAATCTGAGAGGAGCCACAAATTTCCTTCCACCCAGCGTTCCCCCAAGTCTCCCGATAAAAATGATACCTCACTTGTGTGGGTAGGCCTAGCGCCCGCGACAGGAAACACCCCGAAACACAACGTGGAAACATCCCATTTTTTTTAAAGAAAACAGAGCTGTTTTTTGCAAAGTGCCTACCTGTAGATTTTGGCCTCTAGCTCAGCCGGCACCTAGGGAAACCTACCAAACCTGTGCATTTTTGAAAACTAGAGACCTAGGGGAATCCAAGATGGGGTGACTTGTGGGGCTCTGACCAGGTTCTGGTACCCAGAATCCTTTGCAAACCTCAAAATTCGGCTTAAAAAACAAATTTCCTCACATTTCGGTGACAGAAAGTTCTGGAATCTGAGAGGAGCCACAAATTTCCTTCCACCCAGCGTTCCCCCAAGTCTCCCGATAAAAATGATACCTCACTTGTGTGGGTAGGCCTAGCGCCCGCGACAGGAAGCACCCCGAAACACAACGTGGACACATCCCATTTTTTTAAAGAAAACAGAGCTGTTTTTTGCAAAGTGCCTACCTGTAGATTTTGGCCTCTAGCTCAGCCGGCACCTAGGGTGACTTGTGGGGCTCTGACCAGGTTCTGTTACCCAGAATCCTTTGCAAACGTCAAAATGTGGCTAAAAAAACACATTTTCCTCACATTTCGGTGACAGAAAGTTCTGGAATCTGATGGGAGCCACAAATTTCCTTCCACCCAGCGTTCCCCAAGACTCCAGATAAAAATGGTACATCACTTGTGTGGGTAGGCCTAGCGCCCGCGACAGAATATGCCCCAAAACACAACGTGGACACATCACAGACAACAGAGCTGTTTTTTGCAAAGTACCTACCTGTAGATTTTGGCCTCTAGCTCAGCCTGCACCTAGGGAAACCTACCAAACCTGTGCATTTTTTAAAACTAGAGACCTAGAGGAATCTAAGATGGGTGACTTGTGGGGCTCTGACCAGGTTCTGTTACCCAGAATCCTTTGCAAACCTCAAATTTTGGCTAAAAAAACATATTTTCCTTACATTTCGGTGACAGAAAGATCTGGAATCTGAGAGGAGCCACGAATTTCCTTCCACCCAGCGTTCCCCCGAGTCTCCCGATAAAAATGATACCTCACTTGTGTGGGTAGGCCTAGCGCCCGCGACAGGAAACACCCCAAAACACAACGTGGAGGCATCCCATTTTTTGAAAGAAAACAGAGCTGTTTTTTGCAAAGTGCCTACCTGTAGATTTTGGCCTCTAGCTCAGCCGGCACCTAGGGAAACCTACCAAACCTGTGCATTTTTTAAAACTAGAGACCTAGGGGAATCCAAGATGGGGTGACTTGTGGGGCTCTGACCAGGTTCTGTTACCCAGAATCCTTTGCAAACCTCAAAATGTGGCTAAAAAAACACATTTTCCTCACATTTCGGTGACAGAAAGTTCTGGAATCTGATGGGAGCCACAAATTTCCTTCCACCAAGCGTTCCCCAAGTCTCCAGATAAAAATGGTACATCACTTGTGTGGGTAGGCCTAGCGCCCGCGACAGAATATGCCCCAAAACACAACGTGGACACATCACAGACAACAGAGCTGGTTTTTGCAAAGTACCTACCTGTAGATTTTGTCCTCTAGCTCAGCCTGCACCTAGGGAAACCTACCAAACCTGTGCATTTTTTAAAACTAGAGACCTAGGGGAATCCAAGATGGGTGACTTGTGGGGCTCTGACCCAGTTCTGTTACCCAGAATCCTTTGCAAACCTCGAAATTTGGCTAAAAAAACATATTTTCCTCACATTTCGGTGACAGAAAGTTCTGGAATCTGAGAGGAGCCACAAATTTCCTTCCACTCAGCGTTTCCCCAAGTCTCCCGATATAAAATGATACCTCACTTGTGAACTTAGGCCTAGCAGCAGCGACAGGAGATGCCCCAAAACACAACGTGGACACATCCCATTTTTTGAAAGAAAACATAGTTGTTTTTTGCAAAGTGCCTACCTGTAGATTTTGGCCTCGAGCTCAGCTGGCACCTAGGGAAACCTATCAAACCTGTGCATTTTTTTAAACTAGAGACCTAGGGGAATCCAAGATGGGGTGACTTGTGGGGCTCTGACCAGGTTCTGTTACCCAGAATCCTTTGCAAACCTCAAATTTTGGCTAAAAAAACGCTTTTTCCTCACATTTCAGTGACAGAAATTTCTGGAATCTGAGAGGAGCCACAAATTTCCTTCCACCCAGCGTTCCTCCAAGTCTCCCGATAAAAATGATACCTCACTTGTGTGGGTAGGCCTAGCGGCCACGACAGGGAACGCCCCAAAACGCAACGTGGAAACATACCATTTTTTGAAAGAAAATAAATGTGTTTTTTGCAAAGTACCTACCTGTAGATTTTGACCTCTAGCTCAGCCGGCACCTAGGGAAACCTACCAAACCTGTGCATTTTTTAAAACTAGAGACCTAGGGGAATCCAAGATGGGGTGACTTGTGGGGCTCTGACCAGGTTCTGTTACCCAGAATCCTTTGCAAACCTCAAAATTTGGCTAAAAAACATATTTTCCTTACATTTCGGTGACAGAAAGTTCTGGAATCTGGGAGGAGAAACAAATTTCCTTCCACCCAGCGTTCCCCCAAGTCTCCAGATAAAAATGGTACCTCACTTGTGTGGGTAGGCCTAGCGCCCGCGACAGGATATGCCCCAAAACACAACATGGACACATCACAGAAAACAGAGCAGTTTTTTGCAAAGTACCTACCTGTATATTTTGGCCTCTAGCTCAGCCGGCACCTAGGGAAACCTACCAAACCTGTGCATTTTTGAAAACTAGAGACCTAGGGGAATCCAAGATGGGGTGACTTGTGGGGCTCTGACCCGGTTCTGTTACCCAGAATCCTTTGCAAACCTCAAATTTTGGCTAAAAAAATGCATTTTCCTCACATTTCGGTGACAGAAAGTTCTGGAATCTGAGAGGAGCCACAAATTTCCTTCCACTCAGCGTTCCCCCAAATCTCCCGATAAAAATGATACCTCACTTGTGTGGGTAGGCATAGCGCCCGCGACAGGAAACGCCCCAAAACACAACGTGGACACATCCCATTTTTTGAAAGAAAACAGAGCTGTTTTTTTGCCAAGTGCCTACCTTTAGATTTTGGCCTCTACCTCAGCCGGCACCTAGGGAAACTTACCAAACCTGTGCATTTTTTAAAACTAGAGACCTAGGGGAATCCAAGATGGGGTGACTTGTGGGGCTCTGACCAGGTTCTGTTACCCAGAATCCTTTGCAAACCTCAAAATTTGGCTAAAAAAACAAATTTTCCTTAAATTTCGGTGACAGAAAGTTCTGGAATCTGAGAGGAGCCACAAATTTCCTTCCACCCAGCGTTCCCCCAAGTCTCCCGATAAAAATGATACCTCACTTGTGTGGGTAGGCCTAGCGCCCGCGACAGGAAACACCCCGAAACACAACGTGGAAACATCCCATTTTTTTTAAAGAAAACAGAGCTGTTTTTTACAAAGTGCCTACCTGTAGATTTTGGCCTCTAGCTCAGCCGGCACCTAGGGAAACCTACCAAATCTGTGCATTTTTAAAAACTAGAGACCTAGGGGAATCCAAGATGGGGTGACTTTTGGGGCTCCGACCAGGTTCTGTTACCCAGAATCCTTTGCAAAACCTCAAATTTTGGCTAAAAAAAGCATTTTCCTCACATTTCGGTGACAGAAAGTTCTGGAATCTGAGAGGAGCCACAAATTTCCTTCCACCCAGCTTTCCCCCAAGTCTCCTGATAAAAATATAACCTCACTTGTGTGGGTAGACCTAGCGCCCGCGACAGGAAACGCCCCAAAACGCAACGTGGACACATACCATTTTTTGAAAGAAAACAGAGGTGTTTTTTGCAAAGTACCTACCTGTAGATTTTGGCCTCTAGCTCAGCCGGCACCTAGGGAAACCTACCAAACCTGTGCATTTTTTAAAACTAGAGACGTAGGGGAATCCAAGATGGGGTAACTTGTGGGGCTCTGACCAGGTTCTGTTACACAGAATCCTTTGCAAACCTCACAATTTGGCTAAAAAAACATATTTTCCTTACATTTCAGTGACAGAAGGTTCTGGAATCTGAGAGGAGCCACAAATTTCTTTCCACCCAGCGTTCCCAAAAGTCTCCCGATATAAATGGTACCTCACTTGTGTGGGTAGGCCTAGCGCCCGCAACAGGATATGCCCCAAAACACAACGTGGACACATCACAGAAAACAGAGCTGTTTTTTTCAAAGTGCCTACCTGTTGATTTTGGCCTCTAGCTCAGCCGGCACCTAAGTAAACCTACCAAACCTGTGCATTTTTGAAAACTAGAGACCTAGGGGAATCCAGGATGGGGTGACTTGTGGGGCTCTGACCAGGTTCTGGTACCCAGAATCCTTTGCAAACCTCAAAATTCGGCTAAAAAAACACATTTTCCTCACATTTCGGTGACAGAAAGTTCTGGAATCTGAGAGGAGCCACAAATTTCCTTCCACCCAGCGTTCCCCCAAGTCTCCCGATAAAAATGATACCTCACTTGTGTGGGTAGGCCTAGCGCCCGCGACAGGAAGCACCCCGAAACACAACGTGGACACATCCCATTTTTTTAAAGAAAACAGAGCTGTTTTTTGCAAAGTGCCTACCTGTAGATTTTGGCCTCTAGCTCAGCCGGCACCTAGGGAAACCTACCAAACCTGTGCATTTTTGAAAACTAGAGACCTAGGGGAATCCAAGATGGGGTGACTTGTGGGGCTCTGACCAGGTTCTGTTACCCAGAATCCTTTGCAAACCTCAAAATGTGGCTAAAAAAACACATTTTCCTCACATTTCGGTGACAGAAAGTTCTGGAATCTGATGGGAGCCACAAATATCCTTCCACCCAGCGTTCCCCCAAGTCTCCAGATAAAAATGGTACCTCACTTGTGTGGGTAGGCCTAGCGCCCGCGACAGGATATGCCCCAAAACACAACATGGACACATCACAGAAAACAGAGCTGTTTTTTGCAAAGTGCCTACCTGTAGATTTTGGCCTCTAGCTCAGCCGGCACCTAGGGAAACCTACCAAACCTGTGCATTTTTGAAAACTAGAGACCAAGGGGAATCCAAGATGGGTGACTTGTGGGGCTCTGACCAGGTTCTGTTACCCAGAATCTTTTGCAAACCTCAAATTTTGGCTAAAAAAACATATTTTCCTCACATTTCGTTGACAGAAAGTTCAGGAATCTGAGAGGAGCCACAAATTTCCTTCCACTCAGCGTTTCCCCAAGTCTCCCGATATAAAATGATACCTCACTTGTGTGCGTAGGCCTAGCAGCCGCGACAGGAGATGCCCCAAAACACAACGTGGACACATTCCATTTTTTGAAAGAAAACAGAGGTGTTTTTTGCAAAGTGCCTACCTGTAGATTTTGGCCTCTAGCTCAGCTGGCACCTAGGGAAACCTATCAAACCTGTGCATTTTTTAAAACTAGAGACCTAGGGGAATCCAAGATGGGGTGACTTGTGGGGCTCTGACCAGGTTCTGTTACCCAGAATCCTTTGCAAACCTCAAATTTTGGTTAAAAAAACGCATTTTCCTCACATTTCGGTGACAGAAAGTTCTGGAATCTGAGAGGAACCACAAATTTCCTTCCACTCAGCGTTTCCCCAAGTCTCCCGATAAAAATGATACCTCACTTGTGTGGGTAGGCCTCGCGCCCACGACAGGAAATGCCCCAAAACGCAACGTGGACACATACCATTTTTTGAAAGAAAACAGAGGTGTTTTTTGCAAAGTACCTACCTATAGATTTTGACCTCTAGCTCAGCCGGCACCTAGAGAAACCTACCAAACCTATGCATTTTTTAAAACTAGAGACCTAGGGGAATCCAAGATGGGGTGACTTGTGGGTTCTGACCAGGTTCTGTTACCCAGAATCCTTTGCAAATCTCAAAATTTGGCTAAAAAACATATTTTCCTTACATTTCGGTGACAGAAAGTTCTGGAATCTGGGAGGAGAAACAAATTTCCTTCCACCCAGCGTTCCCCAAGTCTCCAGATAAAAATGGTACCTCACTTGTTTGGGTAGGCCTAGCGCCCGCGACAGGATATGCCCCAAAACACAACATGGACACATCACAGAAAACAGAGCAGTTTTTTGCAAAGTACCTAGCTGTAGATTTTGGCCTCTAGCTCAGCCGGCACCTAGGGAAACCTACCAAACCTGTGCATTTTTGAAAACTAGAGACCTAGGGAAATCCAAGATGGGGTGACTTGTGGGGCTCTGACCCGGTTCTGTTACCCAGAATACTTTGCAAACCTCAAATTTTGGCTAAAAAAACGCATTTTCCTCACATTTCGGTGACAGAAAGTTCTGGAATCTGAGAGGAGCCACAAATTTACTTCCACTCAGCGTTCCTCCAAGTCTCCCGATAAAAATGATACCTCACTTGTGTGGGTAGGCCTAGCGCCCGCGACAGGAAACGGACCAAAACGCAACGTGGACACATACCATTTTTTGAAAGAAAACAGAGGTGTTTTTTGCAAAGTACCTACCTGTAGATTTTGGCCTCTAGCTCAGCCGGCACCTAGGGAAACCTACCAAACCTGTGCATTTTTGAAAACTAGAGACCTAGGGGAATCCAGGATGGGGTGACTTGTGGGGCTCTGACCAGGTTCTGTTACCCAGACTCCTTTGCAAACCTCAAAATTTGGCTAAAAAAACATATTTTCCTTACATTTTGGTGACAGAAAGTTCTGGAATCTGATGGGAGCCACAAATTTCCTTCCACCCAACGTTCCCGCAAGTCTCCCGATATAAATGGTACCTCACTTGTGTGGGTAGGCCTATCGCCCGCGACAGGATATGCCCCAAAACACAACGTGGACACATCACAGAAAACAGAGCTGTTTTTTGCAAAGTGCCTACCTGTAGATTTTGGCCTCTAGCTCAGCCGGCACCTAGGGAAACCTACCAAACCTGTGCATTTTTGAAAACTAGAGACCTAGGGGAATCCAAGATGGGTGACTTGTGGGGCTCTGACCAGGTTCTGTTACCCAGAATCCTTTGCAAACCTCAAATTGTGGCTAAAAAAACATATTTTCCTCACATTTCGGTGACAGAAAGTTCTGGAATCTGAGAGGAGCCACACATTTCCTTCCACCCAGCGTTCCCCCAAGTCTCCCGATAAAAATGATACCTCACTTGTGTGGGTAGGCCTAGCGCCCGCGACAGGAAACACCCCGAAACACAACGTGGAAACATCCCATTTTTTAAAAGAAAACAAAGCTGTTTTTTACAAAGTGCCTACCTGTAGATTTTGGCCTCTAGCTCAGCCGGCACCTAGGGAAACCTACCAAACCTGTGCATTTTTTAAAACTAGAGACCTAGGGGAATCCAAGATGGGGTGACTTTTGGGGCTCCGACCAGGTTCTGTTACCCAGAATCCTTTGCAAACCTCAAATTTTGGCTAAAAAAAGCATTTTCCTCACATTTCGGTGACAGAAAGTTCTGGAATCTGAGAGGAGCCACAAATTTCCTTCCACCCAGCTTTCCCCCAAGTCTCCTGACAAAAAATATAACCTCACTTGTGTGGGTAGACCTAGCGCCGCGACAGGAAACGCCCTAAAACGCAACGTGGACACATACCATTTTTTGAAAGAAAACAGAGGTGTTTTTTGCAAAGTACCTACCTGTAGATTTTGGCCTCTAGCTCAGCCGGCACCTAGGGAAACCTACCAAACCTGTGCATTTTTTAAAACTAGAGACCTAGGGGAATCCAAGATGGGGTAGATGGGGTAACTTGTGGGGCTCTGACCAGGTTCTGTTACCCAGAATCCTTTGCAAACCTCAAAATTTGGCTAAAAAAACATATTTTCCTTACATTTCAGTGACAGAAAGTTCTGGAATCTGAGAGGAGCCACAAATTTCTTTCCACCCAGCGTTCCCACAAGTCTCCTGATATAAATGGTACCTCACTTGTGTGGGTAGGCCTTGCGCCCGCGACAGGATATGCCCCAAAACACAACGTGGACACATCACAGAAAACAGAGCTGTTTTTTGCAAAGTGCCTACCTGTAGATTTTGGCCTCTAGCTCAGCCGGCACCTAGGGAAACCTACCAAACCTGTGCATTTTTGAAAACTAGAGACCTAGGGGAATCCAAGATGGGGTGACTTGTGGGGCTCTGACCAGGTTCTGGTACCCAGAATCCTTTGCAAATCTCAAAATTTGGCTAAAAAAACACATTTTCCTCACATTTCGGTTTCAGAAAGTTCTGGAATCTGAGAGAAGCCACAAATTTCCTTCCACCCAGCGTTCCCCCAAGTCTCCCGATAAAAATGATACTTCACTTGTGTGGGTAGGCCTAGCGCGCGCGACAGGAAGCACCCCGAAACACAACGTGGACACATCCCATTTTTTTTAAAGAAAACAGAGCTGTTTTTTGCCAAGTGCCTACCTGTAGATTTTGGCCTCTAGCTCAGCCGGCACCTAGGGAAACCTACCAAACCTGTGCATTTCTGAAAACTAGAGACCTAGGGGAATCCAAGATGGGGTGACTTGTGGGGCTCTGACCAGGTTCTGTTACCCAGAATCCTTTGCAAACCTCAAAATGTGGCTAAAAAAAACACATTTTCCTCACATTTCGGTGACAGAAAGTTCTGGAATCTGATGGGAGCCACAAATTTCCTTCCACCCAGCGTTCCCCCAAGTCTCCAGATAAAAATGGTACCTCACTTGTGTGGGTAGGCCTAGCGCCCGCGACACGATATGCCCCAAAACACAACATGGACACATCACAGAAAACAGAGCTGTTTTTTGCAAAGTACCTACCTGTAGATTTTGGCCTCTAGCTCAGCCTGCATCTAGGGAAACCTACCAAACCTGTGCATTTTTGAAAACTAGAGACCTAGAGTAATCCAAGATGGGGTGACTTGTGGGGCTCTGACCCGGTTCTGTTACCCAGAATCCTTTGCAAACCTCAAATTTTGGCTAAAAAAACGCATTTTCCTCACATTTCGGTGACAGAAAGTTCTGGAATCTGAGAGGAGCCACAAATTTCCTTCCAATCAGCGTTTCCCCAAGTCTCCCGATAAAAATGATACCTCACTTGTGTGGGTAGGCCTAGCGCCCGCGACAGGAAACGCCCCAAAACGCAACGTGGACACATCCCATTTTTTGAAAGAAAACAGAGGTGTTTTTTGCAAAGTGCCTACCTGTAGACTCTGGCCTTTCCCCCAAGTCTCCCGATAAAAATGATACCTCACTTGTGTGGGTAGGCCTAGCGCCCGCGACAGGAAACGGCCCAAAACCCAACGTGGACACATACCATTTTTTGAATGAAAACAGAGGTGTTTTTTGCAAAGTACCTACCTGTAGATTTTGGCCTCTAGCTAGCCGGCACCTAGGGAAACCTACCAAACCTGTGCATTTTTTAAAACTAGAGACCTAGGGGAATCCAAGATGGGGTGACTTGTGGGGCTCTGACCAGGTTCTGTTACTCAGAATCCTTTGCAAACCTCAAAATTTGGCTAAAAAAACAAATTTTCCTAACATTTCGGTGACAGAAAGTTCTGGTATCTGAGAGGAGCTACAAATTTCCTTCCACCCAGCGTTCCCACAAGTCTCCCGATATAAATGGTACCTCACTTGTGTGGGTAAGCCTTGCGCCCGCGACAGGATATGCCCCAAAACACAACGTGGACACATCACAGAAAACAGAGCTGTTTTTTGCAAAGTGCCTACCTGTAGATTTTGGCCTCTAGCTCAGCCGGCACCTAGGGAAACCTACCAAACCTTTGCATTTTTTAAAACTAGAGACCGAGGGGAATCCAAGATGGGGTGACTTGTGGGGCTCTGACCCGGTTCTGTTACCCAGAATCCTTTGCAAACCTCAAATTTTGGCTAAAAAAACGCATTTTCCTCACATTTCGGTGACAGAAAGTTCTGGAATCTGAGAGGAGCCACAAATTTCCTTCCACTCAGCGTTTCCCCAAGTCTCCCGATAAAAATGATACCTCACTTGTGTGGGTAGGCCTCGCGCCCGCGACAGGAAACGCCCCAAAACGCAACGTGGACACATACCATTTTTTTAAAGAAAACAGAGGTGTTTTTTGCAAAGTACCTACCTGTAGATTTTGACCTCTAGCTCAGCCGGCACCTAGGGAAACCTACCAAACCTGTGCATTTTTTTAAACTAGAGACCTAGGGGAATCCAAGATGGGGTGACTTGTGGGGCTCTGACCAGGTTCTGTTACCCAGAATCCTTTGCAAACCTCAAAATTGGGCTAAAAAACATATTTTCCTTACATTTCGGTGACAGAAAGTTCTGGAATCTGGGAGGAGAAACAAATTTCCTTCCACCCAGCGTTCCCCCAAGTCTCCAGATAAAAATGGTACCTCACTTGTGTGGGTAGGCCTAGCGCCCGCAACAGGATATGCCCCAAAACACAACATGGACACATCACAGAAAACAGAGCAGTTTTTTGCAAAGTACCTACCTGTAGATTTTGGCCTCTAGCTCAGCCGGCACCTAGGGAAACCTACCAAACCTGTGCATTTTTGAAAACTAGAGACCTAGGGGAATCCAAGATGGGGTGACTTGTAGGGCTCTGACCCGGTTCTGTTACCCAGAATCCTTTGCAAACCTCAAATTTTGGCTAAAAAAACGCATTTTCCTCAAATTTCGGTGACAGAAAGTTCTGGAATCTGAGAGGAGCCACAAATTTCCTTCCACTCAGCGTTCCCCCAAGTCTCCCGATAAAAATGATACCTCACTTGTGTGGGTAGGCCTAGCGCCCGCGACAGGAAACGCCCCAAAACACAACGTGGACGCATCCCATTTTTTGAAAGAATACAGAGCTGTTTTTTTGCCAAGTGCCTACCTGTAGATTTTGGCCTCTACCTCAGCCGGCACCTAGGGAAACTTACCAAACCTGTGCATTTTTTAAAACTAGAGACCTAGGGGAATCCAAGATGGGGTGACTTGTGGGGCTCTGACCAGGTTCTGTTACCCAGAATCCTTTGCAAACCTCAGGATTTGGCTAAAAAAACTCATTTTCCTCACATTTCGGTGACAGAAAGTTCTGGAATCTGAGAGGAGCCACAAATTTCCTTCCACCCAGCGTTCCCCCAAGTCTCACGATAAAAATTATACCTCACTTGTGTGGGTAGGCCTAGCGCCCGCGAAAGGAAACACTCCAAAACACAACGTGGACACATCCCATTTTTTGAAAGAAAACAGAGCTGTTTTTTGCAAAGTGCCTACCTGTAGATTTTGGCCTCTAGCTCAGCCGGCACCAAGGGAAACCTACCAAACCTGTGCATTTTTGAAAACTAGAGACCTAGGGGAATCCAAGATGGGGTGACTTGTGGGGCTCTGACCAGGTTCTGTTACCCAGAATCCTTTGCAAACCTCAAAATGTGGCTAAAAAAACACATTTTCCTCACATTTCGGTGACAGAAAGTTCTGGAATCTGAGAGGAGCCACAAATTTCTTTCCACCCAGCGTTCTCACAAGTCTCCCGATATAAATGGTACCTCACTTGTGTGGGTAAGCCTTGCGCCCGTGACAGGATATGCCACAAAACACAACGTAGGTACATCACAGAAAACAGAGCTGTTTTTTGCAAAGTACCTACCTGTAGATTTTGGCCTCTAGCTCAGCCGGCACCTAGGGAAACCTACCAAACCTGTGCATTTTTGAAAACTAGAGACCTAGGGGAATCCAAGATGGGGTGACTTGTGGGGCTCTGACCAGGTTCTGGTACCCAGAATCCTTTGCAAACCTCAAAATTTGGCTAAAAAAACACATTTTCCTCACATTTCGGTGACAGAAAGTTCTGGAATCTGAGAGGAGCCACAAATTTCCTTCCAGCCAGCGTTCCCCAAGTCTCCAGATAAAAATGGTACCTCACTTGTGTGGGTAGGCCTAGCGCCCGCGACAGGATATGCCCCAAAACACAACGTGGACACATCACAGAAAACAGAGCTGTTTTTTGCAAAGTACCTTCCTGTAGATTTTGGCCTCTAGCTCAGCCTGCACCTATGGAAACCTACCAAACCTGTGCATTTTTGAAAACTAGAGACCTAGGGGAATCCAAGATGGGGTGACTTGTGGGGCTCTGACCAGGTTCTGTTACCCAGAATCCTTTGCAAACCTCAAAATGTGGCTAAAAAAATACATTTTCCTCACATTTCGGTGACAGAAAGTTCTGGAATCTGATGGGACCCACAAATTTCCTTCCACCCAGCGTTCCCCCAAGTCTCCAGATAAAAATGGTACCTCACTTGTGTGGGTAGGCCTAGCGCCCGCGACAGGATATGCCCCAAAACACAACATGGACACATCACAGAAACCAGAGCTGTTTTTTGCAAAGTACCTACCTGTAGATTTTGGCCTCTAGCTCAGCCTGCACCTAGGGAAACCTACCAAACCTGTGCATTTTTGAAAACTAGAGACCTAGGGTAATCCAAGATGGGGTGACTTGTGGGGCTCTGACCCGGTTCTGTTACCCAGAATCCTTTGCAAACCTCAAATTTTGGCTAAAAAACGCATTTTCCTCACATTTCGGTGACAGAAAGTTCTGGAATCTGAGAGGAGCCACAAATTTCCTTCCACCCAGCGTTCCCCCAAGTCTCACGATAAAAATTATACCTCACTTGTGTGGGTAGGCCTAGCGCCCGCGACAGGAAACACCCCAAAACACAACGTGGACACATCCCATTTTTTGAAAGAAAACAGAGCTGTTTTTTGCAAAGTGCCTACCTGTAGATTTTGGCCTCTAGCTTAGCCGGCACCTGGGAAACCTACCAAACCTGTGCATTTGTGAAAACTAGAGACCTAGGGGAATCCAAGATGGGGTGACTTGTGGGGCTCTGACCAGGTTCTGTTACCCAGAATCCTTTGCAAACCTCAAAATGTGGCTAAAAAAACACATTATCCTCACATTTCGGTGACAGAAAGTTCTGGAATCTGAGAGGAGCCACAAATTTCTTTCCACCCAGCGTTCCCACAAGTCTCCCAATATAAATGGTACCTCACTTGTGTGGGTAAGCCTTGCGCCCGCGACAGGATATGCCCCAAAACACAACGTGGACACATCACAGAAAACAGAGCTGTTTTTTGCAAAGTACCTACCTGTAGATTTTGGCCTCTAGCTCAGCCGGCACCTAGGGAAACCTACCAAACCTGTGCATTTTTTAAAACTAGAGACCTAGGGGAATCCAAGATGGGGTGACTTGTGGGGCTCTGACCAGGTTCTGGTACCCAGAATCCTTTGCAAACCTCAGGATTTGGCTAAAAAAACACATTTTCCTCACATTTCGGTGACAGAAAGTTCTGGAATCTGAGAGGAGCCACAAATTTCCTTCCACCCAGCGTTCCCCCAAGCCTCACGATAAAAATGATACCTCACTTGTGTGGGTAGGCCTAGTGCCCGCGACAGGAAGCACCCCGAAACACAACGTGGACACATCCCATTTTTTGAAAGAAAACAGAGGTGTTTTTTGCAAAGTGCCTACCTGTAGATTTTGGCCTCTAGCTCAGCCGGCACCTACGGAAACCTACCAAACCTGTGCATTTTTGAAAACTAGAGACCTAGGGGAATCCAAGATGGGGTGACTTGTGGGGCTCTGACCAGGTTCTGTTACCCAGAATCCTTTGCAAACCTCAAAATGTGGCTAAAAAAACTCATTTTCCTCACATTTCGGTGACAGAAAGTTCTGGAATCTGATGGGACCCACAAATTTCCTTCCACCCAGCGTTCCCCCAAGTCTCCAGATAAAAATGGTACCTCACTTGTGTGGGTAGGCCTAGCGCCCGCGACAGGATATGCCCCAAAACACAACATGGACACATCACAGAAAACAGAGCTGTTTTTTGCAAAGTACCTACCTGTAGATTTTGGCCTCTAGCTCAGCCTGCACCTAGGGAAACCTACCAAACCTGTGCATTTTTGAAAACTAGAGACCTAGGGTAATCCAAGATGGGGTGACTTGTGGGGCTCTGACCCGGTTCTGTTACCCAGAATCCTTTGCAAACCTCAAATTTTGGCTAAAAAAATGCATTTTCCTCACATTTCGGTGACAGAAAGTTCTGGAATCTGAGAGGAGCCACAAATTTCCTTCCACTCAGTGTTTCCCCAAGTCTCCCGATAAAAATGATACCTCACTTGTGTGGGTAGGCCTCGTGCCCGTGACAGGAAACGCCCCAAAACACAACGTGGACACATCCCATTTTTTGAAAGAAAACAGAGGTGTTTTTTGCAAAGTACCTACCTGTAGATTTTGACCTCTAGCTCAGCCGGCACCTAGGGAAACCTACCAAACCTGTGCATTTTTTAAAACTAGAGACCTAGGGGAATCCAAGATGGGGTGACTTGTGGGGCTCTGACCAGGTTCTGTTACCCAGAATCCTTTGCAAACCTCAAAATTTGGCTAAAAAACATATTTTCCTTACATTTCGGTGACAGAAAGTTCTGGAATCTGGGAGGAGAAAAAAAATTCCTTCCACCCAGCGTTCCCCCAAGTCTCCAGATAAAAATGGTACCTCACTTGTGTGGGTAGGCCCAGCGCCCGCGACAGGATATGCCCCAAAACACAACATGGACACATCACAGAAAACAGAGCTGTTTTTTGCAAAGTACCTACCTGTAGATTTTGGCCTCTAGCTCAGCCTGCACCTAGGGAAACCTACCAAACCTGTGCATTTTTGAAAACTAGAGACCAAGGGTAATCCAAGATGGGGTGACTTGTGGGGCTCTGACCCGGTTCTGTTACCCAGAATACTTTGCAAACCTCAAATTTTGGCTACAAAAACGCATTTTCCTCACATTTAGGTGACAGAAAGTTCTGGAATCTGAGAGGAGCCACAAATTTCCTTCCACTCAGCGTTTCCCCAAGTCTCCCGATAAAAATGATACCTCACTTGTGTGGGTAGGCCTAGCGCCCGCGACAGGAAACGCCCCAAAACACAACGTGGACACATCCCATTTTTTGAAAGAATACAGAGCTGTTTTTTTGCCAAGTGCCTACCTGTAGATTTTGGCCTCTACCTCAGCCGGCACCTAGGGAAACTTACCAAACCTGTGCATTTTTTAAAACTAGAGACCTAGGGGAATCCAAGATGGGGTGACTTGTGGGGCTCTGACCAGGTTCTGTTACCCAGAATCCTTTGCAAACCTCAGGATTTGGCTAAAAAAACTCATTTTCCTCACATTTCGGTGACAGAAAGTTCTGGAATCTGAGAGGAGCCACAAATTTCCTTCCACCCAGCGTTCCCCCAAGTCTCACGATAAAAATTATACCTCACTTGTGTGGGTAGGCCTAGCGCCCGCGAAAGGAAACACCCCAAAACACAACGTGGACACATCCCATTTTTTGAAAGAAAACAGAGCTGTTTTTTGCAAAGTGCCTACCTGTAGATTTTGGCCTCTAGCTCAGCCGGCACCAAGGGAAACCTACCAAACCTGTGCATTTTTGAAAACTAGAGACCTAGGGGAATCCAAGATGGGGTGACTTGTGGGGCTCTGACCAGGTTCTGTTACCCAGAATCCTTTGCAAACCTCAAAATGTGGCTAAAAAAACACATTTTCCTCACATTTCGGTGACAGAAAGTTCTGGAATCTGAGAGGAGCCACAAATTTCTTTCCACCCAGCGTTCCCACAAGTCTCCCGATATAAATGGTACCTCACTTGTGTGGGTAAGCCTTGCGCCCGTGACAGGATATGCCCCAAAACACAACGTAGGCACATCACAGAAAACAGAGCTGATTTTTGCAAAGTACCTAACCTGTAGATTTTGGCCTCTAGCTCAGCCTGCACCTATGGAAACCTACCAAACCTGTGCATTTTTGAAAACTAGAGACCTAGGGGAATCCAAGATGGGGTGACTTGTGGGGCTCTGACCAGGTTCTGTTACCCAGAATCCTTTGCAAACCTCAAAATATGGCTAAAAAAATACATTTTCCTCACATTTCGGTGACAGAAAGTTCTGGAATCTGAGAGAAGCCACAAATTTCCTTCCAGCCAGCGTTCCCCAAGTCTCCAGATAAAAATGGTACCTCACTTGTGTGGGTAGGCCTAGCGCCCGCGACAGGATATGCCCCAAAACACAACGTGGACACATCACAGAAAACAGAGCTGTTTTTTGCAAAGTACCTTCCTGTAGATTTTGGCCTCTAGCTCAGCCTGCACCTATGGAAACCTACCAAACCTGTGCATTTTTGAAAACTAGAGACCTAGGGGAATCCAAGATGGGGTGACTTGTGGGGCTCTGACCAGGTTCTGTTACCCAGAATCCTTTGCAAACCTCAAAATATGGCTAAAAAAATACATTTTCCTCACATTTCGGTGACAGAAAGTTCTGGAATCTGATGGGACCCACAAATTTCCTTCCACCCAGCGTTCCTCCAAGTCTTCAGTTAAAAATGGTACCTCACTTGTGTGGGTAGGCCTAGCGCCCGCGACAGGATATGCCCCAAAACACAACATGGACACATCACAGAAACCAGAGCTGTTTTTTGCAAAGTACCTACCTGTAGATTTTGGCCTCTAGCTCAGCCTGCACCTAGGGAAACCTACCAAACCTGTGCATTTTTGAAAACTAGAGACCTAGGGTAATCCAAGATGGGGTGACTTGTGGGGCTCTGACCCGGTTCTGTTACCCAGAATCCTTTGCAAACCTCAAATTTTGGCTAAAAAACGCATTTTCCTCACATTTCGGTGACAGAAAGTTCTGGAATCTGAGAGGAGCCACAAATTTCCTTCCACCCAGCGTTCCCCCAAGTCTCACGATAAAAATTATACCTCACTTGTGTGGGTAGGCCTAGCGCCCGCGACAGGAAACACCCCAAAACACAACGTGGACACATCCCATTTTTTGAAAGAAAACAGAGCTGTTTTTTGCAAAGTGCCTACCTGTAGATTTTGGCCTCTAGCTTAGCCGGCACCTGGGAAACCTACCAAACCTGTGCATTTGTGAAAACTAGAGACCTAGGGGAATCCAAGATGGGGTGACTTGTGGGGCTCTGACCAGGTTCTGTTACCCAGAATCCTTTGCAAACCTCAAAATGTGGCTAAAAAAACACATTATCCTCACATTTCGGTGACAGAAAGTTCTGGAATCTGAGAGGAGCCACAAATTTCTTTCCACCCAGCGTTCCCACAAGTCTCCCGATATAAATGGTACCTCACTTGTGTGGTTAAGCCTTGCGCCAGCGACAGGATATGCCCCAAAACACAACGTGGACACATCACAGAAAACAGAGCTGTTTTTTGCAAAGTACCTACCTTTAGATTTTGTCCTCTAGCTCAGCCGGCACCTAGGGAAACCTATCAAACCTGTGCATTTTTGAAAACTAGAGACCTAGGGGAATCCAAGATGGGGTGACTTGTGGGGCTCTGACCAGGTTCTGGTACCCAGAATCCTTTGCAAACCTCAGGATTTGGCTAAAAAAACACATTTTCCTCACATTTCGGTGACAGAAAGTTCTGGAATCTGAGAGGAGCCACAAATTTCCTTCCACCCAGCGTTCCCCAAAGCCTCACGATAAAAATGATACCTCACTTGTGTGGGTAGGCCTAGTGCCCGCGACAGGAAGCACCCCGAAACACAACGTGGACACATCCCATTTTTTGAAAGAAAACAGAGGTGTTTTTTGCAAAGTGCCTACCTGTAGATTTTGGCCTCTAGCTCAGCCGGCACCTACGGAAACCTACCAAACCTGTGCATTTTTGAAAACTAGAGCCCTAGGGGAATCCAAGATGGGGTGACTTGTGGGGCTCTGACCAGGTTCTGTTACCCAGAATCCTTTGCAAACCTCAAAATGTGGCTAAAAAAACACATTTTCCTCACATTTCGGTGACAGAAAGTTCTGGAATCTGATAGGACCAACAAATTTCCTTCCACCCAGCGTTCCCCAAAGTCTCCAGATAAAAATGGTACCTCACTTGTGTGGGTAGGCCTAGCGCCCGCGACAGGATATGCCCCAAAACACAACATGGACACATCACAGAAAACAGAGCTGTTTTTTGCAAAGTACCTACCTGTAGATTTTGGCCTCTAGCTCAGCCTGCACCTAGGGAAACCTACCAAACCTGTGCATTTTTGAAAACTAGAGACCAAGGGTAATCCAAGATGGGGTGACTTGTGGGGCTCTGACCCGGTTCTGTTACCCAGAATCCTTTGCAAACCTCAAATTTTGGCTAAAAAAACGCATTTTCCTCACATTTAGGTGACAGAAAGTTCTGGAATCTGAGAGGAGCCACAAATTTCCTTCCACTCAGCGTTTCCCCAAGTCTCCCGATAAAAATGATACCTCACTTGTGTGGGTAGGCCTAGCGCCCGCGACAGGATATGCCCCAAAACACAACATGGACACATCACAGAAAACAGAGCTGTTTTTTGCAAAGTACCTACCTGTAGATTTTGGCCTCTAGCTCAGCCTGCACCTAGGGAAACCTACCAAACCTGTGCATTTTTGAAAACTAGAGACCTAGGGTAATCCAAGATGGGGTGACTTGTTGGGCTCTGACCCGGTTCTGTTACCCAGAATCCTTTGCAAACCTCAAATTTTGGCTAAAAAAACGCATTTTCCTCACATTTAGGTGACAGAAAGTTCTGGAATCTGAGAGGAGCCACAAATTTCCTTCCACTCAGCGTTTCCCCAAGTCTCCCGATAAAAATGATACCTCACTTGTGTGGGTAGGCCTCGCGCCCGCAACAGGAAACGCCCCAAAACGCAATGTGGACACATACCATTTTTTTAAAGAAAACAGAGGTGTTTTTTGCAAAGTACCTACCTGTAGATTTTGACCTCTAGCTCAGCCGGCACCTATGGAAACCTACCAAACCTGTGCATTTTTTAAAACTAGGGACCTAGGGGAATACAAGATGGGGTGACTTGTGGGGCTCTGACCAGGTTCTGTTACCCAGAATCCTTTGCAAACCTCAAAATTTGGCTAAAAAACATATTTTCCTTACATTTCGGTGACAGAAAGTTCTGGAATCTGGGAGGAGAAACAAATTTCCTTCCACCCAGCGTTCCCCCAAGTCTCCAGATAAAAATGGTACCTCACTTGTGTGGGTAGGCCTAGCGCCCGCGACAGGATATGCCCCAAAACACAACATGGACACATCACAGAAAACAGAGCAGTTTTTTGCAAAGTACCTACCTGTAGATTTTGGCCTCTAGCTCAGCCGGCACCTAGGGAAACCTACCAAACCTGTGCATTTTTGAAAACTAGAGACCTAGGGGAATCCAAGATGGGGTGACTTGTAGGGCTCTGACCCGGTTCTGTTACCCAGAATCCTTTGCAAACCTCAAATTTTGGCTAAAAAAACGCATTTTCCTCACATTTCGGTGACAGAAAGTTCTGGAATCTGAGAGGAGCCACAAATTTCCTTCCACTCAGCGTTCCCCCAAGTCTCCCGATAAAAATGATACCTCACTTGTGTGGGTAGGCCTAGCGCCCGCGACAGGAAACGCCCCAAAACACAACGTGGACACATCCCATTTTTTGAAAGAATACAGAGCTGTTTTTTTGCCAAGAGCCTACCTGTAGATTTTGGCCTCTACCTCAGCCGGCACCTAGGGAAACTTACCAAACCTAAGCATTTTTTAAAACTAGAGACCTTGGGGAATCCAAGATGGGGTGACTTGTGGGGCTCTGACCAGGTTCTGTTACCCAGAATCCTTTGCAAACCTCAGGATTTGGCTAAAAAAACTCATTTTCCTCACATTTCGGTGACAGAAAGTTCTGGAATCTGAGAGGAGCCACAAATTTCCTTCCACCCAGCGTTCCCCCAAGTCTCACGATAAAAATTATACCTCACTTGTGTGGGTAGGCCTAGCGCCCGCGAAAGGAAACACCCCAAAACACAACGTGGACACATCCCATTTTTTGAAAGAAAACAGAGCTGTTTTTTGCAAAGTGCCTACCTGTAGATTTTGGCCTCTAGCTCAGCCGGCACCAAGGGAAACCTACCAAACCTGTGCATTTTTTAAAACTAGAGACCTAGGGGAATCCAAGATGGGGTGACTTGTGGGGCTCTGACCAGGTTCTGTTACCCAGAATCCTTTGCAAACCTCAAAATGTGGCTAAAAAAACACATTTTCCTCACATTTCGGTGACAGAAAGTTCTGGAATCTGAGAGGAGCCACAAATTTCTTTCCACCCAGCGTTCCCACAAGTCTCCCGATATAAATGGTACCTCACTTGTGTGGGTAGGCCTAGCGCCCGCGACAGGATATGCCCCAAGACACAACATGGACACATCACAGAAAACAGAGCTGTTTTTTGCAAAGTACCTACCTGTAGATTTTGGCCTCTAGCTCAGCCTGCACCTAGGGAAACCTACCAAACCTGTGCATTTTTGAAAACTAGAGACCAAGGGTAATCCAAGATGGGGTGACTTGTGGGGCTCTGACCCGGTTCTGTTACCCAGAATCCTTTGCAAACCTCAAATTTTGGCTAAAAAAACGCATTTTCCTCACATTTAGGTGACAGAAAGTTCTGGAATCTGAGAGGAGCCACAAATTTCCTTCCACTCAGCGTTTCCCCAAGTCTCCCGATAAAAATGATACCTCACTTGTGTGGGTAGGCCTAGCGCCCGCGACAGGATATGCCCCAAAACACAACATGGACACATCACAGAAAACAGAGCTGTTTTTTGCAAAGTACCTACCTGTAGATTTTGGCCTCTAGCTCAGCCTGCACCTAGGGAAACCTACCAAACCTGTGCATTTTTGAAAACTAGAGACCTAGGGTAATCCAAGATGGGGTGACTTGTGGGGCTCTGACCCGGTTCTGTTACCCAGAATCCTTTGCAAACCTCAAATTTTGGCTAAAAAAACGCATTTTCCTCACATTTCGGTGACAGAAAGTTCTGGAATCTGAGAGGAGACACAAATTTCCTTCCACTCAGCGTTTCCCCAAGTCTCCCGATAAAAATGATACCTCACTTGTGTGGGTAGGCCTCGCGCCCGCAACAGGAAACGCCCCAAAACGCAATGTGGACACATACCATTTTTTTTAAAGAAAACAGAGGTGTTTTTTGCAAAGTACCTACCTGTAGATTTTGACCTCTAGCTCAGCCGGCACCTATGGAAACCTACCAAACCTGTGCATTTTTTAAAACTAGGGACCTAGGGGAATACAAGATGGGGTGACTTGTGGGGCTCTGACCAGGTTCTGTTACCCAGAATCCTTTGCAAACCTCAAAATTTGGCTAAAAAACATATTTTCCTTACATTTCGGTGACAGAAAGTTCTGGAATCTGGGAGGAGAAAAAAATGTCCTTCCACCCAGCGTTCCCCCAAGTCTCCAGATAAAAATGGTACCTCACTTGTGTGGGTAGGCCCAGCACCCGCGACAGGATATGCCCCAAAACACAACGTGGACACATCACAGAAAACAGAGCTGTTTTTTGCAAAGTACCTTCCTGTAGATTTTGGCCTCTAGCTCAGCCTGCACCTAGAGAAACCTACCAAACCTGTGCATTTTTTAACACTAGAGACCTAGGGGAATCCAAGATGGGGTGACTTGTGGGGCTCTGACCAGGTTCTGTTACCCAGAATCCTTTGCAAACCTCAGGATTTGGCTAAAAAAACACATTTTCCTCACATTTTGGTGACAGAAAGTTCTGGAATCTGAGAGGAGCCACAAATTTCCTTCCACCCAGCGTTCCCCCAAGTCTCACGATAAAAATTATACCTCACTTGTGTGGGTAGGCCTAGCGCCCGCGACAGGAAACACCCCAAAACACAACGTGGACACATCCCATTTTTTGAAAGAAAACAGAGCTGTTTTTTGCAAAGTGCCTACCTGTAGATTTTGACCTCTATCTCAGCCGGCACCTAGGGAAACCTACCAAACCTGTGCAATTTTTAAAACTAGAGACCTAGGGGAATCCAACATGGGGTGACTTGTGGGGCTCTGACCAGGTTCTGTTACCCAGAATCCTTTGCAAACCTCAAAATTGGGCTAAAAAACATATTTTCCTTACATTTCGGTGACAGAAAGTTCTGGAATCTGGGAGGAGAAACAAATTTCCTTCCACCTAGCGTTCCCCCAAGTCTCCAGATAAAAATGGTACCTCACTTGTGTGGGTAGGCCTAGCGCCCGCGACAGGATATGCCCCAAAACACAACGTGGACACATCACAGACAACAGAGCTGTTTTTTGCAAAGTACCTACCTGTAGATTTTGGCCTCTAGCTCAGCCGGCACCTAGGGAAACCTACCAAACCTGTGCATTTTTGAAAACTAGAGACCTAGGGGAATCCAAGATGGGGTGACTTGTGGGGCTCTGACCAGGTTCTGTTACCCAGAATCCTTTGCAAACCTCAAAATTTGGCTAAAAAAACACACTTTCCTCACATTTCGGTGACAGAAAGTTCTGGAATCTGAGAGGAGCCACAAATTTCCTTCCACCCAGCGTTCCCCCAAGTCTCATGATAAAAATTATACCTCACTTGTGTGGGTAGGCCTAGCGCCGGCGAAAGGAAACACCCCAAAACACAACGTGGACACATCCCATTTTTTGAAAGAAAACAGAGCTGTTTTTTGCGAAGTGCCTACCTGTAGATTTTGGCCTCTAGCTCAGCCTGCACCTAGGGAAACCTACCAAACCTGTGCATTTTTGAAAACTAGAGACCTAGGGGAATCCAAGATGGGGTGACTTGTGGGGCTCTGACCAGGTTCTGTAACCCAGAATCCTTTGCAAACCTCAAAATTTGGCTAAAAAAACACACTTTCCTCACATTTCGGTGACAGAAAGTTCTGGAATCTGAGAGGAGCCACAAATTTCCTTCCACCCAGCGTTCCCCCAAGTCTCACGATAAAAATTATACCTCACTTGTGTGGGTAAGCCTTGCGCCCGTGACAGGATATGCCCCAAAACACAACTTAGGCACATCACAGAAAACAGAGCTGTTTTTTGCAAAGTACCTACCTGTAGATTTTGGTCTCTAGCTCAGCCGGCACCTAGGGAAACCTACCAAACCTGTGCATTTTTGAAAACTAGAGACCTAGGGGAATCCAAGATGGGGTGACTTGTGGGGCTCTGACCAGGTTCTGGTACCCAGAATCCTTTGCAAACCTCAAAATTTCGCTAAAAAAACACATTTTCCTCACATTTCGGTGACAGAAAGTTCTGGAATCTGAGAGGAGCCACAAATTTCCTTCCAGCCAGCGTTCCCCAAGTCTCCAGATAAAAATGGTACCTCACTTGTGTGGGTAGGCCTAGCGCCCGCGACAGGATATGCCCCAAAACACAACGTGGACACATCACAGAAAACAGAGCTGTTTTTTGCAAAGTACTTTCCTGTAGATTTTGGCCTCTAGCTCAGCCTGCACCTATGGAAACCTACCAAACCTGTGCATTTTTGAAAACTAGAGACCTTGGGGAATCCAAGATGGGGTGACTTGTGGGGCTCTGACCAGGTTCTGTTACCCAGAATCCTTTGCAAACCTCAAAATGTGGCTAAAAAAACACATTTTCCTCACATTTCGGTGACAGAAAGTTCTGGAATCTGATGGGACCCACAAATTTCCTTCCACCCAGCGTTCCCCCAAGTCTCCAGATAAAAATGGTACCTCACTTGTGTGGGTAGGCCTAGCGCCCGCGACAGGATATGCCCCAAAACACAACATGGACACATCACAGAAAACAGAGCTGTTTTTTGCAAAGTACCTACCTGTAGATTTTGGCCTCTAGCTCAGCCTGCACCTAGGGAAACCTACCAAACCTGTGCATTTTTTAAAACTAGAGACCTAGGGTAATCCAAGATGGGGTGACTTGTGGGGCTCTGACCCGGTTCTGTTACCCAGAATCCTTTGCAAACCTCAAATTTTGGCTAAAAAACGCATTTTCCTCACATTTCTGTGACAGAAAGTTCTGGAATCTGAGAGGAGCCACAAATTTCCTTCCACCCAGCGTTCCCCCAAGTCTCACGATAAAAATTATACCTCACTTGTGTGGGTAGGCCTAGCGCCCGCGACAGGAAACACCCCAAAACACAACGTGGACACATCCCATTTTTTGAAAGAAAACAGAGCTGTTTTTTGCAAAGTGCCTACCTGTAGATTTTGGCCTCTAGCTTAGCCGGCACCTAGGGAAACCTACCAAACCTGTGCATTTGTGAAAACTAGAGACCTAGGGGAATCCAAGATGGGGTGACTTGTGGGGCTCTGACCAGGTTCTGTTACCCAGAATCCTTTGCAAACCTCAAAATGTGGCTAAAAAAACACATTATCCTCACATTTCGGTGACAGAAAGTTCTGGAATCTGAGAGGAGCCACAAATTTCTTTCCACCCAGCATTCCCACAAGTCTCCCGATATAAATGGTACCTCACTTGTGTGGGTAAGCCTTGCGCCCGCGACAGGATATGCCCCAAAACACAACGTGGACACATCACAGAAAACAGAGCTGTTTTTTGCAAAGTACCTACCTGTAGATTTTGGCCTCTAGCTCAGCCGGCACCTAGGGAAACCTACCAAACCTGTGCATTTTTGAAAACTAGAGACCTAGGGGAATCCAAGATGGGGTGACTTGTGGGGCTCTGACCAGGTTCTGGTACCCAGAATCCTTTGCAAACCTCAGGATTTGGCTAAAAAAACACATTTTCCTCACATTTCGGTGACAGAAAGTTCTGGAATCTGAGAGGAGCCACAAATTTCCTTCCACCCAGCGTTCCCCCAAGCCTCACGATAAAAATGATACCTCACTTGTGTGGGTAGGCCTAGTGCCCGCGACAGGAAGCACCCCGAAACACAACGTGGACACATCCCATTTTTTGAAAGAAAACAGAGGTGTTTTTTGCAAAGTGCCTACCTGTAGATTTTGGCCTCTAGCTCAGCCGGCACCTACGGAAACCTACCAAACCTGTGCATTTTTGAAAACTAGAGACCTAGGGGAATCCAAGATGGGGTGACTTGTGGGGCTCTGACCAGGTTCTGTTACCCAGAATCCTTTGCAAACCTCAAAATGTGGCTAAAAAAACACATTTTCCTCACATTTCGGTGACAGAAAGTTCTGGAATCTGATGGGACCCACAAATTTCCTTCCACCCAGCGTTCCCCCAAGTCTCCAGATAAAAATGGTACCTCACTTGTGTGGGTAGGCCTAGCGCCCGCGACAGGATATGCCCCAAAACACAACATGGACACATCACAGAAAACAGAGCTGTTTTTTGCAAAGTACCTACCTGTAGATTTTGGCCTCTAGCTCAGCCTGCACCTAGGGAAACCTACCAAACCTGTGCATTTTTGAAAACTAGAGACCTAGGGTAATCCAAGATGGGGTGACTTGTGGGGCTCTGACCCGGTTCTGTTACCCAGAATCCTTTGCAAACCTCAAATTTTGGCTAAAAAAATGCATTTTCCTCACATTTCGGTGACAGAAAGTTCTGGAATCTGAGAGGAGCCACAAATTTCCTTCCACTCAGCGTTTCCCCAAGTCTCCCGATAAAAATGATACCTCACTTGTGTGGGTAGGCCTCGTGCCCGTGACAGGAAACGCCCCAAAACACAACGTGGACACATACCATTTTTTGAAAGAAAACAGAGGTGTTTTTTGCAAAGTACCTACCTGTAGATTTTGACCTCTAGCTCAGCCGGCACCTAGGGAAACCTACCAAACCTGTGCATTTTTTAAAACTAGAGACCTAGGGGAATCCAAGATGGGGTGACTTGTGGGGCTCTGACCAGGTTCTGTTACCCAGAATCCTTTGCAAACCTCAAAATTTGGCTAAAAAACATATTTTCCTTACATTTCGGTGACAGAAAGTTCTGGAATCTGGGAGGAGAAAAAAAATTCCTTCCACCCAGCGTTCCCCCAAGTCTCCAGATAAAAATGGTACCTCACTTGTGTGGGTAGGCCCAGCGCCCGCGACAGGATATGCCCCAAAACACAACGTGGACACATCACAGAAAACAGAGCTGTTTATTGCAAAGTACCTTCCTGTAGATTTTGGCCTCTAGCTCAGCCTGCACCTAGGGAAACCTACCAAACCTGTGCATTTTTGAAAACTAGAGACCAAGGGGAATCCAAGATGGGTGACTTGCGGGCCCTGACCAGGTTCTGTTACCCAGAATCCTTTGCAAACCTCAGGATTTGGCTAAAAAAACACATTTTCCTCACATTTCAGTGACAGAAAGTTCTGGAATCTGAGAGGAGCCACAAATTTCCTTCCACCCAGCGTTCCCCGAAGTCTCACGATAAAAATTATACCTCACTTGTGTGGGTAGGCCTAGCGCCCGCGACAGGAAACACCCCAAAACACAACGTGGACACATCCCATTTTTTGAAAGAAAACAGAGGTGTTTTTTGCAAAGTGCCTACCTGTAGATTTTGGCCTCTAGCTCAGCCGGCACCTAGGGAAACCTACCAAACCTGTGCATTTTTTAAAACTAGAGACCTAGGGGAATCCAAGATGGGGTGACTTGTGGGGCTCTGACCAGGTTCTGTTACCCAGAATCCTTTGCAAACCTCAAAATGTGGCTAAAAAAACACATTTTCCTCACATTTCGGTGACAGATAGTTCTGGAATCTGATGGGAGCCACAAATTTCCTTCCAGCCAGCGTTCCCCAAGTCTCCAGATAAAAATGGTCCCTCACTTGTGTGGGTAGGCCTAGCGCCCGCGACAGAATATGCCCCAAAACACAAGGTGGACACATCACAGACAACAGAGCTGTTTTTTGCAAAGTACCTACCTGTAGATTTCGCCTCTAGCTCAGCCTGCACCTAGGGAAACCTACCAAACCTGTGCATTTTTTAAAACTAGAGACCTAGGGGAATCCAAGATGGGTGACTTGTGGGGCTCTGACCAGGTTCTGTTACCCAGAATCCTTTGCAAACCTCAGGATTTGGCTAAAAAAACACATTTTCCTCACATTTCGGTGACAGAAAGTTCTGGAATCTGATGGGACCTACAAATTTCCTTCCACCCAGCGTTCCCCCAAGTCTCCAGATAAAAATGGTACCTCACTTGTGTGGGTAGGCCTAGCGCCCGCGACAGGATATGCCCCAAAACACAACATGGACACATCACAGAAAACAGAGCTGTTTTTTGCAAAGTACCTACCTATAGATTTTGGCCTCTAGCTCAGCCTGCACCTAGGGAAACCTACCAAACCTGTGCATTTTTGAAAACTAGAGACCTAGGGTAATCCAAGATGGGGTGACTTGTGGGGCTCTGACCCGGTTCTGTTACCCAGAATCCTTTGCAAACCTCAAATTTTGGCTAAAAAAACGCATTTTCCTCACATTTATGTGACAGAAAGTTCTGGAATCTCAGAGGAGCCACAAATTTCCTTCCACCCAGCGTTCCCCCAAGCCTCACGATAAAAATGATACCTCACTTGTGTGGGTAGGCTTAGTGCCCGCGACAGGAAGCACCCCGAAACACAACGTGGACACATCCCATTTTTTTATAGAAAACAGAGCTGTTTTTTGCAAAGTGCCTACCTGTAGATTTTGGCCTCTAGCTCAGCCGGCACCTACGGAAACCTACCAAACCTGTGCATTTTTGAAAACTAGAGACCTAGGGGAAACCAAGATGGGGTGACTTGTGGGGCTCTGACCAGGTTCTGTTACCCAGAATCCTTTGCAAACCTCAAAATGTGGCTAAAAAAACACATTTTCCTCACATTTCGGTGACAGAAAGTTCTGGAATCTGATGGGACCTACAAATTTCCTTCCACCCAGCGTTCCCCCAAGTCTCCAGATAAAAATGGTACCTCACTTGTGTGGGTAGGCCTAGCGCCCGCGACAGGATATGCCCCAAAACACAACATGGACACATCACAGAAAACAGAGCGGTTTTTTGCAAAGTACCTACCTTTAGATTTTGGCCTCTAGCTCAGCCTGCACCTAGGGAAACCTACCAAACCTGTGCATTTTTGAAAACTAGAGACCTAGGGTAATCCAAGATGGGGTGACTTGTGGGGCTCTGACCCGGTTCTGTTACCCAGAATCCTTTGCAAACCTCAAATTTTGGCTAAAAAACGCATTTTCCTCACATTTCGGTGACAGAAAGTTCTGGAATCTGAGAGGAGCCACAAATTTCCTTCCACCCAGCGTTCCCCCAAGTCTCACGATAAAAATTATACCTCACTTGTGTGGGTAGGCCTAGCGCCCGCGACAGGAAACACCCCAAAACACAACGTGGACACATCCCATTTTTTGAAAGAAAACAGAGCTGTTTTTTGCAAAGTGCCTACCTGTAGATTTTGGCCTCTAGCTTAGCCGGCACCTAGGGAAACCTACCAAACCTGTGCATTTGTGAAAACTAGAGACCTAGGGGAATCAAAGATGGGGTGACTTGTGGGGCTCTGACCAGGTTCTGTTACCCAGAATCCTTTGCAAACCTCAAAATGTGGCTAAAAAAACACATTTTCCTCACATTTCGGTGACAGAAAGTTCTGGAATCTGATGGGACCCACAAATTTCCTTCCACCCAGCGTTCCCCCAAGTCTCCAGATAAAAATGGTACCTCACTTGTGTGGGTAGGCCTAGCGCCCGCGACAGGATATGCCCCAAAACACAACATGGACACATCACAGAAAACAGAGCTGTTTTTTGCAAAGTTACTACCTGTAGATTTTGGCATCTAGCTCAGCCTGCACCTAGGGAAACCTACCAAACCTGTGCATTTTTGAAAACTAGAGACCTAGGGTAATCCAAGATGGGGTGACTTGTGGGGCTCTGACCCGGTTCTGTTACCCAGAATCCTTTGCAAACCTCAAATTTTGGCTAAAAAAATGCATTTTCCTCACATTTCGGTGACAGAAAGTTCTGGAATCTGAGAGGAGCCACAAATTTCCTTCCACTCAGCGTTTCCCCAAGTCTCCCGATAAAAATGATACCTCACTTGTGTGGGTAGGCCTCGCGCCCGCGACAGGAAACGCCCCAAAACACAACGTGGACACATACCATTTTTTGAAAGAAAACAGAGGTGTTTTTTGCAAAGTACCTACCTGTAGATTTTGACCTCTAGCTCAGCCGGCACCTAGGGAAACCTACCAAACCTGTGCATTTTTAAAAACTAGAGACCTAGGGGAATCCAAGATGGGGTGACTTGTGGGGCTCTGACCAGGTTCTGTTACCCAGAATCCTTTGCAAACCTCAAAATTTGGCTAAAAAACATATTTTCCTTACATTTCGGTGACAGAAAGTTCTGGAATCTGGGAGGAGAAAAAAATTTCCTTCCACCCAGCGTTCCCCCAAGTCTCCAGATAAAAATGGTACCTCACTTGTGTGGGTAGGCCCAGCGCCCGCGACAGGATATGCCCCAAAACACAACGTGGACACATCACAGAAAACAGAGCTGTTTTTTGCAAAGTACCTTCCTGTAGATTTTGGCCTCTAGCTCAGCCTGCACCTAGGGAAACCTACCAAACCTGTGCATTTTTGAAAACTAGAGACCTAGGGGAATCCAAGATGGGGTGACTTGTGGGGCTCTGACCAGGTTCTGTGACCCAGAATCCTTTGCAAACCTCATAATGTGGCTAAAAAAACACATTTTCCTCACATTTCGGTGACAGATAGTTCTGGAATCTGATGGGAGCCACAAATTTCCTTCCAGCCAGCGTTCCCCAAGTCTCCAGATAAAAATGGTACCTCACTTGTGTGGGTAGGCCTAGCGCCCGCGACAGAATATGCCCCAAAACACAACGTGGACACATCACAGACAACAGAGCTGTTTTTTGCAAAGTAACTACCTGTAGATTTTGGCCTCTAGCTCAGCCTGCACCTAGGGAAACCTACCAAAACCTGTGCATTTTTTAAAACTAGAGACCTAGGGGAATCCAAGATGGGTGACTTGTGGGACTCTGACCAGGTTCTGTTACCCAGAATCCTTTGCAAACCTCAAATTTTGGCTAAAAAAACATATTTTCCTCACATTTCGGTGACAGAAAGTTCTGGAATCTGAGAGGAGCCACAAATTTCCTTCCACTCAGCGTTTCCCCAAGTCTCCCGATAAAAAATGATACCTCACTTGTGTGCGTAGGCCTAGCAGCCGCGACAGGAGATGCCCCAAAACACAACGTGGACACATCCCATTTTTTGAAAGAAAACAGAGCTGTTTTTTGAAAAGTGCCTACCTGTAGATTTTGGCCTCTGCCTCAGCCGGCACCTAGGGAAACTTACCAAACCTGTGCATTTTTTAAAACTAGAGACCTAGGGGAATCCAAGATGGGGTGACTTGTGGGGCTATGACCAGGTTCTGTTACCCAGAATCCTTTGCAAACCTCAAAATTTGGCTAAAAAAACACATTTTCCTCAAATTTCGGTGACAGAAAGTTCTGGAATCTGAGAGGAGCCACAAATTTCCTTCCACTCAGCGTTTCCCCAAGTCTCCCGATAAAAATGATACCTCACTTGTGTGGGTAGGCCTCGCGCCCGCGACAGGAAACGCCCCAAAACACAACGTGGACACATACCATTTTTTGAAAGAAAACAGAGGTGTTTTTTGCAAAGTACCTACCTGTAGATTTTGACCTCTAGCTCAGCCGGCACCTAGGGAAACCTACCAAACCTGTGCATTTTTTAAAACTAGAGACCTAGGGGAATCCAAGATGGGGTGACTTGTGGGGCTCTGACCAGGTTCTGTTACCCAGAATCCTTTGCAAACCTCAAAATTTGGCTAAAAAACATATTTTCCTTACATTTCGGTGACAGAAAGTTCTGGAATCTGGGAGGAGAAAAAAATTTCCTTCCACCCAGCGTTCCCCCAAGTCTCCAGATAAAAATGGTACCTCACTTGTGTGGGTAGGCCCAGCGCCCGCGACAGGATATGCCCCAAAACACAACGTGGACACATCACAGAAAACAGAGCTGTTTTTTGCAAAGTACCTTCCTGTAGATTTTGGCCTCTAGCTCAGCCTGCACCTAGGGAAACCTACCAAACCTGTGCATTTTTGAAAACTAGAGACCTAGGGGAATCCAAGATGGGGTGACTTGTGGGGCTCTGACCAGGTTCTGTGACCCAGAATCCTTTGCAAACCTCATAATGTGGCTAAAAAAACACATTTTCCTCACATTTCGGTGACAGATAGTTCTGGAATCTGATGGGAGCCACAAATTTCCTTCCAGCCAGCGTTCCCCAAGTCTCCAGATAAAAATGGTACCTCACTTGTGTGGGTAGGCCTAGCGCCCGCGACAGAATATGCCCCAAAACACAACGTGGACACATCACAGACAACAGAGCTGTTTTTTGCAAAGTAACTACCTGTAGATTTTGGCCTCTAGCTCAGCCTGCACCTAGGGAAACCTACCAAACCTGTGCATTTTTTAAAACTAGAGACCTAGGGGAATCCAAGATGGGTGACTTGTGGGACTCTGACCAGGTTCTGTTACCCAGAATCCTTTGCAAACCTCAAATTTTGGCTAAAAAAACATATTTTCCTCACATTTCGGTGACAGAAAGTTCTGGAATCTGAGAGGAGCCACAAATTTCCTTCCACTCAGCGTTTCCCCAAGTCTCCCGATAAAAAATGATACCTCACTTGTGTGCGTAGGCCTAGCAGCCGCGACAGGAGATGCCCCAAAACACAACGTGGACACATCCCATTTTTTGAAAGAAAACAGAGCTGTTTTTTGAAAAGTGCCTACCTGTAGATTTTGGCCTCTACCTCAGCCGGCACCTAGGGAAACTTACCAAACCTGTGCATTTTTTAAAACTAGAGACCTAGGGGAATCCAAGATGGGGTGACTTGTGGGGCTATGACCAGGTTCTGTTACCCAGAATCCTTTGCAAACCTCAAAATTTGGCTAAAAAAACACATTTTCCTCAAATTTCGGTGACAGAAAGTTCTGGAATCTGAGAGGAGCCACAAATTTCCTTCCACCCAGCGTTCCCCCAAGTCTCCCGATAAAAATGATACCTCACTTGTGTGGGTAGGCCTAGCGCCCGCGACAGGAAACACCCCGAAACACAACGTGGAAACATCCTATTTTTTTAAAGAAAACAGAGCTGTTTTTTACAAAGTGCCTACCTGTAGATTTTGGCCTCTAGCTCAGCCGGCACCTAGGGAAACCTACCAAACCTGTGCATTTTTTAAAACTAGAGACCTAGGGGAATCCAAGATGGGGTGACTTTTGGGGCTCCGACCAGGTTCTGTTACCCAGAATCCTTTGCAAACCTCAAATTTTGGCTAAAAAAAGCATTTTCCTCACATTTCGGTGACAGAAAGTTCTGGAATCTGAGAGGAGCCACAAATTTCCTTCCACCCAGCTTTCCCCCAAGTCTCCCGATAAAAATATAACCTCACTTGTGTGGGTAGACCTAGCGCCCGCAACAGGAAACGCCCCAAAACGCAACGTGGACACATACCATTTTTTGAAAGAAAACAGAGGTGTTTTTTGCAAAGTACCTACCTGTAGATTTTGGCCTCTAGCTCAGCCGGCACCTAGGGAAACCTACCAAACCTGTGCATTTTTTAAAACTAGAGACCTAGGGGAATCCAAGATGGGGTAACTTGTGGGGCTCTGACCAGGTTCTCTTACCCAGAATCCTTTGCAAACCTCAAAATTTGGCTAAAAAAACATATTTTCCTTACATTTCGGTGACAGAAAGTTCTGGAATCTGAGAGGAGCCACAAATTTCTTTCTACCCAGCATTCCCACAAGTCCCCCGATATAAATGGTACCTCACTTGTGTGGGTAAGCCTTGCGCCCGCGACAGGATATGCCCCAAAACACAACGTGGACTCATCACAGAAAACAGAGCTGTTTTTTGCAAAGTACCTACCTGTAGATTTTGGCCTCTAGCTCAGCCGGCACCTAGGGAAACCTACCAAACCTGTGCATTTTTGAAAACTAGAGACCTAGGGGAATCCAAGATGGGGTGACTTGTGGGGCTCTGACCAGGTTCTGGTACCCAGAATCCTTTGCAAACCTCAAAATTTGGCTAAAAAACACATTTTCCTCACATTTCGGTGACAGAAAGTTCTGGAATCTGAGAGGAGCCACAAATTTCCTTCCACCCAGCGTTCCCCCAAGTCTCCCGATAAAAATGATACCTCACTTGTGTGGGTAGGCCTAGCGCCCGCGACAGGAAGCACCCCGAAACATAACGTGGACACGTCCCATTTTTAAAAAGAAAACAGAGCTGTTTTTTGCAAAGTGCCTACCTGTAGATTTTGGCCTCTAGCTCAGCCGGCACCTAGGGAAACCTACCAAACCTGTGCATTTTTGAAAACTAGAGACCTAGGGGAATCCAAGATGGGTTGACTTGTGGGGCTCTGACCAGGTTTTGTTAACCAGAATCCTTTGCAAACCTCAAAATGTGGCTAAAAAAACACATTTTCCTCACATTTCGGTGACAGAAAGTTCTGGAATCTGATGTGAGCCACACATTTCCTTCCACCCAGCGTTCCCCCAAGTCTCCAGATAAAAATGGTACCTCACTTGTGTGGGTAGGCCTAGCGCCCGCGACAGGATATGCCCCAAAACACAACATGGGCACATCACTGAAAACAGAGCTGTTTTTTGCAAAGTACCTACCTGTAGATTTTGGCCTCTAGCTCAGCCTGCACCTAGGGAAACCTACCAAACCTGTGCATTTTTTAAAACTAGAGACCTAGGGTAATCCAAGATGGGGTGACTTGTGGGGCTCTGACCCGGTTCTGTTACCCAGAATCCTTTGCAAACCTCAAATTTTGGCTAAAAAAACGCATTTTCCTCACATTTCGGTGACAGAAAGTTCTGGAATCTGAGAGGAGCCACAAATTTCCTTCCACTCAGCGTTTCCCCAAGTCTCCCGATAAAAATGATACCTCACTTGTGTGGGTAGGCCTCGCGCCCGCGACAGGAAATGCCCCAAAACGCAACGTGGACACATACCATTTTTTGAAAGAAAACAGAGGTGTTTTTTGCAAAGTACCTACCTGTAGATTTTGACCTCTAGCTCAGCCGGCACCTAGGGAAACCTACCAAACCTGTGCATTTTTTAAAACTAGAGACCTAGGGGAATCCAAGATGGGGTGACTTGTGGGGCTCTGACCAGGTTCTGTTACCCAGAATCCTTTGCAAACCTCAAAATTTGGCTAAAAAACATATTTTCCTTACATTTCGGTGACAGAAAGTTCTGGAATATGGGAGGAGAAAAATTTTTCCTTCCACCCAGCGTTCCCCCAAGTCTCCAGATAAAAATGGTACCTCACTTGTGTGGGTAGGCCCAGCGCCCGCGACAGGATATGCCCCAAAACACAACGTGGACACATCACAGAAAACAGAGCTGTTTTTTGCAAAGTACCTTCCTGTAGATTTTGGCCTCTAGCTCAGCCTGCACCTAGGGAAACCAACCAAACCTGTGCATTTTTTAAAACTAGAGACCTAGGGGAATCCAAGATGGGGTGACTTGTGGGTCTCTGACCAGGTTCTGTTACCCAGAATCCTTTGCAAACCTCAGGATTTGGCTAAAAAAACACATTTTCCTCACATTTCGGTGACAAAAAGTTCTGGAATCTGAGAGGAGCCACAAATTTCCTCCCACCCTGCGTTCCCCCAAGTCTCACGATAAAAATTATACCTCACTTGTGTGGGTAGGCCTAGCGCCCGCGACAGGAAACACCCCAAAACACAACGTGGACACATCCCATTTTTTGAAAGAAAACAGAGCTGTTTTTTGCAAAGTGCCTACCTGTAGATTTTGGCCTCTAGCTCAGCCGGCACCTAGGGAAACCTACCAATCCTGTGCATTTTTTAAAACTTGAGACCTAGTGGAATCCAAGATAGGGTGACTTGTGGGGCTCTGACCAGGTTCTGTTACCCAGAATCCTTTGCAAACCTGAGGATTTGGCTAAAAAAACACATTTTCCTCACATTTCGGTGACAGAAAGTTCTGGAATCTGAGAGGAGCCACAAATTTCCTTCCACCCAGCGTTCCCCCAAGTCTCACGATAAAAATTATACCTCACTTGTGTGGGTAGGCCTAGCGCCCGCGACAGGAAACACCCCAAAACACAACGTGGACACATCCCATTTTTTGAAAGAAAACAGAGCTGTTTTTTGCAAAGTGCTTACCTGTAGATTTTGGCCTCTAGCTCAGCCGGCACCTAGGGAAACCTACCAAACCTGTGCATTTTTTAAAACTAGAGACCTAGGGGAATCCAAGATGGGGTGACTTGTGGGGCTCTGACCAGGTTCTGTTACCCAGAATCCTTTGCAAACCTCAAAATTTGGCTAAAAAAACACATTTTCCTCAAATTTCGGTGACAGAAAGTTCTGGAATCTGAGAGGAGCCACAAATTTCCTTCCACCCAGCGTTCCCCCAAGTCTCCCGATAAAAATGATACCTCACTTGTGTGGGTAGGCCTAGCGCCCGCGACAGGAAGCACCCCGAAACGCAACGTGGACACATCCCATTTTTTTAAAGAAAACAGAGCTGTTTTTTGCAAAGTGCCTACCTGTAGATTTTGGCCTCTAGCTCAGCCGGCACCTAGGGAAACCTACCAAACCTGTGCATTTTTGAAAACTAGAGACCTAGGGGAATCTAAGATGGGGTGACTTGTGGGGCTCTGACCAGGTTCTGTTACCCAGAATCCTTTGCAAACCTCAAAATGTGGCTAAAAAAACACATTTTCCTCACATTTCGGTGACAGAAAGTTCTGGAATCTGATGGGAGCCACAAATTTCCTTCCACCCAGCGTTCCCCCAAGTCTCCAGATAAAAATGGTACCTCACTTGTGTGGGTAGGCCTAGCGCCCGCAACAGGATATGCCCCAAAACACAACATGGACACATCACAGAAAACAGAGCTGTTTTTTGCAAAGTACCTACCTGTAGATTTTGGCCTCTAGCTCAGCCTGCACCTAGGGAAACCTACCAAACCTGTGCATTTTTGAAAACTAGAGACCTAGGGTAATCCAAGATGGGGTGACTTGTGGGGCTCTGGCCCGGTTCTGTTACCCAGAATCCTTTGCAAACCTCAAATTTTGGCTAAAAAAACGCATTTTCCTCACATTTCGGTGACAGAAAGTTCTGGAATCTGAGAGGAGCCACAAATTTCCTTCCACTCAGCGTTTCCCCAAGTCTCCCGATAAAAATGATACCTCACTTGTGTGGGTAGGCCTCGCGCCCGCAACAGGAAACGCCCCAAAATGCAACGTGGACACATACCATTTTTTTAAAGAAAACAGAGGTGTTTTTTGCAAAGTACCTACCTGTAGATTTTGACCTCTAGCTCAGCCGGCACCTAGGGAAACCTACCAAACCTCTGCATTTTTTAAAACTAGAGACCTAGGGGAATCCAAGATGGGGTGACTTGTGGGGCTCTGACCAGGTTCTGTTACCCAGAATCCTTTGCAAACCTCAAAATTTGGCTAAAAAACTTATTTTCCTTACATTTCGGTGACAGAAAGTTCTGGAATCTGGGAGGAGAAAAAAATGTCCTTCCACCCAGCGTTCCCCCAAGTCTCCAGATAAAAATGGTACCTCACTTGTGTGGGTAGGCCCAGCGCCCGCGACAGGATATGCCCCAAAACACAACGTCGACACATCACAGAAAACAGAGCTGTTTTTTGCAAAGTACCTTCCTGTGGATTTTGGCCTCTAGCTCAGCCTGCACGTAGGGAAACCTACCAAACCTGTGCATTTGTGAAAACTAGAGACCTAGGGTAATCCAAGATGGGGTGACTTGTGGGGCTCTGACCCGGTTCTGTTACCCACAATCCTTTGCAAACCTCAAATATTGGCTAAAAAAAACGCATTTTCCTCACATTTCGGTGACAGAAAGTTCTGGAATCTGAGAGGAGCCACAAATTTCTTTCCACCCAGCGTTCCCAGACGTCTCCCGATATAAATGGTACCTCACTTGTGTGAGTAAGCCTTGCGCCCGCGACAGGATATGCCCCAAAACACAACGTGGGCACATCACAGAAAACAGAGCTGTTTTTTGCAAAGTACCTACCTATAGATTTTGGCCTCTAGCTCAGCCGGCACCTAGGGAAACCTACCAAACCTGTGCATTTCTTAAAACTAGAGACCTAGGGGAATCCAAGATGGGGTGACTTGTGGGGCTCTGACCAGGTTCTGTTACCCAGAATCCTTTGCAAACCTCAAAATTTGGCTAAAAAAACACATTTTCCTCAAATTTCGGTGACAGAAAGTTCTGGAATCTGAGAGGAGCCACAAATTTCCTTCCACCCAGCGTTCCCCCAAGTCTCCCGATAAAAATTATACCTCACTTGTGTGGGTAGGCCTAGCGCCCGCGACAGGAAGCACCCCGAAACACAACGTGGACACATCCCATTTTTTTAAAGAAAACAGAGCTGTTTTTTGCAAAGTGCCTACCTGTAGATTTTGGCCTCTAGCTCAGCCGGCACCTAGGGAAACCTACCAAACCTGTGCATTTGTGAAAACTAGAGACCTAGGGGAATCCAAGATGGGGTGACTTGTGGGGCTCTGACCAGGTTCTGTTACCCAGAATCCTTTGCAAACCTCAAAATGTGGCTAAAAAAACACATTTTCCTCACATTTCGGTGCCGAAAGTTCTGGAATCTGATGGGAGCCACAAATTTCCTTCCACCCAGCGTTCCCCCAAGTCTCCAGATAAAAATGGTACCTCACTTGTGTGGTTAGGCCTCGCGCCCGCGACAGGAAACGCCCCAAAATGCAACGTGGACACATACCATTTTTTTAAAGAAAACAGAGGTGTTTTTTGCAAAGTACCTACCTGTAGATTTTGACCTCTAGCTCAGCCGGCAAGTAGGGAAACCTACCAAAGCTGTGCATTTTTTAAAACTAGAGACCTAGGGGAATCCAAGATGGGGTGACTTGTGGGGCTCTGACCAGGTTCTGTTACCCAGAATCCTTTGCAAAACTCAAAATTTGGCTAAAAAACTTATTTTCCTTACATTTCGGTGACAGAAAGTTCTGGAATCTGGGAGGAGAAAAAAATGTCCTTCCACCCAGCGTTCCCCCAAGTCTCCAGATAAAAATGGTACCTCACTTGTGTGGGTAGGCCCAGCGCCCGCGACAGGATATGCCCCAAAACACAACGTGGACACATCACAGAAAACAGAGCTGTTTTTTGCAAAGTACCTTCCTGTGGATTTTGGCCTCTAGCTCAGCCTGCACGTAGGGAAACCTACCACACCTGTGCATTTTTGAAAACTAGAGACCTAGGGTAATCCAAGATGGGGTGACTTGTGGGGCTCTGACCCGGTTCTGTTACCCAGAATCCTTTGCAAACCTCAAATTTTGGCTAAAAAAACGCATTTTCCTCACATTTCGTTGACAGAAAGTTCTGGAATCTGAGAGGAACCACAAATTTCCTTCCACTCAGCGTTTCCCCAAGTCTCCCGATAAAAATGATACCTCACTTGTGTGGGTAGGCCTCGCGCCCACGACAGGAAATGCCCCAAAACGCAACGTGGACACATACCATTTTTTGAAAGAAAACAGAGGTGTTTTTTGCAAAGTACCTACCTGTAGATTTTGACCTCTAGCTCAGCCGGCACCTAGGGAAACCTACCAAACCTGTGCATTTTTTAAAACTAGAGACCTACGGGAATCCAAGATGGGGTGACTTGTGGGGCTCTGACCAGGTTCTGTTACCCAGAATCCTTTGCAAACCTCAAAATTTGGCTAAAAAACTTATTTTCCTTACATTTCGGTGACAGAAAGTTCTGGAATCTGGGAGGAGAAAAAAATTTCCTTCCACCCAGCGTTCCCCCAAGTCTCCAGATAAAAATGGTACCTCACTTGTGTGGGTAGGCCCAGCGCCCGCGACAGGATATGCCCCAAAACACAACGTGGACACATCACAGAAAACAGAGCTGTTTTTTGCAAAGTACCTTCCTGTGGATTTTGGCCTCTAGCTCAGCCTGCACCTAGGGAAACCTACCAAACCTGTGCATTTTTGAAAACTAGAGACCTAGGGTAATCCAAGATGGGATGACTTGTGGGGCTCTGACCCGGTTCTGTTACCCAGAATCCTTTGCAAACCTCAAATTTTGGCTAAAAAAACGCATTTTCCTCATATTTCGGTGACAGAAAGTTCTGGAATCTGAGAGGAGCCACAAATTTCCTTCCACTCAGCGTTTCCCCAAGTCTCCCGATAAAAATGATACCTCACTTGTGTGGGTAGGCCTCGCGCCCGCGACAGGAAACGCCCCAAAACGAACGTGGACACATACCATTTTTTGAAAGAAAACAGAGGTGTTTTTTGCAAAGTACCTACCTGTAGATTTTGACCTCTAGCTCAGCCGGCACCTAGGGAAACCTACCAAACCTGTGCATTTTTTAAAACTAGAGACCTAGGGGAATCCAAGATGGGGTGACTTGTGGGGCTCTGACCACGTTCTGTTACCCAGAATCCTTTGCAAACCTCAAAATTTGGCTAAAAAACGTATTTTCCTTACATTTCGGTGACAAAAAGTTCTGGAATCTGGGAGGAGAAAAATTTTTCCTTCCACCCAGCGTTCCCCCAAGTCTCCAGATAAAAATGGTACCTCACTTGTGTGGGTAGGCCCAGCGCCCGCGACAGGATATGCCCCAAAACACAACGTGGACACATCACAGAAAACAGAGCTGTTTTTTGCAAAGTACCTTCCTGTAGATTTTGGCCTCTAGCTCAGCCTGCACCTAGGGAAACCTACCAAACCTGTGCATTTTTGAAAACTAGAGACCTAGGGTAATCCAAGATGGGGTGACTTGTGGGGCTCTGACCCAGTTCTGTTACCCAGAATCCTTTGCAAACCTCACATTTTGGCTAAAAAAACGCATTTTCCTCACATTTCGGTGACAGAAAGTTCTGGAATCTGAGAGGAGCCACAAATTTCCTTCCACTCAGCGTTTCCCCAAGTCTCCCGATAAAAATGATACCTCACTTGTGTGGGTAGGCCTCGCGCCCGCGACAGGAAATGCCCCAAAACGCAACGAGGACACATACCATTTTTTGAAAGAAAACAGAGGTGTTTTTTGCAAAGTACCTACCTGTAGATTTTGACCTCTAGCTCAACCGGCACCTAGGGAAACCTACCAAACCTGTGCATTTTTTAAAACTAGAGACCTAGGGGAATCCAAGATGGGGTGACTTGTGGGGCTCTGACCAGGTTCTGTTACCCAGAATCCTTTGCAAACCTCAAAATTTGGCTAAAAAACATATTTTCCTTACATTTCGGTGACAGAAAGTTCTGGAATCTGGGAGGAGAAAAAAATCTCCTTCCACCCAGCGTTCCCCCAAGTCTCCAGATAAAAATGGTACCTCACTTGTGTGGGTAGGCCCAGCGCCCGCGACAGGATATGCCCAAAACACAACGTGGACACATCACAGAAAACAGAGCTGTTTTTTGCAAAGTACCTTCCTGTAGATTTTGGCCTCTAGCTCAGCCTGCACCTAGGGAAACCTACCAAACCTGTGCATTTTTGAAAACTAGAGACCTAGGGGAATCCAAGATGGGGTGACTTGTGGGGCTCTGACCAGGTTCTGTTACCCAGAATCCTTTGCAAACCTCAGGATTTGGCTAAAAAAACACATTTTCCTCACATTTCGGTGACAGAAAGTTCTGGAATCTGAGAGGAGCCACAAATTTCCTTCCACCCAGCGTTCCCCCAAGTCTCACGATAAAAATTATACCTCACTTGTGTGGGTAGGCCTAGCGCCCGCGACAGGAAACACCCCAAAACACAACGTGGATACATCCCATTTTTTGAAAGAAAACAGAGCTGTTTTTTGCAAAGTGCCTACCTGTAGATTTTGGCCTCTAGCTCAGCTGGCACCTAGGGAAACCTACCAAACCTGTGCATTTTTGAAAACTAGAAACCTAGGGGAATCCAAGATGGGGTGACTTGTGGGGCTCTGACCAGGTTCTGTTACCCAGAATCCTTTGCATACCTCAGGATTTGGCTAAAAAAACACATTTTCCTCACATTTCGGTGACAGAAAGTTCTGGAATCTGAGAGGAGCCACAAATTTCCTTCCACCCAGCGTTCCCCCAAGTCTCACGATAAACATTATACCTCACTTGTGTGGGTAGGCCTAGCGCCCGCGACAGGAAACACCCCAAAACACAACGTGGACACATCCCATTTTTTGAAATAAACAGAGCTGTTTTTTGCAAAGTGCCTACCTGTAGATTTTGGCCTCTAGCTCAGCCGGCACCTAGGGAAACCTACCAAACCTGTGCATTTTTGAAAACTAGAGACCTAGGGGAATCCAAGATGGGGTGACTTGTGGGGCTCTGACCAGGTTCTGTTACCCAGAATCCTTTGCAAACCTCAAAATGTGGCTAAAAAAACACATTTTCCTCACATTTCGGTGACAGAAAGTTCTGGAATCTGAGAGAAGCCACAAATTTATTTCCACCCAGCGTTCCCACAAGTCTCCCGATATAAATGGTACCTCACTTGTGTGGGTAAGCCTTGCGCCCGCGACAGGATATGCCCCAAAACACAACGTGGACACATCACAGAAAACAGAGCTGTTTTTTGCAAGGTACCTACCTGTAGATTTTGGCCTCTAGCTCAGCCGGCACCTAGGGAAACCTACCAAACCTGTGCATTTTTTAAAACTAGAGACCTAGGGGAATCCAAGATGGGGTGACTTGTGGGGCTCTGACCAGGTTCTGTTACCCAGAATCCTTTGCAAACCTCAAAATTTGGCTAAAAAACATATTTTCCTTACATTTCGGTGACAGAAAGTTCTGGAATCTGGGAGGAGAAAAAAATCTCCTTCCACCCAGCGTTCCCCCAAGTCTCCAGATAAAAATGGTACCTCACTTGTGTGGGTAGGCCCAGAGCCCGCGACAGGATATGCCCAAAACACAACGTGGACACATCACAGAAAACAGAGCTGTTTTTTGCAAAGTACCTTCCTGTAGATTTTGGCCTCTAGCTCAGCCTGCACCTAGGGAAACCTACCAAACCTGTGCATTTTTGAAAACTAGAGACCTAGGGGAATCCAAGATGGGGTGACTTGTGGGGCTCTGACCAGGTTCTGTTACCCAGAATCCTTTGCAAACCTCAGGATTTGGCTAAAAAAAACACATTTTCCTCACATTTCGGTGACAGAAAGTTCTGGAATCTGAGAGGAGCCACAAATTTCCTTCCACCCAGCGTTCCCCCAAGTCTCACGATAAAAATTATACCTCACTTGTGTGGGTAGGCCTAGCGCCCGCGACAGGAAACACCCCAAAACACAACGTGGATACATCCCATTTTTTTAAAGAAAACAGAGCTGTTTTTTGCAAAGTGCCTACCTGTAGATTTTGGCCTCTAGCTCAGCTGGCACCTAGGGAAACCTACCAAACCTGTGCATTTTTGAAAACTAGAAACCTAGGGGAATCCAAGATGGGGTGACTTGTGGGGCTCTGACCAGGTTCTGTTACCCAGAATCCTTTGCATACCTCAGGATTTGGCTAAAAAAACACATTTTCCTCACATTTCGGTGACAGAAAGTTCTGGAATCTGAGAGGAGCCACAAATTTCCTTCCACCCAGCGTTCCCCCAAGTCTCACGATAAACATTATACCTCACTTGTGTGGGTAGGCCTAGCGCCCGCGACAGGAAACACCCCAAAACACAACGTGGACACATCCCATTTTTTGAAATAAACAGAGCTGTTTTTTGCAAAGTGCCTACCTGTAGATTTTGGCCTCTAGCTCAGCCGGCACCTAGGGAAACCTACCAAACCTGTGCATTTTTGAAAACTAGAGACCTAGGGGAATCCAAGATGGGGTGACTTGTGGGGCTCTGACCAGGTTCTGTTACCCAGAATCCTTTGCAAACCTCAAAATGTGGCTAAAAAAACACATTTTCCTCACATTTCGGTGACAGAAAGTTCTGGAATCTGAGAGAAGCCACAAATTTCTTTCCACCCAGCGTTCCCACAAGTCTCCCGATATAAATGGTACCTCACTTGTGTGGGTAAGCCTTGCGCCCGCGACAGGATATGCCCCAAAACACAACGTGGACACATCACAGAAAACAGAGCTGTTTTTTGCAAGGTACCTACCTGTAGATTTTGGCCTCTAGCTCAGCCGGCACCTAGGGAAACCTACCAAACCTGTGCATTTTTGAAAACTAGAGACCTAGGGGAATCCAAGATGGGATGACTTGTGGGGCTCTGACCAGGTTCTGGTACCCAGAATCCTTTGCAAACCTCAAAATTTGGCTAAAAAAACAAATTTTCCTCACATTTCGGTGACAGAAAGTTCTGGAATCTGAGAGGAGCCACAAATTTCCTTCCACCCAGCGTTCCCCCAAGTCTCCCGATAAAAATGATACCTCACTTGTGTGGGTAGGCCTAGTGCCCGCGACAGGAAGCACCCCGAAACACAACGTGGACACATCCCATTTTTTAAAAGAAAACAGAGCTGTTTTTTGCAAAGTGCCTACCTGTAGATTTTGGCCTCTAGCTCAGCCGGCACCTAGGGAAACCTACCAAACCTGTGCATTTTTTTAAACTAGAGACCTAGGGGAATCCAAGATGGGGTGACTTGTGAGGCTCTGACCAGGTTCTCTTACCCAGAATCCTTTGCAAACCTCAAAATGTGGCTAAAAAAATACATTTTCCTCACATTTCGGTGACAGAAAGTTCTGGAATCTGATGGGAGCCACAAATTTCCTTCCACCCAGCGTTCCCCCAAGTCTCCAGATAAAAATGGTACCTCACTTGTGTGGGTAGGCCTAGCGCCCGCGACAGGATATGCCCCAAAACACAACATGGACACATCACAGAAAACAGAGCTGTTTTTTTGCAAAGTACCTACCTGTAGATTTTGGCCTCTAGCTCAGCCTGCACCTAGGGAAACCTACCAAACCTGTGCATTTTTTAAAACTAGAGACCTAGGGGAATCCAAGATGGGTGACTTGTGGGGCTCTGACCAGGTACTGTTACCCAGAATCCTTTGCAAACCTCAAATTTTGGCTAAAAAAACATATTTTCCTCACATTTCGGTGACAGAAAGTTCTGGAATCTGAGAGGAGCCACAAATTTCCTTCCACTCAGCGTTTCCCCAAGTCTCCCGATAAAAAATGATACCTCACTTGTGTGCGTAGGCCTAGCAGCCGCGACAGGAGATGCCCCAAAACACAACGTGGACACATCCCATTTTTTGAAAGAAAACAGAGCTGTTTTTTGCAAAGTGCCTACCTGTAGATTTTGGCCTCTACCTCAGCCGGCACCTAGGGAAACTTACCAAACCTGTGCATTTTTTAAAACTAGAGACCTAGGGGAATCCAAGATGGGGTGACTTGTGGGGCTCTGACCAGGTTCTGTTACCCAGAATCCTTTGCAAACCTCAAAATTTGGCTAAAAAAACACATTTTCCTCAAATTTCGGTGACAGAAAGTTCTGGAATCTGAGAGGAGCCACAAATTTCCTTCCACCCAGCGTTCCCCCAAGTCTCCCGATAAAAATGATACCTCACTTGTGTGGGTAGGCCTAGCGCCCGCGACAGGAAACACCCCGAAACACAACGTGGAAACATCCCATTTTTTTAAAGAAAACAGAGCTCTTTTTTACAAAGTGCCTACCTGTAGATTTTGGCCTCTAGCTCAGCCGGCACCTAGGGAAACCTACCAAACCTGTGCATTTTTTAAAACTAGAGACCTAGGGGAATTCAAGATGGGGTGACTTTTGGGGCTCCGACCAGGTTCTGTTACCCAGAATCCTTTGCAAACCTCAAATTTTGGCTAAAAAAAGCATTTTCCTCACATTTCGGTGACAGAAAGTTCTGGAATCTGAGAGGAGCCACAAATTTCCTTCCACCCAGCTTTCCCCCAAGTCTCCTGATAAAAATATAACCTCACTTGTGTGGGTAGACCTAGCGCCCGCGACAGGAAACGCCCCAAAACGCAACGTGGACACATACCATTTTTTGAAAGAAAACAGAGGTGTTTTTTGCAAAGTACCTACCTGTAGATTTTGGCCTCTAGCTCAGCCGGCACCTAGGGAAACCTACCAAACCTGTGCATTTTTTAAAACTAGAGACGTAGGGGAATCCAAGATGGGGTGACTTGTGGGGCTCTGACCAGGTTCTGTTACCCAGAATCCTTTGCAAACCTCAAAATTTGGCTAAAAAAACATATTTTCCTTACATTTCGGTGACAGAAAGTTCTGGAATCTGAGAGGAGCCACAAATTTCTTTCTACCCAGCATTCCCACAAGTCCCCCGATATAAATGGTACCTCACTTGTGTGGGTAAGCCTTGCGCCCGCGACAGGATATGCCCCAAAACACAACGTGGACACATCACAGAAAACAGAGCTGTTTTTTGCAAAGTACCTACCTGTAGATTTTGGCCTCTAGCTCAGCCGGCACCTAGGGAAACCTACCAAACCTGTGCATTTTTGAAAACTAGAGACCTAGGGGAATCCAAGATGGGGTGACTTGTGGGGCTCTGACCATGTTCTGGTACCCAGAATCCTTTGCAAACCTCAAAATTTGGCTAAAAAAACACATTTTCCTCACATTTCGGTGACAGAAAGTTCTGGAATCTGAGAGGAGCCACAAATTTCCTTCCACCCAGCGTTCCCCCAAGTCTCCCGATAAAAATGATACCTCACTTGTGTGGGTAGGCCTAGCGCCCGCGACAGGAAGCACCCCGAAACACAACGTGGACACATCCCATTTTTAAAAAGAAAACAGAGCTGTTTTTTGCCAAGTGCCTACCTGTAGATTTTGGCCTCTAGCTCAGCCGGCACCTAGGGAAACCTACCAAACCTGTGCATTTTTGAAAACTAGAGACCTAGGGGAATCCAAGATGGGTTGACTTGTGGGGCTCTGACCAGGTTCTGTTACCCAGAATCCTTTGCAAACCTCAAAATTTGGCTAAAAAAACATATTTTCCTTACATTTCGGTGACAGAAAGTTCTGGAATCTGAGAGGAGCCACAAATTTCTTTCTACCCAGCATTCCCACAAGTCCCCCGATATAAATGGTACCTCACTTGTGTGGGTAAGCCTTGCGCCCGCGACAGGATATGCCCCAAAACACAACGTGGACACATCACAGAAAACAGAGCTGTTTTTTGCAAAGTACCTACCTGTAGATTTTGGCCTCTAGCTCAGCCGGCACCTAGGGAAACCTACCAAACCTGTGCATTTTTTAAAACTAGAGACCTAGGGGAATCCAAGATGGGGTGACTTGTGGGGCTCTGACCATGTTCTGGTACCCAGAATCCTTTGCAAACCTCAAAATTTGACTAAAAAAACACATTTTCCTCACATTTCGGTGACAGAAAGTTCTGGAATCTGAGAGGAGCCACAAATTTCCTTCCACCCAGCGTTCCCCCAAGTCTCCCGATAAAAATGATACCTCACTTGTGTGGGTAGGCCTAGCGCCCGCGACAGGAAGCACCCCGAAACACAACGTGGACACATCCCATTTTTAAAAAGAAAACAGAGCTGTTTTTTGCCAAGTGCCTACCTGTAGATTTTGGCCTCTAGCTCAGCCGGCACCTAGGGAAACCTACCAAACCTGTGCATTTTTGAAAACTAGAGACCTAGGGGAATCCAAGATGGGTTGACTTGTGGGGCTCTGACCAGGTTCTGTTACCCAGAATCCTTTGCAAACCTCAAAATGTGGCTAAAAAAAACACATTTTCCTCACATTTCGGTGACAGAAAGTTCTGGAATCTGATGTGAGCCACAAATTTCCTTCCACCCAGCATTCCCCCAAGTCTCCAGATAAAAATGGTACCTCACTTGTGTGGGTAGGCCTAGCGCCCGCGACAGGATATGCCCCAAAACACAACATGGACACATCACAGAAAACAGAGCTGTTTTTTGCAAAGTACCTACCTGTAGATTTTGGCCTCTAGCTCAGCCTGCACCTAGGGAAACCTACCAAACCTGTGCATTTTTGAAAACTAGAGACCTAGGGTAATCCAAGATGGGGTGACTTGTGGGGCTCTGACCCGGTTCTGTTACCCAGAATCCTTTGCAAACCTCAAATTTTGGCTAAAAAAAACGCATTTTCCTCACATTTCGGTGACAGAAAGTTCTGGAATCTGAGAGGAGCCACAAATTTCCTTCCACTCAGCATTTCCCCAAGTCTCCCAATAAAAATGATACCTCACTTGTGTGGGTAGGCCTCGCGCCCGCGACAGGAAACGCCCCAAAACGCAACGTGGACACATACCATTTTTTGAAAGAAAACAGAGGTGTTTTTTGCAAAGTACCTACCTGTAGATTTTGACCTCTAGCTCAGCCGGCACCTAGGGAAACCTACCAAACCTGTGCATTTTTTAAAACTAGAGACCTAGGGGAATCCAAGATGGGGTGACTTGTGGGGCTCTGACCAGGTTCTGTTACCCAGAATCCTTTGCAAACCTCAAAATTGGGCTAAAAAACATATTTTCCTTACATTTCGGTGACAGAAAGTTCTGGAATATGGGAGGAGAAAATTTTTTCCTTCCACCCAGCGTTCCCCCAAGTCACCAGATAAAAATGGTACCTCACTTGTGTGGGTAGGTCCAGTGCCCGCGACAGGATATGCCCCAAAACACAACGTGGAATCATCACAGAAAACAGAGCTGTTTTTTGCAAAGTACCTTCCTGTAGATTTTGGCCTCTAGCTCAGCCTGCACCTAGGGAAACCTACCAAACCTGTGCATTTTTTAAAACTAGAGACCCAGGGGAATCCAAGATGGGGTGACTTGTGGGGCTCTGACCAGGTTCTGTTACCCAGAATCCTTTGCAAACCTCAGGATTTGGCTAAAAAAAACACATTTTCCTCACATTTCGGTGACAAAAAGTTCTGGAATCTGAGAGGAGCCACAAATTTCCTTCCACCCAGCGTTCCCCCAAGTCTCACGATAAAAATTATACCTCACTTGTGTGGGTAGGCCTAGCGCCCGCGACAGGAAACACCCCAAAACACAACGTGGACACATCCCATTTTTTGAAAGAAAACAGAGCTGTTTTTTGCAAAGTGCCTACCTGTAGATTTTGGCCTCTAGCTCAGCCGGCACCTAGAGAAAACTACCAATCCTGTGCATTTTTGAAAACTTGAGACCTAGGGGAATCCAAGATAAGGTGACTTGTGGGGCTCTGACCAGGTTCTGTTACCCAGAATCCTTTGCAAACCTCAGGATTTGGCTAAAAAAACACATTTTCCTCACATTTCGGTAACAGAAAGTTCTGGAATCTGAGAGGAGCCACAAATTTCCTTCCACCCAGCGTTCCCCCAAGTCTCACGATAAAAATTATACCTCACTTGTGTGGGTAGGTCTAGCGCCCGCAACAGGAAACACCCCAAAACACAACGTGGACACATCCCATTTTTTTAAAGAAAACAGAGCTGTTTTTTGCAAAGTGCTTACCTGTAGATTTTGGCCTCTAGCTCAGCCGGCACCTAGGGAAACCTACCAAACCTGTGCATTTTTGAAAACTAGAGACCTAGGGGAATCCAAGATGGGGTGACTTGTGGGGCTCTGACCAGGTTCTGTTACCCAGAATCCTTTGCAAACCTCAAAATGTGGCTAAAAAAACACATTTTCCTCACATTTCGGTGACAGAAAGTTCTGGAATCTGAGAGGAGCCACAAATTTCTTTCCACCCAGCGTTCCCACAAGTCTCCCGATATAAATGGTACCTCACTTGTGTGGGTAAGCCTTGCGCCCGCGACAGGATATGCCCCAAAACACAACGTGGACACATCACAGAAAACAGCGCTGTTTTTTGCAAAGTACCTACCTGTAGATTTTGGCCTCTAGCTCAGCCGGCACCTAGGGAAACCTACCAAACCTGTGCATTTTTTAAAACTAGAGACCTAGGGGAATCCAAGATGGGGTGACTTGTGGGGCTCTGACCATGTTCTGTTACCCAGAATCCTTTGCAAACCTCAAAATTTGGCTAAAAAAACACATTTTCCTCAAATTTCGGTGACAGAAAGTTCTGGAATCTGAGAGGAGCCACAAATTTCCTTCCACCCAGCGTTCCCCCAAGTCTCCCGATAAAAATGATACCTCACTTGTGTGGGTAGGCCTAGCGCCCGCGACAGGAAGCACCCCGAAACGCAACGTGGACACATCCGATTTTTTTAAAGAAAACAGAGCTGTTTTTTGCAAAGTGCCTACCTGTAGATTTTGGCCTCTAGCTCAGCCGGCACCTAGGGAAACCAACCAAACCTGTGCATTTTTTAAAACTAGAGACCTAGGGGAATCCAAGATGGGGTGACTTGTGGGGCTCTGACCAGGTTCTGTTACCCAGAATCCTTTGCAAACCTCAAAATTTGGCTAAAAAAACATATTTTCCTTACATTTCGGTGACAGAAAGTTCTGGAATCTGAGAGGAGCCACAAATTTCTTTCTACCCAGCATTCCCACAAGTCCCCCGATATAAATGGTACCTCACTTGTGTGGGTAAGCCTTGCGCCCGCGACAGGATATGCCCCAAAACACAACGTGGACACATCACAGAAAACAGAGCTGTTTTTTGCAAAGTACCTACCTGTAGATTTTGGCCTCTAGCTCAGCCGGCACCTAGGGAAACCTACCAAACCTGTGCATTTTTGAAAACTAGAGACCTAGGGGAATCCAAGATGGGGTGACTTGTGGGGCTCTGACCATGTTCTGGTACCCAGAATCCTTTGCAAACCTCAAAATTAGGCTAAAAAAACAAATTTTCCTCACATTTCGGTGACAGAAAGTTCTGGAATCTGAGAGGAGCCACAAATTTCCTTCCACCGAGCGTTCCCCCAAGTCTCCCGATAAAAATGATACCTCACTTGTGTGGGTAGGCATAGCGCCCGCGACAGGAAGCACCCCGAAACACAAGGTGGACACATCCCATTTTTAAAAAGAAAACAGAGCTGTTTTTTGCCAAGTGCCTACCTGTAGATTTTGGCCTCTAGCTCAGCCGGCACCTAGGGAAACCTACCAAACCTGTGCATTTTTGAAAACTAGAGACCTAGGGGAATCCAAGATGGGTTGACTTGTGGGGCTCTGACCAGGTTCTGTTACCCAGAATCCTTTGCAAACCTCAAAATGTGGCTAAAAAAACACATTTTCCTCACATTTCGGTGACAGAAAGTTCTGGAATCTGATGTGAGCCACAAATTTCCTTCCACCCAGCATTCCCCCAAGTCTCCAGATAAAAATGGTACCTCACTTGTGTGGGTAGGCCTAGCGCCCGCGACAGGATATGCCCCAAAACACAACATGGACACATCACAGAAAACAGAGCTGTTTTTTGCAAAGTACCTACCTGTAGATTTTGGCCTCTAGCTCAGCCTGCACCTAGGGAAACCTACCAAACCTGTGCATTTTTGAAAACTAGAGACCTAGGGTAATCCAAGATGGGGTGACTTGTGGGGCTCTGACCCGGTTCTGTTACCCAGAATCCTTTGCAAACCTCAAATTTTGGCTAAAAAAACGCATTTTCCTCACATTTCGGTGACAGAAAGTTCTGGAATCTGAGAGGAGCCACAAATTTCCTTCCACTCAGCGTTTCCCCAAGTCTCCCAATAAAAATGATACCTCACTTGTGTGGGTAGGCCTCGCGCCCGCGACAGGAAACGCCCCAAAACGCAACGTGGACACATACCATTTTTTGAAAGAAAACAGAGGTGTTTTTTGCAAAGTACCTACCTGTAGATTTTGACCTCTAGCTCAGCCGGCACCTAGGGAAACCTACCAAACCTGTGCATTTTTTAAAACTAGAGACCTAGGGGAATCCAAGATGGGGTGACTTGTGGGGCTCTGACCAGGTTCTGTTACCCAGAATCCTTTGCAAACCTCAAAATTGGGCTAAAAAACATATTTTCCTTACATTTCGGTGACAGAAAGTTCTGGAATATGGGAGGAGAAATTTTTTTCCTTCCACCCAGCGTTCCCCCAAGTCTCCAGATAAAAATGGTACCTCACTTGTGTGGGTAGGCCCAGTGCCCGCGACAGGATATGCCCCAAAACACAACGTGGACACATCACAGAAAACAGAGCTGTTTTTTGCAAAGTACCTTCCTGTAGATTTTGGCCTCTAGCTCAGCCTGCACCTAGGGAAACCTACCAAACCTGTGCATTTTTTAAAACTAGAGACCCAGGGGAATCCAAGATGGGGTGACTTGTGGGGCTCTGACCAGGTTCTGTTACCCAGAATCCTTTGCAAACCTCAGGATTTGGCTAAAAAAACACATTTTCCTCACATTTCGGTGACAAAAAGTTCTGGAATCTGAGAGGAGCCACAAATTTGCTTCCACCCAGCGTTCCCCCAAGTCTCACGATAAAAATTATACCTCACTTGTGTGGGTAGGCCTAGCGCCCGCGACAGGAAACACCCCAAAACACAACGTGGACACATCCCATTTTTTGAAAGAAAACAGAGCTGTTTTTTGCAAAGTGCCTACCTGTAGATTTTGGCCTCTAGCTCAGCCGGCACCTAGGGAAACCTACCAATCCTGTGCATTTTTGAAAACTTGAGACCTAGGGGAATCCAAGATAAGGTGACTTGTGGGGCTCTGACCAGGTTCTGTTACCCAGAATCCTTTGCAAACCTCAGGATTTGGCTAAAAAAACACATTTTCCTCACATTTCGGTAACAGAAAGTTCTGGAATCTGAGAGGAGCCACAAATTTCCTTCCACCCAGCGTTCCCCCAAGTCTCACGATAAAAATTATACCTCACTTGTGTGGGTAGGCCTAGCGCCCGCAACAGGAAACACCCCAAAACACAACGTGGACACATCCCATTTTTTGAAAGAAAACAGAGCTGTTTTTTGCAAAGTGCTTACCTGTAGATTTTGGCCTCTAGCTCAGCCGGCACCTAGGGAAACCTACCAAACCTGTGCATTTTTTAAAACTAGAGACCTAGGGGAATCCAAGATGGGGTGACTTGTGGGGCTCTGACCAGGTTCTGTTACCCATAACCTTTGCAAACCTCAAATTTTGGCTAAAAAAACGCATTTTCCTCACATTTCGGTGACAGAAAGTTCTGGAATCTGAGAGGAGCCACAAATTTCCTTCCACTCAGCGTTTCCCCAAGTCTCCCGATAAAAATGATACCTCACTTGTGTGGGTAGGCCTCGCGCCCGCGACAGGAAACGCCCCAAAACGCAACGTGGACACATACCATTTTTTGAAAGAAAACAGAGGTGTTTTTTGCAAAGTACCTACCTGTAGATTTTGACCTCTAGCTCAGCCGGCACCTAGGGAAACCTACCAAACCTGTGCATTTTTTAAAACTAGAGACCTAGGGGAATCCAAGATGGGGTGACTTGTGGGGCTCTGACCAGGTTCTGTTACCCAGAATCCTTTGCAAACCTCAAAATTTGGCTAAAAAACTTATTTTCCTTACATTTCGGTGACAGAAAGTTCTGGAATCTGGGAGGAGAAAAAAATTTCCTTCCACCCAGCGTTCCCCCAAGTCTCCAGATAAAAAAGGTACCTCACTTGTGTGGGTAGGCCCAGCGCCCGCGACAGGATATGCCCCAAAACACAACGTGGACACATCACAGAAAACAGAGCTGTTTTTTGCAAAGTACCTTCCTGTAGATTTTGGCCTCTAGCTCAGCCTACACCTAGGGAAACCTACCAAACCTGTGCATTTTTGAAAACTAGAGACCTAGGGTAATCCAAGATGGGGTGACTTGTGGGGCTCTGACCCGGTTCTGTTACCCAGAATCCTTTGCAAACCTCAAATTTTGGCTAAAAAAATGCATTTTCCTCACATTTCGGTGACAGAAAGTTCTGGAATCTGAGAGGAGCCACAAATTTCCTTCCACTCAGCGTTTCCCCAAGTCTCCCGATAAAAATGATACCTCACTTGTGTGAGTAGGCCTCGCGCCCGCGACAGGAAACGCCCCAAAACGCAACGTGGACACATACCATTTTTTGAAAGAAAACAGAGGTGTTTTTTGCAAAGTACCTACCTGTAGATTTTGACCTCTAGCTCAGCCGTCACCTAGGGAAACCTACCAAACCTGTGCATTTTTTAAAACTAGAGACCTAGGGGAATCCAAGATGGGGTGACTTGTGGGGCTCTGACCAGGTTCTGTTACCCAAAATCGTTTGCAAACCTCAAAATTTGGCTAAAAAACATATTTTCCTTACATTTCGGTGACAGAAAGTTCTGGAATCTGGGAGGAGAAAAAAAATCTCCTTCCGCCCAGCGTTCCCCCAAGTCTCCAGATAAAAATGGTACCTCACTTGTGTGGGTAGGCCCAGCGCCCGCGACAGGATATGCCCCAAAACACAACGTGGACACATCACAGAAAACAGAGCTGTTTTTTGCAAAGTACCTTCCTGTAGATTTTGGCCTCTAGCTCAGCCTGCACCTAGGGAAACCTACCAAACCTGTGCATTTTTGAAAACTAGATACCTAGGGGAATCCAAGATGGGGTGACTTGTGGGGCTCTGACCAGGTTCTGTTACCCAGAATCCTTTGCAAACCTCAGGATTTGGCTAAAAAAACACATTTTCCTCACATTTCGGTGACAGAAAGTTCTGGAATCTGAGAGGAGCCACAAATTTCCTTCCACCCAGCGTTCCCCCAAGTCTCACGATAAAAATTATACCTCACATGTGTGGGTAGGCCTAGCGCCCGCGACAGGAAACACCCCAAAACACAACGTGGACACATCCCATTTTTTGAAAGAAAACAGAGCTGTTTTTTGCAAAGTGCTTACCTGTAGATTTTGGCCTCTAGCTCAGCCGGCACCTAGGGAAACCTACCAAACCTGTGCATTTTTTAAAACTAGAGACCTAGGGGAATCCAAGATGGGGTGACTTGTGGGGCTCTGACCAGGTTCTGTTACCCAGAATCCTTTGCAAACCTCAAAATGTGGCTAAAAAAACACATTTTCCTCACATTTCGGTGACAGAAAGTTCTGGAATCTGAGAAGAGCCACAAATTTCTTTCCACCCAGCGTTCCCACAAGTCTCCCGATATAAATGGTACCTCACTTGTGTGGGTAAGCCTTGCGCCCGCGACAGGATATGCCCCAAAACACAACGTGGGCACATCACAGAAAACAGAGCTGTTTTTTGCAAAGTACCTACCTGTAGATTTTGGCCTCTAGCTCAGCCGGCACCTAGGGAAACCTACCAAACCTGTGCATTTTTTAAAACTAGAGACCTAGGGGAATCCAAGATGGGGTGACTTGTGGGGCTCTGACCAGGTTCTGTTACCCAGAATCCTTTGCAAACCTCAAAATTTGGCTAAAAAAACACATTTTCCTCAAATTTCGGTGACAGAAAGTTCTGGAATCTGAGAGGAGCCACAAATTTCCTTCCACCCAGCGTTCCCCCAAGTCTCCCGATAAAAATGATACCTCACTTGTGTGGGTAGGCCTAGCGCCCGCGACAGGAAGCACCCCGAAACGCAACGTGGACACATCCCATTTTTTTCAAGAAAACAGAGCTGTTTTTTGCAAAGTGCCTACCTGTAGATTTTGGCCTCTAGCTCAGCCGGCACCTAGGGAAACCTACCAAACCTGTGCATTTTTGAAAACTAGAGACCTAGGGGAATCCAAGATAGGGTGACTTGTGGGGCTCTGACCAGGTTCTGTTACCCAGAATCCTTTGCAAACCTCAAAATGTGGCTAAAAAAACACATTTTCCTCACATTTCGGTGACAGAAAGTTCTGGAATCTGATGGGAGCCACAAATTTCCTTCCACCCAGCGTTCCCCCAAGTCTCCAGATAAAAATGGTACCTCACTTGTGTGGGTAGGCCTAGCGCCCGCGACAGGATATGCCCCAAAACACAACATGGACACATCACAGAAAACAGAGCTGTTTTTTGCAAAGTACCTACCTGTAGATTTTGGCCTCTAGCTCAGCCTGCACCTAGGGAAACCTACCAAACCTGTGCATTTTTGAAAACTAGAGACCTAGGGTAATCCAAGATGGGGTGACTTGTGGGGCTCTGGCCCGGTTCTGTTACCCAGAATCCTTTGCAAACCTCAAATTTTGGCTAAAAAAACGCATTTTCCTCACATTTCGGTGACAGAAAGTTCTGGAATCTGAGAGGAGCCACAAATTTCCTTCCACTCAGCGTTTCCCCAAGTCTCCTGATAAAAATGATACCTCACTTGTGTGGGTAGGCCTCGCGCCCGCGACAGGAAACGCCCCAAAATGCAACGTGGACACATACCATTTTTTGAAAGAAAACAGAGGTGTTTTTTGCAAAGTACCTACCTGTAGATTTTGACCTCTAGCTCAGCCGGCACCTAGGGAAACCTACCAAACCTGTGCATTTTTTAAAACTAGAGACCTAGGGGAATCCAAGATGGGGTGACTTGTGGGGCTCTGACCAGGTTCTGTTACCCAGAATCCTTTGCAAACCTCAAAATTTGGCTAAAAAACTTATTTTCCTTACATTTCGGTGACAGAAAGTTCTGGAATCTGGGAGGAGAAAAAAATTTCCTTCCACCCAGCGTTCCCCCAAGTCTCCAGATAAAAATGGTACCTCACTTGTGTGGGTAGGTCCAGCGCCCGCGACAGGATATGCCCCAAAACACAACGTGGACACATCACAGAAAACAGAGCTGTTTTTTGCAAAGTACCTTCCTGTGGATTTTGCCCTCTAGCTCAGCCTGCACCTAGGGAAACCTACCAAACCTGTGCATTTTTGAAAACTAGAGACCTAGGGTAATCCAAGATGGGGTGACTTCTGGGGCTCTGACCCGGTTCTGTTACCCAGAATCCTTTGCAAACCTCAAATTTTGGCTAAAAAAACGCATTTTCCTCACATTTCGGTGACAGAAAGTTCTGGAATCTGAGAGGAGCCACAAATTTCCTTCCACTCAGCGTTTCCCCAAGTCTCCCGATAAAAATGATACCTCACTTGTGTGGGTAGGCCTCGCGCCCGCGACAGGAAACGCCCCAAAATGCAACGTGGACACATACCATTTTTTGAAAGAAAACAGAGGTGTTTTTTGCAAAGTACCTACCTGTAGATTTTGACCTCTAGCTCAGCCGGCACCTAGGGAAACCTACCAAACCTGTGCATTTTTTAAAACTAGAGACCTAGGGGAATCCAAGATGGGGTGACTTGTGGGGCTCTGACCAGGTTCTGTTACCCAGAATCCTTTGCAAACCTCAAAATTTGGCTAAAAAACTTATTTTCCTTACATTTCGGTGACAGAAAGTTCTGGAATCTGGGAGGAGAAAAAAATTTCCTTCCACCCAGCGTTCCCCCAAGTCTCCAGATAAAAATGGTACCTCACTTGTGTGGGTAGGCCCAGCGCCCGCGACAGGATATGCCCCAAAACACAACGTGGACACATCACAGAAAACAGAGCTGTTTTTTGCAAAGTACCTTCCTGTGGATTTTGGCCTCTAGCTCAGCCTGCACCTAGGGAAACCTACCAAACCTGTGCATTTTTTAAAACTAGAGACCTAGGGTAATCCAAGATGGGATGACTTGTGGGGCTCTGACCCGGTTCTGTTACCCAGAATCCTTTGCAAACCTCAAATTTTGGCTAAAAAAACGCATTTTCCTCACATTTCGGTGACAGAAAGTTCTGGAATCTGAGAGGAGCCACAAATTTCATTCCACCCAGCGTTCCCCCAAGTCTCCAGATAAAAATGGTACCTCACTTGTGTGGGTAGGCCTAGCGCCCGCGACAGGGTATGCCCCAAAACACAACATGGACACATCACAGAAAACAGAGCTGTTTTTTGCAAAGTAACTACCTGTAGATTTTGACCTCTAGCTCAGCCGGCACCTAGGGAAACCTACCAAACCTGTGCATTTTTGAAAACTAGAGACCTAGGGGAATCCAAGATGGGGTGACTTGTGGGGCTCTGACCAGGTTCTGTTACCCAGAATCCTTTGCAAACCTCAAAATGTGGCTAAAAAAACACATTTTCCTCATATTTCGGTGACAGAAAGTTCTGGAATCTGAGAGAAGCCACAAATTTCTTTCCACCCAGCGTTCCCACAAGTCTCCCGATATAAATGGTACCTCACTTGTGTGGGTAAGCCTTGCGCCCGCGACAGGATATGCCCCAAAACACAACGTGGACACATCACAGAAAACAGAGCTGTTTTTTGCAAGGTACCTACCTGTAGATTTTGGCCTCTAGCTCAGCCGGCACCTAGGGAAACCTACCAAACCTGTGCATTTTTGAAAAATTAGAGACCTAGGGGAATCCAAGATGGGGTGACTTGTGGGGCTCTTACCAGGTTCTGTTACCCAGAATCCTTTGCAAACCTCAAAATGTGGCTAAAAAAACACATTTTCCTCACATTTCGGTGACAGAAAGTTCTGGAATCTGAGAGAAGCCACAAATTTCTTTCCACCCAGCGTTCCCACAAGTTTCCCGATATAAATGGTACCTCACTTGTGTGGGTAAGCCTTGCGCCCGCGACAGGATATGCCCCAAAACACAACGTGGACACATCACAGAAAACAGAGCTGTTTTTTGCAAGGTACCTACCTGTAGATTTTGGCCTCTAGCTCAGCCGGCACCTAGGGAAACCTACCAAACCTGTGCATTTTTGAAAACTAGAGACCTAGGGGAATCCAAGATGGGGTGACTTGTGGGGCTCTGACCAGGTTCTGGTACCCAGAATCCTTTGCAAACCTCAAAATTTGGCTAAAAAACAAATTTTCCTCAAATTTCGGTGACAGAAAGTTCTGGAATCTGATGTGAGCCACAAATTTCCTTCCACCCAGCGTTCCCCCAAGTCTCCCGATAAAAATGATACCTCACTTGTGTGGGTAGGCCTAGTGCCCGCGACAGGAAGCACCCCGAAACACAACGTGGACACATCCCATTTTTTTAAAGAAAACAGATCTGTTTTTTGCAAAGTGCCTACCTGTAGATTTTGGCCTCTAGCTCAGCCGGCACCTAGGGAAACCTACCAAACCTGTGCATTTTTGAAAACTAGAGACCTAGGGGAATCCAAGATGGGGTGACTTGTGGGGCTCTGACCAGGTTCTGTTACCCAGAATCCTTTGCAAACCTCAAAATGTGGCTAAAAAAACACATTTTCCTCACATTTCGGTGACAGAAAGTTCTGGAATCTGAGAGAAGCCACAAATTTCTTTCCACCCAGCGTTCCCACAAGTTTCCCGATATAAATGGTACCTCACTTGTGTGGGTAAGCCTTGCGCCCGCGACAGGATATGCCCCAAAACACAACGTGGACACATCACAGAAAACAGAGCTGTTTTTCGCAAGGTACCTACCTGTAGATTTTGGCCTCTAGCTCAGCAGGCACCTAGGGAAACCTACCAAACCTGTGCATTTTTGAAAACTAGAGACCTAGGGGAATCCAAGATGGGGTGACTTGTGGGGCTCTGACCAGGTTCTGGTACCCAGAATCCTTTACAAACCTCAAAATTTGGCTAAAAAAACACATTTTCCTCACATTTCGGTGACAGAAAGTTCTGGAATCTGATGTGAGCCACAAATTTCCTTCCACCCAGCGTTCCCCCAAGTCTCCCGATAAAAATGATACCTCACTTGTGTGGGTAGGCCTAGTGCCCGCGACAGGAAGCACCCCGAAACACAACGTGGACACATCCCATTTTTTTAAAGAAAACAGATCTGTTTTTTGCAAAGTGCCTACCTGTAGATTTTGGCCTCTAGCTCAGCCGGCACCTAGGGAAACCTACCAAACCTGTGCATTTTTGAAAACTAGAGACCTAGGGGAATCCAAGATGGGGTGACTTGTGAGGCTCTGACCAGGTTCTGTTACCCAGAATCCTTTGCAAACCTCAAAATGTGGCTAAAAAAATACATTTTCCTCACATTTCGGTGACAGAAAGTTCTGGAATCTGATGGGAGCCACAAATTTCCTTCCACCCAGCGTTCCCCCAAGTCTCCAGATAAAAATGGTACCTCACTTGTGTGGGTAGGCCTAGCGCCCGCGACAGGGTATGCCCCAAAACACAACATGGACACATCACAGAAAACAGAGCTGTTTTTTGCAAAGTAACTACCTGTAGATTTTGACCTCTAGCTCAGCCGGCACCTAGGGAAACCTACCAAACCTGTGCATTTTTGAAAACTAGAGACCTAGGGGAATCCAAGATGGGGTGACTTGTGGGGCTCTGACCAGGTTCTGTTACCCAGAATCCTTTGCAAACCTCAAAATGTGGCTAAAAAAACACATTTTCCTCATATTTCGGTGACAGAAAGTTCTGGAATCTGAGAGAAGCCACAAATTTCTTTCCACCCAGCGTTCCCACAAGTCTCCCGATATAAATGGTACCTCACTTGTGTGGGTAAGCCTTGCGCCCGCGACAGGATATGCCCCAAAACACAACGTGGACACATCACAGAAAACAGAGCTGTTTTTTGCAAGGTACCTACCTGTAGATTTTGGCCTCTAGCTCAGCCGGCACCTAGGGAAACCTACCAAACCTGTGCATTTTTGAAAAATTAGAGACCTAGGGGAATCCAAGATGGGGTGACTTGTGGGGCTCTGACCAGGTTCTGTTACCCAGAATCCTTTGCAAACCTCAAAATGTGGCTAAAAAAACACATTTTCCTCACATTTCGGTGACAGAAAGTTCTGGAATCTGAGAGAAGCCACAAATTTCTTTCCACCCAGCGTTCCCACAAGTTTCCCGATATAAATGGTACCTCACTTGTGTGGGTAAGCCTTGCGCCCGCGACAGGATATGCCCCAAAACACAACGTGGACACATCACAGAAAACAGAGCTGTTTTTTGCAAGGTACCTACCTGTAGATTTTGGCCTCTAGCTCAGCCGGCACCTAGGGAAACCTACCAAACCTGTGCATTTTTGAAAACTAGAGACCTAGGGGAATCCAAGATGGGGTGACTTGTGGGGCTCTGACCAGGTTCTGGTACCCAGAATCCTTTGCAAACCTCAAAATTTGGCTAAAAAACAAATTTTCCTCAAATTTCGGTGACAGAAAGTTCTGGAATCTGATGTGAGCCACAAATTTCCTTCCACCCAGCGTTCCCCCAAGTCTCCCGATAAAAATGATACCTCACTTGTGTGGGTAGGCCTAGTGCCCGCGACAGGAAGCACCCCGAAACACAACGTGGACACATCCCATTTTTTTAAAGAAAACAGATCTGTTTTTTGCAAAGTGCCTACCTGTAGATTTTGGCCTCTAGCTCAGCCGGCACCTAGGGAAACCTACCAAACCTGTGCATTTTTGAAAACTAGAGACCTAGGGGAATCCAAGATGGGGTGACTTGTGGGGCTCTGACCAGGTTCTGTTACCCAGAATCCTTTGCAAACCTCAAAATGTGGCTAAAAAAATACATTTTCCTCACATTTCGGTGACAGAAAGTTCTGGAATCTGATGGGAGCCACAAATTTCCTTCCACACAGCGTTCCCCCAAGTCTCCAGATAAAAATGGTACCTCACTTGTGTGGGTAGGCCTAGCGCCCGCGACAGGGTATGCCCCAAAACACAACATGGACACATCACAGAAAACAGAGCTGTTTTTTGCAAAGTAACTACCTGTAGATTTTGACCTCTAGCTCAGCCGGCACCTAGGGAAACCTACCAAACCTGTGCATTTTTGAAAACTAGAGACCTAGGGGAATCCAAGATGGGGTGACTTGTGGGGCTCTGACCAGGTTCTGTTACCCAGAATCCTTTGCAAACCTCAAAATGTGGCTAAAAAAACACATTTTCCTCACATTTCGGTGACAGAAAGTTCTGGAATCTGAGAGAAGCCACAAATTTCTTTCCACCCAGCGTTCCCACAAGTCTCCTGATATAAATGGTACCTCACTTGTGTGGGTAAGCCTTGCGCCCGCGACAGGATATGCCCCAAAACACAACGTGGACACATCACAGAAAACAGAGCTGTTTTTTGCAAGGTACCTACCTGTGGATTTTGGCCTCTAGCTCAGCCGGCACCTAGGGAAACCTACCAAACCTGTGCATTTTTGAAAACTAGAGACCTAGGGGAATCCAAGATGGGGTGACTTGTGGGGCTCTGACCAGGCTCTGGTACCCAGAATCCTTTGCAAACCTCAAAATTTGGCTAAAAAAACAAATTTTCCTCACATTTCGGTGACAGAAAGTTCTGGAATCTGATGTGAGCCACAAATTTCCTTCCACCCAGCGTTCCCCCAAGTCTCCCGATAAAAATGATACCTCACTTGTGTGGGTAGGCCTAGTGCCCGCGACAGGAAGCACCCCGAAACACAACGTGGACACATCCCATTTTTTTAAAGAAAACAGATCTGTTTTTTGCAAAGTGCCTACCTGTAGATTTTGGCCTCTAGCTCAGCCGGCACCTAGGGAAACCTACCAAACCTGTGCATTTTTGAAAACTAGAGACCTAGGGGAATCCAAGATGGGGTGACTTGTGAGGCTCTGACCAGGTTCTGTTACCCAGAATCCTTTGCAAACCTCAAAATGTGGCTAAAAAAATACATTTTCCTCACATTTCGGTGACAGAAAGTTCTGGAATCTGATGGGAGCCACAAATTTCCTTCCACCCAGCGTTCCCCCAAGTCTCCAGATAAAAATGGTACCTCACTTGTGTGGGTAGGCCTAGCGCCCGCGACAGGGTATGCCCCAAAACACAACATGGACACATCACAGAAAACAGAGCTGTTTTTTGCAAAGTAACTACCTGTAGATTTTGACCTCTAGCTCAGCCGGCACCTAGGGAAACCTACCAAACCTGTGTATTTTTGAAAACTAGAGACCTAGGGGAATCCAAGATGGGGTGACTTGTGGGGCTCTGACCAGGTTCTGTTACCCAGAATCCTTTGCAAACCTCAAAATGTGGCTAAAAAAACACATTTTCCTCACATTTCGGTGACAGAAAGTTCTGGAATCTGAGAGAAGCCACAAATTTCTTTCCACCCAGCGTTCCCACAAGTCTCCCGATATAAATTTTACCTCACTTGTGTGGGTAAGCCTTGCGCCCGCGACAGGATATGCCCCAACACACAACGTGGACACATCACAGAAAACAGAGCTGTTTTTTGCAAAGTGCCTACCTGTAGATTTTGGCCTCTACCTCAGCCGGCACCTAGGGAAACTTACCAAACCTGTGCATTTTTTAAAACTAGAGACCTAGGGGAATCCAAGATGGGGTGACTTGTGGGGCTCTGACCAGGTTCTGTTACCCAGAATCCTTTGCAAACCTCAAAATGTGGCTAAAAAAACACATTTTCCTCATATTTCGGTGACAGAAAGATCTGGAATCTGAGAGAAGCCACAAATTTCTTTCCACCCAGCGTTCCCACAAGTCTCCCGATATAAATGGTACCTCACTTGTGTGGGTAAGCCTTGCGCCCGCGACAGGATATGCCCCAAAACACAACGTGGACACATCACAGAAAACAGAGCTGTTTTTTGCAAGGTACCTACCTGTAGATTTTGGCCTCTAGCTCAGCCGGCACCTAGGGAAACCTAACAAACCTGTGCATTTTTGAAAACTAGAGACCTAGGGGAATCCAAGATGGGGTGACTTGTGGGGCTCTGTCCAGGTTCTGTTACCCAGAATCCTTTGCAAACCTCAAAATGTGGCTAAAAAAACACATTTTCCTCACATTTCGGTGACAGAAAGTTCTGGAATCTGATGTGAGCCACAAATTTCCTTCCACCCAGCGTTCCCCCAAGTCTCCAGATAAAAATGGTACCTCACTTGTGTGGGTAGGCCTAGCGCCCGCGACAGGATATGCCCCAAAACACAACATGGACACATCACAGAAAACAGAGCTGTTTTTTTGCAAAGTACCTACCTGTAGATTTTGGCCTCTAGTTCAGCCTGCACCTAGGGAAACCTACCAAACCTGTGCATTTTTGAAAACTAGAGACCTAGGGGAATCCAAGCTGGGGTGATTTGTGGGGCTCTGACCAGGTTCTGTTACCCAGAATCCTTTGCAAACCTCAAAATTTGGCTAAAAAAACAAATTTTCCTCAAATTTCGGTGACAGAAAGTTCTGGAATCTGAGAGGAGCCACAAATTTCCTTCCACCCAGCGTTCCCCCAAGTCTCCCGATAAAAATGATGCCTCACTTGTGTGGGTAGGCCTCGCGCCCGCGACAGGAAACGCCCCAAAACGCAACGTGGACACATACCATTTTTTGAAAGAAAACAGAGGTGTTTTTTGCAAAGTACCTACCTGTAGATTTTGACCTCTAGCTCAGCCGGCACCTAGGGAAACCTACCAAACCTGTGCATTTTTTAAAACTAGAGACCTAGGGGAATCCAAGCTGGGGTGATTTGTGGGGCTCTGACCAGGTTCTGTTACCCAGAATCCTTTGCAAACCTCAAAATTTGGCTAAAAAACTTATTTTCCTTACATTTCGGTGACAGAAAGTTCTGGATTCTGGGAGGAGAAAAAAATGTCCTTCCACCCAGCGTTCCCCCAAGTCTCCAGATAAAAATGGTACCTCACTTGTGTGGGTAGGCCCAGCGCCCGCGACAGGATATGCCCCAAAACACAACGTGGACACATCACAGAAAACAGAGCTGTTTTTTGCAAAGTACCTTCCTGTAGATTTTGGCCTCTAGCTCAGCCTGCACCTAGGGAAACCTACCAAACCTGTGCATTTTTGAAAACTAGAGACCTAGGGGAATCCAAGATGGGGTGACTTGTGGGGCTCTGACCAGGTTCTGTTACCCAGAATCCTTTGCAAACCTCAGGATTTGGCTAAAAAAACACATTTTCCTCACATTTCGGTGACAGAAAGTTCTGGAATCTGAGAGGAGCCACAAATTTCCTTCCACCCAGCGTTCCCCCAAGTCTCCCGATAAAAATGATACCTCACTTGTGTGTGTAGGCCTAGTGCCCGCGACAGGAAGCACCCCGAAACACAACGTGGACACATCCCTTTTTTTTTAAAGAAAACAGAGCTGTTTTTTGCAAAGTGCCTACCTGTAGATTTTTGCCTCTAGCTCAGCCGGCACCTAGGGAAACCTACCAAACCTGTGCATTTTTGAAAGCTAGAGACCTAGGGGAATCCAAGATGGGGTGACTTGTGGGGCTCTGACCAGGTTCTGGTACCCAGAATCCTTTGCAAACCTCAAAATTTGGCTAAAAAAACAAATTTTCCTCAAATTTCGGTGACAGAAAGTTCTGGAATCTGAGAGGAGCCACAAATTTCCTTCCACCCAGCGTTCCCCCAAGTCTCCCGATAAAAATGATACCTCACTTGTGTGGGTAGGCCTAGTGCCCGCGACAGGAAGCACCCCGAAACACAACGTGGACACATCCCTTTTTTTTAAAGAAAACAGAGCTGTTTTTTGCAAAGTGCCTACCTGTAGATTTTGGCCTCTAGCTCAGCCGGCACCTAGGGAAACCTACCAAACCTGTGCATTTTTGAAAACTAGAGACCTAGGGGAATCCAAGATGGGTTGACTTGTGGGGCTCTGACCAGGTTCTGTTACCCAGAATCCTTTGCAAACCTCAAAATGTGGCTAAAAAAACACATTTTCCTCACATTTCGGTGACAGAAAGTTCTGGAATCTGATGTGAGCCACAAATTTCCTTCCACCCAGCGTTCCCCCAAGTCTCCAGATAAAAATGGTACCTCACTTGTGTGGGTAGGCCTAGCGCCCGCGACAGGATATGCCCCAAAACACAACATGGACACATCACAGAAAACAGAGCTGTTTTTTTGCAAAGTACCTACCTGTAGATTTTGGCCTCTAGTTCAGCCTGCACCTAGGGAAACCTACCAAACCTGTGCATTTTTGAAAACTAGAGACCTAGGGTAATCCAAGATGGGGTGACTTGTGGGGCTCTGACCCGGTTCTGTTACCCAGAATCCTTTGCAAACCTCAAATTTTGGCTAAAAAACGCATTTTCCTCACATTTCGGCGACAGAAAGTTCTGGAATCTGAGAGGAGCCACAAATTTCCTTCCACTCAGCGTTTCCCCAAGTCTCCCGATAAAAATGATACCTCACTTGTGTGGGTAGGACTCGCGCCCGCGACAGGAAACGCCCCAAAACGCAACGTGGACACATACCATTTTTTGAAAGAAAACAGAGGTGTTTTTTGCAAAGTACCTACCTGTAGATTTTGACCTCTAGCTCAGCCGGCACCTAGGGAAACCTACCAAACCTGTGCATTTTTTAAAACTAGAGACCTAGGGGAATCCAAGATGGGGTGACTTGTGGGGCTCTGACCAAGTTCTGGTACCCAGAATCCTTTGCAAACCTCAAAATTTGGCTAAAAAAACACATTTTCCTCACATTTCGGTGACAGAAAGTTCTGGAATCTGAGAGGAGCCACAAATTTCCTTCCAACCAGCGTTCCCCCAAGTCTCCCGATAAAAATGATACCTCACTTGTGTGGGTAGGCCTAGCGCCCGCGACAGGAAGCACCCCGAAACACAACGTGGACACATCCCATTTTTAAAAAGAAAACAGAGCTGTTTTTTGCAAACTGCCTACCTGTAGATTTTGGCCTCTAGCTCAGCCGGCACCTAGGGAAACCTACCAAACCTGTGCATTTTTGAAAACTAGAGACCTAGGGGAATCCAAGATGGGGTGACTTGTGGGGCTCTGACCAGGTTCTGTTACCCAGAATCCTTTGCAAACCTCAAAATGTGGCTAAAAAAATACATTTTCCTCACATTTCGGTGACAGAAAGTTCTGGAATCTGATGGGAGCCACAAATTTCCTTCCACACAGCGTTCCCCCAAGTCTCCAGATAAAAATGGTACCTCACTTGTGTGGGTAGGCCTAGCGCCCGCGACAGGGTATGCCCCAAAACACAACATGGACACATCACAGAAAACAGAGCTGTTTTTTGCAAAGTAACTACCTGTAGATTTTGACCTCTAGCTCAGCCGGCACCTAGGGAAACCTACCAAACCTGTGCATTTTTGAAAACTAGAGACCTAGGGGAATCCAAGATGGGGTGACTTGTGGGGCTCTGACCAGGTTCTGTTACCCAGAATCCTTTGCAAACCTCAAAATGTGGCTAAAAAAACACATTTTCCTCACATTTCGGTGACAGAAAGTTCTGGAATCTGAGAGAAGCCACAAATTTCTTTCCACCCAGCGTTCCCACAAGTCTCCTGATATAAATGGTACCTCACTTGTGTCGGTAAGCCTTGCGCCCGCGACAGGATATGCCCCAAAACACAACGTGGACACATCACAGAAAACAGAGCTGTTTTTTGCAAGGTACCTACCTGTAGATTTTGGCCTCTAGCTCAGCCGGCACCTAGGGAAACCTACCAAACCTGTGCATTTTTGAAAACTAGAGACCTAGGGGAATCCAAGATGGGGTGACTTGTGGGGCTCTGACCAGGCTCTGGTACCCAGACTCCTTTGCAAACCTCAAAATTTGGCTAAAAAAACAAATTTTCCTCACATTTCGGTGACAGAAAGTTCTGGAATCTGATGTGAGCCACAAATTTCCTTCCACCCAGCGTTCCCCCAAGTCTCCCGATAAAAATGATACCTCACTTGTGTGGGTAGGCCTAGTGCCCGCGACAGGAAGCACCCCGAAACACAACGTGGACACATCACAGAAAACAGAGCTGTTTTTTGCAAGGTACCTACCTGTAGATTTTGACCTCTAGCTCAGCCGGCACCTAGGGAAACCTACCAAACCTGTGCATTTTTTAAAACTAGAGACCTAGGGGAATCCAAGCTGGGGTGATTTGTGGGGCTCTGACCAGGTTCTGTTACCCAGAATCCTTTGCAAACCTCAAAATTTGGCTAAAAAACTTATTTTCCTTACATTTCGGTGACAGAAAGTTCTGGATTCTGGGAGGAGAAAAAAATGTCCTTCCACCCAGCGTTCCCCCAAGTCTCCAGATAAAAATGGTACCTCACTTGTGTGGGTAGGCCCAGCGCCCGCGACAGGATATGCCCCAAAACACAACGTGGACACATCACAGAAAACAGAGCTGTTTTTTGCAAAGTACCTTCCTGTAGATTTTGGCCTCTAGCTCAGCCTGCACCTAGGGAAACCTACCAAACCTGTGCATTTTTGAAAACTAGAGACCTAGGGGAATCCAAGATGGGGTGACTTGTGGGGCTCTGACCAGGTTCTGTTACCCAGAATCCTTTGCAAACCTCAGGATTTGGCTAAAAAAACACATTTTCCTCACATTTCGGTGACAGAAAGTTCTGGAATCTGAGAGGAGCCACAAATTTCCTTCCACCCAGCGTTCCCCCAAGTCTCCCGATAAAAATGATACCTCACTTGTGTGGGTAGGCCTAGTGCCCGCGACAGGAAGCACCCCGAAACACAACGTGGACACATCCCTTTTTTTTTAAAGAAAACAGAGCTGTTTTTTGCAAAGTGCCTACCTGTAGATTTTGGCCTCTAGCTCAGCCGGCACCTAGGGAAACCTACCAAACCTGTGCATTTTTGAAAACTAGAGACCTAGGGGAATCCAAGATGGGGTGACTTGTGGGGCTCTGACCAGGTTCTGGTACCCAGAATCCTTTGCAAACCTCAAAATTTGGCTAAAAAAACAAATTTTCCTCAAATTTCGGTGACAGAAAGTTCTGGAATCTGAGAGGAGCCACAAATTTCCTTCCACCCAGCGTTCCCCCAAGTCTCCCGATAAAAATGATACCTCACTTGTGTGGGTAGGCCTAGTGCCCGCGACAGGAAGCACCCCGAAACACAACGTGGACACATCCCTTTTTTTTAAAGAAAACAGAGCTGTTTTTTGCAAAGTGCCTACCTGTAGATTTTGGCCTCTAGCTCAGCCGGCACCTAGGGAAACCTACCAAACCTGTGCATTTTTGAAAACTAGAGACCTAGGGGAATCCAAGATGGGTTGACTTGTGGGGCTCTGACCAGGTTCTGTTACCCAGAATCCTTTGCAAACCTCAAAATGTGGCTAAAAAAACACATTTTCCTCACATTTCGGTGACAGAAAGTTCTGGAATCTGATGTGAGCCACAAATTTCCTTCCACCCAGCGTTCCCCCAAGTCTCCAGATAAAAATGGTACCTCACTTGTGTGGGTAGGCCTAGCGCCCGCGACAGGATATGCCCCAAAACACAACATGGACACATCACAGAAAACAGAGCTGTTTTTTTGCAAAGTACCTACCTGTAGATTTTGGCCTCTAGTTCAGCCTGCACCTAGGGAAACCTACCAAACCTGTGCATTTTTGAAAACTAGAGACCTAGGGTAATCCAAGATGGGGTGACTTGTGGGGCTCTGACCCGGTTCTGTTACCCAGAATCCTTTGCAAACCTCAAATTTTGGCTAAAAAACGCATTTTCCTCACATTTCGGCGACAGAAAGTTCTGGAATCTGAGAGGAGCCACAAATTTCCTTCCACTCAGCGTTTCCCCAAGTCTCCCGATAAAAATGATACCTCACTTGTGTGGGTAGGACTCGCGCCCGCGACAGGAAACGCCCCAAAACGCAACGTGGACACATACCATTTTTTGAAAGAAAACAGAGGTGTTTTTTGCAAAGTACCTACCTGTAGATTTTGACCTCTAGCTCAGCCGGCACCTAGGGAAACCTACCAAACCTGTGCATTTTTTAAAACTAGAGACCTAGGGGAATCCAAGATGGGGTGACTTGTGGGGCTCTGACCAAGTTCTGGTACCCAGAATCCTTTGCAAACCTCAAAATTTGGCTAAAAAAACACATTTTCCTCACATTTCGGTGACAGAAAGTTCTGGAATCTGAGAGGAGCCACAAATTTCCTTCCAACCAGCGTTCCCCCAAGTCTCCCGATAAAAATGATACCTCACTTGTGTGGGTAGGCCTAGCGCCCGCGACAGGAAGCACCCCGAAACACAACGTGGACACATCCCATTTTTAAAAAGAAAACAGAGCTGTTTTTTGCAAACTGCCTACCTGTAGATTTTGGCCTCTAGCTCAGCCGGCACCTAGGGAAACCTACCAAACCTGTGCATTTTTGAAAACTAGAGACCTAGGGGAATCCAAGATGGGGTGACTTGTGGGGCTCTGACCAGGTTCTGGTACCCAGAATCCTTTGCAAACCTCAAAATTTGGCTAAAAAAACACATTTTCCTCACATTTCGGTGACAGAAAGTTCTGGAATCTGAGAGGAGCCACAAATTTCCTTCCACCCAGCGTTCCCCCAAGTCTCCCGATAAAAATGATACCTCACTTGTGTGGGTAGGCCTAGCGCCCGCGACAGGAAGCACCCCGAAACACAACGTGGACACATCCCATTTTTAAAAAGAAAACAGAGCTGTTTTTTGCAAACTGCCTACCTGTAGATTTTGGCCTCTAGCTCAGCCGGCACCTAGGGAAACCTACCAAACCTGTGCATTTTTGAAAACTAGAGACCTAGGGGAATCCAAGATGGGTTGACTTGTGGGGCTCTGACCAGGTTCTGTTACCCAGAATCCTTTGCAAACCTCAAAATGTGGCTAAAAAAACACATTTTCCTCACATTTCGGTGACAGAAAGTTCTGGAATCTGATGTGAGCCACAAATTTCCTTCCACCCAGCGTTCCCCCAAGTCTCCAGATAAAAATGGTACCTCACTTGTGTGGGTAGGCCTAGCGCCCGCGACAGGATATGCCCCAAAACACAACATGGACACATCACAGAAAACAGAGCTGTTTTTTGCAAAGTACCTACCTGTAGATTTTGGCCTCTAGTTCAGCCTGCACCTAGGGAAACCTACCAAACCTGTGCATTTTTGAAAACTAGAGACCTAGGGTAATCCAAGATGGGGTGACTTGTGGGGCTCTGACCCGGTTCTGTTACCCAGAATCCTTTGCAAACCTCAAATTTTGGCTAAAAAATGCATTTTCCTCACATTTCGGTGACAGAAAGTTCTGGAATCTGAGAGGAGTCACAAATTTCCTTCCACTCAGCGTTTCCCCAAGTCTCCCGATAAAAATGATACCTCACTTGTGTGGGTAGGCCTCGCGCCCGCGACAGGAAACGCCCCAAAACGCAACGTGGACACATACCATTTTTTGAAAGAAAACAGAGGTGTTTTTTGCCAAGTACCTACCTGTAGATTTTGACGTCTAGCTCAGCCGGCACCTAGGGAAACCTACCAAACCTGTGCATTTTTTAAAACTAGAGACCTAGGGGAATCCAAGATGGGGTGACTGGTGGGGCTCTGACCAGGTTCTGGTACCCAGAATCCTTTGCAAACCTCAAAATTTGGCTAAAAAAACACATTTTCCTCACATTTCGGTGACAGAAAGTTCTGGAATCTGAGAGGAGCCACAAATTTCCTTCCACCCAGCGTTCCCCCAAGTCTCCCGATAAAAATGATACCTCACTTGTGTGGGTAGGCCTAGCACCTGCGACAGGAAGCACCCCGAAACACAACGTGGACACATCCCATTTTTAAAAAGAAAACAGAGCTGTTTTTTGCAAACTGCCTTCCTGTAGATTTTGGCCTCTAGCTCAGCCGGCACCTAGGGAAACCTACCAAACCTGTGCATTTTTTAAAACTAGAGACCTAGGGGAATCCAAGATGGGTTGACTTGTGGGGCTCTGACCAAGTTCTGTTACCCAGAATCCTTTGCAAACCTCAAAATGTGGCTAAAAAAACACATTTTCATCACATTTCGGTGACAGAAAGTTCTGGAATCTGATGTGAGCCACAAATTTCCTTCCACCCAGCGTTCCCCCAAGTCTCCAGATAAAAATGGTACCTCACTTGTGTGGGTAGGCCTAGCGCCCGCGACAGGATATGCCCCAAAACACAACATGGACACATCACAGAAAACAGAGCTGTTTTTTGCAAAGTACCTACCTGTAGATTTTGGCCTCTAGTTCAGCCTGCACCTAGGGAAACCTACCAAACCTGTGCATTTTTGAAAACTAGAGACCTAGGGTAATCCAAGATGGGGTGACTTGTGGGGCTCTGACCCGGTTCTGTTACCCAGAATCCTTTGCAAACCTCAAATTTTGGCTAAAAAACGCATTTTCCTCACATTTCGGTGACAGAAAGTTCTGGAATCTGAGAGGAGCCACAAATTTCCTTCCACTCAGCGTTTCCCCAAGTCTCCCGATAAAAATGATACCTCACTTGTGTGGGTAGGACTCGCGCCCGCGACAGGAAACGCCCCAAAACGCAACGTGGACACATACCATTTTTTGAAAGAAAACAGAGGTGTTTTTTGCAAAGTACCTACCTGTAGATTTTGACCTCTAGCTCAGCCGGCACCTAGGGAAACCTACCAAACCTGTGCATTTTTTAAAACTAGAGACCTAAGGGAATCCAAGATGGGGTGACTTGTGGGGCTCTGACCAGGTTCTGGTACCCAGAATCCTTTGCAAACCTCAACATTTGGCTAAAAAAACACATTTTCCTCACATTTCGGTGACAGAAAGTTCTGGAATCTGAGAGGAGCCACAAATTTCCTTCCACCCAGCGTTCCCCCAAGTCTCCCGATAAAAATGATACCTCACTTGTGTGGGTAGGCCTAGCGCCCGCGACAGGAAGCACCCCGAAACACAACGTGGACACATCCCATTTTTAAAAAGAAAACAGAGCTGTTTTTTGCAAACTGCCTACCTGTAGATTTTGGCCTCTAGCTCAGCCGGCACCTAGGGAAACCTACCAAACCTGTGCATTTTTGAAAACTAGAGACCTAGGGGAATCCAAGATGGGTTGACTTGTGGGGCTCTGACCAGGTTCTGTTACCCAGAATCCTTTGCATACCTCAAAATATGGCTAAAAAAACACATTTTCCTCACATTTCGGTGACAGAAAGTTCTGGAATCTGATGTGAGCCACAAATTTCCTTCCACCCAGCGTTCCCCCAAGTCTCCAGATAAAAATGGTACCTCACTTGTGTGGGTAGGCATAGCGCCCGCGACAGGATATGCCCCAAAACACAACATGGACACATCACAGAAAACAAAGCTGTATTTTGCAAAGTACCTACCTGTAGATTTTGGCCTCTAGTTCAGCCTGCACCTAGGGAAACCTACCAAACCTGTGCATTTTTGAAAACTAGAGACCTAGGGTAATCCAAGATGGGGTGACTTGTGGGGCTCTGACCCGGTTCTGTTACCCAGAATCCTTTGCAAACCTCAAATTTTGGCTAAAAAACGCATTTTCCTCACATTTCGGCGACAGAAAGTTCTGGAATCTGAGAGGAGCCACAAATTTCCTTCCACTCAGCGTTTCCCCAAGTCTCCCGATAAAAATGATACCTCACTTGTGTGGGTAGGACTCGCGCCCGCGACAGGAAACGCCCCAAAACGCAACGTGGACACATACCATTTTTTGAAAGAAAACAGAGGTGTTTTTTGCAAAGTACCTACCTGTAGATTTTGACCTCTAGCTCAGCCGGCACCTAGGGAAACCTACCAAACCTGTGCATTTTTTTAAACTAGAGACCTAGGGGAATCCAAGATGGGGTGACTTGTGGGGCTCTGACCAGGTTCTGGTACCCAGAATCCTTTGCAAACCTCAAAATTTGGCTAAAAAAACACATTTTCCTCACATTTCGGTGACAGAAAGTTCTGGAATCTGAGAGGAGCCACAAATTTCCTTCCACCCAGCGTTCCCCCAAGTCTCCCGATAAAAATGATACCTCACTTGTGTGGGTAGGCCTAGCACCTGCGACAGGAAGCACCCCGAAACACAACGTGGACACATCCCATTTTTAAAAAGAAAACAGAGCTGTTTTTTGCAAACTGCCTTCCTGTAGATTTTGGCCTCTAGCTCAGCCGGCACCTAGGGAAACCTACCAAACCTGTGCATTTTTTAAAACTAGAGACCTAGGGGAATCCAAGATGGGTTGACTTGTGGGGCTCTGACCAGGTTCTGTTACCCAGAATCCTTTGCAAACCTCAAAATGTGGCTAAAAAAACAAATTTTCATCACATTTCGGTGACAGAAAGTTCTGGAATCTGAAGTGAGCCACAAATTTCCTTCCACCCAGCGTTCCCCCAAGTCTCCAGATAAAAATGGTACCTCACTTGTGTGGGTAGGCCTAGCGCCCGCGACAGGATATGCCCCAAAACACAACATGGACACATCACAGAAAACAGAGCTGTTTTTTGCAAAGTACCTACCTGTAGATTTTGGCCTCTAGTTCAGCCTGCACCTAGGGAAACCTACCAAACCTGTGCATTTTTGAAAACTAGAGACCTAGGGTAATCCAAGATGGGGTGACTTGTGGGGCTCTGACCCGGTTCTGTTACCCAGAATCCTTTGCAAACCTCAAATTTTGGCTAAAAAACGCATTTTCCTCACATTTCGGTGACAGAAAGTTCTGGAATCTGAGAGGAGCCACAAATTTCCTTCCACTCAGCGTTTCCCCAAGTCTCCCGATAAAAATGATACCTCACTTGTGTGGGTAGGACTCGCGCCCGCGACAGGAAACGCCCCAAAACGCAACGTGGACACATACCATTTTTTGAAAGAAAACAGAGGTGTTTTTTGCAAAGTACCTACCTGTAGATTTTGACCTCTAGCTCAGCCGGCACCTAGGGAAACCTACCAAACCTGTGCATTTTTTAAAAGTAGAGACCTAGGGGAATCCAAGATGGGGTGACTTGTGGGGCTCTGACCAGGTTCTGGTACCCAGAATCCTTTGCAAACCTCAAAATTTGGCTAAAAAAACAGATTTTCCTCACATTTCGGTGACAGAAAGTTCTGGAATCTGAGAGGAGCCACAAATTTCCTTCCACCCAGCGTTCCCCCAAGTCTCCCGATAAAAATGATACCTCACTTGTGTGGGTAGGCCTAGCGCCCGCGACAGGAAGCACCCCGAAACACAACGTGGACACATCCCATTTTTAAAAAGAAAACAGAGCTGTTTTTTGCAAACTGCCTACCTGTAGATTTTGGCCTCTAGCTCAGCCGGCACCTAGGGAAACCTACCAAACCTGTGCATTTTTGAAAACTAGAGACCTAGGGGAATCCAAGATGGGTTGACTTGTGGGGCTCTGACCAGGTTCTGTTACCCAGAATCCTTTGCATACCTCAAAATATGGCTAAAAAAACACATTTTCCTCACATTTCGGTGACAGAAAGTTCTGGAATCTGATGTGAGCCACAAATTTCCTTCCACCCAGCGTTCCCCCAAGTCTCCAGATAAAAATGGTACCTCACTTGTGTGGGTAGGCCTAGCGCCCGCGACAGGATATGCCCCAAAACACAACATGGATACATCACAGAAAACAAAGCTGTATTTTGCAAAGTACCTACCTGTAGATTTTGGCCTCTAGTTCAGCCTGCACCTAGGGAAACCTACCAAACCTGTGCATTTTTGAAAACTAGAGACCTAGGGTAATCCAAGATGGGGTGACTTGTGGGGCTCTGACCCGGTTCTGTTACCCAGAATCCTTTGCAAACCTCAAAATTTGGCTAAAAAAACACATTTTCCTCACATTTCGGTGACAGAAAGTTCTGGAATCTGAGAGGAGCCACAAATTTCCTTCCACTCAGCGTTTCCCCAAGTCTCCCGATAAAAATGATACCTCACTTGTGTGGGTAGGACTCGCGCCCGCGACAGGAAACGCCCCAAAACGCAACGTGGACACATACCATTTTTTGAAAGAAAACAGAGGTGTTTTTTGCAAAGTGCCTACCTGTAGATTTTGGCCTCTAGCTCAGCTGGCACCTAGGGAACCTACCAAACCTGTGCATTTTTGAAAACTAGAAACATAGGGGAATCCAAGATGGGGTGACTTGTGAGGCCCTGACCAGGTTCTGTTACCCAGAATCCTTTGCATACCTCAGGATTTGGCTAAAAAAACACATTTTCCTCACATTTCGGTGACAGAAAGTTCTGGAATCTGAGAGGAGCCACAAATTTCCTTCCACCCAGCGTTCCCCCAAGTCTCACGATAAACATTATACCTCACTTGTGTGGTTAGGCCTAGCGCCCGCGACAGGAAACACCCCAAAACACAACGTGGACACATCCCATTTTTTGAAATAAACAGAGCTGTTTTTTGCAAAGTGCCTACCTGTAGATTTTGGCCTCTAGCTCAGCCGGCACCTAGGGAAACCTACCAAACCTGTGCATTTTTGAAAACTAGAGACCTAGGGTAATCCAAGATGGGGTGACTTGTGGGGCTCTGACCCGGTTCTGTTACCCAGAATCCTTTGCAAACCTCAAATTTTGGCTAAAAAACGCATTTTCCACACATTTCGGCGACAGAAAGTTCTGGAATCTGAGAGGAGCCACAAATTTCCTTCCACTCAGCGTTTCCCCAAGTCTCCCGATAAAAATGATACCTCACTTGTGTGGGTAGGACTCGCGCCCGCGACAGGAAACGCCCCAAAACGCAACGTGGACACATACCATTTTTTGAAAGAAAACAGAGGTGTTTTTTGCAAAGTACCTACCTGTAGATTTTGACCTCTAGCTCAGCCGGCACCTAGGGAAACCTACCAAACCTGTGCATTTTTTAAAAGTAGAGACCTAGGGGAATCCAAGATGGGGTGACTTGTGGGGCTCTGACCAGGTTCTGGTACCCAGAATCCTTTGCAAACCTCAAAATTTGGCTAAAAAAACACATTTTCCTCACATTTCGGTGACAGAAAGTTCTGGAATCTGAGAGGAGCCACAAATTTCCTTCCACCCAGCGTTCCCCCAAGTCTCCCGATAAAAATGATACCTCACTTGTGTGGGTAGGCCTAGCGCCCGCGACAGGAAGCACCCCGAAACACAACGTGGACACATCCCATTTTTAAAAAGAAAACAGAGCTGTTTTTTGCAAACTGCCTACCTGTAGATTTTGGCCTCTAGCTCAGCCGGCACCTAGGGAAACCTACCAAACCTGTGCATTTTTTAAAACTAGAGACCTAGGGGAATCCAAGATGGGTTGACTTGTGGGGCTCTGACCAGGTTCTGTTACCCAGAATCCTTTGCAAACCTCAAAATGTGGCTAAAAAAACACATTTTCCTCACATTTCGGTGACAGAAAGTTCTGGAATCTGATGTGAGCCACAAATTTCCTTCCACCCAGCGTTCCCCCAAGTCTCCAGATAAAAATGGTACCTCACTTGTGTGGGTAGGCCTAGCGCCTGCGACAGGATATGCCCCAAAACACAACATGGACACATCACAGAAAACAGAGCTGTTTTTTGCAAAGTACCTACCTGTAGATTTTGGCCTCTAGTTCAGCCTGCACCTAGGGAAACCTACCAAACCTGTGCATTTTTGAAAACTAGAGACCTAGGGTAATCCAAGATGGGGTGACTTGTGGGGCTCTGACCCGGTTCTGTTACCCAGAATCCTTTGCAAACCTCAAATTTTGGCTAAAAAACGCATTTTCCTCACATTTCGGTGACAGAAAGTTCTGGAATCTGAGAGGAGCCACAAATTTCCTTCCACTCAGCGTTTCCCCAAGTCTCCCGATAAAAATGATACCTCACTTGTGTGGGTAGGCCTCGCGCCCGCGACAGGAAACGCCCCAAAACGCAACGTGGACACATACCATTTTTTGAAAGAAAACAGAGGTGTTTTTTGCAAAGTACCTACCTGTAGATTTTGACCTCTAGCTCAGCCGGCACCTAGGGAAACCTACCAAACCTGTGCATTTTTTAAAACTAGAGACCTAGGGGAATCCAAGATGGGGTGACTTGTGGGGCTCTGACCAGGTTCTGGTACCCAGAATCCTTTGCAAACCTCAAAATTTGGCTAAAAAAACACATTTTCCTCACATTTCGGTGACAGAAAGTTCTGGAATCTGAGAGGAGCCACAAATTTCCTTCCACCCAGCGTTCCCCCAAGTCTCCCTATAAAAATGATACCTCACTTGTGTGGGTAGGCCTATCGTCCCCGACAGGAAGCACCCCGAAACACAACGTGGACACATCCCATTTTTAAAAAGAAAACAGAGCTGTTTTTTGCAAACTGCCTACCTGTAGATTTTGGCCTCTAGCTCAGCCGGCACCTAGGGAAACCTACCAAACCTGTGCATTTTTGAAAACTAGAGACCTAGGGGAATCCAAGATGGGGTGACTTGTGGGGCTCTGACCAGGTTCTGGTACCCAGAATCCTTTGCAAACCTCAAAATTTGGCTAAAAAAACACATTTTCCTCACATTTCGGTGACAGAAAGTTCTGGAATCTGAGAGGAGCCACAAATTTCCTTCCACCCAGCGTTCCCCCAAGTCTCCCGATAAAAATGGTACCTCACTTGTGTGGGTAGGCCTAGCGCCCGCGACAGGAAGCACCCCGAAACACAACGTGGACACATCCCATTTTTTGAAAGAAAACAGAGCTGTTTTTTGCAAAGTGCCTACCTGTAGATTTTGGCCTCTAGCTCAGCTGGCACCTAGGGAAACCTACCAAACCTGTGCATTTTTGAAAACTAGAAACCTAGGGGAATCCAAGATGGGGTGACTTGTGGGGCCCTGACCAGGTTCTGTTACCCAGAATCCTTTGCATACCTCAGGATTTGGCTAAAAAAACACATTTTCCTCACATTTCGGTGACAGAAAGTTCTGGAATCTGAGAGGAGCCACAAATTTCCTTCCACCCAGCGTTCCCCCAAGTCTCACGATAAACATTATACCTCACTTGTGTGGTTAGGCCTAGCGCCCGCGACAGGAAACACCCCAAAACACAACGTGGACACATCCCATTTTTTGAAATAAACAGAGCTGTTTTTTGCAAAGTGCCTACCTGTAGATTTTGGCCTCTAGCTCAGCCGGCACCTAGGGAAACCTACCAAACCTGTGCATTTTTGAAAACTAGAGACCTAGGGGAATCCAAGATGGGGTGACTTGTGGGGCTCTGACCAGGTTCTGTTACCCAGAATCCTTTGCAAACCTCAAAATGTGGCTAAAAAAACACATTTTCCTCACATTTCGGTGACAGAAAGTTCTGGAATCTGAGAGAAGCCACAAATTTCTTTCCACCCAGCGTTCCCACAAGTCTCCCGATATAAATGGTACCTCACTTGTGTGGGTAAGCCTTGCGCCCGCGACAGGATATGCCCCAAAACACAACGTGGACACATCACAGAAAACAGAGCTGTTTTTTGCAAGGTACCTACCTGTAGATTTTGGCCTCTAGCTCAGCCGGCACCTAGGGAAACCTACCAAACCTGTGCATTTTTGAAAACTAGAGACCTAGGGGAATCCAAGATGGGGTGACTTGTGGGGCTCTGACCAGGTTCTGGTACCCAGAATCCTTTGCAAACCTCAAAATTTGGCTAAAAAAACAAATTTTCCTCACATTTCGGTGACAGAAAGTTCTGGAATCTGAGAGGAGCCACAAATTTCCTTCCACCCAGCGTTCCCCCAAGTCTCCCGATAAAAATGATACCTCACTTGTGTGGGTAGGCCTAGTGCCCGCGACAGGAAGCACCCCGAAACACAACGTGGACACATCCCATTTTTTGAAAGAAAACAGAGCTGTTTTTTGCAAAGTGCCTACCTGTAGATTTTGGCCTCTAGCTCAGCTGGCACCTAGGGAAACCTACCAAACCTGTGCATTTTTGAAAACTAGAAACCTAGGGGAATCCAAGATGGGGTGACTTGTGGGGCCCTGACCAGGTTCTGTTACCCAGAATCCTTTGCATACCTCAGGATTTGGCTAAAAAAACACATTTTCCTCACATTTCGGTGACAGAAAGTTCTGGAATCTGAGAGGAGCCACAAATTTCCTTCCACCCAGCGTTCCCCCAAGTCTCACGATAAACATTATACCTCACTTATGTGGTTAGGCCTAGCGCCCGCGACAGGAAACACCCCAAAACACAACGTGGACACATCCCATTTTTTGAAATAAACAGAGCTGTTTTTTGCAAAGTGCCTACCTGTAGATTTTGGCCTCTAGCTCAGCCGGCACCTAGGGAAACCTACCAAACCTGTGCATTTTTGAAAACTAGAGACCTAGGGTAATCCAAGATGGGGTGACTTGTGGGGCTCTGACCCGGTTCTGTTACCCAGAATCCTTTGCAAACCTCAAATTTTGGCTAAAAAACGCATTTTCCACACATTTCGGCGACAGAAAGTTCTGGAATCTGAGAGGAGCCACAAATTTCCTTCCACTCAGCGTTTCCCCAAGTCTCCCGATAAAAATGATACCTCACTTGTGTGGGTAGGACTCGCGCCCGCGACAGGAAACGCCCCAAAACACAACGTGGACACATACCATTTTTTGAAAGAAAACAGAGGTGTTTTTTGCAAAGTACCTACCTGTAGATTTTGACCTCTAGCTCAGCCGGCACCTAGGGAAACCTACCAAACCTGTGCATTTTTTAAAACTAGAGACCTAGGGGAATCCAAGATGGGGTGACTTGTGGGGCTCTGACCAGGTTCTGGTACCCAGAATCCTTTGCAAACCTCAAAATTTGGCTAAAAAAACACATTTTCCTCACATTTCGGTGACAGAAAGTTCTGGAATCTGAGAGGAGCCACAAATTTCCTTCCACCCAGCGTTCCCCCAAGTCTCCCGATAAAAATGGTACCTCACTTGTGTGGGTAGGCCTAGCGCCCGCGACAGGAAGCACCCCGAAACACAACGTGGACACATCCCATTTTTTGAAAGAAAACAGAGCTGTTTTTTGCAAAGTGCCTACCTGTAGATTTTGGCCTCTAGCTCAGCTGGCACCTAGGGAAACCTACCAAACCTGTGCATTTTTGAAAACTAGAAACCTAGGGGAATCCAAGATGGGGTGACTTGTGGGGCCCTGACCAGGTTCTGTTACCCAGAATCCTTTGCATACCTCAGGATTTGGCTAAAAAAACACATTTTCCTCACATTTCGGTGACAGAAAGTTCTGGAATCTGAGAGGAGCCACAAATTTCCTTCCACCCAGCGTTCCCCCAAGTCTCACGATAAACATTATACCTCACTTGTGTGGTTAGGCCTAGCGCCCGCGACAGGAAACACCCCAAAACACAACGTGGACACATCCCATTTTTTGAAATAAACAGAGCTGTTTTTTGCAAAGTGCCTACCTGTAGATTTTGGCCTCTAGCTCAGCCGGCACCTAGGGAAACCTACCAAACCTGTGCATTTTTGAAAACTAGAGACCTAGGGGAATCCAAGATGGGGTGACTTGTGGGGCTCTGACCAGGTTCTGTTACCCAGAATCCTTTGCAAACCTCAAAATGTGGCTAAAAAAACACATTTTCCTCACATTTCGGTGACAGAAAGTTCTGGAATCTGAGAGAAGCCACAAATTTCTTTCCACCCAGCGTTCCCACAAGTCTCCCGATATAAATGGTACCTCACTTGTGTGGGTAAGCCTTGCGCCCGCGACAGGATATGCCCCAAAACACAACGTGGACACATCACAGAAAACAGAGCTGTTTTTTGCAAGGTACCTACCTGTAGATTTTGGCCTCTAGCTCAGCCGGCACCTAGGGAAACCTACCAAACCTGTGCATTTTTGAAAACTAGAGACCTAGGGGAATCCAAGATGGGGTGACTTGTGGGGCTCTGACCAGGTTCTGGTACCCAGAATCCTTTGCAAACCTCAAAATTTGGCTAAAAAAACAAATTTTCCTCACATTTCGGTGACAGAAAGTTCTGGAATCTGAGAGGAGCCACAAATTTCCTTCCACCCAGCGTTCCCCCAAGTCTCCCGATAAAAATGATACCTCACTTGTGTGGGTAGGCCTAGTGCCCGCGACAGGAAGCACCCCGAAACACAACGTAGACACATCCCATTTTTTTAAAGAAAACAGAGCTGTTTTTTGCAAAGTGCCTACCTGTAGATTTTGGCCTCTAGCTCAGCCGGCACCTAGGGAAACCTACCAAACCTGTGCATTTTTTAAAACTAGAGACCTAGGGGAATCCAAGATGGGGTGACTTTTGGGGCTCCGACCAGGTTCTGTTACCCAGAATCCTTTGCAAACCTCAAATTTTGGCTAAAAAAAGCATTTTCCTCGCATTTCGGTGACAGAAAGTTCTGGAATCTGAGAGGAGCCACAAATTTCCTTCCACCCAGCTTTCCCCCAAGTCTCCTGATAAAAATATAACCTCACTTGTGTGGGTAGACCTAGCGCCCGCGACAGGAAACGCCCCAAAACGCAACGTGGACACATACCATTTTTTGAAAGAAAACAGAGGTGTTTTTTGCAAAGTACCTACCTGTAGATTTTGGCCTCTAGCTCAGCCGGCACCTAGGGAAACCTACCAAACCTGTGCATTTTTTAAAACTAGAGACCTAGGGGAATCCAAGATGGGGTGACTTGTGGGGCTCTGACCAGGTTCTGGTACCTAGAATCCTTTGCAAACCTCAAAATTTGGCTAAAAAAACACATTTTCCTCACATTTCGGTGACAGAAAGTTCTGGAATCTGAGAGGAGCCACAAATTTCCTTCCACCCAGCGTTCCCCCAAGTCTCCCGATAAAAATGATACCTCCCTTGTGTGGGTAGGCCTAGCGTCCCCGACAGGAAGCACCCCGAAACACAACGTGGACACATCCCATTTTTAAAAAGAAAACAGAGCTGTTTTTTGCAAACTGCCTACCTGTAGATTTTGGCCTCTAGCTCAGCCGGCACCTAGGGAAACCTACCAAACCTGTGCATTTTTGAAAACTAGAGACCTAGGGGAATCCAAGATGGGGTGACTTGTGGGGCTCTGACCAGGTTCTGGTACCCAGAATCCTTTGCAAACCTCAAAATTTGGCTAAAAAAAACACATTTTCCTCACATTTCGGTGACAGAAAGTTCTGGAATCTGAGAGGAGCCACAAATTTCCTTCCACCCAGCGTTCCCCCAAGTCTCCCGATAAAAATGGTACCTCACTTGTGTGGGTAGGCCTAGCGCCCGCGACAGGAAGCAACCCGAAACACAACGTGGACACATCCCATTTTTTGAAAGAAAACAGAGCTGTTTTTTGCAAAGTGCCTACCTGTAGATTTTGGCCTCTAGCTCAGCTGGCACCTAGGGAAACCTACCAAACCTGTGCATTTTTGAAAACTAGAAACCTAGGGGAATCCAAGATGGGGTGACTTGTGGGGCCCTGACCAGGTTCTGTTACCCAGAATCCTTTGCATACCTCAGGATTTGGCTAAAAAAACACATTTTCCTCACATTTCGGTGACAGAAAGTTCTGGAATCTGAGAGGAGCCACAAATTTCCTTCCACCCAGCGTTCCCCCAAGTCTCACGATAAACATTATACCTCACTTGTGTGGTTAGGCCTAGCGCCCGCGACAGGAAACACCCCAAAACACAACGTGGACACATCCCATTTTTTGAAATAAACAGAGCTGTTTTTTGCAAAGTGCCTACCTGTAGATTTTGGCCTCTAGCTCAGCCGGCACCTAGGGAAACCTACCAAACCTGTGCATTTTTGAAAACTAGAGACCTAGGGGAATCCAAGATGGGGTGACTTGTGGGGCTCTGACCAGGTTCTGTTACCCAGAATCCTTTGCAAACCTCAAAATGTGGCTAAAAAAACACATTTTCCTCACATTTCGGTGACAGAAAGTTCTGGAATCTGAGAGAAGCCACAAATTTCTTTCCACCCAGCGTTCCCACAAGTCTCCCGATATAAATGGTACCTCACTTGTGAGGGTAAGCCTTGCGCCCGCGACAGGATATGCCCCAAAACACAACGTGGACACATCACAGAAAACAGAGCTGTTTTTTGCAAGGTACCTACCTGTAGATTTTGGCCTCTAGCTCAGCCGGCACCTAGGGAAACCTACCAAACCTGTGCATTTTTTAAAACTAGAGACCTAGGGGAATCCAAGATGGGGTGACTTGTGGGGCTCTGACCAGGTTCTGGTACCCAGAATCCTTTGCAAACCTCAAAATTTGGCTAAAAAAACAAATTTTCCTCACATTTCGGTGACAGAAAGTTCTGGAATCTGAGAGGAGCCACAAATTTCCTTCCACCCAGCGTTCCCCCAAGTCTCCCGATAAAAATGATACCTCACTTGTGTGGGTAGGCCTAGTGCCCGCGACAGTAAGCACCCCGAAACACAACGTGGACACATCCCATTTTTTTAAAGAAAACAGAGCTGTTTTTTGCAAAGTGCCTACCTGTAGATTTTGGCCTCTAGCTCAGCCGGCACCTAGGGAAACCTACCAAACCTGTGCATTTTTTAAAACTAGAGGCCTAGGGGAATCCAAGATGGGGTGACTTGTGAGGCTCTGACCAGGTTCTCTTACCCAAAATCCTTTGCAAACCTCAAAATGTGGCTAAAAAAATACATTTTCCTCACATTTCGGTGACAGAAAGTTCTGGAATCTGATGGGAGCCACAAATTTCCTTCCACCCAGCGTTCCCCCAAGTCTCCAGATAAAAATGGTACCTCACTTGTGTGGGTAGGCCTAGCGCCCGCGACAGGATATGCCCCAAAACACAACATGGACACATCACAGAAAACAGAGCTGTTTTTTGCAAAGTACCTACCTGTAGATTTTGGCCTCTAGCTCAGCCTGCACCTAGGGAAACCTACCAAACCTGTGCATTTTTTAAAACTAGAGACCTAGGGGAATCCAAGATGGGTGACTTGTGGGGCTCTGACCAGGTTCTGTTACCCAGAATCCTTTGCAAACCTCAAATTTTGGCTAAAAAAACATATTTTCCTCACATTTCGGTGACAGAAAGTTCTGGAATCTGAGAGGAGCCACAAATTTCCTTCCACTCAGCGTTTCCCCAAGTCTCCCGATAAAAAATGATACCTCACTTGTGTGCGTAGGCCTAGCAGCCGCGACAGGAGATGCCCCAAAACACAACGTGGACACATCCCATTTTTTGAAAGAAAACAGAGCTGTTTTTTGCAAAGTGCCTACCTGTAGATTTTGGCCTCTACCTCAGCCAGCACCTAGGGAAACTTACCAAACCTGTGCATTTTTTAAAACTAGAGACCTAGGGGAATCCAAGATGGGGTGACTTGTGGGGCTCTGACCAGGTTCTGTTACCCAGAATCCTTTGCAAACCTCAAAATTTGGCTAAAAAAACACATTTTCCTCAAATTTCGGTGACAGAAAGTTCTGGAATCTGAGAGGAGCCACAAATTTCCTTCCACCCAGCGTTCCCCAAGTCTCCTGATAAAAATGATAGCTCACTTGTGTGGGTAGGCCTAGCGCCCGCGACAGGAAACACCCCGAAACACAACGTGGAAACATCCCATTTTTTTAAAGAAAACAGAGCTGTTTTTTACAAAGTGCCTACCTGTAGATTTTGGCCTCTAGCTCAGCCGGCACCTAGGGAAACCTACCAAACCTGTGCATTTTTTAAAACTAGAGACCTAGGGGAATCCAAGATGGGGTGACTTTTGGGGCTCCGACCAGGTTCTGTTACCCAGAATCCTTTGCAAACCTCAAATTTTTCTAAAAAAAGCATTTTCCTCACATTTCGGTGACAGAAAGTTCTGGAATCTGAGAGGAGCCACAAATTTCCTTCCACCCAGCTTTCCCCCAAGTCTCCTGATAAAAATATAACCTCACTTGTGTGGGTAGAACTAGCGCCCGCGACAGGAAACGCCCCAAAACGCAACGTGGACACATACCATTTTTTGAAAGAAAACAGAGGTGTTTTTTGCAAAGTACCTACCTGTAGATTTTGGCCTCTAGCTCAGCCGGCACCTAGGGAAACCTACCAAACCTGTGCATTTTTTAAAACTAGAGACCTAGGGGAATCCAAGATGGGGTGACTTGTGGGGCTCTGACCAGGTTCTGGTACCCAGAATCCTTTGCAAACCTCAAAATGTGGCTATAAAAACACATTTTCCTCACATTTCGGTGACAGAAAGTTCTGGAATCTGAGAGGAGCCACAAATTTCCTTCCACCCAGCTTTCCCACAAGTCTCCTGATAAAAATATAACCTCACTTGTGTGGGTAGACCTAGCGCCCGCGACAGGAAACGCCCCAAAATGCAACGTGGACACATACCATTTTTTGAAAGAAAACAGAGGTGTTTTTTGCAAAGTACCTACCTGTAGATTTTGGCCTCTAGCTCAGCCGGCACCTAGGGAAACCTACCAAACCTGTGCATTTTTTAAAACTAGAGACCTAGGGGAATCCAAGATGGGGTGACTTGTGGGGCTCTGACCAGGTTCTGGTACCCAGAATCCTTTGCAAACCTCAAAATTTGGCTAAAAAAACACATTTTCCTCACATTTCGGTGACAGAAAGTTCTGGAATCTGAGAGGAGCCACAAATTTCCTTCCACCCAGCGTTCCCCCAAGTCTCCCGATAAAAATGATACCTCACTTGTGTGGGTAGGCCTAGCGTCCCCGACAGGAAGCACCCCGAAACACAACGTGGACACATCCCATTTTTAAAAAGAAAACAGAGCTGTTTTTTGCAAACTGCCTACCTGTAGATTTTGGCCTCTAGCTCAGCCGGCACCTAGGGAAACCTACCAAACCTGTGCCTTTTTGAAAACTAGAGACCTAGGGGAATCCAAGATGGGGTGACTTGTGGGGCTCTGACCAGGTTCTGGTACCCAGAATCCTTTGCAAACCTCAAAATTTGGCTAAAAAAACACATTTTCCTCACATTTCGGTGACAGAAAGTTCTGGAATCTGAGAGGAGCCACAAATTTCCTTCCACCCAGCGTTCCCCCAAGTCTCCCGATAAAAATGGTACCTCACTTGTGTGGGTAGGCCTAGCGCCCGCGACAGGAAGCACCCCGAAACACAACGTGGACACATCCCATTTTTTGAAAGAAAACAGAGCTGTTTTTTGCAAAGTGCCTACCTGTAGATTTTGGCCTCTAGCTCAGCTGGCACCTAGGGAAACCTACCAAACCTGTGCATTTTTGAAAACTAGAAACCTAGGGGAATCCAAGATGGGGTGACTTGTGGGGCCCTGACCAGGTTCTGTTACCCAGAATCCTTTGCATACCTCAGGATTTGGCTAAAAAAACACATTTTCCTCACATTTCGGTGACAGAAAGTTCTGGAATCTGAGAGGAGCCACAAATTTCCTTCAACCCAGCGTTCCCCCAAGTCTCACGATAAACATTATACCTCACTTGTGTGGTTAGGCCTAGCGCCCGCGACAGGAAACACCCCAAAACACAACGTGGACACATCCCATTTTTTGAAATAAACAGAGCTGTTTTTTGCAAAGTGCCTACCTGTAGATTTTGGCCTCTAGCTCAGCCGGCACATAGGGAAACCTACCAAACCTGTGCATTTTTGAAAACTAGAGACCTAGGGGAATCCAAGATGGGGTGACTTGTGGGGCTCTGACCAGGTTCTGTTACCCAGAATCCTTTGCAAACCTCAAAATGTGGCTAAAAAAACACATTTTCCTCACATTTCGGTGACAGAAAGTTCTGGAATCTGAGAGAAGCCACAAATTTCTTTCCACCCAGCGTTCCCACAAGTCTCCCGATATAAATGGTACCTCACTTGTGTGGGTAAGCCTTGCGCCCGCGACAGGATATGCCCCAAAACACAACGTGGACACATCACAGAAAACAGAGCTGTTTTTTGCAAGGTACCTACCTGTAGATTTTGGCCTCTAGCTCAGCCGGCACCTAGGGAAACCTACCAAACCTGTGCATTTTTTAAAACTAGAGGCCTAGGGGAATCCAAGATGGGGTGACTTGTGAGGCTCTGACCAGGTTCTCTTACCCAGAATCCTTTGCAAACCTCAAAATGTGGCAAAAAAAATACATTTTCCTCACATTTCGGTGACAGAAAGTTCTGGAATCTGATGGGAGCCACAAATTTCCTTCCACCCAGCGTTCCCCCAAGTCTCCAGATAAAAATGGTACCTCACTTGTGTGGGTAGGCCTAGCGCCCGTGACAGGATATGCCCCAAAACACAACATGGACACATCACAGAAAACAGAGCTGTTTTTTGCAAAGTACCTACCTGTAGATTTTGGCCTCTAGCTCAGCCTGCACCTAGGGAAACCTACCAAACCTGTGCATTTTTTAAAACTAGAGACCTAGGGGAATCCAAGATGGGTGAATTGTGGGGCTCTGACCAGGTTCTGTTACCCAGAATCCTTTGCAAACCTCAAATTTTGGCTAAAAAAACATATTTTCCTCACATTTCGGTGACAGAAAGTTCTGGAATCTGAGAGGAGCCACAAATTTCCTTCCACTCAGCGTTTCCCCAAGTCTCCCGATAAAAAATGATACCTCACTTGTGTGCGTAGGCCTAGCAGCCGCGACAGGAGATGCCCCAAAACACAACGTGGACACATCCCATTTTTTGAAAGAAAACAGAGCTGTTTTTTGCAAAGTGCCTACCTGTAGATTTTGGCCTCTACCTCAGCCAGCAACTAGGGAAACTTACCAAACCTGTGCATTTTTTAAAACTAGAGACCTAGGGGAATCCAAGATGGGGTGACTTGTGGGGCTCTGACCAGGTTCTGTTACCCAGAATCCTTTGCAAACCTCAAAATTTGGCTAAAAAAACACATTTTCCTCAAATTTCGGTGACAGAAAGTTCTGGAATCTGAGAGGAGCCACAAATTTCCTTCCACCCAGCGTTCCCCCAAGTCTCCTGATAAAAATGATACCTCACTTGTGTGGGTAGGCCTAGCGCCCGCGACAGGAAACACCCCGAAACACAACGTGGAAACATCCCATTTTTTTAAAGAAAACAGAGCTGTTTTTTACAAAGTGCCTACCTGTAGATTTTGGCCTCTAGCTCAGCCGGCACCTAGGGAAACCTACCAAACCTGTGAATTTTTTAAAACTAGAGACCTAGGGGAATCCAAGATGGGGTGACTTGTGGGGCTCTGACCAGGTTCTGGTACCCAGAATCCTTTGCAAACCTCAAAATGTGGCTAAAAAAACACATTTTCCTCACATTTCGGTGACAGAAAGTTCTGGAATCTGAGAGGAGCCACAAATTTCCTTCCACCCAGCGTTCCCCCAAGTCTCCCGATAAAAATGATACCTCACTTGTGTGGGTAGGCCTAGCGCCCGCGACAGGAAGCACCCCGAAACACAACGTGGACACATCCCATTTTTAAAAAGAAAACAGAGCTGTTTTTTTGCAAAGTGCCTACCTGTAGATTTTGGCCTCTAGCTCAGCCGGCACCTAGGGAAACCTACCAAACCTGTGCATTTTTGAAAACTAGAGACCTAGGGGAATCCAAGATGGGTTGACTTGTGGGGCTCTGACCAGGTTCTGTTACCCAGAATCCTTTGCAAACCTCAAAATGTGGCTAAAAAAACACATTTTCCTCACATTTCGGTGACAGAAAGTTCTGGAATCTGATGTGAGCCACAAATTTCCTTCCACCCAGCGTTCCCCCAAGTCTCCAGATAAAAATGGTACCTCACTTGTGTGGGTAGGCCTAGCGCCCGCGACAGGATATGCCCCAAAACACAACATGGACACATCACAGAAAACAGAGCTGTTTTTTGCAAAGTACCTACCTGTAGATTTTGGCCTCTAGCTCAGCCTGCACCTAGGGAAACCTACCAAACCTGTGCATTTTTTAAAACTAGAGACCTAGGGTAATCCAAGATGGGGTGACTTGTGGGGCTCTGACCCGGTTCTGTTACCCAGAATCCTTTGCAAACCTCAAATTTTGGCTAAAAAAACACATTTTCCTCACATTTCGGTGACAGAAAGTTCTGGAATCTGAGAGGAGCCACAAATTTCCTTCCACTCAGCGTTTCCCCAAGTCTCCCAATAAAAATGATACCTCACTTGTGTGGGTGGGCCTCGCGCCCACGACAGGAAACGCCCCAAAACGCAACGTGGACACATACCATTTTTTGAAAGAAAACAGAGGTGTTTTTTGCAAAGTACCTACCTGTAGATTTTGACCTCTAGCTCAGCCGGCACATAGGGAAACCTACCAAACCTGTGCATTTTTTAAAACTAGAGACCTAGGGGAATCCAAGATGGGGTGACTTGTGGGGCTCTGACCAGGTTCTGTTACCCAGAATCCTTTGCAAACCTCAAAATTGGGCTAAAAAACATATTTTCCTTACATTTCCGTGACAGAAAGTTCTGGAATATGGGAGGAGAAAATTTTTTCCTTCCACCCAGCGTTCCCCCAAGTCTCCAGATAAAAATGGTACCTCACTTGAGTGGGTAGGCCCAGCGCCCGCGACAGGATATGCCCCAAAACACAACGTGGACACATCACAGAAAACAGAGCTGTTTTTTGCAAAGTACCTTCCTGTAGATTTTGGCCTCTAGCTCAGCCTGCACCTAGGGAAACCTACCAAACCTGTGCATTTTTTAAAACTAGAGACCTCGGGGAATCCAAGATGGGGTGACTTGTGGGGCTCTGACCAGGTTCTGTTACCCAGAATCCTTTGCAAACCTCAGGATTTGGCTAAAAAAACACATTTTCCTCACATTTCGGTGACAGAAAGTTCTGGAATCTGAGAGGAGCCACAAATTTCCTTCCACCCAGCGTTCCCCCAAGTCTCACGATAAAAATTATACCTCACTTGTGTGGGTAGGCCTAGCGCCCGCGACAGGAAACACCCCAAAACACAACGTGGACACATCCCATTTTTTGAAAGAAAACAGAGCTGTTTTTTGCAAAGTGCTTACCTGTAGATTTTGGCCTCTAGCTCAGCCGGCACCTAGGGAAACCTACCAAACCTGTGCATTTTTTAAAACTAGAGACCTAGGGGAATCCAAGATGGGGTGACTTGTGGGGCTCTGACCAGGTTCTGTTACCCAGAATCCTTTGCAAACCTCAAAATGTGGCTAAAAAAACACATTTTCCTCACATTTCGGTGACAGAAAGTTCTGGAATCTGAGAGGAGCCACAAATTTCTTTCCACCCAGCGTTCCCACAAGTCTCCCGATATAAATGGTACCTCACTTGTGTGGGTAAGCCTTGCGCCCGCGACAGGATATGCCCCAAAACACAACGTGGGCACATCACAGAAAACAGAGCTGTTTTTTGCAAAGTACCTACCTGTAGATTTTGGCCTCTAGCTCAGCCGGCACCTAGGGAAACCTACCAAACCTGTGCATTTTTTAAAACTAGAGACCTAGGGGAATCCAAGATGGGGTGACTTGTGGGGCTCTGACCAGGTTCTGTTACCCAGAATCCTTTGCAAACCTCAAAATTTGGCTAAAAAAACACATTTTCCTCAAATTTCGGTGACAGAAAGTTCTGGAATCTGAGAGGAGCCACAAATTTCCTTCCACCCAGCGTTCCCACAAGTCTCCCGATAAAAATGCTACCTCACTTGTGTGGGTAGGCCTAGCGCCCGCGACAGGAAGCACCCCGAAACGCAACGTGGACACATCCCATTTTTTTAAAGAAAACAGAGCTGTTTTTTGCAAAGTGCCTACCTGTAGATTTTGGCCTCTAGCTCAGCCGGCACCTAGGGAAACCTACCAAACCTGTGCATTTTTGAAAACTAGAGACCTAGGGGAATCCAAGATGGGGTGACTTGTGGGGCTCTGACCAGGTTCTGTTACCCAGAATCCTTTGCAAACCTCAAAATGTGGCTAAAAAAACACATTTTCCTCACATTTCGGTGACAGAAAGTTCTGGAATCTGATGGGAGCCACAAATTTCCTTCCACCCAGCGTTCCCCCAAGTCTCCAGATAAAAATGGTACCTCACTTGTGTGGGTAGGCCTAGCGCCCGCGACAGGATATGCCCCAAAACACAACATGGACACATCACAGAAAACAGAGCTGTTTTTTGCAAAGTACCTACCTGTAGATTTTGGCCTCTAGCTCAGCCTGCACCTAGGGAAACCTACCAAACCTGTGCATTTTTGAAAACTAGAGACCTAGGGTAATCCAAGATGGGGTGACTTGTGGGGCTCTGGCCCGGTTCTGTTACCCAGAATCCTTTGCAAACCTCAAATTTTGGCTAAAAAACGCATTTTCCTCACATTTCGGTGACAGAAAGTTCTGGAATCTGAGAGGAGCCACAAATTTCCTTCCACTCAGCGTTTCCCCAAGTCTCCCGATAAAAATGATACCTCACTTGTGTGGGTAGGCCTCGCGCCGGCGACAGGAAACGCCCCAAAATGCAACGTGGACACATACCATTTTTTTAAAGAAAACAGAGGTGTTTTTTGCAAAGTACCTACCTGTAGATTTTGACCTCTAGCTCAGCCGGCACCTAGGGAAACCTACCAAACCTGTGCATTTTTTAAAACTAGAGACCTAGGGGAATCCAAGATGGGGTGACTTGTGGGGCTCTGACCAGGTTCTGTTACCCAGAATCCTTTGCAAACCTCAAAATTTGGCTAAAAAACGTATTTTCCTTACATTTCGGTGACAGAAAGTTCTGGAATCTGGGAGGAGAAAAAAATTTCCTTCCACCCAGCGTTCCCCCAAGTCTCCAGATAAAAATGGTACCTCACTTGTGTGGGTAGGCCCAGCGCCCGCGACAGGATATGCCCCAAAATACAACGTGGACACATCACAGAAAACAGAGCTGTTTTTTGCAAAGTACCTTCCTGTAGATTTTGGCCTCTAGCTCAGCCTGCACCTAGTGAAACCTACCAAACCTGTGCATTTTTTAAAACTAGAGACCTAGGGGAATCCAAGATGGGGTGACTTGTGGGGCTCTGACCAGGTTCTGTTACCCAGAATCCTTTGCAAACCTCAGGATTTGGCTAAAAAAACACATTTTCCTCACATTTCGGTGACAGAAAGTTCTGGAATCTGAGAGGAGCCACAAATTTCCTTCCACCCAGCGTTCCCCCAAGTCTCACGATAAAAATTATACCTCACTTGTGTGGGTAGGCCTAGCGCCCGCGACAGGAAACACCCCAAAACACAACGTGGACACATCCCATTTTTTGAAAGAAAACAGAGCTGTTTTTTGCAAAGTGCTTACCTGTAGATTTTGGCCTCTAGCTCAGCCGGCACCTAGGGAAACCTACCAAACCTGTGCATTTTTGAAAACTAGAGACGTAGGGGAATCCAAGATGGGGTGACTTGTGGGGCTCTCACCAGGTTCTGTTACCCAGAATCCTTTGCAAACCTCAAAATGTGGCTAAAAAAACACATTTTCCTCACATTTCGGTGACAGAAAGTTCTGGAATCTGAGAGGAGCCACAAATTTCTTTCCATCCAGCGTTCCCACAAGTCTCCCGATATAAATGGTACCTCACTTGTGTGGGTAAGCCTTGTGCCCGCGACAGGATATGCCCCAAAACACAACGTGGGCACATCACAGAAAACAGAGCTGTTTTTTGCAAAGTACCTACCTGTAGATTTTGGCCTCTAGCTCAGCCGGCACCTAGGGAAACCTACCAAACCTGTGCATTTTTTAAAACTAGAGACCTAGGGGAATCCAAGATGGGGTGACTTGTGGGGCTCTGACCAGGTTCTGTTACCCAGAATCCTTTGCAAACCTCAAAATTTGGCTAAAAAAACACATTTTCCTCAAATTTCGGTGACAGAAAGTTCTGGAATCTGAGAGGAGCCACAAATTTCCTTCCACTCAGCGTTTCCCCAAGTCTCCCGATAAAATTGATACCTCACTTGTGTGGGTAGGCCTCGCGCCCGCGACAGGAAACGCCCCAAAACGCAACGTGGACACATACCATTTTTTGAAAGAAAACAGAGGTGTTTTTTGCAAAGTACCTACCTGTAGATTTTGACCTCTAGCTCAGCCGGCACCTAGGGAAACCTACCAAACCTGTGCATTTTTTAAAACTAGAGACCTAGGGGAATCCAAGATGGGGTGACTTGTGGGGCTCTGACCAGGTTCTGTTACCCAGAATCCTTTGCAAACCTCAAAATTTGGCTAAAAAACTTATTTTCCTTACATTTCGGTGACAGAAAGTTCTGGAATCTGGGAGGAGAAAAAAATGTCCTTCCACCCAGCGTTCCCCCAAGTCTCCAGATAAAAATGGTACCTCACTTGTGTGGGTAGGCCCAGCGCCCGCGACAGGATATGCCCCAAAACACAACGTGGACACATCACAGAAAACAGAGCTGTTTTTTGCAAAGTACCTTCCTGTGGATTTTGGCCTCTAGCTCAGCCTGCACCTAGGGAAACCTACCAAACCTGTGCATTTTTGAAAACTAGAGACCTAGGGTAATCCAAGATGGGGTGACTTGTGGGGCTCTGACCCGGTTCTGTTACCCAGAATCCTTTGCAAACCTCAAATTTTGGCTAAAAAAACGCATTTTCCTCACATTTCGGTGACAGAAAGTTCTGGAATCTGAGAGGAGCCACAAATTTCCTTCCACTCAGCGTTTCCCCAAGTCTCCCGATAAAAATGATACCTCACTTATGTGGGTAGGCTTCGCGCCCGCGACAGGAAATGCCCCAAAACGCAACGTGGACACATACCATTTTTTGAAAGAAAACAGAGGTGTTTTTTGCAAAGTACCTACCTGTAGATTTTGACCTCTAGCTCAGCCGGCACCTAGGGAAACCTACCAAACCTGTGCATTTTTTAAAACTAGAGACCTAGGGGAATCCAAGATGGGGTGACTTGTGGGGCTCTGACCAGGTTCTGTTACCCAGAATCCTTTGCAAACCTCAAAATTTGGCTAAAAAACTTATTTTCCTTACATTTCGGTGACAGAAAGTTCTGGAATCTGGGAGGAGAAAATTTTTTCCTTCCACCCAGCGTTCCCCCAAGTCTCCAGATAAAAATGGTACCTCACTTGTGTGGGTAGGCCCAGCGCCCGCGACAGGATATGCCCCAAAACACAACGTGGACACATCACAGAAAACAGAGCTGTTTTTTGCAAAGTACCTTCCTGTGGATTTTGGCCTCTAGCTCAGCCTGCACCTAGGGAAACCTACCAAACCTGTGCATTTTTGAAAACTAGAGACCTAGGGTAATCCAAGATGGGGTGACTTGTGGGGCTCTGACCCGGTTCTGTTACCCAGAATCCTTTGCAAACCTCAAATTTTGGCTAAAAAAACGCATTTTCCTCACATTTCGGTGACAGAAAGTTCTGGAATCTGAGAGGAGCCACAAATTTCCTTCCACTCAGCGTTTCCCCAAGTCTCCCGATAAAAATGATACCTCACTTGTGTGGGTAGGCCTCGCGCCCGCGACAGGAAACGCCCCAAAACGCAACGTGGACACATACCATTTTTTGAAAGAAAACAGAGGTGTTTTTTGCAAAGTACCTACCTGTAGATTTTGACCTCTAGCTCAGCCGGCACCTAGGGAAACCTACCAAACCTGTGCATTTTTTAAAACTAGAGACCTAGGGGAATCCAAGATGGGGTGACTTGTGGGGCTCTGACCAGGTTCTGTTACCCAGAATCCTTTGCAAACCTCAAAATTTGGCTAAAAAAACGTATTTTCCTTACATTTCGGTGACAGAAAGTTCTGGAATCTGGGAGGAGAAAATTTTTTCCTTCCACCCAGCGTTCCCCCAAGTCTCCAGATAAAAATGGTACCTCACTTGTGTGGGTAGGCCCAGCGCCCGCGACAGGATATGCCCCAAAACACAACGTGGACACATCACAGAAAACAGAGCTGTTTTTTGCAAAGTACCTTCCTGTGGATTTTGGCCTCTAGCTCAGCCTGCACCTAGGGAAACCTACCAAACCTGTGCATTTTTGAAAACTAGAGACCTAGGGTAATCCAAGATGGGGTGACTTGTGGGGCTCTGACCCGGTTCTGTTACCCAGAATCCTTTGCAAACCTCAAATTTTGGCTAAAAAAACGCATTTTCCTCACATTTCGGTGACAGAAAGTTCTGGAATCTGAGAGGAGCCACAAATTTCCTTCCACTCAGCGTTTCCCCAAGTCTCCCGATAAAAATGATACCTCACTTGTGTGGGTAGGCCTCGCGCCCGCGACAGGAAACGCCCCAAAACGCAACGTGGACACATACCATTTTTTGAAAGAAAACAGAGGTGTTTATTGCAAAGTACCTACCTGTAGATTTTGACCTCTAGCTCAGCCGGCACCTAGGGAAACCTACCAAACCTGTGCATTTTTTAAAACTAGAGACCTAGGGGAATCCAAGATGGGGTGACTTGTGGGGCTCTGACCAGGTTCTGTTACCCAGAATCCTTTGCAAACCTCAAAATTTGGCTAAAAAACTTATTTTCCTTACATTTCGGTGACAGAAAGTTCTGGAATCTGGGAGGAGAACATTTTTTCCTTCCACCCAGCGTTCCCCCAAGTCTCCAGATAAAAATGGTACCTCACTTGTGTGGGTAGGCCCAGCGCCCGCGACAGGATATGCCCCAAAACACAACGTGGACACATCACAGAAAACAGAGCTGTTTTTTGCAAAGTACCTTCCTGTGGATTTTGGCCTCTAGCTCAGCCTGCACCTAGGGAAACCTACCAAACCTGTGCATTTTTGAAAACTAGAGACCTAGGGTAATCCAAGATGGGATGACTTGTGGGGCTCTGACCTGGTTCTGTTACCCAGAATCCTTTGCAAACCTAAAAATTTGGCTAAAAAACGTATTTTCCTTACATTTCGGTGACAGAAAGTTCTGGAATCTGGGAGGAGAAAAAAATTTCCTTCCACCCAGCGTTCCCCCAAGTCTCCAGATAAAAAAGGTACCTCACTTGTGTGGGTAGGCCCAGCGCCCGCGACAGGATATGCCCCAAAACACAACGTGGACACATCACAGAAAACAGAGCTGTTTTTTGCAAAGTACCTTCCTGTAGATTTTGGCCTCTAGCTCAGCCTGCACCTAGGGAAACCTACCAAACCTGTGCATTTTTGAAAACTAGAGACCTAGGGTAATCCAAGGTTGGGTGACTTGTGGGGCTCTGACCCGGTTCTGTTACCCAGAATCCTTTGCAAACCTCAAATTTTGGCTAAAAAAACGCATTTTCCTCACATTTCGGTGACAGAAAGTTCTGGAATCTGAGAGGAGCCACAAATTTCCTTCCACTCAGCATTTCCCCAAGTCTCCCGATAAAAATGATACCTCACTTGTGTGAGTAGGCCTCGCGCCCGCGACAGGAAACGCCCCAAAACGCAACGTGGACACATACCATTTTTTGAAAGAAAACAGAGGTGTTTTTTGCAAAGTACCTACCTGTAGATTTTGACCTCTAGCTCAGCCGTCACCTAGGGAAACCTACCAAACCTGTGCATTTTTTAAAACTAGAGACCTAGGGGAATCCAAGATGGGGTGACTTGTGGGGCTCTGACCAGGTTCTGTTACCCAGAATCCTTTGCAAACCTCAAAATTTGGCTAAAAAACATATTTTCCTTACATTTCGGTGACAGAAAGTTCTGGAATCTGGGAGGAGAAAAAAATCTCCTTCCGCCCAGCGTTCCCCCAAGTCTCCAGATAAAAATGGTACCTCACTTGTGTGGGTAGGCCCAGCGCCCGCGACAGGATATGCCCCAAAACACAACGTGGACACATCACAGAAAACAGAGCTGTTTTTTGCAAAGTACCTTCCTGTAGATTTTGGCCTCTAGCTCAGCCTGCACCTAGGGAAACCTACCAAACCTGTGCATTTTTGAAAACTAGAGACCTAGGGGAATCCAAGATGGGGTGACTTGTGGGGCTCTGACCAGGTTCTGTTACCCAGAATCCTTTGCAAACCTCAGGATTTGGCTAAAAAAACACATTTTCCTCAAATTTCGGTCACAGAAAGTTCTGGAATCTGAGAGGAGCCACAAATTTCCTTCCACCCAGCGTTCCCCCAAGTCTCACGATAAAAATTATACCTCACTTGTGTGGGTAGGCCTAGCGCCCGCGACAGGAAACACCCCAAAACACAACGTGGACACATCCCATTTTTTGAAAGAAAACAGAGCTGTTTTTTGCAAAGTGCTTACCTGTAGATTTTGGCCTCTAGCTCAGCCGGCACCTAGGGAAACCTACCAAACCTGTGCATTTTTGAAAACTAGAGACCTAGGGGAATCCAAGATGGGGTGACTTGTGGGGCTCTGACCAGGTTCTGTTACCCAGAATCCTTTGCAAACCTCAAAATGTGGCTAAAAAAACACATTTTCCTCACATTTCGGTGACAGAAAGTTCTGGAATCTGAGAGGAGCCACAAATTTCTTTCCACCCAGCGTTCCCACAAGTCTCCCGATATAAATGGTACCTCACTTGTGTGGGTAAGCCTTGCGCCCGCGACAGGATATGCCCCAAAACACAACGTGGGCACATCACAGAAAACAGAGCTGTTTTTTGCAAAGTACCTACCTGTAGATTTTGGCCTCTAGCTCAGCCGGCACCTAGGGAAACCTACCAAACCTGTGCATTTTTTAAAACTAGAGACCTAGGGGAATCCAAGATGGGGTGACTTGTGGGGCTCTGACCAGGTTCTGTTACCCAGAATCCTTTGCAAACCTCAAAATTTGGCTAAAAAAACACATTTTCCTCAAATTTCGGTGACAGAAAGTTCTGGAATCTGAGAGGAGCCACAAATTTCCTTCCACCCAGCGTTCCCCCAAGTCTCCCGATAAAAATGATACCTCACTTGTGTGGGTAGGCCTAGCGCCCGTGACAGGAAGCACTCCGAAACGCAACGTGGACACATCCCATTTTTTTAAAGAAAACAGAGCTGTTTTTTGCAAAGTGCCTACCTGTAGATTTTGGCCTCTAGCTCAGCCGGCACCTAGGGAAACCTACCAAACCTGTGCATTTTTGAAAACTAGAGACCTAGGGGAATCCAAGATGGGGTGACTTGTGGGGCTCTGACCAGGTTCTGTTACCCAGAATCCTTTGCAAACCTCAAAATGTGGCTAAAAAAACACATTTTCCTCACATTTCGGTGACAGAAAGTTCTGGAATCTGATGGGAGCCACAAATTTCCTTCCACCCAGCGTTCCCCCAAGTCTCCAGATAAAAATGGTACCTCACTTGTGTGGGTAGGCCTAGTGCCCGCGACAGGATATGCCCCAAAACACAACATGGACACATCACAGAAAACAGAGCTGTTTTTTACAAAGTACCTACCTGTAGATTTTGGCCTCTAGCTCAGCCTGCACCTAGGGAAACCTACCAAACCTGTGCATTTTTGAAAACTAGAGACCTAGGGTAATCCAAGATGGGGTGACTTGTGGGGCTCTGGCCCGGTTCTGTTACCCAGAATCCTTTGCAAACCTCAAATTTTGGCTAAAAAAACGCATTTTCCTCACATTTCGGTGACAGAAAGTTCTGGAATCTGAGAGGAGCCACAAATTTCCTTCCACTCAGCATTTCCCCAAGTCTCCCGATAAAAATGATACCTCACTTGTGTGGGTAGGCCTCGCGCCGGCGACAGGAAACGCCCCAAAATGCAACGTGGACACATACCATTTTTTTAAAGAAAACAGAGGTGTTTTTTGCAAAGTACCTACCTGTAGATTTTGACCTCTAGCTCAGCCGGCACCTAGGGAAACCTACCAAACCTGTGCATTTTTTAAAACTAGAGACCTAGGGGAATCCAAGATGGGGTGACTTGTGGGGCTCTGACCAGGTTCTGTTACCCAGAATCCTTTGCAAACCTCAAAATTTGGCTAAAAAACTTATTTTCCTTACATTTCGGTGACAGAAAGTTCTGGAATCTGGGAGGAGAAAAAAATTTCCTTCCACCCAGCGTTCCCCCAAGTCTCCAGATAAAAATGGAACCTCACTTGTGTGGGTAGGCCCAGCGCCGGCGACAGGATGTGCCCCAAAACACAACGTGGACACATCACAGAAAACAGAGCTGTTTTTTGCAAAGTACCTTCCTGTAGATTTTGGCCTCTAGCTCAGCCTGCACCTAGGGAAACCTACCAAACCTGTGCATTTTTTAAAACTAGAGACCTAGGGGAATCCAAGATGGGGTGACTTGTGGGGCTCTGACCAGGTTCTGTTACCCAGAATCCTTTGCAAACCTCAGGATCTGGCTAAAAAAACACATTTTCCTCACATTTCGGTGACAGAAAGTTCTGGAATCTGAGAGGAGCCACAAATTTCCTTCCACCCAGCGTTCCCCCAAGTCTCACGATAAAAATTATACCTCACTTGTGTGGGTAGGCCTAGCGCCCGCGACAGGAAACACCCCAAAACACAACGTGGACACATCCCATTTTTTGAAAGAAAACAGAGCTGTTTTTTGCAAAGTGCTTACCTGTAGATTTTGGCCTCTAGCTCAGCCGGCACCTAGGGAAACCTACCAAACCTGTGCATTTTTGAAAACTAGAGACCTAGGGGAATCCAAGATGGGGTGACTTGTGGGGCTCTGACCAGGTTCTGTTACCCAGAATCCTTTGCAAACCTCAAAATGTGGCTAAAAAAACACATTTTCCTCACATTTCGGTGACAGAAAGTTCTGGAATCTGAGAGGAGCCACAAATTTCTTTCCACCCAGCGTTCCCACAAGTCTCCCGATATAAATGGTACCTCACTTGTGTGGGTAGGCCTAGCGCCCGCGACAGGATATGCCCCAAAACACAACATGGACACATCACAGAAAACAGAGCTGTTTTTTGCAAAGTACCTACCTGTAGATTTTTGCCTCTAGCTCAGCCTGCACCTAGGGAAACCTACCAAACCTGTGCATTTTTGAAAACTAGAGACCTAGGGTAATCCAAGATGGGGTGACTTGTGGGGCTCTGGCCCGGTTCTGTTACCCAGAATCCTTTGCAAACCTCAAATTTTGGCTAAAAAAACGCATTTTCCTCACATTTCGGTGACAGAAAGTTCTGGAATCTGAGAGGAGCCACAAATTTCCTTCCACTCAGCGTTTCCCCAAGTCTCCCGATAAAAATGATACCTCACTTGTGTGGGTAGGCCTCGCGCCCGCGACAGGAAACGCCCCAAAATGCAACGTGGACACATACCATTTTTTTAAAGAAAACAGAGGTGTTTTTTGCAAAGTACCTACCTGTAGATTTTGACCTCTAGCTCAACCGGAACCTAGGGAAACCTACCAAACCTGTGCATTTTTTAAAACTAGAGACCTAGGGGAATCCAAGATGGGGTGACTTGTGGGGCTCTGACCAGGTTCTGTTACCCAGAATCCTTTGCAAACCTCAAAATTTGGCTAAAAACTTATTTTCCTTACATTTCGGTGACAGAAAGTTCTGGAATCTGGGAGGAGAAAAAAATTTCCTTCCACCCAGCGTTCCCCCAAGTCTCCAGATAAAAATGGAACCTCACTTGTGTGGGTAGGCCCAGCGCCCGCGACAGGATATGCCCCAAAACACAACGTGGACACATCACAGAAAACAGAGCTGTTTTTTGCAAAGTACCTTCCTGTAGATTTTGGCCTCTAGCTCAGCCTGCACCTAGGGAAACCTACCAAACCTGTGCATTTTTTAAAACTAGAGACCTAGGGGAATCCAAGATGGGGTGACTTGTGGGGCTCTGACCAGGTTCTGTTACCCAGAATCCTTTGCAAACCTCAGGATTTGGCTAAAAAAACACATTTTCCTCACATTTCGGTGACAGAAAGTTCTGGAATCTGAGAGGAGCCACAAATTTCCTTCCACCCAGCGTTCCCCCAAGTCTCACGATAAAAATTATACCTCACTTGTGTGGGTAGGCCTAGCGCCCGCGACAGGAAACACCCCAAAACACAACGTGGACACATCCCATTTTTTGAAAGAAAACAGAGCTGTTTTTTGCAAAGTGCTTACCTGTAGATTTTGGCCTCTAGCTCAGCCGGCACCTAGGGAAACCTACCAAACCTGTGCATTTTTGAAAACTAGAGACCTAGGGGAATCCAAGATGGGGTGACTTGTGGGGCTCTGACCAGGTTCTGTTACCCAGAATCCTTTGCAAACCTCAAAATGTGGCTAAAAAAACACATTTTCCTCACATTTCGGTGACAGAAAGTTCTGGAATCTGAGAGTAGCCACAAATTTCTTTCCACCCAGCGTTCCCACAAGTCTCCCGATATAAATGGTACCTCACTTGTGTGGGTAGGCCTAGCGCCCGCGACAGGATATGCCCCAAAACACAACATGGACACATCACAGAAAACAGAGCTGTTTTTTGCAAAGTACCTACCTGTAGATTTTTGCCTCTAGCTCAGCCTGCACCTAGGGAAACCTACCAAACCTGTGCATTTTTGAAAACTAGAGACCTAGGGTAATCCAAGATGGGGTGACTTGTGGGGCTCTGGCCCGGTTCTGTTACCCAGAATCCTTTGCAAACCTCAAATTTTGGCTAAAAAAACGCATTTTCCTCACATTTCGGTGACAGAAAGTTCTGGAATCTGAGAGGAGCCACAAATTTCCTTCCACTCAGCGTTTCCCCAAGTCTCCCGATAAAAATGATACCTCACTTGTGTGGGTAGGCCTCGCGCCCGCGACAGGAAACGCCCCAAAATGCAACGTGGACACATACCATTTTTTTAAAGAAAACAGAGGTGTTTTTTGCAAAGTACCTACCTGTAGATTTTGACCTCTAGCTCAGCCGGCACCTATGGAAACCTACCAAACCTGTGCATTTTTTAAAACTAGAGACCTAGGGGAATCCAAGATGGGGTGACTTGTGGGGCTCTGACCAGGTTCTGTTACCCAGAATCCTTTGCAAACCTCAAAATTTGGCTAAAAAACTTATTTTCCTTACATTTCGGTGACAGAAAGTTCTGGAATCTGGGAGGAGAAAATAATTTCCTTCCACCCAGCGTTCCCCCAAGTCTCCAGATAAAAATGGTACCTCACTTGTGTGGGTAGGCCCAGCGCCCGCGACAGGATATGCCCCAAAACACAACGTGGACACATCACAGAAAACAGAGCTGTTTTTTGCAAAGTACCTTCCTGTGGATTTTGGCCTCTAGCTCAGCCTGCACCTAGGGAAACCTACCAAACCTGTGCATTTTTGAAAACTAGAGACCTAGGGTGATCCAAGATGGGGTGACTTGTGGGGCTCTGACCCGGTTCTGTTACCCAGAATCCTTTGCAAACCTCAAATTTTGGCTAAAAAAACGCATTTTCCTCACATTTCGGTGACAGAAAGTTCTGGAATCTGAGAGGAGCCACAAATTTCCTTCCACTCAGCGTTTCCCCAAGTCTCCCGATAAAAATGATACCTCACTTGTGTGGGTAGGCCTCGCGCCCGCGACAGGAAACGCCCCAAAACGCAACGTGGACACATACCATTTTTTGAAAGAAAACAGAGGTGTTTTTTGCAAAGTACCTACCTGTAGATTTTGACCTCTAGCTCAGCCGGCACCTAGAGAAACCTACCAAACCTGTGCATTTTTTAAAATTAGAGACCTAGGGGAATCCAAGATGGGGTGACTTGTGGGGCTCTGACCAGGTTCTGTTACCCAGAATCCTTTGCAAACCTCAAAATTTGGCTAAAAAACTTATTTTCCTTACATTTCGGTGACAGAAAGTTCTGGAATCTGGGAGGAGAAAATGTTTTCCTTCCACCCAGCGTTCCCCCAAGTCTCCAGATAAAAATGGTACCTCACTTGTGTGGGTAGGCCCAGCGCCTGCGACAGGATATGCCCCAAAACACAACGTGGACACATCACAGAAAACAGAGCTGTTTTTTGCAAAGTACCTTCCTGTGGATTTTGGCCTCTAGCTCAGCCTGCACCTAGGGAAACCTACCAAACCTGTGCATTTTTGAAAACTAGAGACCTAGGGTAATCCAAGATGGGATGACTTGTGGGGCTCTGACCTGGTTCTGTTACCCAGAATCCTTTGCAAACCTCAAATTTTGGCTAAAAAAACGCATTTTCCTCACATTTCGGTGACAGAAAGTTCTGGAATCTGAGAGGAGCCACAAATTTCCTTCCACTCAGCGTTTCCCCAAGTCTCCCGATAAAAATGATACCTCACTTGTGTGGGTAGGCCTCGCGCCCGCGACAGGAAACGCCCCAAAACGCAACGTGGACACATACCATTTTTTGAAAGAAAACAGAGGTATTTTTTGCAAAGTACCTACCTGTAGATTTTTGCCTCTAGCTCAGCCTGCACCTAGGGAAACCTACCAAACCTGTGCATTTTTGAAAACTAGAGACCTAGGGTAATCCAAGATGGGGTGACTTGTGGGGCTCTGGCCCGGTTCTGTTACCCAGAATCCTTTGCAAACCTCAAATTTTGGCTAAAAAAACGCATTTTCCTCACATTTCGGTGACAGAAAGTTCTGGAATCTGAGAGGAGCCACAAATTTCCTTCCACTCAGCGTTTCCCCAAGTCTCCCGATAAAAATGATACCTCACTTGTGTGGGTAGGCCTCGCGCCCGCGACAGGAAATGCCCCAAAATGCAACGTGGACACATACCATTTTTTTAAAGAAAACAGAGGTGTTTTTTGCAAAGTACCTACCTGTAGATTTTGACCTCTAGCTCAGCCGGCACCTAGGGAAACCTACCAAACCTGTGCATTTTTTAAAACTAGAGACCTAGGGGAATCCAAGATGGGGTGACTTGTGGGGCTCTGACCAGGTTCTGTTACCCAGAATCCTTTGCAAACCTCAAAATTTGGCTAAAAAACTTATTTTCCTTACATTTCGGTGACAGAAAGTTCTGGAATCTGGGAGGAGAAAATAATTTCCTTCCACCCAGCGTTCCCCCAAGTCTCCAGATAAAAATGGTACCTCACTTGTGTGGGTAGGCCCAGCGCCCGCGACAGGATATGCCCCAAAACACAACGTGGACACATCACAGAAAACAGAGCTGTTTTTTGCAAAGTACCTTCCTGTGGATTTTGGCCTCTAGCTCAGCCTGCACCTAGGGAAACCTACCAAACCTGTGCATTTTTGAAAACTAGAGACCTAGGGTGATCCAAGATGGGGTGACTTGTGGGGCTCTGACCCGGTTCTGTTACCCAGAATCCTTTGCAAACCTCAAATTTTGGCTAAAAAAACGCATTTTCCTCACATTTCGGTGACAGAAAGTTCTGGAATCTGAGAGGAGCCACAAATTTCCTTCCACTCAGCGTTTCCCCAAGTCTCCCGATAAAAATGATACCTCACTTGTGTGGGTAGGCCTCGCGCCCGCGACAGGAAACGCCCCAAAACGCAACGTGGACACATACCATTTTTTGAAAGAAAACAGAGGTGTTTTTTGCAAAGTACCTACCTGTAGATTTTGACCTCTAGCTCAGCCGGCACCTAGAGAAACCTACCAAACCTGTGCATTTTTTAAAACTAGAGACCTAGGGGAATCCAAGATGGGGTGACTTGTGGGGCTCTGACCAGGTTCTGTTACCCAGAATCCTTTGCAAACCTCAAAATTTGGCTAAAAAACTTATTTTCCTTACATTTCGGTGACAGAAAGTTCTGGAATCTGGGAGGAGAAAATGTTTTCCTTCCACCCAGCGTTCCCCCAAGTCTCCAGATAAAAATGGTACCTCACTTGTGTGGGTAGGCCCAGCGCCTGCGACAGGATATGCCCCAAAACACAACGTGGACACATCACAGAAAACAGAGCTGTTTTTTGCAAAGTACCTTCCTGTGGATTTTGGCCTCTAGCTCAGCCTGCACCTAGGGAAACCTACCAAACCTGTGCATTTTTGAAAACTAGAGACCTAGGGTAATCCAAGATGGGATGACTTGTGGGGCTCTGACCTGGTTCTGTTACCCAGAATCCTTTGCAAACCTCAAATTTTGGCTAAAAAAACGCATTTTCCTCACATTTCGGTGACAGAAAGTTCTGGAATCTGAGAGGAGCCACAAATTTCCTTCCACTCAGCGTTTCCCCAAGTCTCCCGATAAAAATGATACCTCACTTGTGTGGGTAGGCCTCGCGCCCGCGACAGGAAACGCCCCAAAACGCAACGTGGACACATACCATTTTTTGAAAGAAAACAGAGGTATTTTTTGCAAAGTACCTACCTGTAGATTTTTGCCTCTAGCTCAGCCTGCACCTAGGGAAACCTACCAAACCTGTGCATTTTTGAAAACTAGAGACCTAGGGTAATCCAAGATGGGGTGACTTGTGGGGCTCTGGCCCGGTTCTGTTACCCAGAATCCTTTGCAAACCTCAAATTTTGGCTAAAAAAACGCATTTTCCTCACATTTCGGTGACAGAAAGTTCTGGAATCTGAGAGGAGCCACAAATTTCCTTCCACTCAGCGTTTCCCCAAGTCTCCCGATAAAAATGATACCTCACTTGTGTGGGTAGGCCTCGCGCCCGCGACAGGAAACGCCCCAAAATGCAACGTGGACACATACCATTTTTTTAAAGAAAACAGAGGTGTTTTTTGCAAAGTACCTACCTGTAGATTTTGACCTCTAGCTCAGCCGGCACCTAGGGAAACCTACCAAACCTGTGCATTTTTTAAAACTAGAGACCTAGGGGAATCCAAGATGGGGTGACTTGTGGGGCTCTGACCAGGTTCTGTTACCCAGAATCCTTTGCAAACCTCAAAATTTGGCTAAAAAACTTATTTTCCTTACATTTCGGTGACAGAAAGTTCTGGAATCTGGGAGGAGAAAAAAATTTCCTTCCACCCAGCGTTCCCCCAAGTCTCCAGATAAAAATGGTACCTCACTTGTGTGGGTAGGCCCAGCGCCCGCGACAGGATATGCCCCAAAACACAACGTGGACACATCACAGAAAACAGAGCTGTTTTTTGCAAAGTACCTTCCTGTGGATTTTGGCCTCTAGCTCAGCCTGCACCTAGGGAAACCTACCAAACCTGTGCATTTTTGAAAACTAGAGACCTAGGGTAATCCAAGATGGGGTGACTTGTGGGGCTCTGACCCGGTTCTGTTACCCAGAATCCTTTGCAAACCTCAAATTTTGGCTAAAAAAACGCATTTTCCTCACATTTCGGTGACAGAAAGTTCTGGAATCTGAGAGGAGCCACAAATTTCCTTCCACTCAGCGTTTCCCCAAGTCTCCCGATAAAAATGATACCTCACTTGTGTGGGTAGGCCTCGCGCCCGCGACAGGAAACGCCCCAAAACGCAACGTGGACACATACCATTTTTTGAAAGAAAACAGAGGTGTTTTTTGCAAAGTACCTACCTGTAGATTTTGACCTCTAGCTCAGCCGGCACCTAGGGAAACCTACCAAACCTGTGCATTTTTTAAAACTAGAGACCTAGGGGAATCCAAGATGGGGTGACTTGTGGGGCTCTGACCAGGTTCTGTTACCCAGAATCCTTTGCAAACCTCAAAATTTGGCTAAAAAACGTATTTTCCTTACATTTCGGTGACAGAAAGTTCTGGAATCTGGGAGGAGAAAATGTTTTCCTTCCACCCAGCGTTCCCCCAAGTCTCCAGATAAAAATGGTACCTCACTTGTGTGGGTAGGCCCAGCGCCTGCGACAGGATATGCCCCAAAACACAACGTGGACACATCACAGAAAACAGAGCTGTTTTTTGCAAAGTACCTTCCTCTGGATTTTGGCCTCTAGCTCAGCCTGCACCTAGGGAAACCTACCAAACCTGTGCATTTTTGAAAACTAGAGACCTAGGGTAATCCAAGATGGGATGACTTGTGGGGCTCTGACCTGGTTCTGTTACCCAGAATCCTTTGCAAACCTCAAATTTTGGCTAAAAAAACGCATTTTCCTCACATTTCGGTGACAGAAAGTTCTGGAATCTGAGAGGAGCCACAAATTTCCTTCCACTCAGCGTTTCCCCAAGTCTCCCGATAAAAATGATACCTCACTTGTGTGGGTAGGCCTCGCGCCCGCGACAGGAAACGCCCCAAAACGCAACGTGGACACATACCATTTTTTGAAAGAAAACAGAGGTATTTTTTGCAAAGTACCTACCTGTAGATTTTGACCTCTAGCTCAGCCGGCACCTAGGGAAACCTACCAAACCTGTGCATTTTTTAAAACTAGAGACCTAGGGGAATCCAAGATGGGGTGACTTGTGGGGCTCTGACCAGGTTCTGTTACCCATAATCCTTTGCAAACCTAAAAATTTGGCTAAAAAACTTATTTTCCTTACATTTCGGTGACAGAAAGTTCTGGAATCTGGGAGGAGAAAAAAATTTCCTTCCACCCAGCGTTCCCCCAAGTCTCCAGATAAAAAAGGTACCTCACTTGTGTGGGTAGGCCCAGCGCCCGCGACAGGATATGCCCCAAAACACAACGTGGACACATCACAGAAAACAGAGCTGTTTTTTGCAAAGTACCTTCCTGTAGATTTTGGCCTCTAGCTCAGCCTGCACTTAGGGAAACCTACCAAACCTGTGCATTTTTGAAAACTAGAGACCTAGGGGAATCCAAGATGGGGTGACTTGTGGGGCTCTGACCAGGTTCTGTTACCCAGAATCCTTTGCAAACCTCAGGATTATGCTAAAAAAACACATTTTCCTCACATTTCGGTGACAGAAAGTTCTGGAATCTGAGAGGAGCCACAAATTTCCTTCCACCCAGCGTTCCCCCAAGTCTCACGATAAAAATTATACCTCACTTGTGTGGGTAGGCCTAGCGCCCGCGACAGGAAACACCCCAAAACACAACGTGGACACATCCCATTTTTTGAAAGAAAACAGAGCTGTTTTTTGCAAAGTACCTACCTGTAGATTTTGGCCTCTAGCTCAGCTGGCACCTAGGGAAACCTACCAAACCTGTGCATTTTTTAAAACTAGAGACCTAGGGGAATCCAATATGGGGTGACTTGTGGGGCTCTGACCAGGTTCTTTACCCAGAATCCTTTGCAAACCTCAAAATTTGGCTAAAAAAACAAATTTTCCTCAAATTTCGGTGACAGAAAGTTCTGGAATCTGAGAGGAGCCACAAATTTCCTTCCACTCAGCGTTTCCCCAAGTCTCCCGATAAAAATGATACCTCACTTGTGTGGGTAGGCCTCGCGCCCGCGACAGGAAACGCCCCAAAACGCAACGTGGACACATACCATTTTTTGAAAGAAAACAGAGGTGTTTATTGCAAAGTACCTACCTGTAGATTTTGACCTCTAGCTCAGCCGGCACCTAGGGAAACCTACCAAACCTGTGCATTTTTTAAAACTAGAGACCTAGGGGAATCCAAGATGGGGTGACTTGTGGGGCTCTGACCAGGTTCTGTTACCCAGAATCCTTTGCAAACCTCAAAATTTGGCTAAAAAACTTATTTTCCTTACATTTCGGTGACAGAAAGTTCTGGAATCTGGGAGGAGAAAATTTTTTCCTTCCACCCAGCTTTCCCCCAAGTCTCCAGATAAAAATGGTACCTCACTTGTGTGGGTAGGCCCAGCGCCCGCGACAGGATATGCCCCAAAACACAACGTGGACACATCACAGAAAACAGAGCTGTTTTTTGCAAAGTACCTTCCTGTGGATTTTGGCCTCTAGCTCAGCCTGCACCTAGGGAAACCTACCAAACCTGTGCATTTTTGAAAACTAGAGACCTAGGGTAATCCAAGATGGGATGACTTGTGGGGCTCTGACCTGGTTCTGTTACCCAGAATCCTTTGCAAACCTCAAATTTTGGCTAAAAAAACGCATTTTCCTCACATTTCGGTGACAGAAAGTTCTGGAATCTGAGAGGAGCCACAAATGTCCTTCCACTCAGCGTTTCCCCAAGTCTCCCGATAAAAATGATACCTCACTTGTGTGGGTAGGCCTCGCGCCCGCGACAGGAAACGCCCCAAAACGCAACGTGGACACATACCATTTTTTGAAAGAAAACAGAGGTGTTTTTTGCAAAGTACCTACCTGTAGATTTTGACCTCTAGCTCAGCCGGCACCTAGGGAAACCTACCAAACCTGTGCATTTTTTAAAACTAGAGACCTAGGGGAATCCAAGATGGGGTGACTTGTGGGGCTCTGACCAGGTTCTGTTACCCAGAATCCTTTGCAAACCTAAAAATTTGGCTAAAAAACGTATTTTCCTTACATTTCGGTGACAGAAAGTTCTGGAATCTGGGAGGAGAAAAAAATTTCCTTCCACCCAGTGTTCCCCCAAGTCTCCAGATAAAAAAGGTACCTCACTTGTGTGGGTAGGCCCAGCGCCCGCGACAGGATATGCCCCAAAACACAACGTGGACACATCACAGAAAACAGAGCTGTTTTTTGCAAAGTACCTTCCTGTAGATTTTGGCCTCTAGCTCAGCCTGCACCTAGGGAAACCTACCAAACCTGTGCATTTTTGAAAACTAGAGACCTAGGGTAATCCAAGGTTGGGTGACTTGTGGGGCTCTGACCCGGTTCTGTTACCCAGAATCCTTTGCAAACCTCAAATTTTGGCTAAAAAAACGCATTTTCCTCACATTTCGGTGACAGAAAGTTCTGGAATCTGAGAGGAGCCACAAATTTCCTTCCACTCAGCATTTCCCCAAGTCTCCCGATAAAAATGATACCTCACTTGTGTGAGTAGGCCTCGCGCCCACGACAGGAAACGCCCCAAAACGCAACGTGGACACATACCATTTTTTGAAAGAAAACAGAGGTGTTTTTTGCAAAGTACCTACCTGTAGATTTTGACCTCTAGCTCAGCCGTCACCTAGGGAAACCTACCAAACCTGTGCATTTTTTAAAACTAGAGACCTAGGGGAATCCAAGATGGGGTGACTTGTGGGGCTCTGACCAGGTTCTGTTACCCAGAATCCTTTGCAAACCTCAAAATTTGGCTAAAAAACATATTTTCCTTACATTTCGGTGACAGAAAGTTCTGGAATCTGGGAGGAGAAAAAAATCTCCTTCCGCCCAGCGTTCCCCCAAGTCTCCAGATAAAAATGGTACCTCACTTGTGTGGGTAGGCCCAGCGCCCGCGACAGGATATGCCCCAAAACACAACGTGGACACATCACAGAAAACAGAGCTGTTTTTTGCAAAGTACCTTCCTGTAGATTTTGGCCTCTAGCTCAGCCTGCACCTAGGGAAACCTACCAAACCTGTGCATTTTTGAAAACTAGAGACCTAGGGGAATCCAAGATGGGGTGACTTGTGGGGCTCTGACCAGGTTCTGTTACCCAGAATCCTTTGCAAACCTCAGGATTTGGCTAAAAAAACACATTTTCCTCAAATTTCGGTCACAGAAAGTTCTGGAATCTGAGAGGAGCCACAAATTTCCTTCCACCCAGCGTTCCCCCAAGTCTCACGATAAAAATTATACCTCACTTGTGTGGGTAGGCCTAGCGCCCGCGACAGGAAACACCCCAAAACACAACGTGGACACATCCCATTTTTTGAAAGAAAACAGAGCTGTTTTTTGCAAAGTGCTTACCTGTAGATTTTGGCCTCTAGCTCAGCCGGCACCTAGGGAAACCTACCAAACCTGTGCATTTTTGAAAACTAGAGACCTAGGGGAATCCAAGATGGGGTGACTTGTGGGGCTCTGACCAGGTTCTGTTACCCAGAATCCTTTGCAAACCTCAAAATGTGGCTAAAAAAACACATTTTCCTCACATTTCGGTGACAGAAAGTTCTGGAATCTGAGAGGAGCCACAAATTTCTTTCCACCCAGCGTTCCCACAAGTCTCCCGATATAAATGGTACCTCACTTGTGTGGGTAGGCCTAGCGCCCGCGACAGGATATGCCCCAAAACACAACATGGACACATCACAGAAAACAGAGCTGTTTTTTGCAAAGTACCTACCTGTAGATTTTTGCCTCTAGCTCAGCCTGCACCTAGGGAAACCTACCAAACCTGTGCATTTTTGAAAACTAGAGACCTAGGGTAATCCAAGATGGGATGACTTGTGGGGCTCTGACCTGGTTCTGTTACCCAGAATCCTTTGCAAACCTCAAATTTTGGCTAAAAAAACGCATTTTCCTCACATTTCGGTGACAGAAAGTTCTGGAATCTGAGAGGAGCCACAAATTTCCTTCCACTCAGCGTTTCCCCAAGTCTCCCGATAAAAATGATACCTCACTTGTGTGGGTAGGCCTCGCGCCCGCGACAGGAAACGCCCCAAAACGCAACGTGGACACATACCATTTTTTGAAAAAAAAACAGAGGTATTTTTTGCAAAGTACCTACCTGTAGATTTTTGCCTCTAGCTCAGCCTGCACCTAGGGAAACCTACCAAACCTGTGCATTTTTGAAAACTAGAGACCTAGGGTGATCCAAGATGGGGTGACTTGTGGGGCTCTGACCCGGTTCTGTTACCCAGAATCCTTTGCAAACCTCAAATTTTGGCTAAAAAAACGCATTTTCCTCACATTTCGGTGACAGAAAGTTCTGGAATCTGAGAGGAGCCACAAATTTCCTTCCACTCAGCGTTTCCCCAAGTCTCCCGATAAAAATGATACCTCACTTGTGTGGGTAGGCCTCGCGCCCGCAACAGGAAACGCCAGAAAACGCAACGTGGACACATACCATTTTTTGAAAGAAAACAGAGGTGTTTTTTGCAAAGTACCTACCTGTAGATTTTGACCTCTAGCTCAGCCGGCACCTAGAGAAACCTACCAAACCTGTGCATTTTTTAAAACTAGAGACCTAGGGGAATCCAAGATGGGGTGACTTGTGGGGCTCTGACCAGGTTCTGTTACCCAGAATCCTTTGCAAACCTCAAAATTTGGCTAAAAAACTTATTTTCCTTACATTTCGGTGACAGAAAGTTCTGGAATCTGGGAGGAGAAAATTTTTTCCTTCCACCCAGCGTTCCCCCAAGTCTCCAGATAAAAATGGTACCTCACTTGTGTGGGTAGGCCCAGCGCCTGCGACAGGATATGCCCCAAAACACAACGTGGACACATCACAGAAAACAGAGCTGTTTTTTGCAAAGTACCTTCCTGTGGATTTTGGCCTCTAGCTCAGCCTGCACCTAGGGAAACCTACCAAACCTGTGCATTTTTGAAAACTAGAGACCTAGGGTAATCCAAGATGGGATGACTTGTGGGGCTCTGACCTGGTTCTGTTACCCAGAATCCTTTGCAAACCTCAAATTTTGGCTAAAAAAACGCATTTTCCTCACATTTCGGTGACAGAAAGTTCTGGAATCTGAGAGGAGCCACAAATTTCCTTCCACTCAGCGTTTCCCCAAGTCTCCCGATAAAAATGATACCTCACTTGTGTGGGTAGGCCTCGCGCCCGCGACAGGAAACGCCCCAAAACGCAACGTGGACACATACCATTTTTTGAAAGAAAACAGAGGTATTTTTTGCAAAGTACCTACCTGTAGATTTTTGCCTCTAGCTCAGCCTGCACCTAGGGAAACCTACCAAACCTGTGCATTTTTGAAAACTAGAGACCTAGGGTAATCCAAGATGGGGTGACTTGTGGGGCTCTGGCCCGGTTCTGTTACCCAGAATCCTTTGCAAACCTCAAATTTTGGCTAAAAAAACGCATTTTCCTCATATTTCGGTGACAGAAAGTTCTGGAATCTGAGAGGAGCCACAAATTTCCTTCCACTCAGCGTTTCCCCAAGTCTCCCGATAAAAATGATACCTCACTTGTGTGGGTAGGCCTCGCGCCCGCGACAGGAAACGCCCCAAAATGCAACGTGGACACATACCATTTTTTTAAAGAAAACAGAGGTGTTTTTTGCAAAGTACCTACCTGTAGATTTTGACCTCTAGCTCAGCCGGCACCTAGGGAAACCTACCAAACCTGTGCATTTTTTAAAACTAGAGACCTAGGGGAATCCAAGATGGGGTGACTTGTGGGGCTCTGATCAGGTTCTGTTACCCAGAATCCTTTGCAAACCTCAAAATTTGGCTAAAAAACTTATTTTCCTTATATTTCGGTGACAGAAAGTTCTGGAATCTGGGAGGAGAAAATAATTTCCTTCCACCCAGCGTTCCCCCAAGTCTCCAGATAAAAATGGTACCTCACTTGTGTGGGTAGGCCCAGCGCCCGCGACAGGATATGCCCCAAAACACAACGTGGACACATCACAGAAAACAGAGCTGTTTTTTGCAAAGTACCTTCCTGTGGATTTTGGCCTCTAGCTCAGCCTGCACCTAGGGAAACCTACCAAACCTGTGCATTTTTGAAAACTAGAGACCTAGGGTGATCCAAGATGGGGTGACTTGTGGGGCTCTGACCCGGTTCTGTTACCCAGAATCCTTTGCAAACCTCAAATTTTGGCTAAAAAAACGCATTTTCCTCACATTTCGGTGACAGAAAGTTCTGGAATCTGAGAGGAGCCACAAATTTCCTTCCACTCAGCGTTTCCCCAAGTCTCCCGATAAAAATGATACCTCACTTGTGTGGGTAGGCCTCGCGCCCGCGACAGGAAACGCCCCAAAACGCAACGTGGACACATACCATTTTTTGAAAGAAAACAGAGGTGTTTTTTGCAAAGTACCTACCTGTAGATTTTGACCTCTAGCTCAGCCGGCACCTAGAGAAACCTACCAAACCTGTGCATTTTTTAAAACTAGAGACCTAGGGGAATCCAAGATGGGGTGACTTGTGGGGCTCTGACCAGGTTCTGTTACCCAGAATCCTTTGCAAACCTCAAAATTTGGCTAAAAAACTTATTTTCCTTACATTTCGGTGACAGAAAGTTCTGGAATCTGGGAGGAGAAAATTTTTTCCTTCCACCCAGCGTTCCCCCAAGTCTCCAGATAAAAATGGTACCTCACTTGTGTGGGTAGGCCCAGCGCCTGCGACAGGATATGCCCCAAAACACAACGTGGACACATCACAGAAAACAGAGCTGTTTTTTGCAAAGTACCTTCCTGTGGATTTTGGCCTCTAGCTCAGCCTGCACCTAGGGAAACCTACCAAACCTGTGCATTTTTGAAAACTAGAGACGTAGGGTAATCCAAGATGGGATGACTTGTGGGGCTCTGACCTGGTTCTGTTACCCAGAATCCTTTGCAAACCTCAAATTTTGGCTAAAAAAACGCATTTTCCTCACATTTCGGTGACAGAAAGTTCTGGAATCTGAGAGGAGCCACAAATTTCCTTCCACTCAGCGTTTCCCCAAGTCTCCCGATAAAAATGATACCTCACTTGTGTGGGTAGGCCTCGCGCCCGCGACAGGAAACGCCCCAAAACGCAACGTGGACACATACCATTTTTTGAAAGAAAACAGAGGTATTTTTTGCAAAGTACCTACCTGTAGATTTTGACCTCTAGCTCAGCCGGCACCTAGGGAAACCTACCAAACCTGTGCATTTTTTAAAACTAGAGACCTAGGGGAATCCAAGATGGGGTGACTTGTGGGGCTCTGACCAGGTTCTGTTACCCATAATCCTTTGCAAACCTAAAAATTTGGCTAAAAAACTTATTTTCCTTACATTTCGGTGACAGAAAGTTCTGGAATCTGGGAGGAGAAAAAAATTTCCTTCCACCCAGCGTTCCCCCAAGTCTCCAGATAAAAAAGGTACCTCACTTGTGTGGGTAGGCCCAGCGCCCGCGACAGGATATGCCCCAAAACACAACGTGGACACATCACAGAAAACAGAGCTGTTTTTTGCAAAGTACCTTCCTGTAGATTTTGGCCTCTAGCTCAGCCTGCACCTAGGGAAACCTACCAAACCTGTGCATTTTTGAAAACTAGAGACCTAGGGGAATCCAAGATGGGGTGACTTGTGGGGCTCTGACCAGGTTCTGTTACCCAGAATCCTTTGCAAACCTCAGGATTATGCTAAAAAAACACATTTTCCTCACATTTCGGTGACAGAAAGTTCTGGAATCTGAGAGGAGCCACAAATTTCCTTCCACCCAGCGTTCCCCCAAGTCTCACGATAAAAATTATACCTCACTTGTGTGGGTAGGCCTAGCGCCCGCGACAGGAAACACCCCAAAACACAACGTGGACACATCCCAATTTTTGAAAGAAAACAGAGCTGTTTTTTGCAAAGTACCTACCTGTAGATTTTGGCCTCTAGCTCAGCTGGCACCTAGGGAAACCTACCAAACCTGTGCATTTTTTAAAACTAGAGACCTAGGGGAATCCAATATGGGGTGACTTGTGGGGCTCTGACCAGGTTCTGTTACCCATAATCCTTTGCAAACCTCAAAATTTGGCTAAAAAACTTATTTTCCTTACATTTCGGTGACAGAAAGTTCTGGAATCTGGGAGGAGAAAAAAATTTCCTTCCACCCAGCGTTCCCCCAAGTCTCCAGATAAAAAAGGTACCTCACTTGTGTGGGTAGGCCCAGCGCCCGCGACAGGATATGCCCCAAAACACAACGTGGACACATCACAGAAAACAGAGCTGTTTTTTGCAAAGTACCTTCCTGTAGATTTTGGCCTCTAGCTCAGCCTGCACCTAGGGAAACCTACCAAACCTGTGCATTTTTGAAAACTAGAGACCTAGGGGAATCCAAGATGGGGTGACTTGTGGGGCTCTGACCAGGTTCTGTTACCCAGAATCCTTTGCAAACCTCAGGATTATGCTAAAAAAACACATTTTCCTCACATTTCGGTGACAGAAAGTTCTGGAATCTGAGAGGAGCCACAAATTTCCTTCCACCCAGCGTTCCCCCAAGTCTCACGATAAAAATTATACCTCACTTGTGTGGGTAGGCCTAGCGCCCGCGACAGGAAACACCCCAAAACACAACGTGGACACATCCCAATTTTTGAAAGAAAACAGAGCTGTTTTTTGCAAAGTACCTACCTGTAGATTTTGGCCTCTAGCTCAGCTGGCACCTAGGGAAACCTACCAAACCTGTGCATTTTTTAAAACTAGAGACCTAGGGGAATCCAATATGGGGTGACTTGTGGGGCTCTGACCAGGTTCTTTACCCAGAATCCTTTGCAAACCTCAAAATTTGGCTAAAAAAACAAATTTTCCTCAAATTTCGGTGACAGAAAGTTCTGGAATCTGAGAGGAGCCACAAATTTCCTTCCACTCAGCGTTTCCCCAAGTCTCCCGATAAAAATGATACCTCACTTGTGTGGGTAGGCCTCGCGCCCGCGACAGGAAACGCCCCAAAACGCAACGTGGACACATACCATTTTTTGAAAGAAAACAGAGGTGTTTATTGCAAAGTACCTACCTGTAGATTTTGACCTCTAGCTCAGCCGGCACCTAGGGAAACCTACCAAACCTGTGCATTTTTTAAAACTAGAGCCCTAGGGGAATCCAAGATGGGGTGACTTGTGGGGCTCTGACCAGGTTCTGTTACCCAGAATCCTTTGCAAACCTCAAAATTTGGCTAAAAAACTTATTTTCCTTACATTTCGGTGACAGAAAGTTCTGGAATCTGGGAGGAGAAAATTTTTTCCTTCCACCCAGCGTTCCCCCAAGTCTCCAGATAAAAATGGTACCTCACTTGTGTGGGTAGGCCCAGCGCCCGCGACAGGATATGCCCCAAAACACAACGTGGACACATCACAGAAAACAGAGCTGTTTTTTGCAAAGTACCTTCCTGTGGATTTTGGCCTCTAGCTCAGCCTGCACCTAGGGAAACCTACCAAACCTGTGCATTTTTGAAAACTAGAGACCTAGGGTAATCCAAGATGGGATGACTTGTGGGGCTCTGACCTGGTTCTGTTACCCAGAATCCTTTGCAAACCTCAAATTTTGGCTAAAAAAACGCATTTTCCTCACATTTCGGTGACAGAAAGTTCTGGAATCTGAGAGGAGCCACAAATGTCCTTCCACTCAGCGTTTCCCCAAGTCTCCCGATAAAAATGATACCTCACTTGTGTGGGTAGGCCTCGCGCCCGCGACAGGAAACGCCCCAAAACGCAACGTGGACACATACCATTTTTTGAAAGAAAACAGAGGTGTTTTTTGCAAAGTACCTACCTGTAGATTTTGACCTCTAGCTCAGCCGGCACCTAGGGAAACCTACCAAACCTGTGCATTTTTTAAAACTAGAGACCTAGGGGAATCCAAGATGGGGTGACTTGTGGGGCTCTGACCAGGTTCTGTTACCCAGAATCCTTTGCAAACATAAAAATTTGGCTAAAAAACGTATTTTCCTTACATTTCGGTGACAGAACGTTCTGGAATCTGGGAGGAGAAAAAAATTTCCTTCCACCCAGCGTTCCCCCAAGTCTCCAGATAAAAAAGGTACCTCACTTGTGTGGGTAGGCCCAGCGCCCGCGACAGGATATGCCCCAAAACACAACGTGGACACATCACAGAAAACAGAGCTGTTTTTTGCAAAGTACCTTCCTGTAGATTTTGGCCTCTAGCTCAGCCTGCACCTAGGGAAACCTACCAAACCTGTGCATTTTTGAAAACTAGAGACCTAGGGTAATCCAAGGTTGGGTGACTTGTGGGGCTCTGACCCGGTTCTGTTACCCAGAATCCTTTGCAAACCTCAAATTTTGGCTAAAAAAACGCATTTTCCTCACATTTCGGTGACAGAAAGTTCTGGAATCTGAGAGGAGCCACAAATTTCCTTCCACTCAGCATTTCCCCAAGTCTCCCGATAAAAATGATACCTCACTTGTGTGAGTAGGCCTCGCGCCCGCGACAGGAAACGCCCCAAAACGCAACGTGGACACATACCATTTTTTGAAAGAAAACAGAGGTGTTTTTTGCAAAGTACCTACCTGTAGATTTTGACCTCTAGCTCAGCCGTCACCTAGGGAAACCTACCAAACCTGTGCATTTTTTAAAACTAGAGACCTACGGGAATCCAAGATGGGGTGACTTGTGGGGCTCTGACCAGGTTCTGTTACCCAGAATCCTTTGCAAACCTCAAAATTTGGCTAAAAAACATATTTTCCTTACATTTCGGTGACAGAAAGTTCTGGAATCTGGGAGGAGAAAAAAATCTCCTTCCGCCCAGCGTTCCCCCAAGTCTCCAGATAAAAATGGTACCTCACTTGTGTGGGTAGGCCCAGCGCCCGCGACAGGATATGCCCCAAAACACAACGTGGACACATCACAGAAAACAGAGCTGTTTTTTGCAAAGTACCTTCCTGTAGATTTTGGCCTCTAGCTCAGCCTGCACCTAGGGAAACCTACCAAACCTGTGCATTTTTGAAAACTAGAGACCTAGGGGAATCCAAGATGGGGTGACTTGTGGGGCTCTGACCAGGTTCTGTTACCCAGAATCCTTTGCAAACATAAAAATTTGGCTAAAAAACGTATTTTCCTTACATTTCGGTGACAGAACGTTCTGGAATCTGGGAGGAGAAAAAAATTTCCTTCCACCCAGCGTTCCCCCAAGTCTCCAGATAAAAAAGGTACCTCACTTGTGTGGGTAGGCCCAGCGCCCGCGACAGGATATGCCCCAAAACACAACGTGGACACATCACAGAAAACAGAGCTGTTTTTTGCAAAGTACCTTCCTGTAGATTTTGGCCTCTAGCTCAGCCTGCACCTAGGGAAACCTACCAAACCTGTGCATTTTTGAAAACTAGAGACCTAGGGTAATCCAAGGTTGGGTGACTTGTGGGGCTCTGACCCGGTTCTGTTACCCAGAATCCTTTGCAAACCTCAAATTTTGGCTAAAAAAACGCATTTTCCTCACATTTCGGTGACAGAAAGTTCTGGAATCTGAGAGGAGCCACAAATTTCCTTCCACTCAGCATTTCCCCAAGTCTCCCGATAAAAATGATACCTCACTTGTGTGAGTAGGCCTCGCGCCCGCGACAGGAAACGCCCCAAAACGCAACGTGGACACATACCATTTTTTGAAAGAAAACAGAGGTGTTTTTTGCAAAGTACCTACCTGTAGATTTTGACCTCTAGCTCAGCCGTCACCTAGGGAAACCTACCAAACCTGTGCATTTTTTAAAACTAGAGATCTAGGGGAATCCAAGATGGGGTGACTTGTGGGGCTCTGACCAGGTTCTGTTACCCAGAATCCTTTGCAAACCTCAAAATTTGGCTAAAAAACATATTTTCCTTACATTTCGGTGACAGAAAGTTCTGGAATCTGGGAGGAGAAAAAAATCTCCTTCCGCCCAGCGTTCCCCCAAGTCTCCAGATAAAAATGGTACCTCACTTGTGTGGGTAGGCCCAGCGCCCGCGACAGGATATGCCCCAAAACACAACGTGGACACATCACAGAAAACAGAGCTGTTTTTTGCAAAGTACCTTCCTGTAGATTTTGGCCTCTAGCTCAGCCTGCACCTAGGGAAACCTACCAAACCTGTGCATTTTTGAAAACTAGAGACCTAGGGGAATCCAAGATGGGGTGACTTGTGGGGCTCTGACCAGGTTCTGTTACCCAGAATCCTTTGCAAACCTCAGGATTTGGCTAAAAAAACACATTTTCCTCAAATTTCGGTCACAGAAAGTTCTGGAATCTGAGAGGAGCCACAAATTTCCTTCCACCCAGCGTTCCCCCAAGTCTCACGATAAAAATTATACCTCACTTGTGTGGGTAGGCCTAGCGCCCGCGACAGGAAACACCCCAAAACACAACGTGGACACATCCCATTTTTTGAAAGAAAACAGAGCTGTTTTTTGCAAAGTGCTTACCTGTAGATTTTGGCCTCTAGCTCAGCCGGCACCTAGGGAAACCTACCAAACCTGTGCATTTTTGAAAACTAGAGACCTAGGGGAATCCAAGATGGGGTGACTTGTGGGGCTCTGACCAGGTTCTGTTACCCAGAATCCTTTGCAAACCTCAAAATGTGGCTAAAAAAACACATTTTCCTCACATTTCGGTGACAGAAAGTTCTGGAATCTGAGAGGAGCCACAAATTTCTTTCCACCCAGCGTTCCCACAAGTCTCCCGATATAAATGGTACCTCACTTGTGTGGGTAAGCCTTGCGCCCGCGACAGGATATGCCCCAAAACACAACGTGGGCACATCACAGAAAACAGAGCTGTTTTTTGCAAAGTACCTACCTGTAGATTTTGGCCTCTAGCTCAGCCTGCACCTAGGGAAACCTACCAAACCTGTGCATTTTTGAAAACTAGAGACCTAGGGGAATCCAAGATGGGGTGACTTGTGGGGCTCTGACCAGGTTCTGTTACCCAGAATCCTTTGCAAACCTCAAAATGTGGCTAAAAAAACACATTTTCCTCACATTTCGGTGACAGAAAGTTCTGGAATCTGAGAGGAGCCACAAATTTCTTTCCACCCAGCGTTCCCACAAGTCTCCCGATATAAATGGTACCTCACTTGTGTGGGTAAGCCTTGCGCCCGCGACAGGATATGCCCCAAAACACAACGTGGGCACATCACAGAAAACAGAGCTGTTTTTTGCAAAGTACCTACCTGTAGATTTTGGCCTCTAGCTCAGCCTGCACCTAGGGAAACCTACCAAACCTGTGCATTTTTGAAAACTAGAGACCTAGGGTAATCCAAGGTTGGGTGACTTGTGGGGCTCTGACCCGGTTCTGTTACCCAGAATCCTTTGCAAACCTCAAATTTTGGCTAAAAAAACGCATTTTCCTCACATTTCGGTGACAGAAAGTTCTGGAATCTGAGAGGAGCCACAAATTTCCTTCCACTCAGCATTTCCCCAAGTCTCCCGATAAAAATGATACCTCACTTGTGTGAGTAGGCCTCGCGCCCGCGACAGGAAACGCCCCAAAACGCAACGTGGACACATACCATTTTTTGAAAGAAAACAGAGGTGTTTTTTGCAAAGTACCTACCTGTAGATTTTGACCTCTAGCTCAGCCGTCACCTAGGGAAACCTACCAAACCTGTGCATTTTTTAAAACTAGAGACCTAGGGGAATCCAAGATGGGGTGACTTGTGGGGCTCTGACCAGGTTCTGTTACCCAGAATCCTTTGCAAACCTCAAAATTTGGCTAAAAAAACACATTTTCCTCAAATTTCGGTGACAGAAAGTTCTGGAATCTGAGAGGAGCCACAAATTTCCTTCCACCCAGCGTTCCCCCAAGTCTCCCGATAAAAATGATACCTCACTTGTGTGGGTAGGCCTAGCGCCCGTGACAGGAAGCACTCCGAAACGCAACGTGGACACATCCCATTTTTTTAAAGAAAACAGAGCTGTTTTTTGCAAAGTGCCTACCTGTAGATTTTGGCCTCTAGCTCAGCCGGCACCTAGGGAAACCTACCAAACCTGTGCATTTTTGAAAACTAGAGACCTAGGGGAATCCAAGATGGGGTGACTTGTGGGGCTCTGACCAAGTTCTGTTACCCAGAATCCTTTGCAAACCTCAAAATGTGGCTAAAAAAACACATTTTCCTCACATTTCGGTGACAGAAAGTTCTGGAATCTGATGGGAGCCACAAATTTCCTTCCACCCAGCGTTCCCCCAAGTCTCCAGATAAAAATGGTACCTCACTTGTGTGGGTAGGCCTAGCGCCCGCGACAGGATATGCCCCAAAACACAACATGGACACATCACAGAAAACAGAGCTGTTTTTTACAAAGTACCTACCTGTAGATTTTGGCCTCTAGCTCAGCCTGCACCTAGGGAAACCTACCAAACCTGTGCATTTTTGAAAACTAGAGACCTAGGGTAATCCAAGATGGGGTGACTTGTGGGGCTCTGGCCCGGTTCTGTTACCCAGAATCCTTTGCAAACCTCAAATTTTGGCTAAAAAAACGCATTTTCCTCACATTTCGGTGACAGAAAGTTCTGGAATCTGAGAGGAGCCACAAATTTCCTTCCACTCAGCGTTTCCCCAAGTCTCCCGATAAAAATGATACCTCACTTGTGTGGGTAGGCCTCACGCCGGCGACAGGAAACGCCCCAAAATGCAACGTGGACACATACCATTTTTTTAAAGAAAACAGAGGTGTTTTTTGCAAAGTACCTACCTGTAGATTTTGACCTCTAGCTCAGCCGGCACCTAGGGAAACCTACCAAACCTGTGCATTTTTTAAAACTAGAGACCTAGGGGAATCCAAGATGGGGTGACTTGTGGGGCTCTGACCAGGTTCTGTTACCCAGAATCCTTTGCAAACCTCAAAATTTGGCTAAAAAACTTATTTTCCTTACATTTCGGTGACAGAAAGTTCTGGAATCTGGGAGGAGAAAAAAATTTCCTTCCACCCAGCGTTCCCCCAAGTCTCCAGATAAAAATGGAACCTCACTTGTGTGGGTAGGCCCAGCGCCCGCGACAAGATATGCCCCAAAACACAACGTGGACACATCACAGAAAACAGAGCTGTTTTTTGCAAAGTACCTTCCTGTAGATTTTGGCCTCTAGCTCAGCCTGCACCTAGGGAAACCTACCAAACCTGTGCATTTTTTAAAACTAGAGACCTAGGGGAATCCAAGATGGGGTGACTTGTGGGGCTCTGACCAGGTTCTGTTACCCAGAATCCTTTGCAAACCTCAGGATTTGGCTAAAAAAACACATTTTCCTCACATTTCGGTGACAGAAAGTTCTGGAATCTGAGAGGAGCCACAAATTTCCTTCCACCCAGCGTTCCCCCAAGTCTCACGATAAAAATTATACCTCACTTGTGTGGGTAGGCCTAGCGCCCGCGACAGGAAACACCCCAAAACACAACGTGGACACATCCCATTTTTTGAAAGAAAACAGAGCTGTTTTTTGCAAAGTGCTTACCTGTAGATTTTGGCCTCTAGCTCAGCCGGCACCTAGGGAAACCTACCAAACCTGTGCATTTTTGAAAACTAGAGACCTAGGGGAATCCAAGATGGGGTGACTTGTGGGGCTCTGACCAGGTTCTGTTACCCAGAATCCTTTGCAAACCTCAAAATGTGGCTAAAAAAACACATTTTCCTCACATTTCGGTGACAGAAAGTTCTGGAATCTGAGAGGAGCCACAAATTTCTTTCAACCCAGCGTTCCCACAAGTCTCCCGATATAAATGGTACCTCACTTGTGTGGGTAGGCCTAGCGCCCGCGACAGGATATGCCCCAAAACACAACATGGACACATCACAGAAAACAGAGCTGTTTTTTGCAAAGTACCTACCTGTAGATTTTTGCCTCTAGCTCAGCCTGCACCTAGGGAAACCTACCAAACCTGTGCATTTTTGAAAACTAGAGACCTAGGGTAATCCAAGATGGGGTGACTTGTGGGGCTCTGGCCAGGTTCTGTTACCCAGAATCCTTTGCAAACCTCAAATTTTGGCTAAAAAAACGCATTTTCCTCACATTTCGGTGACAGAAAGTTCTGGAATCTGAGAGGAGCCACAAATTTCCTTCCACTCAGCGTTTCCCCAAGTCTCCCGATAAAAATGATACCTCACTTGTGTGGGTAGGCCTCGCGCCCGCGACAGGAAACGCCCCAAAATGCAACGTGGACACATACCATTTTTTTAAAGAAAACAGAGGTGTTTTTTGCAAAGTACCTACCTGTAGATTTTGACCTCTAGCTCAGCCGGCACCTAGGGAAACCTACCAAACCTGTGCATTTTTTAAAACTAGAGACCTAGGGGAATCCAAGATGGGGTGACTTGTGGGGCTCTGACCAGGTTCTGTTACCCAGAATCCTTTGCAAACCTCAAAATGTGGCTAAAAAAACACATTTTCCTCACATTTCGGTGACAGAAAGTTCTGGAATCTGAGAGGAGCCACAAATTTCTTTCCACCCAGCGTTCCCACAAGTCTCCCGATATAAATGGTACCTCACTTGTGTGGGTAAGCCTTGCGCCCGCGACAGGATATGCCCCAAAACACAACGTGGGCACATCACAGAAAACAGAGCTGTTTTTTGCAAAGTACCTACCTGTAGATTTTGGCCTCTAGCTCAGCCTGCACCTAGGGAAACCTACCAAACCTGTGCATTTTTGAAAACTAGAGACCTAGGGTAATCCAAGGTTGGGTGACTTGTGGGGCTCTGACCCGGTTCTGTTACCCAGAATCCTTTGCAAACCTCAAATTTTGGCTAAAAAAACGCATTTTCCTCACATTTCGGTGACAGAAAGTTCTGGAATCTGAGAGGAGCCACAAATTTCCTTCCACTCAGCATTTCCCCAAGTCTCCCGATAAAAATGATACCTCACTTGTGTGAGTAGGCCTCGCGCCCGCGACAGGAAACGCCCCAAAACGCAACGTGGACACATACCATTTTTTGAAAGAAAACAGAGGTGTTTTTTGCAAAGTACCTACCTGTAGATTTTGACCTCTAGCTCAGCCGTCACCTAGGGAAACCTACCAAACCTGTGCATTTTTTAAAACTAGAGACCTAGGGGAATCCAAGATGGGGTGACTTGTGGGGCTCTGACCAGGTTCTGTTACCCAGAATCCTTTGCAAACCTCAAAATTTGGCTAAAAAAACACATTTTCCTCAAATTTCGGTGACAGAAAGTTCTGGAATCTGAGAGGAGCCACAAATTTCCTTCCACCCAGCGTTCCCCCAAGTCTCCCGATAAAAATGATACCTCACTTGTGTGGGTAGGCCTAGCGCCCGTGACAGGAAGCACTCCGAAACGCAACGTGGACACATCCCATTTTTTTAAAGAAAACAGAGCTGTTTTTTGCAAAGTGCCTACCTGTAGATTTTGGCCTCTAGCTCAGCCGGCACCTAGGGAAACCTACCAAACCTGTGCATTTTTGAAAACTAGAGACCTAGGGGAATCCAAGATGGGGTGACTTGTGGGGCTCTGACCAAGTTCTGTTACCCAGAATCCTTTGCAAACCTCAAAATGTGGCTAAAAAAACACATTTTCCTCACATTTCGGTGACAGAAAGTTCTGGAATCTGATGGGAGCCACAAATTTCCTTCCACCCAGCGTTCCCCCAAGTCTCCAGATAAAAATGGTACCTCACTTGTGTGGGTAGGCCTAGCGCCCGCGACAGGATATGCCCCAAAACACAACATGGACACATCACAGAAAACAGAGCTGTTTTTTACAAAGTACCTACCTGTAGATTTTGGCCTCTAGCTCAGCCTGCACCTAGGGAAACCTACCAAACCTGTGCATTTTTGAAAACTAGAGACCTAGGGTAATCCAAGATGGGGTGACTTGTGGGGCTCTGGCCCGGTTCTGTTACCCAGAATCCTTTGCAAACCTCAAATTTTGGCTAAAAAAACGCATTTTCCTCACATTTCGGTGACAGAAAGTTCTGGAATCTGAGAGGAGCCACAAATTTCCTTCCACTCAGCGTTTCCCCAAGTCTCCCGATAAAAATGATACCTCACTTGTGTGGGTAGGCCTCACGCCGGCGACAGGAAACGCCCCAAAATGCAACGTGGACACATACCATTTTTTTAAAGAAAACAGAGGTGTTTTTTGCAAAGTACCTACCTGTAGATTTTGACCTCTAGCTCAGCCGGCACCTAGGGAAACCTACCAAACCTGTGCATTTTTTAAAACTAGAGACCTAGGGGAATCCAAGATGGGGTGACTTGTGGGGCTCTGACCAGGTTCTGTTACCCAGAATCCTTTGCAAACCTCAAAATTTGGCTAAAAAACTTATTTTCCTTACATTTCGGTGACAGAAAGTTCTGGAATCTGGGAGGAGAAAAAAATTTCCTTCCACCCAGCGTTCCCCCAAGTCTCCAGATAAAAATGGAACCTCACTTGTGTGGGTAGGCCCAGCGCCCGCGACAAGATATGCCCCAAAACACAACGTGGACACATCACAGAAAACAGAGCTGTTTTTTGCAAAGTACCTTCCTGTAGATTTTGGCCTCTAGCTCAGCCTGCACCTAGGGAAACCTACCAAACCTGTGCATTTTTTAAAACTAGAGACCTAGGGGAATCCAAGATGGGGTGACTTGTGGGGCTCTGACCAGGTTCTGTTACCCAGAATCCTTTGCAAACCTCAGGATTTGGCTAAAAAAACACATTTTCCTCACATTTCGGTGACAGAAAGTTCTGGAATCTGAGAGGAGCCACAAATTTCCTTCCACCCAGCGTTCCCCCAAGTCTCACGATAAAAATTATACCTCACTTGTGTGGGTAGGCCTAGCGCCCGCGACAGGAAACACCCCAAAACACAACGTGGACACATCCCATTTTTTGAAAGAAAACAGAGCTGTTTTTTGCAAAGTGCTTACCTGTAGATTTTGGCCTCTAGCTCAGCCGGCACCTAGGGAAACCTACCAAACCTGTGCATTTTTGAAAACTAGAGACCTAGGGGAATCCAAGATGGGGTGACTTGTGGGGCTCTGACCAGGTTCTGTTACCCAGAATCCTTTGCAAACCTCAAAATGTGGCTAAAAAAACACATTTTCCTCACATTTCGGTGACAGAAAGTTCTGGAATCTGAGAGGAGCCACAAATTTCTTTCAACCCAGCGTTCCCACAAGTCTCCCGATATAAATGGTACCTCACTTGTGTGGGTAGGACTAGCGCCCGCGACAGGATATGCCCCAAAACACAACATGGACACATCACAGAAAACAGAGCTGTTTTTTGCAAAGTACCTACCTGTAGATTTTTGCCTCTAGCTCAGCCTGCACCTAGGGAAACCTACCAAACCTGTGCATTTTTGAAAACTAGAGACCTAGGGTAATCCAAGATGGGGTGACTTGTGGGGCTCTGGCCCGGTTCTGTTACCCAGAATCCTTTGCAAACCTCAAATTTTGGCTAAAAAAACGCATTTTCCTCACATTTCGGTGACAGAAAGTTCTGGAATCTGAGAGGAGCCACAAATTTCCTTCCACTCAGCGTTTCCCCAAGTCTCCCGATAAAAATGATACCTCACTTGTGTGGGTAGGCCTCGCGCCCGCGACAGGAAACGCCCCAAAATGCAACGTGGACACATACCATTTTTTTAAAGAAAACAGAGGTGTTTTTTGCAAAGTACCTACCTGTAGATTTTGACCTCTAGCTCAGCCGGCACCTAGGGAAAACCTACCAAACCTGTGCATTTTTTTAAAACTAGAGACCTAGGGGAATCCAAGATGGGGTGACTTGTGGGGCTCTGACCCAGGTTCTGTTACCCAGAATCCTTTGCAAACCTCAAAATTTGGCTAAAAAACTTATTTTCCTTACATTTCGGTGACAGAAAGTTCTGGAATCTGGGAGGAGAAAATAATTTCCTTCCACCCAGCGTTCCCCCCAAGTCTCCAGATAAAAATGGTACCTCACTTGTGTGGGTAGGCCCAGCGCCCGCGACAGGATATGCCCCAAAACACAACGTGGACACATCACAGAAAACAGAGCTGTTTTTTGCAAAGTACCCTTCCTGTGGATTTTGGCCTCTAGCTCAGCCTGCACCTAGGGAAACCTACCAAACCTGTGCATTTTTGAAAACTAGAGACCTAGGGTAATCCAAGATGGGGTGACTTGTGGGGCTCTGACCCGGTTCTGTTACCCAGAATCCTTTTGCAAACCTCAAATTTTGGCTAAAAAAACGCATTTTCCTCACATTTCGGTGACAGAAAGTTCTGGAATCTGAGAGGAGCCACAAAATTTCCTTCCACTCAGCGTTTCCCCAAGTCTCCCGATAAAAATGATACCTCACTTGTGTGGGTAGGCCTCGCGCCCGTGACAGGAAACGCCCCAAAACGCAACGTGGACACATACCATTTTTTGAAAGAAAACAGAGGTGTTTTTTGCAAAGTACCTACCTGTAGATTTTGACCTCTAGCTCAGCCGGCACCTAGAGAAACCTACCAAACCTGTGCATTTTTTAAAACTAGAGACCTAGGGGAATCCAAGATGGGGTGACTTGTGGGGCTCTGACCAGGTTCTGTTACCCAGAATCCTTTGCAAACCTCAAAATTTGGCTAAAAAACTTATTTTCCTTACATTTCGGTGACAGAAAGTTCTGGAATCTGGGAGGAGAAAATTTTTTCCTTCCACCCCAGCGTTCCCCCAAGTCTCCAGATAAAAATGGGTACCCTCACTTGTGTGGGGTAGGCCCAGCGCCTGCGACAGGATATGCCCCAAAACACAACGTGGACACATCACAGAAAACAGAGCTGTTTTTTGCAAAGTACCTTCCTGTGGATTTTGGCCTCTAGCTCAGCCTGCACCTAGGGAAACCTACCAAACCTGTGCATTTTTGAAAACTAGAGACCTAGGGTAATCCAAGATGGGATGACTTTGTGGGGCTCTGACCTGGTTCTGTTACCCAGAATCCTTTGCAAACCTCAAATTTTGGCTAAAAAAACGCATTTTCCTCACATTTCGGTGACAGAAAGTTCTGGAATCTGAGAGGAGCCACAAATTTCCTTCCACTCAGCGTTTCCCCCAAGTCTCCCGATAAAAATGATACCTCACTTGTGTGGGGTAGGCCTCGCGCCCGCGACAGGAAACGCCCCAAAACGCAACGTGGACACATACCATTTTTTGAAAAAAAAACAGAGGTATTTTTTGCAAAGTACCTACCTGTAGATTTTTGCCTCTAGCTCAGCCTGCACCTAGGGAAACCTACCAAACCTGTGCATTTTTGAAAACTAGAGACCTAGGGTAATCCAAGATGGGGTGACTTGTGGGGCTCTGGCCCGGTTCTGTTACCCAGAATCCTTTGCAAACCTCAAATTTTGGCTAAAAAAACGCATTTTCCTCACATTTCGGTGACAGAAAGTTCTGGAATCTGAGAGGAGCCACAAATTTCCTTCCACTCAGCGTTTCCCCAAGTCTCCCGATAAAAATGATACCTCACTTGTGTGGGTAGGCCTCGCGCCCGCGACAGGAAACGCCCCAAAATGCAACGTGGACACATACCATTTTTTTAAAGAAAACAGAGGTGTTTTTTGCAAAGTACCTACCTGTAGATTTTGACCTCTAGCTCAGCCGGCACCTAGGGAAACCTACCAAACCTGTGCATTTTTTAAAACTAGAGACCTAGGGGAATCCAAGATGGGGTGACTTGTGGGGCTCTGACCAGGTTCTGTTACCCAGAATCCTTTGCAAACCCTCAAAATTTGGCTAAAAAACTTATTTTCCTTACATTTCGGTGACAGAAAGTTCTGGAATCTGGGAGGAGAAAAAAATTTCCTTCCACCCAGCGTTCCCCCCAAGTCTCCAGATAAAAATGGTACCTCACTTGTGTGGGTAGGCCCAGCGCCCGCGACAGGATATGCCCCAAAACACAACGTGGACACATCACAGAAAACAGAGCTGTTTTTTGCAAAGTACCTTCCTGTGGATTTTGGCCTTTAGCTCAGCCTGCACCTAGGGAAACCTACCAAACCTGTGCATTTTTGAAAACTAGAGACCTAGGGTAATCCAAGATGGGGTGACTTGTGGGGCTCTGACCCGGTTCTGTTACCCAGAATCCTTTGCAAACCTCAAATTTTGGCTAAAAAAACGCATTTTCCTCACATTTCGGTGACAGAAAGTTCTGGAATCTGAGAGGAGCCACAAATTTCCTTCCACTCAGCGTTTCCCCAAGTCTCCCGATAAAAATGATACCTCACTTGTGTGGGTAGGCCTCGCGCCCGCGACAGGAAACGCCCCAAAATGCAACGTGGACACATACCATTTTTTTAAAGAAAACAGAGGTGTTTTTTGCAAAGTACCTACCTGTAGATTTTGACCTCTAGCTCAGCCGGCACCTAGGGAAACCTACCAAACCTGTGCATTTTTTAAAACTAGAGACCTAGGGGAATCCAAGATGGGGTGACTTGTGGGGCTCTGACCAGGTTCTGTTACCCAGAATCCTTTGCAAACCTCAAAATTTGGCTAAAAAACTTATTTTCCTTACATTTCGGTGACAGAAAGTTCTGGAATCTGGGAGGAGAAAAAAATTTCCTTCCACCCCAGCGTTCCCCCAAGTCTCCAGATAAAAAATGGTACCTCACTTGTGTGGGTAGGCCCAGCGCCCGCGACAGGATATGCCCCAAAACACAACGTGGACACATCACAGAAAACAGAGCTGTTTTTTGCAAAGTACCTTCCTGTAGATTTTGGCCTCTAGCTCAGCCTGCACCTAGGGAAACCTACCAAACCTGTGCATTTTTTAAAACTAGAGACCTAGGGGAATCCAAGATGGGGTGACTTGTGGGGCTCTGACCAGGTTCTGTTACCCAGAATCCTTTGCAAACCTCAAAATGTGGCTAAAAAAAACACATTTTCCTCACATTTCGGTGACAGAAAGTTCTGGAATCTGAGAGGAGCCACAAATTTCTTTCCAACCAGCGTTCCCACAAGTCTCCCGATATAAATGGTACCTCACTTGTGTGGGTAAGCCTTGCGCCCGCGACAGGATATGCCCCAAAACACAACGTGGGCACATCACAGAAAACAGAGCTGTTTTTTGCAAAGTACCTACCTGTAGATTTTGGCCTCTAGCTCAGCCGGCACCTAGGGAAACCTACCAAACCTGTGCATTTTTTAAAACTAGAGACCTAGGGGAATCCAAGATGGGGTGACTTATGGGGCTCTGACCAGGTTCTGTTACCCAGAATCCTTTGCAAACCTCAAAATTTGGCTAAAAAAACACATTTTCCTCAAATTTCGGTGACAGAAAGTTCTGGAATCTGAGAGGAGCCACAAATTTCCTTCCACCCAGCGTTCCCCCAAGTCTCCCGATAAAAATGATACCTCACTTGTGTGGGTAGGCCTAGCGCCCGCGACAGGAAGCACCCCGAAACGCAACGTGGACACATCCCATTTTTTTAAAGAAAACAGAGCTGTTTTTTGCAAAGTGCCTACCTGTAGATTTTGGCCTCTAGCTCAGCCGGCACCTAGGGAAACCTACCAAACCTGTGCATTTTTGAAAACTAGAGAACTAGGGGAATCCAAGATGGGGTGACTTGTGGGGCTCTGACCAGGTTCTGTTACCCAGAATCCTTTGCAAACCTCAAAATGTGGCTAAAAAACACATTTTCCTCACATTTCGGTGACAGAAAGTTCTGGAATCTGATGGGAGCCACAAATTTCCTTCCACCCAGCGTTCCCCCAAGTCTCCAGATAAAAATGGTACCTCACTTGTGTGGGTAGGCCTAGCGCCCGCGACAGGATATGCCCCAAAACACAACATGGACACATCACAGAAAACAGAGCTGTTTTTTGCAAAGTACCTACCTGTAGATTTTGGCCTCTAGCTCAGCCTGCACCTAGGGAAACCTACCAAACCTGTGCATTTTTGAAAACTAGAGACCTAGGGTAATCCAAGATGGGGTGACTTGTGGGGCTCTGGCCCGGTTCTGTTACCCAGAATCCTTTGCAAACCTCAAATTTTGGCTAAAAAAACGCATTTTCCTCACATTTCGGTGACAGAAAGTTCTGGAATCTGAGAGGAGCCACAAATTTCCTTCCACTCAGCGTTTCCCCAAGTCTCCCGATAAAAATGATACCTCACTTGTGTGGGTAGGCCTCGCGCCCGCGACAGGAAATGCCCCAAAATGCAACGTGGACACATACCATTTTTTTAAAGAAAACAGAGGTGTTTTTTGCAAAGTACCTACCTGTAGATTTTGACCTCTAGCTCAGCCGGCACCTAGGGAAACCTACCAAACCTGTGCATTTTTTTAAAACTAGAGACCTCGGGGAATCCAAGATGGGGTGACTTGTGGGGCTCTGACCAGGTTCTGTTACCCAGAATCCTTTGCAAACCTCAAAATTTGGCTAAAAAACTTATTTTCCTTACATTTCGGTGACAGAAAGTTCTGGAATCTGGGAGGAGAAAAAATTTTCCTTCCACCCAGCGTTCCCCCAAGTCTCCAGATAAAAATGGTACCTCACTTGTGTGGGTAGGCCCAGCGCCCGCGACAGGATATGCCCCAAAACACAACGTGGACACATCACAGAAAACAGAGCTGTTTTTTGCAAAGTACCTTCCTGTGGATTTTGGCCTCTAGCTCAACCTGCACCTAGGGAAACCTACCAAACCTGTGCATTTTTGAAAACTAGAGACCTAGGGTAATCCAAGATGGGATGACTTGTGGGGCTCTGACCTGGTTCTGTTACCCAGAATCCTTTGCAAACCTCAAATTTTGGCTAAAAAAACGCATTTTCCTCACATTTCGGTGACAGAAAGTTCTGGAATCTGAGAGGAGCCACAAATTTCCTTCCACTCAGCGTTTCCCCAAGTCTCCCGATAAAAATGATACCTCACTTGTGTGGGTAGGCCTCGCGCCCGCGACAGGAAACGCCCCAAAACGCAACGTGGACACATACCATTTTTTGAAAGAAAACAGAGGTGTTTTTTGCAAAGTACCTACCTGTAGATTTTGACCTCTAGCTCAGCCGGCACCTAGGGAAACCTACCAAACCTGTGCATTTTTTAAAACTAGAGACCTAGGGGAATCCAAGATGGGGTGACTTGTGGGGCTCTGACCAGGTTCTGTTACCCAGAATCCTTTGCAAACCTAAAAATTTGGCTAAAAAACTTATTTTCCTTACATTTCGGTGACAGAAAGTTCTGGAATCTGGGAGGAGAAAAAAATTTCCTTCCACCCAGCGTTCCCCCAAGTCTCCAGATAAAAAAGGTACCTCACTTGTGTGGGTAGGCCCAGCGCCCGCGACAGGATATGCCCCAAAACACAACGTGGACACATCACAGAAAACAGAGCTGTTTTTTGCAAAGTACCTTCCTGTAGATTTTGGCCTCTAGCTCAGCCTGCACCTAGGGAAACCTACCAAACCTGTGCATTTTTGAAAACTAGAGACCTAGGGTAATCCAAGATGGGGTGACTTGTGGGGCTCTGACCCGGTTCTGTTACCCAGAATCCTTTGCAAACCTCAAATTTTGGCTAAAAAAATGCATTTTCCTCACATTTCGGTGACAGAAAGTTCTGGAATCTGAGAGGAGCCACAAATTTCCTTCCACTCAGCATTTCCCCAAGTCTCCCGATAAAAATGATACCTCACTTGTGTGGGTAGGCCTCGCGCCCGCGACAGGAAATGCCCCAAAACGCAACGTGGACAAATACCATTTTTTGAAAGAAAACAGAGGTGTTTTTTGCAAAGTACCTACCTGTAGATTTTGACCTCTAGCTCAGCCGGCACCTAGGGAAACCTACCAAACCTGTGCATTTTTTAAAACTAGAGACCTAGGGGAATCCAAGATGGGGTGACTTGTGGGGCTCTGACCAGGTTCTGTTACCCAGAATCCTTTGCAAACCTAAAAATTTGGCTAAAAAACGTATTTTCCTTACATTTCGGTGACAGAAAGTTCTGGAATCTGGGAGGAGAAAAAAATTTCCTTCCACCCAGCGTTCCCCCAAGTCTCCAGATAAAAAAGGTACCTCACTTGTGTGGGTAGACCCAGCGCCCGCGACAGGATATGCCCCAAAACACAACGTGGACACATCACAGAAAACAGAGCTGTTTTTTGCAAAGTACCTTCCTGTAGATTTTGGCCTCTAGCTCAGCCTGCACCTAGGGAAACCTACCAAACCTGTGCATTTTTGAAAACTAGAGACCTAGGGTAATCCAAGGTTGGGTGACTTGTGGGGCTCTGACCCGGTTCTGTTACCCAGAATCCTTTGCAAACCTCAAATTTTGGCTAAAAAAACGCATTTTCCTCACATTTCGGTGACAGAAAGTTCTGGAATCTGAGAGGAGCCACAAATGTCCTTCCACTCAGCATTTCCCCAAGTCTCCCGATAAAAATGATACCTCACTTGTGTGAGTAGGCCTCGCGCCCGCGACAGGAAACGCCCCAAAACGCAACGTGGACACATACCATTTTTTGAAAGAAAACAGAGGTGTTTTTTGCAAAGTACCTACCTGTAGATTTTGACCTCTAGCTCAGCCGTCACCTAGGGAAACCTTCCAAACCTGTGCATTTTTTAAAACTAGAGACCTAGGGGAATCCAAGATGGGGTGACTTGTGGGGCTCTGACCAGGTTCTGTTACCCAGAATCCTTTGCAAACCTCAAAATTTGGCTAAAAAACATATTTTCCTTACATTTCGGTGACAGAAAGTTCTGGAATCTGGGAGGAGAAAAAAATCTCCTTCCGCCCAGCGTTCCCCCAAGTCTCCAGATAAAAATGGTACCTCACTTGTGTGGGTAGGCCCAGCGCCCGCGACAGGATATGCCCCAAAACACAACGTGGACACATCACAGAAAACAGAGCTGTTTTTTGCAAAGTACCTTCCTGTAGATTTTGGCCTCTAGCTCAGCCTGCACCTAGGGAAACCTACCAAACCTGTGCATTTTTGAAAACTAGAGACCTAGGGGAATCCAAGATGGGGTGACTTGTGGGGCTCTGACCAGGTTCTGTTACCCAGAATCCTTTGCAAACCTCAGGATTTGGCTAAAAAAACACATTTTCCTCAAATTTCGGTCACAGAAAGTTCTGGAATCTGAGAGGAGCCACAAATTTCCTTCCACCCAGCGTTCCCCCAAGTCTCACGATAAAAATTATACCTCACTTGTGTGGGTAGGCCTAGCGCCCGCGACAGGAAACACCCCAAAACACAACGTGGACACATCCCATTTTTTGAAAGAAAACAGAGCTGTTTTTTGCAAAGTGCTTACCTGTAGATTTTGGCCTCTAGCTCAGCCGGCACCTAGGGAAACCTACCAAACCTGTGCATTTTTGAAAACTAGAGACCTAGGGGAATCCAAGATGGGGTGACTTGTGGGGCTCTGACCAGGTTCTGTTACCCAGAATCCTTTGCAAACCTCAAAATGTGGCTAAAAAAACACATTTTCCTCACATTTCGGTGACAGAAAGTTCTGGAATCTGAGAGGAGCCACAAATTTCTTTCCACCCAGCGTTCCCACAAGTCTCCCGATATAAATGGTACCTCACTTGTGTGGTAAGCCTTGCGCCCGCGACAGGATATGCCCCAAAACACAACGTGGGCACATCACAGAAAACAGAGCTGTTTTTTGCAAAGTACCTACCTGTAGATTTTGGCCTCTAGCTCAGCCGGCACCTAGGGAAACCTACCAAACCTGTGCATTTTTTAAAACTAGAGACCTAGGGGAATCCAAGATGGGGTGACTTGTGGGGCTCTGACCAGGTTCTGTTACCCAGAATCCTTTGCAAACCTCAAAATTTGGCTAAAAAAACACATTTTCCTCAAATTTCGGTGACAGAAAGTTCTGGAATCTGAGAGGAGCCACAAATTTCCTTCCACCCAGCGTTCCCCCAAGTCTCCCGATAAAAATGATACCTCACTTGTGTGGGTAGGCCTAGCGCCCGTGACAGGAAGCACTCCGAAACGCAACGTGGACACATCCCATTTTTTTAAAGAAAACAGAGCTGTTTTTTGCAAAGTGCCTACCTGTAGATTTTGGCCTCTAGCTCAGCCGGCACCTAGGGAAACCTACCAAACCTGTGCATTTTTGAAAACTAGAGACCTAGGGGAATCCAAGATGGGGTGACTTGTGGGGCTCTGACCAAGTTCTGTTACCCAGAATCCTTTGCAAACCTCAAAATGTGGCTAAAAAAACACATTTTCCTCACATTTCGGTGACAGAAAGTTCTGGAATCTGATGGGAGCCACAAATTTCCTTCCACCCAGCGTTCCCCCAAGTCTCCAGATAAAAATGGTACCTCACTTGTGTGGGTAGGCCTAGCGCCCGCGACAGGATATGCCCCAAAACACAACATGGACACATCACAGAAAACAGAGCTGTTTTTTGCAAAGTACCTACCTGTAGATTTTGGCCTCTAGCTCAGCCTGCACCTAGGGAAACCTACCAAACCTGTGCATTTTTGAAAACTAGAGACCTAGGGTAATCCAAGATGGGGTGACTTGTGGGGCTCTGGCCCGGTTCTGTTACCCAGAATCCTTTGCAAACCTCAAATTTTGGCTAAAAAAACGCATTTTCCTCACATTTCGGTGACAGAAAGTTCTGGAATCTGAGAGGAGCCACAAATTTCCTTCCACTCAGCGTTTCCCCAAGTCTCCCGATAAAAATGATACCTCACTTGTGTGGGTAGGCCTCGCGCCCGCGACAGGAAATGCCCCAAAATGCAACGTGGACACATACCATTTTTTTAAAGAAAACAGAGGTGTTTTTTGCAAAGTACCTACCTGTAGATTTTGACCTCTAGCTCAGCCGGCACCTAGGGAAACCTACCAAACCTGTGCATTTTTTAAAACTAGAGACCTCGGGGAATCCAAGATGGGGTGACTTGTGGGGCTCTGACCAGGTTCTGTTACCCAGAATCCTTTGCAAACCTCAAAATTTGGCTAAAAAACTTATTTTCCTTACATTTCGGTGACAGAAAGTTCTGGAATCTGGGAGGAGAAAAAATTTTCCTTCCACCCAGCGTTCCCCCAAGTCTCCAGATAAAAATGGTACCTCACTTGTGTGGGTAGGCCCAGCGCCCGCGACAGGATATGCCCCAAAACACAACGTGGACACATCACAGAAAACAGAGCTGTTTTTTGCAAAGTACCTTCCTGTGGATTTTGGCCTCTAGCTCAACCTGCACCTAGGGAAACCTACCAAACCTGTGCATTTTTGAAAACTAGAGACCTAGGGTAATCCAAGATGGGATGACTTGTGGGGCTCTGACCTGGTTCTGTTACCCAGAATCCTTTGCAAACCTCAAATTTTGGCTAAAAAAACGCATTTTCCTCACATTTCGGTGACAGAAAGTTCTGGAATCTGAGAGGAGCCACAAATTTCCTTCCACTCAGCGTTTCCCCAAGTCTCCCGATAAAAATGATACCTCACTTGTGTGGGTAGGCCTCGCGCCCGCGACAGGAAACGCCCCAAAACGCAACGTGGACACATACCATTTTTTGAAAGAAAACAGAGGTGTTTTTTGCAAAGTACCTACCTGTAGATTTTGACCTCTAGCTCAGCCGGCACCTAGGGAAACCTACCAAACCTGTGCATTTTTTAAAACTAGAGACCTAGGGGAATCCAAGATGGGGTGACTTGTGGGGCTCTGACCAGGTTCTGTTACCCAGAATCCTTTGCAAACCTAAAAATTTGGCTAAAAAACTTATTTTCCTTACATTTCGGTGACAGAAAGTTCTGGAATCTGGGAGGAGAAAAAAATTTCCTTCCACCCAGCGTTCCCCCAAGTCTCCAGATAAAAAAGGTACCTCACTTGTGTGGGTAGGCCCAGCGCCCGCGACAGGATATGCCCCAAAACACAACGTGGACACATCACAGAAAACAGAGCTGTTTTTTGCAAAGTACCTTCCTGTAGATTTTGGCCTCTAGCTCAGCCTGCACCTAGGGAAACCTACCAAACCTGTGCATTTTTGAAAACTAGAGACCTAGGGTAATCCAAGATGGGGTGACTTGTGGGGCTCTGACCCGGTTCTGTTACCCAGAATCCTTTGCAAACCTCAAATTTTGGCTAAAAAAATGCATTTTCCTCACATTTCGGTGACAGAAAGTTCTGGAATCTGAGAGGAGCCACAAATTTCCTTCCACTCAGCATTTCCCCAAGTCTCCCGATAAAAATGATACCTCACTTGTGTGGGTAGGCCTCGCGCCCGCGACAGGAAATGCCCCAAAACGCAACGTGGACAAATACCATTTTTTGAAAGAAAACAGAGGTGTTTTTTGCAAAGTACCTACCTGTAGATTTTGACCTCTAGCTCAGCCGGCACCTAGGGAAACCTACCAAACCTGTGCATTTTTTAAAACTAGAGACCTAGGGGAATCCAAGATGGGGTGACTTGTGGGGCTCTGACCAGGTTCTGTTACCCAGAATCCTTTGCAAACCTAAAAATTTGGCTAAAAAACGTATTTTCCTTACATTTCGGTGACAGAAAGTTCTGGAATCTGGGAGGAGAAAAAAATTTCCTTCCACCCAGCGTTCCCCCAAGTCTCCAGATAAAAAAGGTACCTCACTTGTGTGGGTAGACCCAGCGCCCGCGACAGGATATGCCCCAAAACACAACGTGGACACATCACAGAAAACAGAGCTGTTTTTTGCAAAGTACCTTCCTGTAGATTTTGGCCTCTAGCTCAGCCTGCACCTAGGGAAACCTACCAAACCTGTGCATTTTTGAAAACTAGAGACCTAGGGTAATCCAAGGTTGGGTGACTTGTGGGGCTCTGACCCGGTTCTGTTACCCAGAATCCTTTGCAAACCTCAAATTTTGGCTAAAAAAACGCATTTTCCTCACATTTCGGTGACAGAAAGTTCTGGAATCTGAGAGGAGCCACAAATGTCCTTCCACTCAGCATTTCCCCAAGTCTCCCGATAAAAATGATACCTCACTTGTGTGAGTAGGCCTCGCGCCCGCGACAGGAAACGCCCCAAAACGCAACGTGGACACATACCATTTTTTGAAAGAAAACAGAGGTGTTTTTTGCAAAGTACCTACCTGTAGATTTTGACCTCTAGCTCAGCCGTCACCTAGGGAAACCTTCCAAACCTGTGCATTTTTTAAAACTAGAGACCTAGGGGAATCCAAGATGGGGTGACTTGTGGGGCTCTGACCAGGTTCTGTTACCCAGAATCCTTTGCAAACCTCAAAATTTGGCTAAAAAACATATTTTCCTTACATTTCGGTGACAGAAAGTTCTGGAATCTGGGAGGAGAAAAAAATCTCCTTCCGCCCAGCGTTCCCCCAAGTCTCCAGATAAAAATGGTACCTCACTTGTGTGGGTAGGCCCAGCGCCCGCGACAGGATATGCCCCAAAACACAACGTGGACACATCACAGAAAACAGAGCTGTTTTTTGCAAAGTACCTTCCTGTAGATTTTGGCCTCTAGCTCAGCCTGCACCTAGGGAAACCTACCAAACCTGTGCATTTTTGAAAACTAGAGACCTAGGGGAATCCAAGATGGGGTGACTTGTGGGGCTCTGACCAGGTTCTGTTACCCAGAATCCTTTGCAAACCTCAGGATTTGGCTAAAAAAACACATTTTCCTCAAATTTCGGTCACAGAAAGTTCTGGAATCTGAGAGGAGCCACAAATTTCCTTCCACCCAGCGTTCCCCCAAGTCTCACGATAAAAATTATACCTCACTTGTGTGGGTAGGCCTAGCGCCCGCGACAGGAAACACCCCAAAACACAACGTGGACACATCCCATTTTTTGAAAGAAAACAGAGCTGTTTTTTGCAAAGTGCTTACCTGTAGATTTTGGCCTCTAGATCAGCCGGCACCTAGGGAAACCTACCAAACCTGTGCATTTTTGAAAACTAGAGACCTAGGGGAATCCAAGATGGGGTGACTTGTGGGGCTCTGACCAGGTTCTGTTACCCAGAATCCTTTGCAAACCTCAAAATGTGGCTAAAAAAACACATTTTCCTCACATTTCGGTGACAGAAAGTTCTGGAATCTGAGAGGAGCCACAAATTTCTTTCCACCCAGCGTTCCCACAAGTCTCCCGATATAAATGGTACCTCACTTGTGTGGGTAGGCCTAGCGCCCGCGACAGGATATGCCCCAAAACACAACATGGACACATCACAGAAAACAGAGCTGTTTTTTGCAAAGTACCTACCTGTAGATTTTTGCCTCTAGCTCAGCCTGCACCTAGGGAAACATACCAAACCTGTGCATTTTTGAAAACTAGAGACCTAGGGTAATCCAAGATGGGGTGACTTGTGGGGCTCTGGCCCGGTTCTGTTACCCAGAATCCTTTGCAAACCTCAAATTTTGGCTAAAAAAACGCATTTTCCTCACATTTCGGTGACAGAAAGTTCTGGAATCTGAGAGGAGCCACAAATTTCCTTCCACTCAGCGTTTCCCCAAGTCTCCCGATAAAAATGATACCTCACTTGTGTGGGTAGGCCTCGCGCCCGCGACAGGAAACGCCCCAAAATGCAACGTGGACACATACCATTTTTTTAAAGAAAACAGAGGTGTTTTTTGCAAAGTACCTACCTGTAGATTTTGACCTCTAGCTCAGCCGGCACCTAGGGAAACCTACCAAACCTGTGCATTTTTTAAAACTAGAGACCTAGGGGAATCCAAGATGGGGTGACTTGTGGGGCTCTGACCAGGTTCTGTTACCCAGAATCCTTTGCAAACCTCAAAATTTGGCTAAAAAACTTATTTTCCTTACATTTCGGTGACAGAAAGTTCTGGAATCTGGGAGGAGAAAATAATTTCCTTCCACCCAGCGTTCCCCCAAGTCTCCAGATAAAAATGGTACCTCACTTGTGTGGGTAGGCCCAGCGCCCGCGACAGGATATGCCCCAAAACACAACGTGGACACATCACAGAAAACAGAGCTGTTTTTTGCAAAGTACCTTCCTGTGGATTTTGGCCTCTAGCTCAGCCTGCACCTAGGGAAACCTACCAAACCTGTGCATTTTTGAAAACTAGAGACCTAGGGTGATCCAAGATGGGGTGACTTGTGGGGCTCTGACCCGGTTCTGTTACCCAGAATCCTTTGCAAACCTCAAATTTTGGCTAAAAAAACGCATTTTCCTCACATTTCGGTGACAGAAAGTTCTGGAATCTGAGAGGAGCCACAAATTTCCTTCCACTCAGCGTTTCCCCAAGTCTCCCGATAAAAATGATACCTCACTTGTGTGGGTAGGCCTCGCGCCCGCGACAGGAAACGCCCCAAAACGCAACGTGGACACATACCATTTTTTGAAAGAAAACAGAGGTGTTTTTTGCAAAGTACCTACCTGTAGATTTTGACCTCTAGCTCAGCCGGCACCTAGAGAAACCTACCAAACCTGTGCATTTTTTAAAACTAGAGACCTAGGGGAATCCAAGATGGGGTGACTTGTGGGGCTCTGACCAGGTTCTGTTACCCAGAATCCTTTGCAAACCTCAAAATTTGGCTAAAAAACTTATTTTCCTTACATTTTGGTGACAGAAAGTTCTGGAATCTGGGAGGAGAAATTTTTTTCCTTCCACCCAGCGTTCCCCCAAGTCTCCAGATAAAAATGGTACCTCACTTGTGTGGGTAGGCCCAGCGCCTGCGACAGGATATGCCCCAAAACACAACGTGGACACATCACAGAAAACAGAGCTGTTTTTTGCAAAGTACCTTCCTGTGGATTTTGGCCTCTAGCTCAGCCTGCAAATAGGGAAACCTACCAAACCTGTGCATTTTTTAAAACTAGAGACCTAGGGTAATCCAAGATGGGATGACTTGTGGGGCTCTGACCTGGTTCTGTTACCCAGAATCCTTTGCAAACCTCAAATTTTGGCTAAAAAAAACGCATTTTCCTCACATTTCGGTGACAGAAAGTTCTGGAATCTGAGAGGAGCCACAAATTTCCTTCCACTCAGCGTTTCCCCAAGTCTCCCGATAAAAATGATACCTCACTTGTGTGGGTAGGCCTCGCGCCCGCGACAGGAAACGCCCCAAAACGCAACGTGGACACATACCATTTTTTGAAAAAAAAACAGAGGTATTTTTTGCAAAGTACCTACCTGTAGATTTTTGCCTCTAGCTCAGCCTGCACCTAGGGAAACCTACCAAACCTGTGCATTTTTGAAAACTAGAGACCTAGGGTAATCCAAGATGGGGTGACTTGTGGGGCTCTGGCCCGGTTCTGTTACCCAGAATCCTTTGCAAACCTCAAATTTTGGCTAAAAAAACGCATTTTCCTCACATTTCGGTGACAGAAAGTTCTGGAATCTGAGAGGAGCCACAAATTTCCTTCCACTCAGCGTTTCCCCAAGTCTCCCGATAAAAATGATACCTCACTTGTGTGGGTAGGTCTCGCGCCCGCGACAGGAAACGCCCCAAAATGCAACGTGGACACATACCATTTTTTTAAAGAAAACAGAGGTGTTTTTTGCAAAGTACCTACCTGTAGATTTTGACCTCTAGCTCAGCCGGCACCTAGGGAAACCTACCAAACCTGTGCATTTTTTAAAACTAGAGACCTAGGGGAATCCAAGATGGGGTGACTTGTGGGGCTCTGACCAGGTTCTGTTACCCAGAATCCTTTGCAAACCTCAAAATTTGGCTAAAAAACTTATTTTCCTTACATTTCGGTGACAGAAAGTTCTGGAATCTGGGAGGAGAAAAAAATTTCCTTCCACCCAGCGTTCCCCCAAGTCTCCAGATAAAAATGGTACCTCACTTGTGTGGGTAGGCCCAGCGCCCGCGACAGGATATGCCCCAAAACACAACGTGGACACATCACAGAAAACAGAGCTGTTTTTTGCAAAGTACCTTCCTGTGGATTTTGGCCTCTAGCTCAGCCTGCACCTAGGGAAACCTACCAAACCTGTGCATTTTTGAAAACTAGAGACCTAGGGTAATCCAAGATGGGGTGACTTGTGGGGCTCTGACCCGGTTCTGTTACCCAGAATCCTTTGCAAACCTCAAATTTTGGCTAAAAAAACGCATTTTCCTCACATTTCGGTGACAGAAAGTTCTGGAATCTGAGAGGAGCCACAAATTTCCTTCCACTCAGCGTTTCCCCAAGTCTCCCGATAAAAATGATACCTCACTTGTGTGGGTAGGCCTCGCGCCCGCGACAGGAAACGCCCCAAAACGCAACGTGGACAAATACCATTTTTTGAAAGAAAACAGAGGTGTTTTTTGCAAAGTACCTACCTGTAGATTTTGACCTCTAGCTCAGCCGGCACCTAGGGAAACCTACCAAACCTGTGCATTTTTTAAAACTAGAGACCTAGGGGAATCCAAGATGGGGTGACTTGTGGGGCTCTGACCAGGTTCTGTTACCCAGAATCCTTTGCAAACCTCAAAATTTGGCTAAAAAACTTATTTTCCTTACATTTCGGTGACAGAAAGTTCTGGAATCTGGGAGGAGAAAATTTTTTCCTTCCACCCAGCGTTCCCCCAAGTCTCCAGATAAAAATGGTACCTCACTTGTGTGGGTAGGCCCAGCGCCTGCGACAGGATATGCCCCAAAACACAACGTGGACACATCATAGAAAACAGAGCTGTTTTTTGCAAAGTACCTTCCTGTGGATTTTGGCCTCTAGCTCAGCCTGCACCTAGGGAAACCTACCAAACCTGTGCATTTTTGAAAACTAGAGACCTAGGGTAATCCAAGATGGGATGACTTGTGGGGCTCTGACCTGGTTCTGTTACCCAGAATCCTTTGCAAACCTCAAATTTTGGCTAAAAAAACGCATTTTCCTCACATTTCGGTGACAGAAAGTTCTGGAATCTGAGAGGAGCCACAAATTTCCTTCCACTCAGCGTTTCCCCAAGTCTCCCGATAAAAATGATACCTCACTTGTGTGGGTAGGCCTCGCGCCCGCGACAGGAAATGCCCCAAAACGCAACGTGGACACATACCATTTTTTGAAAAAAAAACAGAGGTATTTTTTGCAAAGTACCTACCTGTAGATTTTTGCCTCTAGCTCAGCCTGCACCTAGGGAAACCTACCAAACCTGTGCATTTTTGAAAACTAGAGACCTAGGGTAATCCAAGATGGGGTGACTTGTGGGGCTCTGGCCCGGTTCTGTTACCCAGAATCCTTTGCAAACCTCAAATTTTGGCTAAAAAAACGCATTTTCCTCACATTTCGGTGACAGAAAGTTCTGGAATCTGAGAGGAGCCACAAATTTCCTTCCACTCAGCGTTTCCCCAAGTCTCCCGATAAAAATGATACCTCACTTGTGTGGGTAGGCCTCGCGCCCGCGACAGGAAACGCCCCAAAATGCAACGTGGACACATACCATTTTTTTAAAGAAAACAGAGGTGTTTTTTGCAAAGTACCTACCTGTAGATTTTGACCTCTAGCTCAGCCGGCACCTAGGGAAACCTACCAAACCTGTGCATTTTTTAAAACTAGAGACCTAGGGGAATCCAAGATGGGGTGACTTGTGGGGCTCTGACCAGGTTCTGTTACCCAGAATCCTTTGCAAACCTCAAAATTTGGCTAAAAAACTTATTTTCCTTACATTTCGGTGACAGAAAGTTCTGGAATCTGGGAGGAGAAAATTTTTTCCTTCCACCCAGCGTTCCCCCAAGTCTCCAGATAAAAATGGTACCTCACTTGTGTGGGTAGGCCCAGCGCCTGCGACAGGATATGCCCCAAAACACAACGTGGACACATCATAGAAAACAGAGCTGTTTTTTGCAAAGTACCTTCCTGTGGATTTTGGCCTCTAGCTCAGCCTGCACCTAGGGAAACCTACCAAACCTGTGCATTTTTGAAAACTAGAGACCTAGGGTAATCCAAGATGGGATGACTTGTGGGGCTCTGACCTGGTTCTGTTACCCAGAATCCTTTGCAAACCTCAAATTTTGGCTAAAAAAACGCATTTTCCTCACATTTCGGTGACAGAAAGTTCTGGAATCTGAGAGGAGCCACAAATTTCCTTCCACTCAGCGTTTCCCCAAGTCTCCCGATAAAAATGATACCTCACTTGTGTGGGTAGGCCTCGCGCCCGCGACAGGAAATGCCCCAAAACGCAACGTGGACACATACCATTTTTTGAAAAAAAAACAGAGGTATTTTTTGCAAAGTACCTACCTGTAGATTTTTGCCTCTAGCTCAGCCTGCACCTAGGGAAACCTACCAAACCTGTGCATTTTTGAAAACTAGAGACCTAGGGTAATCCAAGATGGGGTGACTTGTGGGGCTCTGGCCCGGTTCTGTTACCCAGAATCCTTTGCAAACCTCAAATTTTGGCTAAAAAAACGCATTTTCCTCACATTTCGGTGACAGAAAGTTCTGGAATCTGAGAGGAGCCACAAATTTCCTTCCACTCAGCGTTTCCCCAAGTCTCCCGATAAAAATGATACCTCACTTGTGTGGGTAGGCCTCGCGCCCGCGACAGGAAACGCCCCAAAATGCAACGTGGACACATACCATTTTTTTAAAGAAAACAGAGGTGTTTTTTGCAAAGTACCTACCTGTAGATTTTGACCTCTAGCTCAGCCGGCACCTAGGGAAACCTACCAAACCTGTGCATTTTTTAAAACTAGAGACCTAGGGGAATCCAAGATGGGGTGACTTGTGGGGCTCTGACCAGGTTCTGTTACCCAGAATCCTTTGCAAACCTCAAAATTTGGCTAAAAAACTTATTTTCCTTACATTTCGGTGACAGAAAGTTCTGGAATCTGGGAGGAGAAAAAAATTTCCTTCCACCCAGCGTTCCCCCAAGTCTCCAGATAAAAATGGTACCTCACTTGTGTGGGTAGGCCCAGCGCCCGCGACAGGATATGCCCCAAAACACAACGTGGACACATCACAGAAAACAGAGCTGTTTTTTGCAAAGTACCTTCCTGTGGATTTTGGCCTCTAGCTCAGCCTGCACCTAGGGAAACCTACCAAACCTGTGCATTTTTGAAAACTAGAGACCTAGGGTAATCCAAGATGGGGTGACTTGTGGGGCTCTGACCCGGTTCTGTTACCCAGAATCCTTTGCAAACCTCAAATTTTGGCTAAAAAAACGCATTTTCCTCACATTTCGGTGACAGAAAGTTCTGGAATCTGAGAGGAGCCACAAATTTCCTTCCACTCAGCGTTTCCCCAAGTCTCCCGATAAAAATGATACCTCACTTGTGTGGGTAGGCCTCGCGCCCGCGACAGGAAACGCCCCAAAATGCAACGTGGACACATACCATTTTTTTAAAGAAAACAGAGGTGTTTTTTGCAAAGTACCTACCTGTAGATTTTGACCTCTAGCTCAGCCGGCACCTAGGGAAACCTACCAAACCTGTGCATTTTTTAAAACTAGAGACCTAGGGGAATCCAAGATGGGGTGACTTGTGGGGCTCTGACCAGGTTCTGTTACCCAGAATCCTTTGCAAACCTCAAAATTTGGCTAAAAAACTTATTTTCCTTACATTTCGGTGACAGAAAGTTCTGGAATCTGGGAGGAGAAAAAAATTTCCTTCCACCCAGCGTTCCCCCAAGTCTCCAGATAAAAATGGTACCTCACTTGTGTGGGTAGGCCCAGCGCCCGCGACAGGATATGCCCCAAAACACAACGTGGACACATCACAGAAAACAGAGCTGTTTTTTGCAAAGTACCTTCCTGTAGATTTTGGCCTCTACCTCAGCCTGCACCTAGGGAAACCTACCAAACCTGTGCATTTTTTAAAACTAGAGACCTAGGGGAATCCAAGATGGGGTGACTTGTGGGGCTCTGACCAGGTTCTGTTACCCAGAATCCTTTGCAAACCTCAAAATGTGGCTAAAAAAACACATTTTCCTCACATTTCGGTGACAGAAAGTTCTGGAATCTGAGAGGAGCCACAAATTTCTTTCCAACCAGCGTTCCCACAAGTCTCCCGATATAAATGGTACCTCACTTGTGTGGGTAAGCCTTGCGCCCGCGACAGGATATGCCCCAAAACACAACGTGGGCACATCACAGAAAACAGAGCTGTTTTTTGCAAAGTACCTACCTGTAGATTTTGGCCTCTAGCTCAGCCGGCACCTAGGGAAACCTACCAAACCTGTGCATTTTTTAAAACTAGAGACCTAGGGGAATCCAAGATGGGGTGACTTATGGGGCTCTGACCAGGTTCTGTTACCCAGAATCCTTTGCAAACCTCAAAATTTGGCTAAAAAAACACATTTTCCTCAAATTTCGGTGACAGAAAGTTCTGGAATCTGAGAGGAGCCACAAATTTCCTTCCACCCAGCGTTCCCCCAAGTCTCCCGATAAAAATGATACCTCACTTGTGTGGGTAGGCCTAGCGCCCGCGACAGGAAGCACCCCGAAACGCAACGTGGACACATCCCATTTTTTTAAAGAAAACAGAGCTGTTTTTTGCAAAGTGCCTACCTGTAGATTTTGGCCTCTGGCTCAGCCGGCACCTAGGGAAACCTACCAAACCTGTGCATTTTTGAAAACTAGAGAACTAGGGGAATCCAAGATGGGGTGACTTGTGGGGCTCTGACCAGGTTCTGTTACCCAGAATCCTTTGCAAACCTCAAAATGTGGCTAAAAAAACACATTTTCCTCACATTTCGGTGACAGAAAGTTCTGGAATCTGATGGGAGCCACAAATTTCCTTCCACCCAGCGTTCCCCCAAGTCTCCAGATAAAAATGGTACCTCACTTGTGTGGGTAGGCCTAGCGCCCGCGACAGGATATGCCCCAAAACACAACATGGACACATCACAGAAAACAGAGCTGTTTTTTGCAAAGTACCTACCTGTAGATTTTGGCCTCTAGCTCAGCCTGCACCTAGGGAAACCTACCAAACCTGTGCATTTTTGAAAACTAGAGACCTAGGGTAATCCAAGATGGGGTGACTTGTGGGGCTCTGGCCCGGTTCTGTTACCCAGAATCCTTTGCAAACCTCAAATTTTGGCTAAAAAAACGCATTTTCCTCACATTTCGGTGACAGAAAGTTCTGGAATCTGAGAGGAGCCACAAATTTCCTTCCACTCAGCGTTTCCCCAAGTCTCCCGATAAAAATGATACCTCACTTGTGTGGGTAGGCCTCGCGCCCGCGACAGGAAACGCCCCAAAATGCAACGTGGACACATACCATTTTTTTAAAGAAAACAGAGGTGTTTTTTGCAAAGTACCTACCTGTAGATTTTGACCTCTAGCTCAGCCGGCACCTAGGGAAACCTACCAAACCTGTGCATTTTTTAAAACTAGAGACCTAGGGGAATCCAAGATGGGGTGACTTGTGGGGCTCTGACCAGGTTCTGTTACCCAGAATCCTTTGCAAACCTCAAAATTTGGCTAAAAAACTTATTTTCCTTACATTTCGGTGACAGAAAGTTCTGGAATCTGGGAGGAGAAAAAAATTTCCTTCCACCCAGCGTTCCCCCAAGTCTCCAGATAAAAAAGGTACCTCACTTGTGTGGGTAGGCCCAGCGCCCGCGACAGGATATGCCCCAAAACACAACGTGGACACATCACAGAAAACAGAGCTGTTTTTTGCAAAGTACCTTCCTGTAGATTTTGGCCTCTAGCTCAGCCTGCACCTAGGGAAACCTACCAAACCTGTGCATTTTTGAAAACTAGAGACCTAGGGTAATCCAAGATGGGGTGACTTGTGGGGCTCTGACCCGGTTCTGTTACCCAGAATCCTTTGCAAACCTCAAATTTTGGCTAAAAAAATGCATTTTCCTCACATTTCGGTGACAGAAAGTTCTGGAATCTGAGAGGAGCCACAAATTTCCTTCCACTCAGCATTTCCCCAAGTCTCCCGATAAAAATGATACCTCACTTGTGTGAGTAGGCCTCGCGCCCGCGACAGGAAACGCCCCAAAACGCAACGTGGACACATACCATTTTTTGAAAGAAAACAGAGGTGTTTTTTGGAAAGTACCTACCTGTAGATTTTGACCTCTAGCTCAGCCGTCACCTAGGGAAACCTACCAAACCTGTGCATTTTTTAAAACTAGAGACCTAGGGGAATCCAAGATGGGGTGACTTGTGGGGCTCTGACCAGGTTCTGTTACCCAGAATCCTTTGCAAACCTCAAAATTTGGCTAAAAAACATATTTTCCTTACATTTCGGTGACAGAAAGTTCTGGAATCTGGGAGGAGAAAAAAATCTCCTTCCGCCCAGCGTTCCCCCAAGTCTCCAGATAAAAATGGTACCTCACTTGTGTGGGTAGGCCCAGCGCCCGCGACAGGATATGCCCCAAAACACAACGTGGACACATCACAGAAAACAGAGCTGTTTTTTGCAAAGTACCTTCCTGTAGATTTTGGCCTCTAGCTCAGCCTGCACCTAGGGAAACCTACCAAACCTGTGCATTTTTTAAAACTAGAGACCTAGGGGAATCCAAGATGGGGTGACTTGTGGGGCTCTGACCAGGTTCTGTTACCCAGAATCCTTTGCAAACCTCAGGATTTGGCTAAAAAAACACATTTTCCTCACATTTCGGTGACAGAAAGTTCTGGAATCTGAGAGGAGCCACAAATTTCCTTCCACCCAGCGTTCCCCCAAGTCTCACGATAAAAATTATACCTCACTTGTGTGGGTAGGCCTAGCGCCCGCGACAGGAAACACCCCAAAACACAACGTGGACACATCCCATTTTTTGAAAGAAAACAGAGCTGTTTTTTGCAAAGTGCCTACCTGTAGATTTTGGCCTCTAGCTCACCCGGCACCTAGGGAAACCTACCAATCCTGTGCATTTTTGAAAACTTGAGACCTAGGGGAATCCAAGATAGGGTGACTTGTGGGGCTCTGACCAGGTTCTGTTACCCAGAATCCTTTGCAAACCTCAGGATTTGGCTAAAAAAACACATTTTCCTCACATTTCGGTGACAGAAAGTTCTGGAATCTGAGAGGAGCCACAAATTTCCTTCCACCCAGTGTTCCCCCAAGTCTCACGATAAAAATTATACCTCACTTGTGTGGGTAGGCCTAGCGCCCGCGACAGGAAACACCCCAAAACACAACGTGGACACATCCCATTTTTTGAAAGAAAACAGAGCTGTTTTTTGCAAAGTGCTTACCTGTAGATTTTGGCCTCTAGCTCAGCCGGCACCTAGGGAAACCTACCAAACCTGTGCATTTTTGAAAACTAGAGACCTAGGGGAATCCAAGATGGGGTGACTTGTGGGGCTCTGACCAGGTTCTGTTACCCAGAATCCTTTGCAAACCTCAAAATGTGGCTAAAAAAACACATTTTCCTCACATTTCGGTGACAGAAAGTTCTGGAATCTGAGAGGAGCCACAAATTTCTTTCCACCCAGCGTTCCCACAAGTCTCCCGATATAAATGGTACCTCACTTGTGTGGGTAAGCCTTGCGCCCGCGACAGGATATGCCCCAAAACACAACGTGGGCACATCACAGAAAACAGAGCTATTTTTTGCAAAGTACCTACCTGTAGATTTTGGCCTCTAGCTCAGCCGGCACCTAGGGAAACCTACCAAACCTGTGCATTTTTTAAAACTAGAGACCTAGGGGAATCCAAGATGGGGTGACTTGTGGGGCTCTGACCAGGTTCTGTTACCCAGAATCCTTTGCAAACCTCAAAATTTGGCTAAAAAAACACATTTTCCTCACATTTCGGTGACAGAAAGTTCTGGAATCTGAGAGGAGCCACAAATTTCCTTCCACCCAGCGTTCCCCCAAGTCTCCCGATAAAAATGATGCCTCACTTGTGTGGGTAGGCCTAGCGCCCGCGACAGGAAGCACCCCGAAACGCAACGTGGACACATCCCATTTTTTTAAAGAAAACAGAGCTGTTTTTTGCAAAGTGCCTACCTGTAGATTTTGGCCTCTAGCTCAGCCGGCACCTAGGGAAACCTACCAAACCTGTGCATTTTTGAAAACTAGAGACCTAGGGGAATCCAAGATGGGGTGACTTGTGGGGCTCTGACCAGGTTCTGTTACCCAGAATCCTTTGCAAACCTCAAAATGTGGCTAAAAAACACATTTTCCTCACATTTCGGTGACAGAAAGTTCTGGAATCTGATGGGAGCCACAAATTTCCTTCCACCCAGCGTTCCCCCAAGTCTCCAGATAAAAATGGTACCTCACTTGTGTGGGTAGGCCTAGCGCCCGCGACAGGATATGCCCCAAAACACAACATGGACACATCACAGAAAACAGAGCTGTTTTTTGCAAAGTACCTACCTGTAGATTTTGGCCTCTAGCTCAGCCTGCACCTAGGGAAACCTACCAAACCTGTGCATTTTTGAAAACTAGAGACCTAGGGTAATCCAAGATGGGGTGACTTGTGGGGCTCTGGCCCGGTTCTGTTACCCAGAATCCTTTGCAAACCTCAAATTTTGGCTAAAAAAACGCATTTTCCTCACATTTCGGTGACAGAAAGTTCTGGAATCTGAGAGGAGCCACAAATTTCCTTCCACTCAGCGTTTCCCCAAGTCTCCCGATAAAAATGATACCTCACTTGTGTGGGTAGGCCTCGCGCCCGCGACAGGAAACGCCCCAAAATGCAACGTGGACACATACCATTTTTTTAAAGAAAACAGAGGTGTTTTTTGCAAAGTACCTACCTGTAGATTTTGACCTCTAGCTCAGCCGTCACCTAGGGAAACCTACCAAACCTGTGCATTTTTTAAAACTAGAGACCTAGGGGAATCCAAGATGGGGTGACTTGTGGGGCTCTGACCAGGTTCTGTTACCCAGAATCCTTTGCAAACCTCAAAATTTGGCTAAAAAACTTATTTTCCTTACATTTCGGTGACAGAAAGTTCTGGAATCTGGGAGGAGAAAAAATTTTCCTTCCACCCAGCGTTCCCCCAAGTCTCCAGATAAAAATGGTACCTCACTTGTGTGGGTAGGCCCAGCACCCGCGACAGGATATGCCCCAAAACACAACGTGGACACATCACAGAAAACAGAGCTGTTTTTTGCAAAGTACCTTCCTGTGGATTTTGGCCTCTAGCTCAGCCTGCACCTAGGGAAACCTACCAAACCTGTGCACTTTTGAAAACTAGAGACCTAGGGTAATCCAAGATGGGGTGACTTGTGGGGCTCTGACCCGGTTCTGTTACCCAGAATCCTTTGCAAACCTCAAATTTTGGCTAAAAAAAAGCATTTTCCTCACATTTCGGTGACAGAAAGTTCTGGAATCTGAGAGGAGCCACAAATTTCCTTCCACTCAGCGTTTCCCCAAGTCTCCCGATAAAAATGATACCTCACTTGTGTGGGTAGGCCTCGCGCCCGCGACAGGAAACGCCCCAAAATGCAACGTGGACACATATAATTTTTTGAAAGAAAACAGAGGTGTTTTTTGCAAAGTACCTACCTGTAGATTTTGACCTCTAGCTCAGCCGGCACCTAGGGAAACCTACCAAACCTGTGCATTTTTTAAAACTAGAGACCTAGGGGAATCCAAGATGGGGTGACTTGTGGGGCTCTGACCAGGTTCTGTTACCCAGAATCCTTTGCAAACCTCAAAATTTGGCTAAAAAACTTATTTTCCTTACATTTCGGTGACAGAAAGTTCTGGAATCTGGGAGGAGAAAAAAATTTCCTTCCACCCAGCGTTCCCCCAAGTCTCCAGATAAAAATGGTACCTCACTTGTGTGGGTAGGCCCAGCGCCCGCGACAGGATATGCCCCAAAACACAACGTGGACACATCACAGAAAACAGAGCTGTTTTTTGCAAAGTACCTTCCTGTGGATTTTGGCCTCTAGCTCAGCCTGCACCTAGGGAAACCTACCAAACCTGTGCATTTTTGAAAACTAGAGACCTAGGGTAATCCAAGATGGGATGACTTGTGGGGCTCTGACCCGGTTCTGTTACCCAGAATCCTTTCCAAACCTCAAATTTTGGCTAAAAAAACGCATTTTCCTCACATTTCGGTGACAGAAAGTTCTGGAATCTGAGAGGAGCCACAAATTTCCTTCCACTCAGCGTTTCCCCAAGTCTCCCGATAAAAATGATACCTCACTTGTGTGGGTAGGCCTCGCGCCCGCGACAGGAAACGCCCCAAAACGCAACGTGGACACATACCATTTTTTGAAAGAAAACAGAGGTGTTTTTTGCAAAGTACCTACCTGTAGATTTTGACCTCTAGCTCAGCCGGCACCTAGGGAAACCTACCAAACCTGTGCATTTTTTAAAACTAGAGACCTAGGGGAATCCAAGATGGGTTGACTTGTGGGGCTCTGGCCAGGTTCTGTTACCCAGAATCCTTTGCAAACCTCAAAATTTGGCAAAAAAACTTATTTTCCTTACATTTCGGTGACAGAAAGTTCTGGAATCTGGGAGGAGAATTTTTTTTCCTTCCACCCAGCGTTCCCCCAAGTCTCCAGATAAAAATGGTACCTCACTTGTGTGGGTAGGCCCAGCGCCTGCGACAGGATATGCCCCAAATCACAACGTGGACACATCACAGAAAACAGAGCTGTTTTTTGCAAAGTACCTTCCTGTGGATTTTGGCCTCTAGCTCAGCCTGCACCTAGGGAAACCTACCAAACCTGTGCATTTTTGAAAACTAGAGACCTAGGGTAATCCAAGATGGGATGACTTGTGGGGCTCTGACCTGGTTCTGTTACCCAGAATCCTTTGCAAACCTCAAATTTTGGCTAAAAAAACGCATTTTCCTCACATTTCGGTGACAGAAAGTTCTGGAATCTGAGAGGAGCCACAAATTTCCTTCCACTCAGCGTTTCCCCAAGTCTCCCGATAAAAATGATACCTCACTTGTGTGGGTAGGCCTCGCGCCCGCGACAGGAAACGCCCCAAAACGCAACGTGGACACATACCATTTTTTGAAAGAAAACAGAGGTATTTTTTGCAAAGTACCTACCTGTAGATTTTGACCTCTAGCTCAGCCGGCACCTAGGGAAACCTACCAAACCTGTGCATTTTTTAAAACTAGAGACCTAGGGGAATCCAAGATGGGGTGACTTGTGGGGCTCTGACCAGGTTCTGTTACCCATAATCCTTTGCAAACCTAAAAATTTGGCTAAAAAACTTATTTTCCTTACATTTCGGTGACAGAAAGTTCTGGAATCTGGGAGGAGAAAAAAATTTCCTTCCACCCAGCGTTCCCCCAAGTCTCCAGATAAAAAAGGTACCTCACTTGTGTGGGTAGGCCCAGCGCCCGCGACAGGATATGCCCCAAAACACAACGTGGACACATCACAGAAAACAGAGCTGTTTTTTGCAAAGTACCTTCCTGTAGATTTTGGCCTCTAGCTCAGCCTGCACCTAGGGAAACCTACCAAACCTGTGCATTTTTTAAAACTAGAGACCTAGGGTAATCCAAGATGGGGTGACTTGTGGGGCTCTGACCCGGTTCTGTTACCCAGAATCCTTTGCAAACCTCAAATTTTGGCTAAAAAAACGCATTTTCCTCACATTTCGGTGACAGAAAGTTCTGGAATCTGAGAGGAGCCACAAATTTCCTTCCACTCAGAATTTCCCCAAGTCTCCCGATAAAAATGGTACCTCACTTGTGTGAGTAGGCCTCGCGCCCGCGACAGGAAACGCCCCAAAACGCAACGTGGACACATACCATTTTTTGAAAGAAAACAGAGGTGTTTTTTGCAAAGTACCTACCTGTAGATTTTGACCTCTAGCTCAGCCGTCACCTAGGGAAACCTCCCAAACCTGTGCATTTTTTAAAACTAGAGACCTAGGGGAATCCAAGATGGGGTGACTTGTGGGGCTCTGACCAGGTTCTGTTACCCAGAATCCTTTGCAAACCTCAAAATTTGGCTAAAAAACATATTTTCCTTACATTTCGGTGACAGAAAGTTCTGGAATCTGGGAGGAGAAAAAAATCTCCTTCCGCCCAGCGTTCCCCCAAGTCTCCAGATAAAAATGGTACCTCACTTGTGTGGGTAGGCCCAGCGCCCGCGACAGGATATGCCCCAAAACACAACGTGGACACATCACAGAAAACAGAGCTGTTTTTTGCAAAGTACCTTCCTGTAGATTTTGGCCTCTAGCTCAGCCTGCACCTAGGGAAACCTACCAAACCTGTGCATTTTTGAAAACTAGAGACCTAGGGGAATCCAAGATGGGGTGACTTGTGGGGCTCTGACCAGGTTCTGTTACCCAGAATCCTTTGCAAACCTCAGGATTATGCTAAAAAAACACATTTTCCTCACATTTCGGTGACAGAAAGTTCTGGAATCTGAGAGGAGCCACAAATTTCCTTCCACCCAGCGTTCCCCCAAGTCTCATGATAAAAATTATACCTCACTTGTGTGGGTAGGCCTAGCGCCCGCGACAGGAAACACCCCAAAACACAACGTGGACACATCCCATTTTTTGAAAGAAAACAGAGCTGTTTTTTGCAAAGTGCCTACCTGTAGATTTTGGCCTCTAGCTCAGCCGGCACCTAGGGAAACCTACCAATCCTGTGCATTTTTGAAAACTTGAGACCTAGGGGAATCCAAGATAGGGTGACTTGTGGGGCTCTGACCAGGTTCTGTTACCCAGAATCCTTTGCAAACCTCAAAATGTGGCTAAAAAAACACATTTTCCTCACATTTCGGTGACAGAAAGTTCTGGAATCTGAGAGGAGCCACAAATTTCTTTCCACCCAGCGTTCCCACAAGTCTCCCGATATAAATGGTACCTCACTTGTGTGGGTAAGCCTTGCGCCCGCGACAGGATATGCCCCAAAACACAACGTGGGCACATCACAGAAAACAGAGCTGTTTTTTGCAAAGTACCTACCTGTAGATTTTGGCCTCTAGCTCACCTGGCACCTAGGGAAACCTACCAAACCTGTGCATTTTTTAAAACTAGAGACCTAGGGGAATCCAAGATGGGGTGACTTGTGGGGCTCTGACCAGGTTCTTTACCCAGAATCCTTTGCAAACCTCAAAATTTGGCTAAAAAAACACATTTTCCTCAAATTTCGGTGACAGAAAGTTCTGGAATCTGAGAGGAGCCACAAATTTCCTTCCACCCAGCGTTCCCCCAAGTCTCCCGATAAAAATGATACCTCACTTGTGTGGGTAGGCCTAGCGCCCGCGACAGGAAGCACCCCGAAACGCAACGTGGACACATCACATTTTTTTAAAGAAAACAGAGCTGTTTTTTGCAAAGTGCCTACCTGTAGATTTTGGCCTCTAGCTCAGCCGGCACCTAGGGAAACCTACCAAACCTGTGCATTTTTGAAAACTAGAGACATAGGGGAATCCAAGATGGGGTGACTTGTGGGGCTCTGACCAGGTTCTGTTACCCAGAATCCTTTGCAAACCTCAAAATGTGGCTAAAAAAACACATTTTCCTCACATTTCGGTGACAGAAAGTTCTGGAATCTGATGGGAGCCACAAATTTCCTTCCACCCAGCGTTCCCCCAAGTCTCCAGATAAAAATGGTACCTCACTTGTGTGGGTAGGCCTAGCGCCCGCGACAGGATATGCCCCAAAACACAACATGGACACATCACAGAAAACAGAGCTGTTTTTTGCAAAGTACCTACCTGTAGATTTTGGCCTCTAGCTCAGCCTGCACCTAGGGAAACCTACCAAACCTGTGCATTTTTGAAAACTAGAGACCTAGGGTAATCCAAGATGGGGTGACTTGTGGGGCTCTGGCCCGGTTCTGTTACCCAGAATCCTTTGCAAACCTCAAATTTTCGCTAAAAAAACGCATTTTCCTCACATTTCGGTGACAGAAAGTTCTGGAATCTGAGAGGAGCCACAAATTTCCTTCCACTCAGCGTTTCCCCAAGTCTCCCGATAAAAATGATACCTCACTTGTGTGGGTAGGCCTCGCGCCCGCGACAGGAAACGCCCCAAAATGCAACGTGGACACATACCATTTTTTTAAAGAAAACAGAGGTGTTTTTTGCAAAGTACCTACCTGTAGATTTTGACCTCTAGCTCAGCCGGCACCTAGGGAAACCTACCAAACCTGTGCATTTTTTAAAACTAGAGACCAAGGGGAATCCAAGATGGGGTGACTTGTGGGGCTCTGACCAGGTTCTGTTACCCAGAATCCTTTGCAAACCTCAAAATTTGGCTAAAAAACTTATTTTCCTTACATTTCGGTGACAGAAAGTTCTGGAATCTGGGAGGAGAAAAAAATTTCCTTCCACCCAGCGTTCCCCCAAGTCTCCAGATAAAAATGGTACCTCACTTGTGTGGGTAGGCCCAGCGCCCGCGACAGGATATGCCCCAAAACACAACGTGGACACATCACAGAAAACAGAGCTGTTTTTTGCAAAGTACCTTCCTGTAGATTTTGGCCTCTAGCTCAGCCTGCACCTAGGGAAACCTACCAAACCTGTGCATTTTTTAAAACTAGAGACCTAGGGGAATCCAAGATGGGGTGACTTGTGGGGCTCTGACCAGGTTCTGTTACCCAGAATCCTTTGCAAACCTCAGGATTTGGCTAAAAAAACACATTTTCCTCACATTTCGGTGACAGAAAGTTCTGGAATCTGAGAGGAGCCACAAATTTCCTTCCACCCAGCGTTCCCCCAAGTCTCACGATAAAAATTATACCTCACTTGTGTGGGTAGGCCTAGCGCCCGCGACAGGAAACACCCCAAAACACAACGTGGACACATCCCATTTTTTGAAAGAAAACAGAGCTGTTTTTTGCAAAGTGCTTACCTGTAGATTTTGGCCTCTAGCTCAGCCGGCACCTAGGCAAACCTACCAAACCTGTGCATTTTTGAAAACTAGAGACCTAGGGGAATCCAAGATGGGGTGACTTGTGGGGCTCTGACCAGGTTCTGTTACCCAGAATCCTTTGCAAACCTCAAAATGTGGCTAAAAAAACACATTTTCCTCACATTTCGGTGACAGAAAGTTCTGGAATCTGAGAGGAGCCACAAATTTGTTTCCAACCAGCGTTCCCACAAGTCTCCCGATATAAATGGTACCTCACTTGTGTGGGTAAGCCTTGCGCCCGCGACAGGATATGCCCCAAAACACAACGTGGGCACATCACAGAAAACAGAGCTGTTTTTTGCAAAGTACCTACCTGTAGATTTTGGCCTCTAGCTCAGCCGGCACCTAGGGAAACCTACCAAACCTGTGCATTTTTTAAAACTAGAGACCTAGGGGAATCCCAGATGGGGTGACTTGTGGGGCTCTGACCAGGTTCTGTTACCCAGAATCCTTTGCAAACCTCAAAATTTGGCTAAAAAAACACATTTTCCTCAAATTTCGGTGACAGAAAGTTCTGGAATCTGAGAGGAGCCACAAATTTCCTTCCACCCAGCGTTCCCCCAAGTCTCCCGATAAAAATGATACCTCACTTGTGTGGGTAGGCCTAGCGCCCGCGACAGGAAGCACCCCGAAACGCAACGTGGACACATCCCATTTTTTTAAAGAAAACAGAGCTGTTTTTTGCAAAGTGCCTACCTGTAGATTTTGGCCTCTAGCTCAGCCGGCACCTAGGGAAACCTACCAAACCTGTGCATTTTTGAAAACTAGAGAACTAGGGGAATCCAAGATGGGGTGACTTGTGGGGCTCTGACCAGGTTCTGTTACCCAGAATCCTTTGCAAACCTCAAAATGTGGCTAAAAAAACACATTTTCCTCACATTTCGGTGACAGAAAGTTCTGGAATCTGATGGGAGCCACAAATTTCCTTCCACCCAGCGTTCCCCCAAGTCTCCAGATAAAAATGGTACCTCACTTGTGTGGGTAGGCCTAGCGCCCGCGACAGGATATGCCCCAAAACACAACATGGACACATCACAGAAAACAGAGCTGTTTTTTGCAAAGTACCTACCTGTAGATTTTGGCCTCTAGCTCAGCCTGCACCTAGGGAAACCTACCAAACCTGTGCATTTTTGAAAACTAGAGACCTAGGGTAATCCAAGATGGGGTGACTTGTGGGGCTCTGGCCCGGTTCTGTTACCCAGAATCCTTTGCAAACCTCAAATTTGGCTAAAAAAACGCATTTTCCTCACATTTCGGTGACAGAAAGTTCTGGAATCTGAGAGGAGCCACAAATTTCCTTCCACTCAGCGTTTCCCCAAGTCTCCCGATAAAAATGATACCTCACTTGTGTGGGTAGGCCTCGCGCCCGCGACAGGAAACGCCCCAAAATGCAACGTGGACACATACCATTTTTTTAAAGAAAACAGAGGTGTTTTTTGCAAAGTACCTACCTGTAGATTTTGACCTCTAGCTCAGCCGGCACCTAGGGAAACCTACCAAACCTGTGCATTTTTTAAAACTAGAGACCTAGGGGAATCCAAGATGGGGTGACTTGTGGGGCTCTGACCAGGTTCTGTTACCCAGAATCCTTTGCAAACCTCAAAATTTGGCTAAAAAACTTATTTTCCTTACATTTCGGTGACAGAAAGTTCTGGAATCTGGGAGGAGAAAAATTTTTCCTTCCACCCAGCGTTCCCCCAAGTCTCCAGATAAAAATGGTACCTCACTTGTGTGGGTAGGCCCAGCGCCCGCGACAGGATATGCCCCAAAACACAACGTGGACACATCACAGAAAACAGAGCTGTTTTTTGCAAAGTACCTTCCTGTGGATTTTGGCCTCTAGCTCAGCCTGCACCTAGGGAAACCTACCAAACCTGTGCATTTTTGAAAACTAGAGACCTAGGGTAATCCAAGATGGGATGACTTGTGGGGCTCTGACCTGGTTCTGTTACCCAGAATCCTTTGCAAACCTCAAATTTTGGCTAAAAAAACGCATTTTCCTCACATTTCGGTGACAGAAAGTTCTGGAATCTGAGAGGAGCCACAAATTTCCTTCCACTCAGCGTTTCCCCAAGTCTCCCGATAAAAATGATACCTCACTTGTGTGGGTAGGCCTCGCGCCCGCGACAGGAAACGCCCCAAAACGCAACGTGGACACATACCATTTTTTGAAAGAAAACAGAGGTGTTTTTTGCAAAGTACCTACCTGTAGATTTTGACCTCTAGCTCAGCCGGCACCTAGGGAAACCTACCAAACCTGTGCATTTTTTAAAACTAGAGACCTAGGGGAATCCAAGATGGGGTGACTTGTGGGGCTCTGACCAGGTTCTGTTACCCAGAATCCTTTGCAAACCTAAAAATTTGGCTAAAAAACTTATTTTCCTTACATTTCAGTGACAGAAAGTTCTGGAATCTGGGAGGAGAAAAAAATTTCCTTCCACCCAGCGTTCCCCCAAGTCTCCAGATAAAAAAGGTACCTCACTTGTGTGGGTAGGCCCAGCGCCCGTGACAGGATATGCCCCAAAACACAACGTGGACACATCACAGAAAACAGAGCTGTTTTTTGCAAAGTACCTTCCTGTAGATTTTGGCCTCTAGCTCAGCCTGCACCTAGGGAAACCTACCAAACCTGTGCATTTTTGAAAACTAGAGACCTAGGGTAATCCAAGATGGGGTGACTTGTGGGGCTCTGACCCGGTTCTGTTACCCAGAATCCTTTGCAAACCTCAAATTTTGGCTAAAAAAATGCATTTTCCTCACATTTCGGTGACAGAAAGTTCTGGAATCTGAGTGGAGCCACAAATTTCCTTCCACTCAGCATTTCCCCAAGTCTCCCGATAAAAATGATACCTCACTTGTGTGAGTAGGCCTCGCGCCCGCGACAGGAAACGCCCCAAAACGCAACGTGGACACATACCATTTTTTGAAAGAAAACAGAGGTGTTTTTTGCAAAGTACCTACCTGTAGATTTTGACCTCTAGCTCAGCCGTCACCTAGGGAAACCTACCAAACATGTGCATTTTTTAAAACTAGAGACCTAGGGGAATCCAAGATGGGGTGACTTGTGGGGCTCTGACCAGGTTCTGTTACCCAGAATCCTTTGCAAACCTCAAAATTTGGCTAAAAAACATATTTTCCTTACATTTTGGTGACAGAAAGTTCTGGAATCTGGGAGGAGAAAAAAATCTCCTTCCGCCCAGCGTTCCCCCAAGTCTCCAGATAAAAATGGTACCTCACTTGTGTGGGTAGGCCCAGCGCCCGCGACAGGATATGCCCCAAAACACAACGTGGACACATCACAGAAAACAGAGCTGTTTTTTGCAAAGTACCTTCCTGTAGATTTTGGCCTCTAGCTCAGCCTGCACCTAGGGAAACCTACCAAACCTGTGCATTTTTTAAAACTAGAGACCTAGGGGAATCCAAGATGGGGTGACTTGTGGGGCTCTGACCAGGTTCTGTTACCCAGAATCCTTTGCAAACCTCAGGATTTGGCTAAAAAAACACATTTTCCTCACATTTCGGTGACAGAAAGTTCTGGAATCTGAGAGGAGCCACAAATTTCCTTCCACCCAGCGTTCCCCCAAGTCTCACGATAAAAATTATACCTCACTTGTGTGGGTAGGCCTAGCGCCCGCGACAGGAAACACCCCAAAACACAACGTGGACACATCCCATTTTTTGAAAGAAAACAGAGCTGTTTTTTGCAAAGTGCCTACCTGTAGATTTTGGCCTCTAGCTCAGCCGGCACCTAGGGAAACCTACCAATCCTGTGCATTTTTGAAAACTTGAGACCTAGGGGAATCCAAGATAGGGTGACTTGTGGGGCTCTGACCAGGTTCTGTTACCCAGAATCCTTTGCAAACCTCAGGATTTGGCTAAAAAAACACATTTTCCTCACATTTCGGTGACAGAAAGTTCTGGAATCTGAGAGGAGCCACAAATTTCCTTCCACCCAGCGTTCCCCCAAGTCTCACGATAAAAATTATACCTCACTTGTGTGGGTAGGCCTAGCGCCCGCGACAGGAAACACCCCAAAACACAACGTGGACACATCCCATTTTTTGAAAGAAAACAGAGCTGTTTTTTGCAAAGTGCTTACCTGTAGATTTTGGCCTCTAGCTCAGCCGGCACCTAGGGAAACCTACCAAACCTGTGCATTTTTGAAAACTAGAGACCTAGGGGAATCCAAGATGGGGTGACTTGTGGGGCTCTGACCAGGTTCTGTTACCCAGAATCCTTTGCAAACCTCAAAATGTGGCTAAAAAAACACATTTTCCTCACATTTCGGTGACAGAAAGTTCTGGAATCTGAGAGGAGCCACAAATTTCTTTCCACCCAGCGTTCCCACAAGTCTCCCGATATAAATGGTACCTCACTTGTGTGGGTAAGCCTTGCGCCCGCGACAGGATATGCCCCAAAACACAACGTGGGCACATCACAGAAAACAGAGCTATTTTTTGCAAAGTACCTACCTGTAGATTTTGGCCTCTAGCTCAGCCGGCACCTAGGGAAACCTACCAAACCTGTGCATTTTTTAAAACTAGAGACCTAGGGGAATCCAAGATGGGGTGACTTGTGGGGCTCTGACCAGGTTCTGTTACCCAGAATCCTTTGCAAACCTCAAAATTTGGCTAAAAAAACACATTTTCCTCACATTTCGGTGACAGAAAGTTCTGGAATCTGAGAGGAGCCACAAATTTCCTTCCACCCAGCGTTCCCCCAAGTCTCCCGATAAAAATGATGCCTCACTTGTGTGGGTAGGCCTAGCGCCCGCGACAGGAAGCACCCCGAAACGCAACGTGGACACATCCCATTTTTTTAAAGAAAACAGAGCTGTTTTTTGCAAAGTGCCTACCTGTAGATTTTGGCCTCTAGCTCAGCCGGCACCTAGGGAAACCTACCAAACCTGTGCATTTTTGAAAACTAGAGACCTAGGGGAATCCAAGATGGGGTGACTTGTGGGGCTCTGACCAGGTTCTGTTACCCAGAATCCTTTGCAAACCTCAAAATGTGGCTAAAAAAACACATTTTCCTCACATTTCGGTGCCAGAAAGTTCTGGAATCTGATGGGAGCCACAAATTTCCTTCCACCCAGCGTTCCCCCAAGTCTCCAGATAAAAATGGTACCTCACTTGTGTGGGTAGGCCTAGCGCCCGCGACAGGATATGCCCCAAAACACAACATGGACACATCACAGAAAACAGAGCTGTTTTTTGCAAAGTACCTACCTGTAGATTTTGGCCTCTAGCTCAGCCTGCACCTAGGGAAACCTACCAAACCTGTGCATTTTTGAAAACTAGAGACCTAGGGTAATCCAAGATGGGGTGACTTGTGGGGCTCTGGCCCGGTTCTGTTACCCAGAATCCTTTGCAAACCTCAAATTTTGGCTAAAAAAACGCATTTTCCTCACATTTCGGTGACAGAAAGTTCTGGAATCTGAGAGGAGCCACAAATTTCCTTCCACTCAGCGTTTCCCCAAGTCTCCCGATAAAAATGATACCTCACTTGTGTGGGTAGGCCTCGCGCCCGCGACAGGAAACGCCCCAAAATGCAACGTGGACACATACCATTTTTTTAAAGAAAACAGAGGTGTTTTTTGCAAAGTACCTACCTGTAGATTTTGACCTCTAGCTCAGCCGGCACCTAGGGAAACCTACCAAACCTGTGCATTTTTTAAAACTAGAGACCAAGGGGAATCCAAGATGGGGTGACTTGTGGGGCTCTGACCAGGTTCTGTTACCCAGAATCCTTTGCAAACCTCAAAATTTGGCTAAAAAACTTATTTTCCTTACATTTCGGTGACAGAAAGTTCTGGAATCTGGGAGGAGAAAAAAATTTCCTTCCACCCAGCGTTCCCCCAAGTCTCCAGATAAAAATGGTACCTCACTTGTGTGGGTAGGCCCAGCGCCCGCGACAGGATATGCCCCAAAACACAACGTGGACACATCACATAAAACAGAGCTGTTTTTTGCAAAGTACCTTCCTGTAGATTTTGGCCTCTAGCTCAGCCTGCACCTAGGGAAACCTACCAAACCTGTGCATTTTTTAAAACTAGAGACCTAGGGGAATCCAAGATGGGGTGACTTGTGGGGCTCTGACCATGTTCTGTTACCCAGAATCCTTTGCAAACCTCAGGATTTGGCTAAAAAAACACATTTTCCTCACATTTCGGTGACAGAAAGTTCTGGAATCTGAGAGGAGCCACAAATTTCCTTCCACCCAGCGTTCCCCCAAGTCTCACGATAAAAATTATACCTCACTTGTGTGGGTAGGCCTAGCGCCCGCGACAGGAAACACCCCAAAACACAACGTGGACACATCCCATTTTTTGAAAGAAAACAGAGCTGTTTTTTGCAAAGTGCTTACCTGTAGATTTTGGCCTCTAGCTCAGCCGGCACCTAGGCAAACCTACCAAACCTGTGCATTTTTGAAAACTAGAGACCTAGGGGAATCCAAGATGGGGTGACTTGTGGGGCTCTGACCAGGTTCTGTTACCCAGAATCCTTTGCAAACCTCAAAATGTGGCTAAAAAAACACATTTTCCTCACATTTCGGTGACAGAAAGTTCTGGAATCTTAGAGGAGCCACAAATTTGTTTCCAACCAGCGTTCCCACAAGTCTCCCGATATAAATGGTACCTCACTTGTGTGGGTAAGCCTTGCGCCCGCGACAGGATATGCCCCAAAACACAACGTGGGCACATCACAGAAAACAGAGCTGTTTTTTGCAAAGTACCTACCTGTAGATTTTGGCCTCTAGCTCAGCCGGCACCTAGGGAAACCTACCAAACCTGTGCATTTTTTAAAACTAGAGACCTAGGGGAATCCCAGATGGGGTGACTTGTGGGGCTCTGACCAGGTTCTGTTACCCAGAATCCTTTGCAAACCTCAAAATTTGGCTAAAAAAACACATTTTCCTCAAATTTCGGTGACAGAAAGTTCTGGAATCTGAGAGGAGCCACAAATTTCCTTCCACCCAGCGTTCCCCCAAGTCTCCCGATAAAAATGATACCTCACTTGTGTGGGTAGGCCTAGCGCCCGCGACAGGAAGCACCCCGAAACGCAACGTGGACACATCCCATTTTTTTAAAGAAAACAGAGCTGTTTTTTGCAAAGTGCCTACCTGTAGATTTTGGCCTCTAGCTCAGCCGGCACCTAGGGAAACCTACCAAACCTGTGCATTTTTGAAAACTAGAGAACTAGGGGAATCCAAGATGGGGTGACTTGTGGGGCTCTGACCAGGTTCTGTTACCCAGAATCCTTTGCAAACCTCAAAATGTGGCTAAAAAAACACATTTTCCTCACATTTCGGTGACAGAAAGTTCTGGAATCTGATGGGAGCCACAAATTTCCTTCCACCCAGCGTTCCCCCAAGTCTCCAGATAAAAATGGTACCTCACTTGTGTGGGTAGGCCTAGCGCCCGCGACAGGATATGCCCCAAAACACAACATGGACACATCACAGAAAACAGAGCTGTTTTTTGCAAAGTACCTACCTGTAGATTTTGGCCTCTAGCTCAGCCTGCACCTAGGGAAACCTACCAAACCTGTGCATTTTTGAAAACTAGAGACCTAGGGTAATCCAAGATGGGGTGACTTGTGGGGCTCTGGCCCGGTTCTGTTACCCAGAATCCTTTGCAAACCTCAAATTTGGCTAAAAAAACGCATTTTCCTCACATTTCGGTGACAGAAAGTTCTGGAATCTGAGAGGAGCCACAAATTTCCTTCCACTCAGCGTTTCCCCAAGTCTCCCGATAAAAATGATACCTCACTTGTGTGGGTAGGCCTCGCGCCCGCGACAGGAAACGCCCCAAAATGCAACGTGGACACATACCATTTTTTTAAAGAAAACAGAGGTGTTTTTTGCAAAGTACCTACCTGTAGATTTTGACCTCTAGCTCAGCCGGCACCTAGGGAAACCTACCAAACCTGTGCATTTTTTAAAACTAGAGACCTAGGGGAATCCAAGATGGGGTGACTTGTGGGGCTCTGACCAGGTTCTGTTACCCAGAATCCTTTGCAAACCTCAAAATTTGGCTAAAAAACTTATTTTCCTTACATTTCGGTGACAGAAAGTTCTGGAATCTGGGAGGAGAAAAAATTTTCCTTCCACCCAGCGTTCCCCCAAGTCTCCAGATAAAAATGGTACCTCACTTGTGTGGGTAGGCCCAGCGCCCGCGACAGGATATGCCCCAAAACACAACGTGGACACATCACAGAAAACAGAGCTGTTTTTTGCAAAGTACCTTCCTGTGGATTTTGGCCTCTAGCTCAGCCTGCACCTAGGGAAACCTACCAAACCTGTGCATTTTTGAAAACTAGAGACCTAGGGTAATCCAAGATGGGATGACTTGTGGGGCTCTGACCTGGTTCTGTTACCCAGAATCCTTTGCAAACCTCAAATTTTGGCTAAAAAAACGCATTTTCCTCACATTTCGGTGACAGAAAGTTCTGGAATCTGAGAGGAGCCACAAATTTCCTTCCACTCAGCGTTTCCCCAAGTCTCCCGATAAAAATGATACCTCACTTGTGTGGGTAGGCCTCGCGCCCGCGACAGGAAACGCCCCAAAACGCAACGTGGACACATACCATTTTTTGAAAGAAAACAGAGGTGTTTTTTGCAAAGTACCTACCTGTAGATTTTGACCTCTAGCTCAGCCGGCACCTAGGGAAACCTACCAAACCTGTGCATTTTTTAAAACTAGAGACCTAGGGGAATCCAAGATGGGGTGACTTGTGGGGCTCTGACCAGGTTCTGTTACCCAGAATCCTTTGCAAACCTAAAAATTTGGCTAAAAAACTTATTTTCCTTACATTTCAGTGACAGAAAGTTCTGGAATCTGGGAGGAGAAAAAAATTTCCTTCCACCCAGCGTTCCCCCAAGTCTCCAGATAAAAAAGGTACCTCACTTGTGTGGGTAGGCCCAGCGCCCGTGACAGGATATGCCCCAAAACACAACGTGGACACATCACAGAAAACAGAGCTGTTTTTTGCAAAGTACCTTCCTGTAGATTTTGGCCTCTAGCTCAGCCTGCACCTAGGGAAACCTACCAAACCTGTGCATTTTTGAAAACTAGAGACCTAGGGTAATCCAAGATGGGGTGACTTGTGGGGCTCTGACCCGGTTCTGTTACCCAGAATCCCTTGCAAACCTCAAATTTTGGCTAAAAAAATGCATTTTCCTCACATTTCGGTGACAGAAAGTTCTGGAATCTGAGAGGAGCCACAAATTTCCTTCCACTCAGCATTTCCCCAAGTCTCCCGATAAAAATGATACCTCACTTGTGTGAGTAGGCCTCGCGCCCGCGACAGGAAACGCCCCAAAACGCAACGTGGACACATACCATTTTTTGAAAGAAAACAGAGGTGTTTTTTGCAAAGTACCTACCTGTAGATTTTGACCTCTAGCTCAGCCGTCACCTAGGGAAACCTACCAAACCTGTGCATTTTTTAAAACTAGAGACCTAGGGGAATCCAAGATGGGGTGACTTGTGGGGCTCTGACCAGGTTCTGTTACCCAGAATCCTTTGCAAACCTCAAAATTTGCTAAAAAACATATTTTCCTTACATTTTGGTGACAGAAAGTTCTGGAATCTGGGAGGAGAAAAAAATCTCCTTCCGCCCAGCGTTCCCCCAAGTCTCCAGATAAAAATGGTACCTCACTTGTGTGGGTAGGCCCAGCGCCCGCGACAGGATATGCCCCAAAACACAACGTGGACACATCACAGAAAACAGAGCTGTTTTTTGCAAAGTACCTTCCTGTAGATTTTGGCCTCTAGCTCAGCCTGCACCTAGGGAAACCTACCAAACCTGTGCATTTTTTAAAACTAGAGACCTAGGGTAATCCAAGATGGGGTGACTTGTGGGGCTCTGGCCCGGTTCTGTTACCCAGAATCCTTTGCAAACCTCAGGATTTGGCTAAAAAAACACATTTTCCTCACATTTCGGTGACAGAAAGTTCTGGAATCTGAGAGGAGCCACAAATTTCCTTCCACCCAGCGTTCCCCCAAGTCTCACGATAAAAATTATACCTCACTTGTGTGGGTAGGCCTAGCGCCCGCGACAGGAAACACCCCAAAACACAACGTGGACACATCCCATTTTTTGAAAGAAAACAGAGCTGTTTTTTGCAAAGTGCCTACCTGTAGATTTTGGCCTCTAGCTCAGCCGGCACCTAGGGAAACCTACCAATCCTGTGCATTTTTGAAAACTTGAGACCTAGGGGAATCCAAGATAGGGTGACTTGTGGGGCTCTGACCAGGTTCTGTTACCCAGAATCCTTTGCAAACCTCAGGATTTGGCTAAAAAAACACATTTTCCTCACATTTCGGTGACAGAAAGTTCTGGAATCTGAGAGGAGCCTCAAATTTCTTTCCACCCAGCGTTCCCACAAGTCTCCCGATATAAATGGTACCTCACTTGTGTGGGTAAGCCTTGCGCCCGCGACAGGATATGCCCCAAAACACAACGTGGGCACATCACAGAAAACAGAGCTATTTTTTGCAAAGTACCTACCTGTAGATTTTGGCCTCTAGCTCAGCCGGCACCTAGGGAAACCTACCAAACCTGTGCATTTTTTAAAACTAGAGACCTAGGGGAATCCAAGATGGGGTGACTTGTGGGGCTCTGACCAGGTTCTGTTACCCAGAATCCTTTGCAAACCTCAAAATTTGGCTAAAAAAACACATTTTCCTCACATTTCGGTGACAGAAAGTTCTGGAATCTGAGAGGAGCCACAAATTTCCTTCCACCCAGCGTTCCCCCAAGTCTCACGATAAAAATTATACCTCACTTGTGTGGGTAGGCCTAGCGCCCGCGACAGGAAACACCCCAAAACACAACGTGGACACATCCCATTTTTTGAAAGAAAACAGAGCTGTTTTTTGCAAAGTGCCTACCTGTAGATTTTGGCCTCTAGCTCAGCCGGCACCTAGGGAAACCTACCAATCCTGTGCATTTTTGAAAACTTGAGACCTAGGGGAATCCAAGATAGGGTGACTTGTGGGGCTCTGACCAGGTTCTGTTACCCAGAATCCTTTGCAAACCTCAGGATTTGGCTAAAAAAACACATTTTCCTCACATTTCGGTGACAGAAAGTTCTGGAATCTGAGAGGAGCCTCAAATTTCTTTCCACCCAGCGTTCCCACAAGTCTCCCGATATAAATGGTACCTCACTTGTGTGGGTAAGCCTTGCGCCCGCGACAGGATATGCCCCAAAACACAACGTGGGCACATCACAGAAAACAGAGCTATTTTTTGCAAAGTACCTACCTGTAGATTTTGGCCTCTAGCTCAGCCGGCACCTAGGGAAACCTACCAAACCTGTGCATTTTTTAAAACTAGAGACCTAGGGGAATCCAAGATGGGGTGACTTGTGGGGCTCTGACCAGGTTCTGTTACCCAGAATCCTTTGCAAACCTCAAAATTTGGCTAAAAAAACACATTTTCCTCACATTTCGGTGACAGAAAGTTCTGGAATCTGAGAGGAGCCACAAATTTCCTTCCACCCAGCGTTCCCCCAAGTCTCCCGATAAAAATGATGCCTCACTTGTGTGGGTAGGCCTAGCGCCCGCGACAGGAAGCACCCCGAAACGCAACGTGGACACATCCCATTTTTTTAAAGAAAACAGAGCTGTTTTTTGCAAAGTGCCTACCTGTAGATTTTGGCCTCTAGCTCAGCCGGCACCTAGGGAAACCTACCAAACCTGTGCATTTTTGAAAACTAGAGACCTAGGGGAATCCAAGATGGGGTGACTTGTGGGGCTCTGACCAGGTTCTGTTACCCAGAATCCTTTGCAAACCTCAAAATGTGGCTAAAAAAACACATTTTCCTCACATTTCGGTGCCAGAAAGTTCTGGAATCTGATGGGAGCCACAAATTTCCTTCCACCCAGCGTTCCCCCAAGTCTCCAGATAAAAATGGTACCTCACTTGTGTGGGTAGGCCTAGCGCCCGCGACAGGATATGCCCCAAAACACAACATGGACACATCACAGAAAACAGAGCTGTTTTTTGCAAAGTACCTACCTGTAGATTTTGGCCTCTAGCTCAGCCTGCACCTAGGGAAACCTACCAAACCTGTGCATTTTTGAAAACTAGAGACCTAGGGTAATCCAAGATGGGGTGACTTGTGGGGCTCTGGCCAGGTTCTGTTACCCAGAATCCTTTGCAAACCTCAAATTTTGGCTAAAAAAAACGCATTTTCCTCACATTTCGATGACAGAAAGTTCTGGAATCTGAGAGGAGCCACAAATTTCCTTCCACTCAGCGTTTCCCCAAGTCTCCCGATAAAAATGATACCTCACTTGTGTGGGTAGGCCTCGCGCCCGCGACAGGAAACGCCCCAAAATGCAACGTGGACACATACCATTTTTTTAAAGAAAACAGAGGTGTTTTTTGCAAAGTACCTACCTGTAGATTTTGACCTCTAGCTCAGCCGGCACCTAGGGAAACCTACCAAACCTGTGCATTTTTTAAAACTAGAGACCTACGGGAATCCAAGATGGGGTGACTTGTGGGGCTCTGACCAGGTTCTGTTACCCAGAATCCTTTGCAAACCTCAAAATTTGGCTAAAAAACTTATTTTCCTTACATTTCGGTGACAGAAAGTTCTGGAATCTGGGAGGAGAAAAAAATTTCCTTCCACCCAGCGTTCCCCCAAGTCTCCAGATAAAAATGGTACCTCACTTGTGTGGGTAGGCCCAGCGCCCGCGACAGGATATGCCCCAAAACACAACGTGGACACATCACAGAAAACAGAGCTGTTTTTTGCAAAGTACCTTCCTGTGGATTTTGGCCTCTAGCTCAGCCTGCACCTAGGGAAACCTACCAAACCTGTGCATTTTTGAAAACTAGAGACCTAGGGTAATCCAAGATGGGGTGACTTGTGGGGCTCTGACCCGGTTCTGTTACCCAGAATCCTTTGCAAACCTCAAATTTTGGCTAAAAAAAACGCATTTTCCTCACATTTCGGTGACAGAAAGTTCTGGAATCTGAGAGGAGCCACAAATTTCCTTCCACTCAGCGTTTCCCCAAGTCTCCTGATAAAAATGATACCTCACTTGTGTGGGTAGGCCTCGCGCCCGCGACAGGAAACGCCCCAAAATGCAACGTGGACACATATAATTTTTTGAAAGAAAACAGAGGTGTTTTTTGCAAAGTACCTACCTGTAGATTTTGACCTCTAGCTCAGCCGGCACCTAGGGAAACCTACCAAACCTGTGCATTTTTTAAAACTAGAGACCTAGGGGAATCCAAGATGGGGTGACTTGTGGGGCTCTGACCAGGTTCTGTTACCCAGAATCCTTTGCAAACCTCAAAATTTGGCTAAAAAACCTATTTTCCTTACATTTCGGTGACAGAAAGTTCTGGAATCTGGGAGGAGAAAAAAATTTCCTTCCACCCAGCGTTCCCCCAAGTCTCCAGATAAAAATGGTACCTCACTTGTGTGGGTAGGCCCAGCGCCCGCGACAGGATATGCCCCAAAACACAACGTGGACACATCACAGAAAACAGAGCTGTTTTTTGCAAAGTACCTTCCTGTGGATTTTGGCCTCTAGCTCAGCCTGCACCTAGGGAAACCTACCAAACCTGTGCATTTTTGAAAACTAGAGACCTAGGGTAATCCAAGATGGGATGACTTGTGGGGCTCTGACCCGGTTCTGTTACCCAGAATCCTTTGCAAACCTCAAATTTTGGCTAAAAAAACGCATTTTCCTCACATTTCGGTGACAGAAAGTTCTGGAATCTGAGAGGAGCCACAAATTTCCTTCCACTCAGCGTTTCCCCAAGTCTCCCGATAAAAATGATACCTCACTTGTGTGGGTAGGCCTCGCGCCCGCGACAGGAAACGCCCCAAAACGCAACGTGGACACATACCATTTTTTGAAAGAAAACAGAGGTGTTTTTTGCAAAGTACCTACCTGTAGATTTTGACCTCTAGCTCAGCCGGCACCTAGCGAAACCTACCAAACCTGTGCATTTTTTAAAACTAGAGACCTAGGGGAATCCAAGATGGGGTGACTTGTGGGGCTCTGACCAGGTTCTGTTACCCAGAATCCTTTGCAAACCTCAAAATTTGGCTAAAAAACTTATTTTCCTTACACTTCGGTGACAGAAAGTTCTGGAATCTGGGAGGAGAAAAAAATTTCCTTCCACCCAGCGTTCCCCCAAGTCTCCAGATAAAAATGGTACCTCACTTGTGTGGGTAGGACCAGCGCCCGCGACAGGATATGCCCCAAAACACAACGTGGACACATCACAGAAAACAGAGCTGTTTTTTGCAAAGTACCTTCCTGTAGATTTTGGCCTCTAGCTCAGCCTGCACCTAGGGAAACCTACCAAACCTGTGCATTTTTGAAAACTAGAGACCTAGGGGAATCCAAGATGGGGTGACTTGTGGGGCTCTGACCCGGTTCTGTTACCCAGAATCCTTTGCAAACCTCAGGATTTGGCTAAAAAAACACATTTTCCTCACATTTCGGTGACAGAAAGTTCTGGAATCTGAGAGGAGCCACAAATTTCCTTCCACCCAGCGTTCCCCCAAGCCTCACGATAAAAATTATACCTCACTTGTGTGGGTAGGTCTAGCGCCCGCGACAGGAAACACCCCAAAACACAACGTGGACACATCCCATTTTTTGAAAGAAAACAGAGCTGTTTTTTGCAAAGTGCCTACCTGTAGATTTTGGCCTCTAGCTCAGCTGGCACCTAGGGAAACCTACCGAACCTGTGCATTTTTGAAAACTAGAAACCTAGGGGAATCCAAGATGGGGTGACTTGTGGGGCTCTGACCCGGTTCTGTTACCCAGAATCCTTTGCAAACCTCAAATTTTGGCTAAAAAACGCATTTTCCTCACATTTCGGTGACAGAAAGTTCTGGAATCTGAGAGGAGCCACAAATTTCCTTCCACTCAGCGTTTCCCCAAGTCTCCCGATAAAAATGATACCTCACTTGTGTGGGTAGGCCTCGCGCCCGCGACAGGAAACGCCCCAAAACGCAACGTGGACACATACCATTTTTTGAAAGAAAACAGAGGAGTTTTTTGCAAAGTACCTACCTGTAGATTTTGACCTCTAGCTCAGCCGGCACCTAGGGAAACCTACCAAACCTGTGCATTTTTTAAAACTAGAGACCTAGGGGAATCCAAGATGGGGTGACTTGTGGGGCTCTGACCAGGTTCTGTTACCCAGAATCCTTTGCAAACCTCAAAATTTGGCTAAAAAACATATTTTCCTTACATTTCGGTGACAGAAAGTTCTGGAATCTGGGAGGAGAAAAGAATTTCCTTCCACCCAGCGTTCCCCCAAGTCTCCAGATAAAAATGGTACCTCACTTGTGTGGGTAGGCCCAGCGCCCACGACAGGATATGCCCCAAAACACAACGTGGACACATCACAGAAAACAGAGCTGTTTTTTGCAAAGTACATTCCTGTAGATTTTGGCCTCTAGCTCAGCCTGCACCTAGGGAAACCTATCAAACCTGTGCATTTTTGAAAACTTGAGACCTAGGGGAATCCAAGATAGGGTGACTTGTGGGGCTCTGACCAGGTTCTGTTACCCAGAATCCTTTGCAAACCTCAGGATTTGGCTAAAAAAACACATTTTCCTCACATTTCGGTGACAGAAAGTTCTGGAATCTGAGAGGAGCCACAAATTTCCTTCCACCCAGCGTTCCCCCAAGTCTCACGATAAAAATTATACCTCACTTGTGTGGGTAGGCCTAGCGCCCGCCACAGGAAACACCCCAAAACACAACGTGGACACATCCCATTTTTTGAAAGAAAACAGAGCTGTTTTTTGCAAAGTGCCTACCTGTAGATTTTGGCCTCTAGCTCAGCCGGCACCTAGGGAAACCTACCAAACCTGTGCATTTTTGAAAACTAGAGACCTAGGGGAATCCAAGATGGGGTGACTTGTGGGGCTCTGACCAGGTTCTGTTACCCAGAATCCTTTGCAAACCTCAAAATGTGGCTAAAAAAACACATTTTCCTCACATTTCGGTGACATAAAGTTCTGGAATCTGAGAGGAGCCACAAATTTCTTTCCACCCAGCGTTCCCACAAGTCTCCCGATATAAATGGTACCTCACTTGTGTGGGTAAGCCTTGCGCCCGCGACAGGATATGCCCCAAAACACAACGTGGGCACATCACAGAAAACAGAGCTGTTTTTTGCAAAGTACCTACCTGTAGATTTTGGCCTCTAGCTCAGCCGGCACCTAGGGAAACCTACCAAACCTGTGCATTTTTGAAAACTAGAGACCTAGGGTAATCCAAGATGGGGTGACTTGTGGGGCTCTGACCTGGTTCTGTTACCCAGAATCCTTTGCAAACCTCAAATTTTGGCTAAAAAAATGCATTTTCCTCACATTTCGGTGACAGAAAGTTCTGGAATCTGAGAGGAGCCACAAATTTCCTTCCACTCAGCGTTTCCCACAAGTCTCCCGATAAAAATGATACCTCACTTGTGTGGGTAGGCCTCGCGCCCGCGACAGGAAACTTCCCCAAAACGCAACGTGGACACATACCATTTTTTGAAAGAAAACAGAGGTGTTTTTTGCAAGTACCTACCTGTAGATTTTGACCTCTAGCTCAGCCGGCACCTAGGGAAACCTACCAAACCTGTGCATTTTTGAAAACTAGAGACCTAGGGGAATCCAAGATGGGGTGACTTGTGGGGCTCTGACCAGGTTCTGTTACCCAGAATCCTTTGCAAACCTCAAAATGTGGCTAAAAAAACACATTTTCCTCACATTTCGGTGACAGAAAGTTCTGGAATCTGAGAGGAGCCACAAATTTCTTTCCACCCAGCGTTCCCACAAGTCTCCCGATATAAATGGTACCTCACTTGTGTGGGTAAGCCTTGCGCCCGCGACAGGATATGCCCCAAAACACAACGTGGACACATCACAGAAAACAGAGCTGTTTTTTGCAAAGTGCCTACCTGTAGATTTTGGCCTCTACCTCAGCCGGCACCTAGGGAAACTTACCAAACCTGTGCATTTTTTAAAACTAGAGACATAGGGGAATCCAAGATGGGGTGACTTGTGGGGCTCTGACCAGGTTCTGTTACCTAGAATCCTTTGCAAACCTCAAAATGTGGCTAAAAAAATACATTTTCCTCACATTTCGGTGACAGAAACTTCTGGAATCTGATGGGAGCCACAAATTTCCTTCCACCCAGCGTTCCCCCAAGTCTCCAGGTAAAAATGGTACCTCACTTGTGTGGGTAGGCCTAGCGCCCGCGACAGGATATGCCCCAAAACACAACATGGACACATCACAGAAAACAGAGCTGTTTTTTGCAAAGTACCTACCTGTAGATTTTGGCCTCTAGCTCAGCCTGCACCTAGGGAAACCTACCAAACCTGTGCATTTTTGAAAACTAGAGACCTAGGGTAATCCAAGATGGGGTGACTTGTGGGGCTCTGACCTGGTTCTGTTACCCAGAATCCTTTGCAAACCTCAAATTTTGGCTAAAAAAATGCATTTTCCTCACATTTCGGTGACAGAAAGTTCTGGAATCTGAGAGGAGCCACAAATTTCCTTCCACCCAGCGTTCCCCCAAGTCTCCAGATAAAAATGGTACCTCACTTGTGTGGGTAGGCCCAGCGCCCGCGACAGGATATGCCCCAAAACACAACGTGGACACATCACAGAAAACAGAGCTGTTTTTTACAAAGTAACTTCCTGTAGATTTTGGCCTCTAGCTCAGCCTGCGCCTAGGGAAACCTACCAAACCTGTGCATTTTTGAAAACTAGAGACCTAGGGGAATCCAAGATGGGTGACTTGTGGGGCTCTGCCCAGGTTCTGTTACCCAGAATCCTTTGCAAACCTCAGGATTTGGCTAAAAAAACACATTTTCCTCACATTTCAGTGACAGAAAGTTCTGGAATCTGAGAGGAGCCACAAATTTCCTTCCACCCAGCGTTCCCCCAAGTCTCACGATAAAAATTATACCTTACTTGTGTGGGTAGGCCTAGCGCCCGCGACAGGAAACACCCCAAAACACAACAGGGACACATCCCATTTTTTGAAAGAAAACAGAGGTGTTTTTTGCAAAGTACCTACCTGTAGATTTTGACCTCTAGCTCAGCCGGCACCTATGGAAACCTAACAAACCTGTGCATTTTTTAAAACTAGAGACCTAGGGGAATCCAAGATGGGGTGACTTGTGGGGCTCTGACCAGGTTCTGGTACCCAGAATCCTTTGCAAACCTCAAAATTTGGCTAAAAAAACACATTTTCCTCACATTTCGGTGACAGAAAGTTCTGGAATCTGAGAGGAGCCACAAATTTCCTTCCACCCAGCGTTCCCCCAAGTCTCCCGATAAAAATGGTACCTCACTTGTGTGGGTAGGCCTAGCGCCCGCGACAGGAAGCACCCCGAAACACAACGTGGACACATCCCATTTTTAAAAAGAAAACAGAGCTGTTTTTTGCAAAGTGCCTAGCTGTAGATTTTGGCCTCTAGCTCAGCCGGCACCTAGGGAAACCTACCAAACCTGTGCATTTTTTAAAACTAGAGACCTAGGGGAATCCAAGATGGGTTGACTTGTGGGTCTCTGACCAGGTTCTGTTACCCAGAATCCTTTGCAAACCTCAAAATGTGGCTAAAAAAACACATTTTCCTCACATTTCGGTGACAGAAAGTTCTGGAATCTGATGTGAGCCACAAATTTCCTTCCACCCAGCGTTCCCCCATGTCTCCAGATAAAAATGGTACCTCACTTGTGTGGGTAGGCCTAGCGCCCGCGACAGGATATGCCCCAAAACACAACATGGACACATCACAGAAAACAGAGCTGTTTTTTGCAAAGTACCTACCTGTAGATTTTGGCCTCTAGCTCAGCCTGCACCTAGGGAAACCTACCAAACCTGTGCATTTTTAAAAACTAGAGACCTAGGGTAATCCAAGATGGGGTGACTTGTGGGGCTCTGACCCGGTTCTGTTACCCAGAATCCTTTGCATACCTCAGGATTTGGCTAAAAAAACACATTTTCCTCACATTTCGGTGACAGAAAGTTCTGGAATCTGAGAGGAGCCACAAATTTCCTTCCACCCAGCGTTCCCCCAAGTCTCACGATAAACATTATACCTCACTTGTGTGGGTAGGCCTAGCGCCCGCGACAGGAAACACCCCAAAACACAACGTGGACACATCCCATTTTTTGAAATAAACAGAGCTGTTTTTTGCAAAGTGCCTACCTGTAGATTTTGGCCTCTAGCTCAGCCGGCACCTATGGAAACCTACCAAACCTGTGCATTTTTGAAAACTAGAGACCTAGGGGAATACAAGATGGGGTGACTTGTGGGGCTCTGACCAGGTTCTGTTACCCAGAATCCTTTGCAAACCTCAAAATGTGGCTAAAAAAACACATTTTCCTCACATTTCGGTGACAGAAAGTTCTGGAATCTGAGAGAAGCCACAAATTTCTTTCCACCCAGCGTTCCCACAACTTTCCCGATATAAATGGTACCTCACTTGTGTGGGTAAGCCTTGCGCCCGCGACAGGATATGCCCCAAAACACAACGTGGACACATCACAGAAAACAGAGCTGTTTTTTGCAAGGTACCTACCTGTAGATTTTGGCCTCTAGCTCAGCCGGCACCTAGGGAAACCTACCAAACCTGTGCATTTTTTAAAACTAGAGACCTAGGGGAATCCAAGATGGGGTGACTTGTGGGGCTCTGACCAGGTTCTCTTACCCAGAATCCTTTGCAAACCTCAATATTTGGCTAAAAAAACATATTTTCCTTAGATTTCGGTTACAGAAAGTTCTGGAATCTGAGAGGAGCCACAAATTTCCTTCCACCCAGCGTTCCCCCAAGTCTCCCGATAAAAATGATACCTCACTTGTGTGGGTAGGCCTAGTGCCCGCGACAGGAAGCACCCCGAAACACAACGTGGACACATCCCATTTTTTTAAAGAAAACAGAGCTGTTTTTTGCAAAGTGCCTACCTGTAGATTTTGGCCTCTAGCTCAGCCGGCACCTAGGGAAACCTACCAAACCTGTGCATTTTTGAAAACTAGAGACCTAGGGGAATCCAAGATGGGGTGACTTGTGGGGCTCTGACCAGGTTCTGTTACCCAGAATCCTTTGCAAACCTCAAAATGTGGCTAAAAAAACACATTTTCCTCACATTTCGGTGACAGAAAGTTCTGGAATCTGAGAGGAGCCACAAATTTCTTTCCACCCAGCGTTCCCACAAGTCTCCCGATATAAATGGTACCTCACTTGTGTGGGTAAGCCTTGCGCCCGCGACAGGATATGCCCCAAAACACAACATGGACACATCACAGAAAACAGAGCTGTTTTTTGCAAAGTACCTACCTGTAGATTTTGGCCTCTAGCTCAGCCTGCACCTAGGGAAACCTACCAAACCTGTGCATTTTTGAAAACTAGAGACCTAGGGTAATCCAAGATGGGGTGACTTGTGGGGCTCTGACCTGGTTCTGTTACCCAGAATCCTTTGCAAACCTCAAATTTTGGCTAAAAAAATGCATTTTCCTCACATTTCGGTGACAGAAAGTTCTGGAATCTGAGAGGAGCCACAAATTTCCTTCCACTCAGCGTTTCCCACAAGTCTCCCGATAAAAATGATACCTCACTTGTGTGGGTAGGCCTCGCGCCCGCGACAGGAAACGCCCCAAAACGCAACGTGGACACATACCATTTTTTGAAAGAAAACAGAGGTGTTTTTTGCAAGTACCTACCTGTAGATTTTGACCTCTAGCTCAGCCGGCACCTAGGGAAACCTACCAAACCTGTGCATTTTGTAAAACTAGAGACCTAGGGGAATCTAAGATGGGGTGACTTGTGGGACTCTGACCAGGTTCTGGTACCCAGAATCCTTTGCAAACCTCAAAATTTGGCTAAAAAAACACATTTTCCTCACATTTCGGTGACAGAAAGTTCTGGAATCTGAGAGGAGCCACAAATTTCCTTCCACCCAGAGTTCCCCCAAGTCTCCCGATAAAAATGGTACCTCACTTGTGTGGGTAGGCCTAGCGCCCGCGACAGGAAGCACCCCGAAACACAACGTGGACACATCCCATTTTTAAAAAGAAAACAGAGCTGTTTTTTGCAAAGTGCCTACCTGTAGATTTTGGCCTCTAGCTCAGCCGGCACCTAGGGAAACCTACCAAACCTGTGCATTTTTTAAAACTAGAGACCTAGGGGAATCCAAGATGGGTTGACTTGTGGGGCTCTGACCAGGTTCTGTTACCCAGAATCCTTTGCAAACCTCAAAATGTGGCTAAAAAAACACATTTTCCTCACATTTCGGTGACAGAAAGTTCTGGAATCTGATGTGAGCCACAAATTTCCTTCCACCCAGCGTTCCCCCAAGTCTCCACATAAAAATGGTACCTCACTTGTGTGGGTAGGCCTAGCGCCCGCAACAGGATATGCCCCAAAACACAACATGGACACATCACAGAAAACAGAGCTGTTTTTTGCAAAGTACCTACCTGTAGATTTTGGCCTCTAGCTCAGCCTGCACCTAGGGAAACCTACCAAACCTGTGCATTTTTAAAAACTAGAGACCTAGGGTAATCCAAGATGGGGTGACTTGTGGGGCTCTGACCCGGTTCTGTTACCCAGAATCCTTTGCAAACCTCAAATTTTGGCTAAAAAACGCATTTTCCTCACATTTCGGTGACAGAAAGTTCTGGAATCTGAGAGGAGCCACAAATTTCCTTCCACTCAGCGTTTCCCCAAGTCTCCCGATAAAAATGATACCTCACTTGTGTGGGTAGGCCTCGCGCCCGCGACAGGAAACGCCCCAAAACGCAACGTGGACACATACCATTTTTTGAAAGAAAACAGATGTGTTTTTTGCAAAGTACCTACCTGTAGATTTTGACCTCTAGCTCAGCCGGCACCTAGGGAAACCTACCAAACCTGTGAATTTTTTAAAACTAGAGACCTAGGGGAATCCAAGATGGGGTGACTTGTGGGGCTCTGACCAGGTTCTGTTACCCAGAATCCTTTGCAAACCTCAAAATTTGGCTAAAAAACTTATTTTCCTTACATTTCGGTGAGAGAAAGTTCTGGAATCTGGGAGGAGAAAAAAATGTCCTTCCACCCAGCGTTCCCCCAAGTCTCCAGATAAAAATGGTACCTCACTTGTGTGGGTAGGCCCAGCGCCCGCGACAGGATATGCCCCAAAACACAACGTGGACACATCACAGAAAACAGAGCTGTTTTTTGCAAAGTACCTTCCTGTAGATTTTGGCCTCTAGCTCAGCCTGCACCTAGGGAAACCTACCAAACCTGTGCATTTTTGAAAACTAGAGACCTGGGGTAATCCAAGATGGGGTGACTTGTGGGGCTCTGACCCGGTTCTGTTACCCAGAATCCTTTGCAAACCTCAAATTTTGGCTAAAAAAATGCATTTTCCTCACATTTCGGTGACAGAAAGTTCTGGAATCTGAGAGGAGCCACAAATTTCCTTCCACTCAGCATTTCCCCAAGTCTCCCGATAAAAATTATACCTCACTTGTGTGGGTAGGCCTCGCGCCCGCGACAGGAAACGCCCCAAAACGCAACGTGGACACATACCATTTTTTGAAAGAAAACAGAGGTGTTTTTTGCAAAGTACCTACCTGTAGATTTTGACCTCTAGCTCAGCCGGCACCTAGGGAAACCTACCAAACCTGTGCATTTTTTAAAACTAGAGACCTAGGGGAATCCAAGATGGGGTGACTTGTGGGGCTCTGACCAGGTTCTGTTACCCAGAATCCTTTGCAAACCTCAATATGTGGCTAAAAAACATATTTTCCTTACATTTCGGTGACAGAAAGTTCTGGAATCTGGGAGGAGAAAAAAATGTCCTTCCACCCAGCGTTCCCCCAAGTCCCCAGATAAAAATGGTACCTCACTTGTGTGGGTAGGCCTAGCGCCCGCGACAGGAAGCACCCCGAAACACAACGTGGACACATCCCATTTTTAAAAAGAAAACAGAGCTGTTTTTTGCAAAGTGCCTACCTGTAGATTTTGGCCTCTAGCTCAGCCGGCACCTAGGGAAACCTACCAAACCTGTGCATTTTTTAAAACTAGAGACCTAGGGGAATCCAAGATGGGTTGACTTGTGGGGCTCTGACCAGGTTCTGTTACCCAGAATCCTTTGCAAACCTCAAAATGTGGCTAAAAAAACACATTTTCCTCACATTTCGGTGACAGAAAGTTCTGGAATCTGATGTGAGCCACAAATTTCCTTCCACCCAGCGTTCCCCCAAGTCTCCACATAAAAATGGTACCTCACTTGTGTGGGTAGGCCTAGCGCCCGCAACAGGATATGCCCCAAAACACAACATGGACACATCACAGAAAACAGAGCTGTTTTTTGCAAAGTACCTACCTGTAGATTTTGGCCTCTAGCTCAGCCTGCACCTAGGGAAACCTACCAAACCTGTGCATTTTTGAAAACTAGAGACCTAGGGGAATCCAAGATGGGGTGACTTGTGGGGCTCTGACCAGGTTCTGTTACCCAGAATCCTTTGCAAACCTCAAAATTTGACTAAAAAACATATTTTCCTTACATTTCGGTGACAGAAAGTTCTGGAATCTGGGAGGAGAAAAGAATTTCCTTCCACCCAGCGTTCCCCCAAGTCTCCAGATAAAAATGGTACCTCACTTGTGTGGGTAGGCCCAGCGCCCGCGACAGGATATGCCCCAAAACACAACGTGGACACATCACAGAAAACAGAGCTGTTTTTTGCAAAGTACCTTCCTGTGGATTTTGGCCTCTAGCTCAGCCTGCACCTAGGGAAACCTACCAAACCTGTGCATTTTTGAAAACTTGAGACCTAGGGGAATCCAAGATAGGGTGACTTGTGGGGCTCTGACCAGGTTCTGTTACCCAGAATCCTTTGCAAACCTCACAATTTGGCTAAAAAAACACATTTTCCTCAAATTTCGGTGACAGAAAGTTCTGGAATCTGAGAGGAGCCACAAATTTCCTTCCACCCAGCGTTCCCCCAAGTCTCCCGATAAAAATGATACCTCACTTGTGTGGGTAGGCCTAGCGGCCGCGACAGGAAGCACCCCAAAATGCAACGTGGACACATACCATTTTTTGAAAGAAAACAGAGGTGTTTTTTGCAAAGTACCTACCTGTAGATTTTGACCTCTAGCTCAGCCGGCACCTAGGGAAACCTACCAAACCTGTGCATTTTTTAAAACTAGAGACCTAGGGGAATCCAAGATGGGGTGACTTGTGGGGCTCTGACCAGATTCTGTTACCCAGAATCCTTTGCAAACCTCAAAATTTGGCTAAAAAACATATTTTCCTTACATTTCGGTGACAGAAAGTTCTGGAATCTGGGAGGAGAAAAAAATCTCCTTCCACCCAGCGTTCCCCCAAGTCTCCAGATAAAAATGGTACCTCACTTGTGTGGGTAGGCCCAGCGCCCGCGCCAGGATATGCCCCAAAACACAACGTGGACACATCACAGAAAACAGAGCTGTTTTTTGCAAAGTACCTTCCTGTAGATTTTGGCCTCTAGCTCAGCCTGCACCTAGGGAAACCTACCAAACCTGTGCATTTTTGAAAACTAGAGACATAGGGTAATCCAAGATGGGGTGACTTGTGGGGCTCTGACCCGGTTCTGTTACCCAGAATCCATTGCAAACCTCAAATTTTGGCTAAAAAAATGCATTTTCCTCACATTTCGGTGACAGAAAGTTCTGGAATCTGAGAGGAGCCACAAATTTCCTTCCACTCAGCGTTTCCCCAAGTCTCCCGATAAAAATTATACCTCACTTGTGTGGGTAGGCCTCGCGCCCGCGACAGGAAACGCCCCAAAACGCAACGTGGACACATACCATTTTTTGAAAGAAAACAGAGGTGTTTTTTGCAAAGTACCTACCTGTAGATTTTGACCTCTAGCTCAGCCGGCACCTAGGGAAACCTACCAAACCTGTGCATTTTTTAAAACTAGAGACCTAGGGGAATCCAAGATGGGGTGACTTGTGGGGCTCTGACCAGGTTCTGTTACCCAGAATCCTTTGCAAACCTCAAAATTTGGCTAAAAAACATATTTTCCTTACATTTCGGTGACAGAAAGTTCTGGAATCTGGGAGGAGAAAAAAATCTCCTTCCACCCAGCGTTCCCCCAGGTCTCCAGATAAAAATGGTACATCACTTGTGTGGGTAGGCCCAGCGCCCGCGACAGGATATGCCCCAAAACACAACGTGGACACATCACAGAAAACAGAGCTGTTTTTTGCAAAGTACCTTCCTGTAGATTTTGGCCTCTAGCTCAGCCTGCACCTAGGGAAACCTACCAAACCTGTGCATTTTTGAAAACTAGAGACCTAGGGGAATCCAAGATGGGGTGACTTGTGGGGCTCTGACCAGGTTCTGTTACCCAGAATCCTTTGCAAACCTCAAAATGTGGCTAAAAAAACACATTTTCCTCACATTTCGGTGACAGAAAGTTCTGGAATCTGAGAGAAGCCACAAATTTCTTTCCACCCAGCGTTCCCACAAGTCTCCCGATATAAATGGTACCTCACTTGTGTGGGTAAGCCTTGCGCCCGTGACAGGATATGCCCCAAAATACAACGTGGGCACATCACAGAAAACAGAGCTGTTTTTTGCAAAGTACCTACCTGTAGATTTTGGCCTCTAGCTCAGCCGGCACCTAGGGAAACCTACCAAACCTGTGCATTTTTGAAAACTAGAGACCTAGGGGAATCCAAGATGGGGTGACTTTTGGGGCTCCGACCAGGTTCTGTTACCCAGAATCCTTTGCAAACCTCAAAATGTGGCTAAAAAAACACATTTTCCTCACATTTCGGTGACAGAAAGTTCTGGAATCTGAGAGGAGCCACAAATTTCTTTCCACCCAGCGTTCCCACAAGTCTCCCGATAAAAATGATACCTCACTTGTGTGGGTAGGCCTAGCGGCCGCGACAGGAGGCACCCCGAAACGCAACGTGGACACATCCCATTTTTTTAAAGAAAACAGAGCTGTTTTTTGCAAAGTGCCTACCTGTAGATTTTGGCCTCTAGCTCAGCCGGCACCTAGGGAAACCTACCAAACATGTGCATTTTTGAAAACTAGAGACCTAGGGGAATCCAAGATGGGGTGACTTGTGGGGCTCTGACCAGGTTCTGTTACTCAGACACCTTTGCAAACCTCAAAATGTGGCTAAAAAAACACATTTTCCTCACATTTCGGTGACATAAAGTTCTGGAATCTGATGGGAGCCACAAATTTCCTTCCACCCAGCGTTCCCCCAAGTCTCCAGATAAAAATGGTACCTCACTTGTGTTGGTAGGCCTAGCGCCCGCGACAGGATATGCCTCAAAACACAACATGGACACATCACAGAAAACAGAGCTGTTTTTTGCAAAGTACCTACCTGTAGATTTTGGCCTCTAGCTCAGCCTGCACCTAGGGAAACCTACCAAACCTGTGCATTTTTGGAAACTAGAGACCTAGGGTAATCCAAGATGGGGTGACTTGTGGGGCTCTGACCAGGTTCTGTTACCCAGAATCCTTTGCAAACCTCAAATTTTTGCTAAAAAAACGTATTTTCCTCACATTTCGGTGACAGAAAGTTCTGGAATCTGAGAGGAGCCACAAATTTCCTTAGACTCAGCGTTTCCCCAAGTCTCCCGATAAAAATGATACCTCACTTGTGTGGGTAGGCCTCGCGCCCGCGACAGGAAACGCCCCAAAATGCAACGTGGACACATACCATTTTTTGAAAGAAAACAGAGGTGTTTTTTGCAAAGTACCTACCTGTAGATTTTGACCTCTAGCTCAGCCGGCACCTAGGGAAACCTACCAAACCTGTGCATTTTTTAAAACTAGAGACCTAGGGGAATCCAAGATGGGGTGACTTGTGGGGCTCTGACCAGGTTCTGTTACCCAGAATCCTTTGCAAACCTCAAAATTTGGCTACAAAACTTATTTTCCTTACATTTCGGTGAGAGAAAGTTCTGGAATCTGGGAGGAGAAAAAAATTTCCTTCCACCCAGCGTTCCCCCAAGTCTCCAGATAAAAATGGTACATCACTTGTGTGGGTAGGCCCAGCGCCCGCGACAGGATATGCCCCAAAACACAACGTGGACACATCACAGAAAACAGAGCTGTTTTTTGCAAAGTACCTTCCTGTAGATTTTGGCCTCTAGCTCAGCCTGCACCTAGGGAAACCTACCAAACCTGTGCATTTTTGAAAACTAGAGACCTAGGGGAATCCAAGATGGGGTGACTTGTGGGGCTCTGACCAGGTTCTGTTACCCAGAATCCTTTGCAAACCTCAAAATGTGGCTAAAAAAACACATTTTCCTCACATTTCGGTGACAGAAAGTTCTGGAATCTGAGAGGAGCCACAAATTTCTTTCCACCCAGCATTCCCACAAGTCTCCCGATATAAATGGTACCTCACTTGTGTGGGTAAGCCTTGCGCCCGCGACAGGATATGCCCCAAAATACAACGTGGGCACATCACAGAAAACAGAGCTGTTTTTTGCAAAGTACCTACCTGTAGATTTTGGCCTCTAGCTCAGCCGGCACCTAGGGAAACCTACCAAACCTGTGCATTTTTTAAAACTAGAGACCTAGGGGAATCCAAGATGGGGTGACTTGTGGGGCTCTGACCAGGTTCTCTTACCCAGCATCCTTTGCAAACCTCAAAATGTGGCTAAAAAAACACATTTTCCTCACATTTCGGTGACAGAAAGTTCTGGAATCTGAGAGGAGCCACAAATTTCTTTCCACCCAGCGTTCCCACAAGTCTCCCGATATAAATGGTACCTCACTTGTGTGGGTAAGCCTTGCGCCCGCGACAGGATATGCCCCAAAACACAACGTGGACACATCACAGAAAACAGAGCTGTTTTTTGCAAAGTGCCTACCAGTAGATTTTGGCCTCTAGCTCAGCCGGCACCTAGGGAAACCTACCAAACCTGTGCATTTTTTCAAAACTAGAGACCTAGGGGAATCCAAGATGGGGTGGCTTGTGGGGCTCTGACCAGGTTCTGTTACCCAGAATCCTTAGCAAACCTCAAATGTGGCTAAAAAAACAAATTTTCCTCACATTTCGGTGACAGAAAGTTCTGGAATCTGATGGGAGCCACAAATTTCCTTCCACCCAGCGTTCCCCCAAGTCGCCAGATAAAAATGGTACCTCACTTGTGTGGGTAGGCCTTGCGCCCGCGACAGGATATGCCCCAAAACACAACATGGACACATCACAGAAAACAGAGCTGTTTTTTGCAAAGTATCTACCTGTAGATTTTGGCCTCTAGCTCAGCCTGCACCTAGGGAAACCTACCAAACCTGTGCATTTTTGAAAACTAGAGACCTAGGGTAATCCAAGATGGGGTGACTTGTGGGGCTCTGACCTGGTTCTGTTACCCAGAATCCTTTGCAAACCTCAAATTTTGGCTAAAAAAATGCATTTTCCTCACATTTCGGTGACAGAAAGTTCTGGAATCTGAGAGGAGCCACAAATTTCCTTCCACTCAGCGTTTCCCCAAGTCTCCCGATAAAAATGATACCTCACTTGTGTGGGTAGGCCTCGCGCCCGCGACAGGAAACGCCCCAAAACGCAACGTGGACACATACCATTTTTTGAAAGAAAACAGAGGTGTTTTTTGCAAAGTACCTACCTGTAGATTTTGACCTCTAGCTCAGCCGGCACCTAGGGAAACTTACCAAACCTGTGCATTTTTTAAAACTAGAGACCTAGCGGAATCCAAGATGGGGTGACTTGTGGGGCTCTGACCAGGTTCTGTTACCCAGAATCCTTTGCATACCTCAGGATTTGGCTAAAAAAACACATTTTCCTCACATTTCGGTGACAGAAAGTTCTGGAATCTGAGAGGAGCCACAAATTTCCTTCCACCCAGCGTTCCCCCAAGTCTCACGATAAACATTATACCTCACTTGTGTGGGTAGGCCTAGCGCCCGCGACAGGAAACACCCCAAAACACAACCTGGACACATCCCATTTTTTGAAAGAAAACAGAGCTGTTTTTTGCAAAGTGCCTACCTGTAGATTTTGGCCTCTAGCTCAGCCGGCACCTAGGGAAACCTACCAAACCTGTGCATTTTTGAAAACTAGAGACCTAGGGGAATCCAAGATGGGGTGACTTGTGGGGCTCTGACCAGGTTCTGGTACCCAGAATCCTTTGCAAACCTCAAAATTTGGCTAAAAAAACACATTTTCCTCACATTTCGGTGACAGAAAGTTCTGGAATCTGAGAGGAGCCACAAATTTCCTTCCACCCAGCGTTCCCCCAAGTCTCCCAATAAAAATGATACCTCACTTGTGTGGGTAGGCCTAGTGCCCGCGACAGGAAGCACCCCGAAACACAACTTAGACACATCCCATTTTTTTAAAGAAAACAGAGCTGTTTTTTGCAAAGTGCCTACCTGTAGATTTTGGCCTCTAGCTCAGCCGGCACCTAGGGAAACCTACCAAACCTGTGCATTTTTGAAAACTAGAGACCTAGGGGAATCCAAGATGGGGTGACTTGTGGGGCTCTGACCAGGTTCTGTTACCCAGAATCCTTTGCAAACCTCAAAATGTGGCTAAAAAAATACATTTTCCTCACATTTCGGTGACAGAAAGTTCTGGAATCTGATGGGAGCCACAAATTTCCTTCCACCCAGCGTTCCCCCAAGTCTCCAGATAAAAATGGTACCTCACTTGTGTGGGTAGGCCTAGCGCCCGCGACAGGATATGCCCCAAAACACAACATGGACACATCACAGAAAACAGATCTGTTTTTTGCAAAGTACCTACCTGTAGATTTTGGCCTCTAACTCAGCCTGCACCTAGGGAAACCTACCAAACCTGTGCATTTTTGAAAACTAGAGACCTAGGGTAATCCAAGATGGGGTGACTTGTGGGGCTCTGACCTGGTTCTGTTACCCAGAATCCTTTGCAAACCTCAAATTTTGGCTAAAAAAATGCATTTTCCTCACATTTCGGTGACAGAAAGTTCTGGAATCTGAGAGGAGCCACAAATTTCCTTCCACCCAGCGTTCCCCCAAGTCTCACGATAAACATTATACCTCACTTGTGTGGGTAGGCCTAGCGCCCGCGACAGGAAACACCCCAAAACACAACGTGGACACATCCCATTTTTTGAAAGAAAACAGAGCTGTTTTTTGCAAAGTGCCTACCTGTAGATTTTGGCCTCTAGCTCAGCCAGCACCTAGGGAAACCTACCAAACCTGTGCATTTTTGAAAACTAGAAACCTAGGGGAATCCAAGATGGGGTGACTTGTGGGGCTCTGACCAGGTTCTGTTACCCAGAATCCTTTGCATACCTCAGGATTTGGCTAAAAAAACACATTTTCCTCACATTTCGGTGACAGAAAGTTCTGGAATCTGAGAGGAGCCACAAATTTCCTTCCACCCAGCGTTCCCCCAAGTCTCACGATAAACATTATACCTCACTTGTGTGGGTAGGCCTAGCACCCGCGACAGGAAACACCCCAAAACACAACGTGGACACATCCCATTTTTTGAAAGAAAACAGAGCTGTTTTTTGCAAAGTGCCTACCTGTAGATTTTGGCCTCTAGCTCAGCCGGCACCTAGGGAAACCTACCAAACCTGTGCATTTTTGAAAACTAGAGACCTAGGGGAATCCAAGATGGGGTGACTTGTGGGGCTCTGACCAGGTTCTGTTACCCAGAATCCTTTGCAAACCTCAAAATGTGGCTAAAAAAACACATTTTCCTCACATTTAGGTGACAGAAAGTTCTGGAATCTGAGAGAAGCCACAAATTTCTTTCCACCCAGCGTTCCCCAAAGTCTCCCGATATAAATGGTACCTCACTTGTGTGGGTAAGCCTTGCGCCCGCGACAGGATATGCCCCAAAACACAACGTGGACACATCACAGAAAACAGAGCTGTTTTTTGCAAGGTACCTACCTGTAGATTTTGGCCTCTAGCTCAGCCGGCACCTAGGGAAACCTACCAAACCTGTGCATTTTTGAAAACTAGAGACCTAGGGTAATCCAAGATGGGGTGACTTGTGGGGCTCTGACCTGGTTCTGTTACCCAGAATCCTTTGCAAACCTCAAAATTTGGCTAAAAAAACACATTTTCCTCACATTTCAGTGACAAAAAGTTCTGGATTCTGAGAGGAGCCACAAATTTCCTTCCACCCAGCGTTCCCCCATGTCTCCCGATAAAAATGATACCTCACTTGTGTGGGTAGGCCTAGTGCCCGCGACAGGAAGCACCCCGAAACACAACGTGGACACATCCCATTTTTTTAAAGAAAACAGAGCTGTTTTTTGCAAAGTGCCTACCTGTAGATTTTGGCCTCTAGCTCAGCCGGCACCTAGGGAAACCTACCAAACCTGTGCATTTTTGAAAACTAGAGACCTAGGGGAATCCAAGATGGGGTGACTTGTGGGGCTCTGACCAGGTTCTGTTACCCAGAATCCTTTGCAAACCTCAAAATGTGGCTAAAAAATACATTTTCCTCACATTTCGGTGACAGAAAGTTCTGGAATCTGAGAGGAGCCACAAATGTCCTTCCACCCAGCGTTCCCCCAAGTCTCCAGATAAAAATGGTACCTCACTTGTGTGGGTAGGCCTAGCGCCCGCGACAGGATATGCCCCAAAACACAACATGGACACATCACAGAAAACAGAGCTGTTTTTTGCAAAGTACCTACCTGTAGATTTTGGCCTCTAGCTCAGCCTGCACCTAGGGAAACCTACCAAACCTGTGCATTTTTGAAAACTAGAGACCTAGGGTAATCCAAGATGGGGTGACTTGTGGGGCTCTGACCTGGTTCTGTTACCCAGAATCCTTTGCAAACCTCAAATTTTGGCTAAAAAAATGCATTTTCCTCACATTTCGGTGACAGAAAGTTCTGGAATCTGAGAAGAGCCACAAATTTCCTTCCACTCAGCGTTTCCCACAAGTCTCCCGATAAAAATGATACCTCACTTGTGTGGGTAGGCCTCGCGCCCGCGACAGGAAACGCCCCAAAACGCAACGTGGACACATACCATTTTTTGAAAGAAATCAGAGCTGTTTTTTGCAAAGTACCTTCCTGTAGATTTTGGCCTCTAGGTCAGCCTGCACCTAGGGAAACCTACCAAACCTGTGCATTTTTTAAAACTAGAGACCTAGGGGAATCCAAGATGGGGTGACTTGTGGGGCTCTGACCAGGTTCTGTTACCCAGAATCCTTTGCAAACCTCAGGATTTGGCTAAAAAAACACATTTTCCTCACATTTCGGTGACAGAAAGTTCTGGAATCTGAGAGGAGCCACAAATTTCCTTCCACCCAGCGTTCCCCCAAGTCTCACAATAAAAATTATACCTCACTTGTGTGGGTAGGCCTAGCGCCCGCGACAGGAAACACCCCAAAACACAATGTGGACACATCCCATTTTTTGAAAGAAAACAGAGCTGTTTTTTGCAAAGTGCCTACCTGTAGATTTTGGCCTCTAGCTCAGCCGGCACCTAGGGAAACCTACCAAACCTGTGCATTTTTGAAAACTAGAGACCTAGGGGAATCCAAGATGGGGTGACTTGTGGGGCTCTGACCAGGTTCTGTTACCCAGAATCCTTTGCAAACCTCAGGATTTGGCTAAAAAAACACATTTTCCTCACATTTTGGTGACAGAAAGTTCTGGAATCTGAGAGGAGCGACAAATTTCCTTCCACCCAGCGCTCCCCCAAGTCTCACGATAAACATTATACCTCACTTGTGTGGGTAGGCCTAGCGCCCGCGACAGGAAACACCCCAAAACACAACGTGGACACATCCCATTTTTTGAAAGAAAACAGAGCTGTTTTTTGCAAAGTGCCTACCTGTAGATTTTGGCCTCTAGCTCAGCCGGCACCTAGGGAAACCTACCAAACCTGTGCATTTTTGAAAACTAGAGACCTAGGGGAATCCAAGATGGGGTGACTTGTGGGGCTCTGACCAGGTTCTCTTACCCAGCATCCTTTGCAAACCTCAAAATGTGGCTAAAAAAACACATTTTCCTCACATTTCGGTGACAGAAAGTTCTGGAATCTGAGAGGAGCCACAAATTTCTTTCCACCCAGCGTTCCCACAAGTCTCCCGATATAAATGGTACCTCACTTGTGTGGGTAAGCCTTGCGCCCGCGACAGGATATGCCCCAAAACACAACGTGGACACATCACAGAAAACAGAGCTGTTTTTTGCAAAGTGCCTACCAGTAGATTTTGGCCTCTAGCTCAGCCGGCACCTAGGGAAACCTACCAAACCTGTGCATTTTTCAAAACTAGAGACCTAGGGGAATCCAAGATGGGGTGGCTTGTGGGGCTCTGACCAGGTTCTGTTACCCAGAATCCTTAGCAAACCTCAAATGTGGCTAAAAAAACAAATTTTCCTCACATTTCGGTGACAGAAAGTTCTGGAATCTGATGGGAGCCACAAATTTCCTTCCACCCAGCGTTCCCCCAAGTCGCCAGATAAAAATGGTACCTCACTTGTGTGGGTAGGCCTAGCGCCCGCGACAGGATATGCCCCAAAACACAACATGGACACATCACAGAAAACAGAGCTGTTTTTTGCAAAGTATCTACCTGTAGATTTTGGCCTCTAGCTCAGCCTGCACCTAGGGAAACCTACCAAACCTGTGCATTTTTGAAAACTAGAGACCTAGGGTAATCCAAGATGGGGTGACTTGTGGGGCTCTGACCTGGTTCTGTTACCCAGAATCCTTTGCAAACCTCAAATTTTGGCTAAAAAAATGCATTTTCCTCACATTTCGGTGACAGAAAGTTCTGGAATCTGAGAGGAGCCACAAATTTCCTTCCACTCAGCGTTTCCCCAAGTCTCCCGATAAAAATGATACCTCACTTGTGTGGGTAGGCCTCGCGCCCGCGACAGGAAACGCCCCAAAACGCAACGTGGACACATACCATTTTTTGAAAGAAAACAGAGGTGTTTTTTGCAAAGTACCTACCTGTAGATTTTGACCTCTAGCTCAGCCGGCACCTAGGGAAACTTACCAAACCTGTGCATTTTTTAAAACTAGAGACCTAGCGGAATCCAAGATGGGGTGACTTGTGGGGCTCTGACCAGGTTCTGTTTACCCAGAATCCTTTGCATACCTCAGGATTTGGCTAAAAAAACACATTTTCCTCACATTTCGGTGACAGAAAGTTCTGGAATCTGAGAGGAGCCACAAATTTCCTTCCACCCAGCGTTCCCCCAAGTCTCACGATAAACATTATACCTCACTTGTGTGGGTAGGCCTAGCGCCCGCGACAGGAAACACCCCAAAACACAACCTGGACACATCCCATTTTTTGAAAGAAAACAGAGCTGTTTTTTGCAAAGTGCCCTACCTGTAGATTTTGGCCTCTAGCTCAGCCGGCACCTAGGGAAACCTACCAAACCTGTGCATTTTTGAAAACTAGAGACCTAGGGGAATCCAAGATGGGGTGACTTGTGGGGCTCTGACCAGGTTCTGGTACCCAGAATCCTTTGCAAACCTCAAAATTTGGCTAAAAAAACACATTTTCCTCACATTTCGGTGACAGAAAGTTCTGGAATCTGAGAGGAGCCACAAATTTCCTTCCACCCAGCGTTCCCCAAGTCTCCCAATAAAAATGATACCTCACTTGTGTGGGTAGGCCTAGTGCCCGCGACAGGAAGCACCCCGAAACACAACTTAGACACATCCCATTTTTTTAAAGAAAACAGAGCTGTTTTTTGCAAAGTGCCTACCTGTAGATTTTGGCCTCTAGCTCAGCCGGCACCTAGGGAAACCTACCAAACCTGTGCATTTTTGAAACTAGAGACCTAGGGGAATCCAAGATGGGGTGACTTGTGGGGCTCTGACCAGGTTCTGTTACCCAGAATCCTTTGCAAACCTCAAAATGTGGCTAAAAAAATACATTTTCCTCACATTTCGGTGACAGAAAGTTCTGGAATCTGATGGGAGCCACAAATTTCCTTCCACCCAGCGTTCCCCAAGTCTCCAGATAAAAATGGTACCTCACTTGTGTGGGTAGGCCTAGCGCCCGCAACAGGATATGCCCCAAAACACAACATGGACACATCACAGAAAACAGATCTGTTTTTTGCAAAGTACCTACCTGTAGATTTTGGCCTCTAACTCAGCCTGCACCTAGGGAAACCTACCAAACCTGTGCATTTTTGAAAACTAGAGACCTAGGGTAATCCAAGATGGGGTGACTTGTGGGGCTCTGACCTGGTTCTGTTACCCAGAATCCTTTGCAAACCTCAAATTTTGGCTAAAAAAATGCATTTTCCTCACATTTCGGTGACAGAAAGTTCTGGAATCTGAGAGGAGCCACAAATTTCCTTCCACTCAGCGTTTCCCACAAGTCTCCCGATAAAAATGATACCTCACTTGTGTGGGTAGACCTCGCGCCCGCGACAGGAAACGCCCCAAAACGCAACGTGGACACATACCATTTTTTGAAAGAAAACAGAGGTGTTTTTTGCAAAGTACCTACCTGTAGATTTTGACCTCTAGCTCAGCCGGCACCTAGGGAAACCTACCAAACATGTGCCTTTTTGAAAACTAGAGACCTAGGGTAATCCAAGATGGGGTGACTTGTGGGGCTCTGACCTGGTTCTGTTACCCAGAATCCTTTGCAAACCTCAAATTTTGGCTAAAAAAATGCATTTTCCTCACATTTCGGTGACAGAAAGTTCTGGAATCTGAGAGGAGCCACAAATTTCCTTCCACTCAGCGTTTCCCACAAGTCTCCTGATAAAAATGATACCTCACTTGTGTGGGTACGCCTCGCGCCCGCGACAGGAAACGCCCCAAAACGCAACGTGGACACATACCATTTTTTGAAAGAAAACAGAGGTGTTTTTTGCAAAATACCTACCTGTAGATTTTGACCTCTAGCTCAGCCGGCACCTAGGGAAACCTACCAAACCTGTGCATTTTTGAAAACTAGAGACCTAGGGGAATCCAAGATGGGGTGACTTGTGGGGCTCTGACCAGGTTCTGGTACCCAGAATCCTTTGCAAACCTCAAAATTTGGCTAAAAAAACACATTTTCCTCACATTTCGGTGACAGAAAGTTCTGGAATCTGAGAGGAGCCACAAATTTCCTTCCACCCAGCGTTCCCCCAAGTCTCCCGATAAAAATGATACCTCACTTGTGTGGGTAGGCCTAGTGCCCGCGACAGGAAGCACCCCGAAACACAACGTGGACACATCCCATTTTTTTAAAGAAACAGAGCTGTTTTTTGCAAAGTGCCTACCTGTAGATTTTGGCCTCTAGCTCAGCCGGCACCTAGGGAAACCTACCAAACCTGTGCATTTTTGAAAACTAGAGACCTAGGGGAATCCAAGATGGGGTGGCTTGTGGGGCTCTGACCAGGTTCTGTTACCCAGAATCCTTAGCAAACCTCAAAATGTGGCTAAAAAAACAAATTTTCCTCACATTTCGGTGACAGAAAGTTCTGGAATCTGATGGGAGCCACAAATTTCCTTCCACCCAGCGTTCCCCCAAGTCGCCAGATAAAAATGGTACCTCACTTGTGTGGGTAGCCTAGCGCCCGCGACAGGATATACCCCAAAACACAACATGGACACATCACAGAAAACAGAGCTGTTTTTTGCAAAGTACCTACCTGTAGATTTTGGCCTCTAGCTCAGCCTGCACCTAGGGAAACCTACCAAACATGTGCATTTTTGAAAACTAGAGACCTAGGGTAATCCAAGATGGGGTGACTTGTGGGGCTCTGACCTAGTTCTGTTACCCAGAATCCTTTGCAAACCTCAAATTGTGGCTAAAAAAATGCATTTTCCTCACATTTCGGTGACAGAAAGTTCTGGAATCTGAGAGGAGCCACAAATTTCCTTCCACTCAGCGTTTCCCCAAGTCTCCCGATAAAAATGATACCTCACTTGTGTGGGTAGGCCTCGCGCCCGCGACAGGAAATGCCCCAAAACGCAACGTGGACACATACCATTTTTTGAAAGAAAACAGAGGTGTTTTTTGCAAAGTACCTACCTGTAGATTTTGACCTCTAGCTCAGCCGGCACCTAGGGAAACTTACCAAACCTGTGCATTTTTTAAAACTAGAGACCTAGCGGAATCCAAGATGGGGTGACTTGTGGGGCTCTGACCTAGTTCTGTTACCCAGAATCCTTTGCAAACCTCAAATTGTGGCTAAAAAAATGCATTTTCCTCACATTTCGGTGACAGAAAGTTCTGGAATCTGAGAGGAGCCACAAATTTCCTTCCACTCAGCGTTTCCCACAAGTCTCCCGATAAAAATGATACCTCACTTGTGTGGGTAGACCTCGCGCCCGCGACAGGAAACGCCCCAAAACGCAACGTGGACACATACCATTTTTTGAAAGAAAACAGAGGTGTTTTTTGCAAAGTACCTACCTGTAGATTTTGACCTCTAGCTCAGCCGGCACCTAGGGAAACCTACCAAACATGTGCCTTTTTGAAAACTAGAGACCTAGGGTAATCCAAGATGGGGTGACTTGTGGGGCTCTGACCTGGTTCTGTTACCCAGAATCCTTTGCAAACCTCAAATTTTGGCTAAAAAAATGCATTTTCCTCACATTTCGGTGACAGAAAGTTCTGGAATCTGAGAGGAGCCACAAATTTCCTTCCACTCAGCGTTTCCCACAAGTCTCCTGATAAAAATGATACCTCACTTGTGTGGGTACGCCTCGCGCCCGCGACAGGAAACGCCCCAAAACGCAACGTGGACACATACCATTTTTTGAAAGAAAACAGAGGTGTTTTTTGCAAAATACCTACCTGTAGATTTTGACCTCTAGCTCAGCCGGCACCTAGGGAAACCTACCAAACCTGTGCATTTTTGAAAACTAGAGACCTAGGGGAATCCAAGATGGGGTGACTTGTGGGGCTCTGACCAGGTTCTGGTACCCAGAATCCTTTGCAAACCTCAAAATTTGGCTAAAAAAACACATTTTCCTCACATTTCGGTGACAGAAAGTTCTGGAATCTGAGAGGAGCCACAAATTTCCTTCCACCCAGCGTTCCCCCAAGTCTCCCGATAAAAATGATACCTCACTTGTGTGGGTAGGCCTAGTGCCCGCGACAGGAAGCACCCCGAAACACAACGTGGACACATCCCATTTTTTTAAAGAAAACAGAGCTGTTTTTTGCAAAGTGCCTACCTGTAGATTTTGGCCTCTAGCTCAGCCGGCACCTAGGGAAACCTACCAAACCTGTGCATTTTTGAAAACTAGAGACCTAGGGGAATCCAAGATGGGGTGGCTTGTGGGGCTCTGACCAGGTTCTGTTACCCAGAATCCTTAGCAAACCTCAAAATGTGGCTAAAAAAACAAATTTTCCTCACATTTCGGTGACAGAAAGTTCTGGAATCTGATGGGAGCCACAAATTTCCTTCCACCCAGCGTTCCCCCAAGTCGCCAGATAAAAATGGTACCTCACTTGTGTGGGTAGGCCTAGCGCCCGCGACAGGATATACCCCAAAACACAACATGGACACATCACAGAAAACAGAGCTGTTTTTTGCAAAGTACCTACCTGTAGATTTTGGCCTCTAGCTCAGCCTGCACCTAGGGAAACCTACCAAACCTGTGCATTTTTGAAAACTAGAGACCTAGGGTAATCCAAGATGGGGTGACTTGTGGGGCTCTGACCTAGTTCTGTTACCCAGAATCCTTTGCAAACCTCAAATTGTGGCTAAAAAAATGCATTTTCCTCACATTTCGGTGACAGAAAGTTCTGGAATCTGAGAGGAGCCACAAATTTCCTTCCACTCAGCGTTTCCCCAAGTCTCCCGATAAAAATGATACCTCACTTGTGTGGGTAGGCCTCGCGCCCGCGACAGGAAATGCCCCAAAACGCAACGTGGACACATACCATTTTTTGAAAGAAAACAGAGGTGTTTTTTGCAAAGTACCTACCTGTAGATTTTGACCTCTAGCTCAGCCGGCACCTAGGGAAACTTACCAAACCTGTGCATTTTTTAAAACTAGAGACCTAGCGGAATCCAAGATGGGGTGACTTGTGGGGCTCTGACCAGGTTCTGTTACCCAGAATCCTTTGCAAACCTCAAAATTTGGCTAAAAAACATATTTTCCTTACATTTCGGTGACAGAAAGTTCTGGAATCTGTGAGGAGAAAAAAATGTCCTTCCACCCAGCGTTCCCCCAAGTCTCCAGATAAAAATGGTACCTCACTTGTGTGGGTAGGCCCAGCGCCCGCGACAGGAAACACCCCAAAACACAACGTGGACACATCCCATTTTTTGAAAGAAAACAGAGCTGTTTTTTGCAAAGTGCCTACCTGTAGATTTTGGCCTCTAGCTCAGCCGGCACCTAGGGAAACCTACCAAACCTGTGCATTTTTGAAAACTAGAAACCTAGGGGAATCCAAGATGGGGTGACTTGTGGGGCTCTGACCAGGTTCTGTTACCCAGAATCCTTTGCATACCTCAGGATTTGGCTAAAAAAACACATTTTCCTCACATTTAGGTGACAGAAATTTCTGGAATCTGAGAGGAGCCACAAATTTCCTTCCACCCAGCGTTCCCCCAAGTCTCACGATAAACATTATACCTCACTTGTGTGGGTAGGCCTAGCGCCCGCGACAGGAAACACCCCAAAACACAACGTGGACACATCCCATTTTTGGAAAGAAAACAGAGCTGTTTTTTGCAAAGTGCCTACCTGTAGATTTTGGCCTCTAGCTCAGCCGGCACCTAGGGAAACCTACCAAACCTGTGCATTTTTGAAAACTAGAGACCTAGGGGAATCCAAGATGGGGTGACTTGTGGGGCTCTGACCAGGTTCTGTTACCCAGAATCCTTTGCAAACCTCAAAATGTGGCTAAAAAAACACATTTTCCTCACATTTCGGTGACAGAAAGTTCTGGAATCTGAGAGAAGCCACAAATTTCTTTCCACCCAGCGTTCCCACAAGTCTCCCGATATAAATGGTACCTCACTTGTGTGGGTAGGCCTAGTGCCCGCGACAGGAAGCACCCCGAAACACAACGTGGACACATCCCATTTTTTTAAAGAAAACAGAGCTGTTTTTTGCAAAGTGCCTACCTGTAGATTTTGGCCTCTAGCTCAGCCGGCACCTAGGGAAACCTACCAAACCTGTGCATTTTTGAAAACTAGAGACCTTGGGGAATCCAAGATGCGGTGACTTGTGGGGCTCTGACCAGGTTCTGTTACCCAGAATCCTTTGCAAACCTCAAAATGTGGCTAAAAAAACAAATTTTCCTCACATTTCGGTGACAGAAAGTTCTGGAATCTGATGGGAGCCACAAATTTCCTTCCACCCAGCGTTCCCCCAAGTCTCCAGATAAAAATGGTACCTCACTTGTGTGGGTAGGCCTAGCGCCCGCGACAGGATATGCCCCAAAACACAACATGGACACATCACAGAAAACAGAGCTGTTTTTTGCAAAGTACCTACCTGTAGATTTTGGCCTCTAGCTCAGCCTGCACCTAGGGAAACCTACCAAACCTGTGCATTTTTGAAAACTAGAGACCTAGGGTAATCCAAGATGGGGTGACTTGTGGGGCTCTGACCTGGTTCTGTTACCCAGAATCCTTTGCAAACCTCAAATTTTGGCTAAAAAAATGCATTTTCCTCACATTTCGGTGACAGAAAGTTCTGGAATCTGAGAGGAGCCACAAATTTCCTTCCACTCAGCGTTTCCCCAAGTCTCCCGATAAAAATGATACCTCACTTGTGTGGGTAGGCCTCGCGCCCGCGACAGGAAACGCCCCAAAACGCAACGTGGACACATACCATTTTTTGAAAGAAAACAGAGGTGTTTTTTGCAAAGTACCTACCTGTAGATTTTGACCTCTAGCTCAGCCGGCACCTAGGGAAACCTACCAAACCTGTGCATTTTTTAAAACTAGAGACCTAGGGGAATCCAAGATGGGGTGACTTGTGGGGCTCTGACCAGGTTCTGTTACCCAGAATCCTTTGCAAACCTCAAAATTTGGCCAAAAAACATATTTTCCTTACATTTCGGTGACAGAAAGTTCTGGAATCTGGGAGGAGAAAAAAATGTCCTTCCACCCAGCGTTCCCCCAAGTGTCCAGATAAAAATGGTACCTCACTTGTGTGGGTAGGCCCAGCGCCCGCGACAGGAAACACCCCAAAACACAACGTGGACACATCCCATTTTTTGAAAGAAAACAGAGCTGTTTTTTGCAAAGTGCCTACCTGTAGATTTTGGCCTCTAGCTCAGCCAGCACCTAGGGAAACCTACCAAACCTGTGCATTTTTGAAAACTAGAAACCTAGGGGAATCCAAGATGGGGTGACTTGTGGGGCTCTGACCAGGTTCTGTTACCCAGAATCCTTTGCATACCTCAGGATTTGGCTAAAAAAAACACATTTTCCTCACATTTCGGTGACAGAAAGTTCTGGAATCTGAGAGGAGCCACAAATTTCCTTCCACCCAGCGTTCCCCCAAGTCTCACGATAAACATTATACCTCACTTGTGTGGGTAGGCCTAGCGCCCGCTACAGGAAACACCCCAAAACACAACGAGGCCACATCCCATTATTTGAAAGGAAACAGAGCTGTTTTTTGCAAAGTGCCTACCTGTAGATTTTGGCCTCTAGCTCAGCCGGCACCTAGGGAAACCTACCAAACCTGTGCATTTTTGAAAACTAGAGACCTAGGGGAATCCAAGATGGGGTGACTTGTGGGGCTCTGACCAGGTTCTGTTACCCAGAATCCTTTGCAAACCTCAAAATGTGGCTAAAAAAACACATTTTCCTCACATTTAGGTGACAGAAAGTTCTGGAATCTGAGAGAAGCCACAAATTTCTTTCCACCCAGCGTTCCCCAAAGTCTCCCGATATAAATGGCACCTCACTTGTGTGGGTAAGCCTTGCGCCCGCGACAGGATATGCCCCAAAACACAACGTGGACACATCACAGAAAACAGAGCTGTTTTTTGCAAAGTACATACCTGTAGATTTTGGCCTCTAGCTCAGCCGGCACCTAGGGAAACCTACCAAACCTGTGCATTTTTGAAAACTAGAGACCTAGGGTAATCCAAGATGGGGTGACTTGTGGGGCTCTGACCAGGTTCTGGTACCCAGAATCCTTTGCAAACCTCAAAATTTGGCTAAAAAAACACATTTTCCTCACATTTCGGTGACAGAAAGTTCTGGATTCTGAGAGGAGCCACAAATTTCCTTCCACCCAGCGTTCCCCCAAGTCTCCCGATAAAAATGATACCTCACTTGTGTGGGTAGGCCTAGTGCCCGCGACAGGAAGCACCCCGAAACACAACGTGGACACATCCCATTTTTTTAAAGAAAACAGAGCTGTTTTTTGCAAAGTGCCTACCTGTAGATTTTGGCCTCTAGCTCAGCCGGCACCTAGGGAAACCTACCAAACCTGTGCATTTTTGAAAACTAGAGACCTAGGGGAATCCAAGATGGGGTGACTTGTGGGGCTCTGACCAGGTTCTGTTACCCAGCATCCTTTGCAAACCTCAAAATGTGGCTAAAAAAATACATTTTCCTCACATTTCGGTGACAGAAAGTTCTGGAATCTGATGGGAGCCACAAATGTCCTTCCACCCAGCGTTCCCCCAAGTCTCCAGATAAAAATGGTACCTCACTTGTGTGGGTAGGCCTAGCGCCCGCGACAGGATATGCCCCAAAACACAACATGGACACATCAGAGAAAACAGAGCTGTTTTTTGCAAAGTACCTACCTGTAGATTTTGGCCTCTAGCTCAGCCTGCACCTAGGGAAACCTACCAAACCTGTGCATTTTTGAAAACTAGAGACCTAGGGTAATCCAAGATGGGGTGACTTGTGGGGCTCTGACCTGGTTCTGTTACCCAGAATCCTTTGCAAACCTCAAATTTTGGCTAAAAAAATGCATTTTCCTCACATTTCGGTGACAGAAAGTTCTGGAATCTGAGAAGAGCCACAAATTTCCTTCCACTCAGCGTTTCCCACAAGTCTCCCGATAAAAATGATACCTCACTTGTGTGGGTAGGCCTCGCGCCCGCGACAGGAAACGCCCCAAAACGCAACGTGGACACATACCATTTTTTGAAAGAAAACAGAGGTGTTTTTTGCAAAGTACCTTTCTGTAGATTTTGGCCTCTAGCTCAGCCTGCACCTAGGGAAACCTACCAAACCTGTGCATTTTTTAAAAATAGAGACCTAGGGGAATCCAAGATGGGGTGACTTGTGGGGCTCTGACCAGGTTCTGGTACCCAGAATCCTTTGCAAACCTCAAAATTTGGCTAAAAAAACACATTTTCCTCACATTTCGGTGACAGAAAGTTCTGGAATCTGAGAGGAGCCACAAATTTCCTTCCACCCAGCGTTCCCCCAAGTCTCCCGATAAAAATGATACCTCACTTGTGTGGGTAGGCCTAGTGCCCGCGACAGGAAGCACCCCGAAACACAACGTGGACACATCCCATTTTTTTAAAGAAAACAGAGCTGTTTTTTGCAAAGTGCCTACCTGTAGATTTTGGCCTCTAGCTCAGCCGGCACCTAGGGAAACCTACCAAACCTGTGCATTTTTGAAAACTAGAGACCTAGGGGAATCCAAGATGGGGTGGCTTGTGGGGCTCTGACCAGGTTCTGTTACCCAGAATCCTTAGCAAACCTCAAAATGTGGCTAAAAAAACAAATTTTCCTCACATTTCGGTGACAGAAAGTTCTGGAATCTGATGGGAGCCACAAATTTCCTTCCACCCAGCGTTCCCCCAAGTCGCCAGATAAAAATGGTACCTCACTTGTGTGGGTAGGCCTAGCGCCCGCGACAGGATATACCCCAAAACACAACATGGACACATCACAGAAAACAGAGCTGTTTTTTGCAAAGTACCTACCTGTAGATTTTGGCCTCTAGCTCAGCCTGCACCTAGGGAAACCTACCAAACCTGTGCATTTTTGAAAACTAGAGACCTAGGGTAATCCAAGATGGGGTGACTTGTGGGGCTCTGACCTAGTTCTGTTACCCAGAATCCTTTGCAAACCTCAAATTGTGGCTAAAAAAATGCATTTTCCTCACATTTCGGTGACAGAAAGTTCTGGAATCTGAGAGGAGCCACAAATTTCCTTCCACTCAGCGTTTCCCCAAGTCTCCCGATAAAAATGATACCTCACTTGTGTGGGTAGGCCTCGCGCCCGCGACAGGAAATGCCCCAAAACGCAACGTGGACACATACCATTTTTTGAAAGAAAACAGAGGTGTTTTTTGCAAAGTACCTACCTGTAGATTTTGACCTCTAGCTCAGCCGGCACCTAGGGAAACTTACCAAACCTGTGCATTTTTTAAAACTAGAGACCTAGCGGAATCCAAGATGGGGTGACTTGTGGGGCTCTGACCAGGTTCTGTTACCCAGAATCCTTTGCAAACCTCAAAATTTGGCTAAAAAACATATTTTCCTTACATTTCGGTGACAGAAAGTTCTGGAATCTGTGAGGAGAAAAAAATGTCCTTCCACCCAGCGTTCCCCCAAGTCTCCAGATAAAAATGGTACCTCACTTGTGTGGGTAGGCCCAGCGCCCGCGACAGGAAACACCCCAAAACACAACGTGGACACATCCCATTTTTTGAAAGAAAACAGAGCTGTTTTTTGCAAAGTGCCTACCTGTAGATTTTGGCCTCTAGCTCAGCCGGCACCTAGGGAAACCTACCAAACCTGTGCATTTTTGAAAACTAGAAACCTAGGGGAATCCAAGATGGGGTGACTTGTGGGGCTCTGACCAGGTTCTGTTACCCAGAATCCTTTGCATACCTCAGGATTTGGCTAAAAAAACACATTTTCCTCACATTTAGGTGACAGAAATTTCTGGAATCTGAGAGGAGCCACAAATTTCCTTCCACCCAGCGTTCCCCCAAGTCTCACGATAAACATTATACCTCACTTGTGTGGGTAGGCCTAGCGCCCGCGACAGGAAACACCCCAAAACACAACGTGGACACATCCCATTTTTGGAAAGAAAACAGAGCTGTTTTTTGCAAAGTGCCTACCTGTAGATTTTGGCCTCTAGCTCAGCCGGCACCTAGGGAAACCTACCAAACCTGTGCATTTTTGAAAACTAGAGACCTAGGGGAATCCAAGATGGGGTGACTTGTGGGGCTCTGACCAGGTTCTGTTACCCAGAATCCTTTGCAAACCTCAAAATGTGGCTAAAAAAACACATTTTCCTCACATTTCGGTGACAGAAAGTTCTGGAATCTGAGAGAAGCCACAAATTTCTTTCCACCCAGCGTTCCCACAAGTCTCCCGATATAAATGGTACCTCACTTGTGTGGGTAGGCCTAGTGCCCGCGACAGGAAGCACCCCGAAACACAACGTGGACACATCCCATTTTTTTAAAGAAAACAGAGCTGTTTTTTGCAAAGTGCCTACCTGTAGATTTTGGCCTCTAGCTCAGCCGGCACCTAGGGAAACCTACCAAACCTGTGCATTTTTGAAAACTAGAGACCTTGGGGAATCCAAGATGCGGTGACTTGTGGGGCTCTGACCAGGTTCTGTTACCCAGAATCCTTTGCAAACCTCAAAATGTGGCTAAAAAAACAAATTTTCCTCACATTTCGGTGACAGAAAGTTCTGGAATCTGATGGGAGCCACAAATTTCCTTCCACCCAGCGTTCCCCCAAGTCTCCAGATAAAAATGGTACCTCACTTGTGTGGGTAGGCCTAGCGCCCGCGACAGGATATGCCCCAAAACACAACATGGACACATCACAGAAAACAGAGCTGTTTTTTGCAAAGTACCTACCTGTAGATTTTGGCCTCTAGCTCAGCCTGCACCTAGGGAAACCTACCAAACCTGTGCATTTTTGAAAACTAGAGACCTAGGGTAATCCAAGATGGGGTGACTTGTGGGGCTCTGACCTGGTTCTGTTACCCAGAATCCTTTGCAAACCTCAAATTTTGGCTAAAAAAATGCATTTTCCTCACATTTCGGTGACAGAAAGTTCTGGAATCTGAGAGGAGCCACAAATTTCCTTCCACTCAGCGTTTCCCCAAGTCTCCCGATAAAAATGATACCTCACTTGTGTGGGTAGGCCTCGCGCCCGCGACAGGAAACGCCCCAAAACGCAACGTGGACACATACCATTTTTTGAAAGAAAACAGAGGTGTTTTTTGCAAAGTACCTACCTGTAGATTTTGACCTCTAGCTCAGCCGGCACCTAGGGAAACCTACCAAACCTGTGCATTTTTTAAAACTAGAGACCTAGGGGAATCCAAGATGGGGTGACTTGTGGGGCTCTGACCAGGTTCTGTTACCCAGAATCCTTTGCAAACCTCAAAATTTGGCCAAAAAACATATTTTCCTTACATTTCGGTGACAGAAAGTTCTGGAATCTGGGAGGAGAAAAAAATGTCCTTCCACCCAGCGTTCCCCCAAGTGTCCAGATAAAAATGGTACCTCACTTGTGTGGGTAGGCCCAGCGCCCGCGACAGGAAACACCCCAAAACACAACGTGGACACATCCCATTTTTTGAAAGAAAACAGAGCTGTTTTTTGCAAAGTGCCTACCTGTAGATTTTGGCCTCTAGCTCAGCCAGCACCTAGGGAAACCTACCAAACCTGTGCATTTTTGAAAACTAGAAACCTAGGGGAATCCAAGATGGGGTGACTTGTGGGGCTCTGACCAGGTTCTGTTACCCAGAATCCTTTGCATACCTCAGGATTTGGCTAAAAAAACACATTTTCCTCACATTTCGGTGACAGAAAGTTCTGGAATCTGAGAGGAGCCACAAATTTCCTTCCACCCAGCGTTCCCCCAAGTCTCACGATAAACATTATACCTCACTTGTGTGGGTAGGCCTAGCGCCCGCTACAGGAAACACCCCAAAACACAACGAGGCCACATCCCATTATTTGAAAGGAAACAGAGCTGTTTTTTGCAAAGTGCCTACCTGTAGATTTTGGCCTCTAGCTCAGCCGGCACCTAGGGAAACCTACCAAACCTGTGCATTTTTGAAAACTAGAGACCTAGGGGAATCCAAGATGGGGTGACTTGTGGGGCTCTGACCAGGTTCTGTTACCCAGAATCCTTTGCAAACCTCAAAATGTGGCTAAAAAAACACATTTTCCTCACATTTAGGTGACAGAAAGTTCTGGAATCTGAGAGAAGCCACAAATTTCTTTCCACCCAGCGTTCCCCAAAGTCTCCCGATATAAATGGCACCTCACTTGTGTGGGTAAGCCTTGCGCCCGCGACAGGATATGCCCCAAAACACAACGTGGACACATCACAGAAAACAGAGCTGTTTTTTGCAAAGTACATACCTGTAGATTTTGGCCTCTAGCTCAGCCGGCACCTAGGGAAACCTACCAAACCTGTGCATTTTTGAAAACTAGAGACCTAGGGTAATCCAAGATGGGGTGACTTGTGGGGCTCTGACCAGGTTCTGGTACCCAGAATCCTTTGCAAACCTCAAAATTTGGCTAAAAAAACACATTTTCCTCACATTTCGGTGACAGAAAGTTCTGGATTCTGAGAGGAGCCACAAATTTCCTTCCACCCAGCGTTCCCCCAAGTCTCCCGATAAAAATGATACCTCACTTGTGTGGGTAGGCCTAGTGCCCGCGACAGGAAGCACCCCGAAACACAACGTGGACACATCCCATTTTTTTAAAGAAAACAGAGCTGTTTTTTGCAAAGTGCCTACCTGTAGATTTTGGCCTCTAGCTCAGCCGGCACCTAGGGAAACCTACCAAACCTGTGCATTTTTGAAAACTAGAGACCTAGGGGAATCCAAGATGGGGTGACTTGTGGGGCTCTGACCAGGTTCTGTTACCCAGCATCCTTTGCAAACCTCAAAATGTGGCTAAAAAAATACATTTTCCTCACATTTCGGTGACAGAAAGTTCTGGAATCTGATGGGAGCCACAAATGTCCTTCCACCCAGCGTTCCCCCAAGTCTCCAGATAAAAATGGTACCTCACTTGTGTGGGTAGGCCTAGCGCCCGCGACAGGATATGCCCCAAAACACAACATGGACACATCAGAGAAAACAGAGCTGTTTTTTGCAAAGTACCTACCTGTAGATTTTGGCCTCTAGCTCAGCCTGCACCTAGGGAAACCTACCAAACCTGTGCATTTTTGAAAACTAGAGACCTAGGGTAATCCAAGATGGGGTGACTTGTGGGGCTCTGACCTGGTTCTGTTACCCAGAATCCTTTGCAAACCTCAAATTTTGGCTAAAAAAATGCATTTTCCTCACATTTCGGTGACAGAAAGTTCTGGAATCTGAGAAGAGCCACAAATTTCCTTCCACTCAGCGTTTCCCACAAGTCTCCCGATAAAAATGATACCTCACTTGTGTGGGTAGGCCTCGCGCCCGCGACAGGAAACGCCCCAAAACGCAACGTGGACACATACCATTTTTTGAAAGAAAACAGAGGTGTTTTTTGCAAAGTACCTTTCTGTAGATTTTGGCCTCTAGCTCAGCCTGCACCTAGGGAAACCTACCAAACCTGTGCATTTTTTAAAAATAGAGACCTAGGGGAATCCAAGATGGGGTGACTTGTGGGGCTCTGACCAGGTTCTGTTACCCAGAATCCTTTGCAAACCTCAGGATTTGGCTAAAAAAACACATTTTCCTCACATTTCGGTGACAGAAAGTTCTGGAATCTGAGAGGAGCCACAAATTTCCTTCCACCCAGCGTTCCCCCAAGTCTCACGATAAAAATTATACCTCACTTGTGTGGGTAGGCCTAGCGCACGCGACAGGAAACACCCCAAAACACAACGTGGACACATCCCATTTTTTGAAAGAAAACAGAGCTGTTTTTTGCAAAGTGCCTACCTGTAGATTTTGGCCTCTAGCTCAGCCGGCACCTAGGGAAACCTACCAAACCTGTGCATTTTTGAAAACTAGAGACCTAGGGGAATCCAAGATGGGGTGACTTGTGGGGCTCTGACCAGGTTCTGTTACCCAGATTCCTTTGCAAACCTCAGGATTTGGCTAAAAAAACACATTTTCCTCACATTTTGGTGACAGAAAGTTCTGGAATCTGAGAGGAGCCACAAATTTCCTTCCACCCAGCGTTCCCCCAAGTCTCACGATAAACATTATACCTCACTTGTGTGGGTAGGCCTAGCGCCCGCAACAGGAAACACCCCAAAACACAACGTGGACACATCCCATTTTTTGAAAGAAAACAGAGCTGTTTTTTGCAAAGTGCCTACCTGTAGATTTTGGCCTCTAGCTCAGCCGGCACCTAGGGAAACCTACCAAACCTGTGCATTTTTGAAAACTAGAGACCTAGGGGAATCCAAGATGGGGTGACTTGTGGGGCTCTGACCAGGTTCTGTTACCCAGAATCCTTTGCAAACCTCAAAATGTGGCTAAAAAAACACATTTTCCTCACATTTCGGTGACAGAAAGTTCTGGAATCTGGGAGGAGAAAAAAATTTCCTTCCACCCAGCGTTCCCCCAAGTCTCCAGATAAAAATGGTACCTCACTTGTGTGGGTAGGCCCAGCGCCCGCCACAGGATATGCCCCAAAACACAACGTGGACACATCACAGAAAACAGAGCTGTTTTTTGCAAGGTACCTACCTGTAGATTTTGGCCTCTAGCTCAGCCGGCACTAGGGAAACCTACCAAACCTGTGCATTTTTTAAAACTAGAGACCTAGGGGAATCCAAGATGGGGTGACTTGTGGGGCTCTGACCAGGTTCTGGTACCCAGAATCCTTTGCAAACCTCAACATTTGGCTAAAAAAACACATTTTCCTCACATTTCGGTGACAGAAAGTTCTGGAATCTGAGAGGAGCCACAAATTTCCTTCCACCCAGCGTAGAGACCTAGGGGAATCCAAGATGGGGTGACTTGTGGGGCTCTGATCAGGTTCTGTTACCCAGAATCCTTTGCAAACCTCAAAATGTGGCTAAAAAAACACATTTTCCTCACATTTCGGTGACAGAAAGTTCTGGAATCTGATGGGAGCCACAAATTTCCTTCCACAAAGCGTTCCCCCAAGTCTCCAGATAAAAATGGTACCTCACTTGTGTGGGTAGGCCTAGCGCCCGCGACAGGATATGCCCCAAAACACAACATGGACACATCACAGAAAACAGAGCTGTTTTTTGCAAAGTACCTACCTGTAGATTTTGGCCTCTAGCTCAGCCGGCACCTAGGGAAACCTACCAAACCTGTGCATTTTTGAAAACTAGAGACCTAGGGTAATCCAAGATGGGGTGACTTGTGGGGCTCTGACCTGGTTCTGTTACCCAGAATCCTTTGCAAACCTCAAATTTGGGCTAAAAAAATGCATTTTCCTCACATTTCGGTGACAGAAAGTTCTGGAATCTGAGAGGAGCCACAAATTTCCTTCCACTCAGCATTTCCCCAAGTCTCCCGATAAAAATGATACCTCACTTGTGTGGGTATTCCTCGCGCCCGCGACAGGAAACGCCCCAAAACGCAACGTGGACACATACCATTTTTTGAAAGAAAACAGAGGTGTTTTTTGCAAAGTACCTACCTGTAGATTTTGACCTCTAGCTCAGCCGGCACCTAGGGAAACCTACCAAACCTGTGCATTTTTTAAAACTAGAGACCTAGGGGAATCCAAGATGGGGTGACTTGTGGGGCTCTGACCAGGTTCTGTTACCCAGCATCCTTTGCAAACCTCAAAATGTGGCTAAAAAAATACATTTTCCTCACATTTCGGTGACAGAAAGTTCTGGAATCTGATGGGAGCCACAAATGTCCTTCCACCCAGCGTTCCCCCAAGTCTCCAGATAAAAATGGTACCTCACTTGTGTGGGTAGGCCTAGCGCCCGCGACAGGATATGCCCCAAAACACAACATGGACACATCAGAGAAAACAGAGCTGTTTTTTGCAAAGTACCTACCTGTAGATTTTGGCCTCTAGCTCAGCCTGCACCTAGGGAAACCTACCAAACCTGTGCATTTTTGAAAACTAGAGACCTAGGGTAATCCAAGATGGGGTGACTTGTGGGGCTCTGACCTGGTTCTGTTACCCAGAATCCTTTGCAAACCTCAAATTTTGGCTAAAAAAATGCATTTTCCTCACATTTCGGTGACAGAAAGTTCTGGAATCTGAGAAGAGCCACAAATTTCCTTCCACTCAGCGTTTCCCACAAGTCTCCCGATAAAAATGATACCTCACTTGTGTGGGTAGGCCTCGCGCCCGCGACAGGAAACGCCCCAAAACGCAACGTGGACACATACCATTTTTTGAAAGAAAACAGAGGTGTTTTTTGCAAAGTACCTTTCTGTAGATTTTGGCCTCTAGCTCAGCCTGCACCTAGGGAAACCTACCAAACCTGTGCATTTTTTAAAAATAGAGACCTAGGGGAATCCAAGATGGGGTGACTTGTGGGGCTCTGACCAGGTTCTGTTACCCAGAATCCTTTGCAAACCTCAGGATTTGGCTAAAAAAACACATTTTCCTCACATTTCGGTGACAGAAAGTTCTGGAATCTGAGAGGAGCCACAAATTTCCTTCCACCCAGCGTTCCCCCAAGTCTCACGATAAAAATTATACCTCACTTGTGTGGGTAGGCCTAGCGCACGCGACAGGAAACACCCCAAAACACAACGTGGACACATCCCATTTTTTGAAAGAAAACAGAGCTGTTTTTTGCAAAGTGCCTACCTGTAGATTTTGGCCTCTAGCTCAGCCGGCACCTAGGGAAACCTACCAAACCTGTGCATTTTTGAAAACTAGAGACCTAGGGGAATCCAAGATGGGGTGACTTGTGGGGCTCTGACCAGGTTCTGTTACCCAGATTCCTTTGCAAACCTCAGGATTTGGCTAAAAAAACACATTTTCCTCACATTTTGGTGACAGAAAGTTCTGGAATCTGAGAGGAGCCACAAATTTCCTTCCACCCAGCGTTCCCCCAAGTCTCACGATAAACATTATACCTCACTTGTGTGGGTAGGCCTAGCGCCCGCAACAGGAAACACCCCAAAACACAACGTGGACACATCCCATTTTTTGAAAGAAAACAGAGCTGTTTTTTGCAAAGTGCCTACCTGTAGATTTTGGCCTCTAGCTCAGCCGGCACCTAGGGAAACCTACCAAACCTGTGCATTTTTGAAAACTAGAGACCTAGGGGAATCCAAGATGGGGTGACTTGTGGGGCTCTGACCAGGTTCTGTTACCCAGAATCCTTTGCAAACCTCAAAATGTGGCTAAAAAAACACATTTTCCTCACATTTCGGTGACAGAAAGTTCTGGAATCTGGGAGGAGAAAAAAATTTCCTTCCACCCAGCGTTCCCCCAAGTCTCCAGATAAAAATGGTACCTCACTTGTGTGGGTAGGCCCAGCGCCCGCCACAGGATATGCCCCAAAACACAACGTGGACACATCACAGAAAACAGAGCTGTTTTTTGCAAGGTACCTACCTGTAGATTTTGGCCTCTAGCTCAGCCGGCACTAGGGAAACCTACCAAACCTGTGCATTTTTTAAAACTAGAGACCTAGGGGAATCCAAGATGGGGTGACTTGTGGGGCTCTGACCAGGTTCTGGTACCCAGAATCCTTTGCAAACCTCAACATTTGGCTAAAAAAACACATTTTCCTCACATTTCGGTGACAGAAAGTTCTGGAATCTGAGAGGAGCCACAAATTTCCTTCCACCCAGCGTAGAGACCTAGGGGAATCCAAGATGGGGTGACTTGTGGGGCTCTGATCAGGTTCTGTTACCCAGAATCCTTTGCAAACCTCAAAATGTGGCTAAAAAAACACATTTTCCTCACATTTCGGTGACAGAAAGTTCTGGAATCTGATGGGAGCCACAAATTTCCTTCCACAAAGCGTTCCCCCAAGTCTCCAGATAAAAATGGTACCTCACTTGTGTGGGTAGGCCTAGCGCCCGCGACAGGATATGCCCCAAAACACAACATGGACACATCACAGAAAACAGAGCTGTTTTTTGCAAAGTACCTACCTGTAGATTTTGGCCTCTAGCTCAGCCGGCACCTAGGGAAACCTACCAAACCTGTGCATTTTTGAAAACTAGAGACCTAGGGTAATCCAAGATGGGGTGACTTGTGGGGCTCTGACCTGGTTCTGTTACCCAGAATCCTTTGCAAACCTCAAATTTGGGCTAAAAAAATGCATTTTCCTCACATTTCGGTGACAGAAAGTTCTGGAATCTGAGAGGAGCCACAAATTTCCTTCCACTCAGCATTTCCCCAAGTCTCCCGATAAAAATGATACCTCACTTGTGTGGGTATTCCTCGCGCCCGCGACAGGAAACGCCCCAAAACGCAACGTGGACACATACCATTTTTTGAAAGAAAACAGAGGTGTTTTTTGCAAAGTACCTACCTGTAGATTTTGACCTCTAGCTCAGCCGGCACCTAGGGAAACCTACCAAACCTGTGCATTTTTTAAAACTAGAGACCTAGGGGAATCCAAGATGGGGTGACTTGTGGGGCTCTGACCAGGTTCTGTTACCCAGAATCCTTTGCAAACCTCAAAATTTGGCTAAAAAACATATTTTCCTTACATTTCGGTGACAGAAAGTTCGGGAATCTGGGAGGAGAAAAAATTTTTCTTCCACCCAGCGTTCCCCCAAGTCTCCAGATAAAAATGGTACCTCACTTGTGTGGGTAGGCCCAGCGCCCGCGACAGGATATGCCCCAAAACACAACGTGGACACATCACAGAAAACAGAGCTGTTTTTTGCAAAGTACCTTCCTTTAGATTTTGGCCTCTAGCTCAGCCTGCACCTAGGGAAACCTACCAAACCTGTGCATTTTTTAAAACTAGAGACCTAGGGGAATCCAAGATGGGGTGACTTGTGGGGCTCTGACCAGGTTCTGTTACCCAGAATCCTTTGCAAACCTCAGGATTTGGCTAAAAAAACACATTTTCCTCACATTTCGTTGACAGAAAGTTCTGGAATCTGAGAGGAGCCACAAATTTCCTACCACCCAGCGTTCCCCCAAGTCTCACGATAAAAATTATACCTCACTTGTGTGGGTAGGCCTAGCGCCCGCGACAGAATATGCCCCAAAACACAACGTGGACACATCACAGACAACAGAGCTGTTTTTTGCAAAGTACCTACCTGTAGATTTTGGCCTCTAGCTCAGCCGGCACCTAGGGAAACCTACAAAAACCTGTGCATTTTTGAAAACTAGAGACCTAGGGGAATCCAAGATGGGTGACTTGTGGGGCTCTGACCAGCTTCTGTTACCCAGAATCCTTTGCAAACCTCAAATTTTGGCTAAAAAAACATATTTTCCTCACATTTCGGTGACAGAAAGTTCTGGAATCTGAGAGGAGCCACAAATTTCCTTCCACTCAGCGTTTCCCCAAGTCTCCCGATATAAAATGATACCTCACTTGTGTGCGTAGGCCTAGCAGCCGCGACAGGAGATGCCCCAAAAAACAACGTGGACACATCCCATTTTTTGAAAGAAAACAGAGGTGTTTTTTGCAAAGTGCCTACCTGTAGATTTTGGCCTCTACCTCAGCCGGCACCTAGTGAAACTTACCAAACCTGTGCATTTTTTAAAACTAATGACCTAGGGGAATCCAAGATGGGGTGACTTGTGGGGCTCTGACCAGGTTCTGCTACCCAGAATCCTTTGCAAACCTCAAAATTTGGCAAAAAAAACACATTTTCCTCAAATTTCGGTGACAGAAAGTTCTGGAATCTGAGAGGAGCCACAAATTTCCTTCCACCCAGCGTTCCCCCAAGTCTCCCGATAAAAATGATACCTCACTTGTATGGGTAGGCCTAGCGCCCGCGACAGGAAACACCCCGAAACACAACGTGGAAACATCCCATTTTTTTTAAAGAAAACAGAGCTGTTTTTTACAAAGTGCCTACCTGTAGATTTTGGCCTCTAGCTCAGCCGGCACCTAGGGAAACCTACCAAACCTGTGCATTTTTTAAAACTAGAGACCTAGGGGAATCCAAGATGGGGTGACTTGTGGGGCTCTGACCTGGTTCTGTTACCCAGAATCCTTTGCAAACCTCAAATTTTGGCTAAAAAAAGCATTTTCCTCACATTTCGGTGACAGAAAGTTCTGGAATCTGAGAGTAGCCACAAATTTCCTTCCACTCAGCGTTTCCCCAAGTCTCCCGATAAAAATGATACCTCACTTGTGTGGGTAGGCCTCGCGCCCGCGACAGGAAACGCCCCAAAACGCAACGTGGACACATACCATTTTTTGAAAGAAAACAGAGGTGTTTTTTGCAAAGTACCTACCTGTAGATTTTGGCCTCTAGCTCAGCCGGCACCTAGGAAAACCTACCAAACCTGTGCATTTTTTCAAACTAGAGACCTAGGGGAATCCAAGATGGGGTAACTTGTGGGGCTCTGACCAGGTTCTCTTACCCAGAATCCTTTGCAAACCTCAAAATTTGGCTAAAAAAACATATTTTCCTTACATTTCGGTGACAGAAAGTTCTGGAATCTGAGAGGAGCCACAAATTTCTTTCCACCCAGCATTCCCACAAGTCCCCCGATATAAGTGGTACCTCACTTGTGTGGGTAAGCCTTGCGCCCACGACAGGATATGCCCCAAAACACAACGTGGACACATCACAGAAAACAGAGCTGTTTTTTGCAAAGTACCTACCTGTAGATTTTGGCTTCTAGCTCAGCCGGCACCTAGGGAAACCTACCAAACCTGTGCATTTTTTAAAACTAGAGACCTAGGGGAATCCAAAATGGGGTGACTTGTGGGGCTCTGACCAGGTTCTGGTACCCAGAATCCTTTGCAAACCTCAAAATTTTGCTAAAAAACATATTTTCCTTACATTTCGGTGACAGAAAGTTCTGGAATCTGGGAGGAGAAAAAAATTTCCTTCCACCCAGCGTTCCCCAAGTCTCCAGATAAAAATGGTACCTCACTTGTGTGGGTAGGCCCAGCGCCCGCGACAGGATATGCCCCAAAACACAACGTGGACACATCACAGAAAACAGAGCTGTTTTTTGCAAAGTACCTTCCTGTAGATTTTGGCCTCTAGGTCAGCCTGCACCTAGGGAAACCTACCAAACCTGTGCGTTTTTCAAAACTAGAGACCTAGGGGAATCCAAGATGGGGTGACTTGTGGGGCTCTGACCAGGTTCTGTTACCCAGAATCCTTTGCAAACCTCAGGATTTGGCTAAAAAAACACATTTTCCTCACATTTCGGTGACAGAAAGTTCTGGAATCTGAGAGGAGCCACAAATTTCCTTCCACCCAGCGTTCCCCCAAGTCTCACAATAAAAATTATACCTCACTTGTGTGGGTAGGCCTAGCGCCCGCGACAGGAAACACCCCAAAACACAACGTGGACACATCCCATTTTTTGAAAGAAAACAGAGCTGTTTTTTGCAAAGTGCCTACCTGTAGATTTTGGCCTCTAGCTCAGCCGGCACCTAGGGAAACCTACCAAACCTTTGCATTTTTGAAAACTAGAGACCTAGGGGAATCCAAGATGGGGTGACTTGTGGGGCTCTGACCAGGTTCTGTTACCCAGAATCCTTTGCAAACCTCAGGATTTGGCTAAAAAAACACATTTTCCTCACATTTTGGTGACAGAAAGTTCTGGAATCTGAGAGGAGCCACAAATTTCCTTCCACCCAGCGCTCCCCCAAGTCTCACGATAAACATTATACCTCACTTGTGTGGGTAGGCCTAGCGCCCGCGACAGGAAACACCCCAAAACACAACGTGGACACATCCCATTTTTTGAAAGAAAACAGAGCTGTTTTTTGCAAAGTGCCTACCTGTAGATTTTGGCCTCTAGCTCAGCCGGCACCTAGGGAAACCTACCAAACCTGTGCATTTTTGAAAACTAGAGACCTAGGGGAATCCAAGATGGGGTGACTGGTGGGGCTCTGACCAGGTTCTCTTACCCATCATCCTTTGCAAACCTCAAAATGTGGCTAAAAAAACACATTTTCCTCACATTTCGGTGACAGAAAGTTCTGGAATCTGAGAGGAGCCACAAATTTCTTTCCACCCAGCGTTCCCACAAGTCTCCCGATATAAATGGTACCTCACTTGTGTGGGTAAGCCTTGCGCCCGCGACAGGATATGCCCCAAAACACAACGTGGACACATCACAGAAAACAGAGCTGTTTTTTGCAAGGTACCTACCTGTAGATTTTGGCCTCTAGCTCAGCCGGCACTAGGGAAACCTACCAAACCTGTGCATTTTTGAAAACTAGAGACCTAGGGGAATCCAAGATGGGGTGACTTGTGGGGCTCTGACCAGGTTCTGTTACCCAGAATCCTTTGCAAACCTCAGGATTTGGCTAAAAAAACACATTTTCCTCACATTTCGTTGACAGAAAGTTCTGGAATCTGAGAGGAGCCACAAATTTCCTTCCACCAAGCGTTCCCCCAAGTCTCACGATAAAAATTATACCTCACTTGTGTGGGTAGGCCTAGCGCCCGCGACAGGAAACACCCCAAAACACAACGTGGACACATCCCATTTTTTTAAAGCAAACAGAGCTGTTTTTTGCAAAGTGCCTACCTGTAGATTTTGGCCTCTAGCTCAGCCGGCACCTAGGGAAACCTACCAAACCTGTGCATTTTTGAAAACTAGAGACCTAGGGGAATCCAAGATGGGGTGACTTGTGGGGCTCTGACCAGGTTCTGTTACCCAGAATCCTTTGCAAACCTCAAAATGTGGCTAAAAAAACACATTTTCCTCACATTTCGGTGACAGAAAGTTCTGGAATCTGAGAGGAGCCACAAATTTCTTTCCACCCAGCGTTCCCACAAGTCTCCCGATATAAATGGTACCTCCCTTGTGTGGGTAAGCCTTGCGCCCGCGACAGGATATGCCCCAAAACACAACGTGGACACATCACAGAAAACAGAGCTGTTTTTTGCAAGGTACCTACCTGTAGATTTTGGCCTCTAGCTCAGCCGGCACTAGGGAAACCTACCAAACCTGTGCATTTTTGAAAAATAGAGACCTAGGGGAATCCAAGATGGGGTGACTTGTGGGGCTCTGACCAGGTTCTGGTACCCAGAATCCTATGCAAACCTCAAAATTTGGCTAAAAAAACACATTTTCCTCACATTTCTGTGACAGAAAGTTCTGGAATCTGAGAGGAGCCACAAATTTCCTTCCACCCAGCGTTCCCCCAAGTCTCCCGATAAAAATGATACCTCACTTGTGTGGGTAGGCCTAGTGCCCGCGACAGGAAGCACCCCGAAACACAACGTGGACACAAATCATTTTTTTTAAAGAAAACAGAGCTGTTTTTTGCAAAGTGCCTACCTGTAGATTTTGGCCTCTAGCTCAGCCGGCACCTAGGGAAACCTACCAAACCTGTGCATTTTTGAAAACTAGAGACCTAGGGGAATCCAAGATGGGGTGACTTGTGGGGCTCTGACCAGGTTCTCTTACCCAGCATCCTTTGCAAACCTCAAAATGTGGCTAAAAAAACACATTTTCCTCACATTTCGGTGACAGAAAGTTCTGGAATCTGAGAGGAGCCACAAATTTCTTTCCACCCAGCGTTCCCACAAGTCTCCCGATATAAATGGTACCTCACTTGTGTGGGTAAGCCTTGCGCCCGCGACAGGATATGCCCCAAAACACAACGTGGACACATCACAGAAAACAGAGCTGTTTTTTGCAAGGTACCTACCTGTAGATTTTGGCCTCTAGCTCAGCCGGCACTAGGGAAACCTACCAAACCTGTGCATTTTTGAAAACTAGAGACCTAGGGGAATCCAAGATGGGGTGACTTGTGGGGCTCTGACCAGGTTCTGTTACCCAGAATCCTTTGCAAACCTCAGGATTTGGCTTAAAAAACACATTTTCCTCACATTTCGTTGACAGAAAGTTCTGGAATCTGAGAGGAGCCACAAATTTCCTTCCACCAAGCGTTCCCCCAAGTCTCACGATAAAAATTATACCTCACTTGTGTGGGTAGGCCTAGCGCCCCGCGACAGGAAACACCCCAAAACACAACGTGGACACATCCCATTTTTTGAAAGAAAACAGAGCTGTTTTTTGCAAAGTGCCTACCTGTAGATTTTGGCCTCTAGCTCAGCCGGCACCTAGGGAAACCTACCAAACCTGTGCATTTTTGAAAACTAGAGACCTAGGGGAATCCAAGATGGGGTGACTTGTGGGGCTCTGACCAGGTTCTGTTACCCAGAATCCTTTGCAAACCTCAAAATGTGGCTAAAAAAACACATTTTCCTCACATTTCGGTGACAGAAAGTTCTGGAATCTGAGAGGAGCCACAAATTTCTTTAAACCCAGCGTTCCCACAAGTCTCCCGATATAAATGGTACCTCCCTTGTGTGGGTCAGCCTTGCGCCCGCGACAGGATATGCCCCAAAACACAACGTGGACACATCACAGAAAACAGAGCTGTTTTTTGCAAGGTACCTACCTGTAGATTTTGGCCTCTAGCTCAGCCGGCACTAGGGAAACCTACCAAACCTGTGCATTTTTGAAAACTAGAGACCTAGGGGAATCCAAGATGGGGTGACTTGTGGGGCTCTGACCAGGTTCTGGTACCCAGAATCCTTTGCAAACCTCAAAATTTGGCTAAAAAAACACATTTTCCTCACATTTCTGTGACAGAAAGTTCTGGAATCTGAGAGGAGCCACAAATTTCCTTCCACCCAGCGTTCCCCCAAGTCTCCCGATAAAAATGATACCTCACTTGTGTGGGTAGGCCTAGTGCCCGCGACAGGAAGCACCCCGAAACACAACGTGGACACAAATCATTTTTTTTAAAGAAAACAGAGCTGTTTTTTGCAAAGTGCCTACCTGTAGATTTTGGCCTCTAGCTCAGCCGGCACCTAGGGAAACCTACCAAACCTGTGCATTTTTGAAAACTAGAGACCTATGGGAATCCAAGATGGGGTGACTTGTGGGGCTCTGACCAGGTTCTGTTACCCAGAATCCTTTGCAAACCTCAAAATGTGGCTAAAAAAACACATTTTCCTCACATTTCGGTGACAGAAAGTTCTGGAATCTGATGGGAGCCACAAATTTCCTTCCACCCAGCGTTCCCCCAAGTCTCCAGATAAAAATGGTACCTCACTTGTGTGGGTAGGCCTAGCGCCCGCGACAGGATATACCCCAAAACACAACATGGACACATCACAGAAAACAGAGCTGTTTTTTGCAAAGTACCTACCTGTAGATTTTGGCCTCTAGCTCAGCCTGCACCTAGGGAAACCTACCAAACCTGTGCATTTTTGAAAACTAGAGACCTAGGGTAATCCAAGATGGGGTGACTTGTGGGGCTCTGACCTGGTTCTGTTACCCAGAATCCTTTGCAAACCTCAAATTTGGGCTAAAAAAATGCATTTTCCTCACATTTCGGTGACAGAAAGTTCTGGAATCTGAGAGGAGCCACAAATTTCCTTCCACTCAGCATTTCCCCAAGTCTCCCGATAAAAATGATACCTCACTTGTGTGGGTATGCCTCGCGCCC